>NC_136263.1:202725818-203325818 GCF_964187855.1 Myxine glutinosa
ACTTTTCGCACTAGTGTTAGTGTTGACAAACCACTTTTCGCACTTGTGTTGGTGCAGGAAACCACTTTTCGCACTTGTGTTAGTGTTGAAAAACCACTTTTCGCACTTGTGTTGGTGCAGGAAGCCACTTTTGCACTTGTATTAGTGTGGAAAACCACTTTTCACACTTGTGATAGTGTTGAAAAACCACTATTCGCACTTGTGCTAGTGTTGAAAAACCACTTTTCGCACTTGTGTTAGTGTTGAAAAACCACTTTTCGCACTTGTGTTGGTGCAGGAAACCACTTTTGCACTTGTATTAATGTGGAAAAACCACTTTTTGCACTTGTGATAGTGTTGAAAAACCACTTTTCGCACTTGTGTTAGTGTTGAAAAACCACTTTTCGCACTTGTGTTGGTGCAGGAAACCACTTTTGCACTTGTATTAGTGTGGAAAAAACACTTTTCGCACTTGTGTTAGTGTTGAAAAACCACTTTTCGCACTTGTGTTAGTGTTGAAAAACCACCTTTCGCACTTGTGTTGGTGCAGGAACCACTTTTGCACTTGTATTAGTGTGGAAGAAACACTTTTTGAACTTGTGATAGTGTTGAAAAACCACTTTTCGCACTTGTGTTAGTGTTGAAAAACCACTTTTCGCACTTGTGTTGGTGCAGGAAACCACTTTTGCACTTGTATTAGTGTGGAAAAACCACTTTTCGCACTTGTGTTAGTGTTGAAAAACCACTTTTCGCACTTGTGTTAGTGTTGAAAAACCACTTTTCGCACTTGTGTTGGTGCAGGAAACCACTTTTGCACTTGTATTAGTGTGGGAAAAACACTTTTCGCACTTGTGTTAGTGTTGAAAAACCACTTTTCGCACTTGTGTTGGTGCAGGAAACCACTTTTGCACTTGTATTAGTGTGGAAAAACCACTTTTCGCACTTGTGTTAGTGTTGAAAAACCACTTTTCGCACTTGTGTTAGTGTTGAAAAACCACTTTTCGCACTTGTGTTGGTGCAGGAAACCACTTTTGCACTTGTATTAGTGTGGAAAAAACACTTTTCACACTTGTGTTAGGGTTGAAAAACCACTTTTCGCACTTATGTTAGTGTTGAAAAACCACTTTTCACACTTGTGTTGGTGCAGGAAACCACTTTTTGCACTTGTATTAGTGTGGAAAAACCACTTTTCGCACTTGTGTTAGTGTTGAAAAACCACTTTTCGCACTTGTGTTAGTGTTGAAAACCCACTTTTCGCACTTGTGTTGGTGCAAGAAACCACTTTTGCACTTGTATTAGTGTGGAAAAAACACTTTTCGCACTTGTGTTAGTGTTGAAAAACCACTTTTCGCACTTGTGTTGGTGCAGGAAACCACTTTTGCACTTGTATTAGTGTGGAAAAAACACTTTTCGCACTTGTGTTAGTGTTGAAAAAACACTTTTCGCATTTGTGTTAGTGTTGAAAAACCACTTTTCGCACTTGTGTTGGTGCAGGAAACCACTTTTTGCACTTGTGATAGTGTTGAAAAACCACTTTTCGCACTAGTGTTAGTGTTGACAAACCACTTTTCGCACTTGTGTTGGTGCAGGAAACCACTTTTGCACTTGTATTAGTGTGGGAAAAACACTTTTCGCACTTGTGTTAGTGTTGAAAAACCACTTTTCGCACTTGTGTTGGTGCAGGAAACCACTTTTGCACTTGTATTAGTGTGGAAAAACCACTTTTCGCACTTGTGTTAGTGTTGAAAAACCACTTTTCGCACTTGTGTTAGTGTTGAAAAACCACTTTTCGCACTTGTGTTGGTGCAGGAAACCACTTTTGCACTTGTATTAGTGTGGAAAAAACACTTTTCACACTTGAGTTAGTGTTGAAAAACCACTTTTCGCACTTATGTTAGTGTTGAAAAACCACTTTTCACACTTGTGTTGGTGCAGGAAACCACTTTTTGCACTTGTATTAGTGTGGAAAAACCACTTTTCGCACTTGTGTTAGTGTTGAAAAACCACTTTTCGCACTTGTGTTAGTGTTGAAAAACCACTTTTCGCACTTGTGTTGGTGCAAGAAACCACTTTTGCACTTGTATTAGTGTGGAAAAAACACTTTTCGCACTTGTGTTAGTGTTGAAAAACCACTTTTCGCACTTGTGTTGGTGCAGGAAACCACTTTTGCACTTGTATTAGTGTGGAAAAAACACTTTTCGCACTTGTGTTAGTGTTGAAAAAACACTTTTCGCATTTGTGTTAGTGTTGAAAAACCACTTTTCGCACTTGTGTTGGTGCAGGAAACCACTTTTTGCACTTGTGATAGTGTTGAAAAACCACTTTTCGCACTAGTGTTAGTGTTGACAAACCACTTTTCGCACTTGTGTTGGTGCAGGAAACCACTTTTGCACTTGTATTAGTATGGAAAAACCACTTTTCGCACTTGTGTTAGTGTTGAAAAACCACTTTTCGCACTTGTGTTAGTGTTGAAAAACCACTTTTCGCACGTGTTGGTGCAGGAAACCACTTTTGCACTTGTATTAGTGTGGAAAAACCACTTTTCGCGCTTGTGTTTGTGTTGAAAAACCACTTTTCGCACTTGTGTTAGTGTTGAAAAACCACTTTTCGCACTTGTGTTGGTGCAGGAAACCACTTTTGCACTTGTATTAGTGTGGAAAATACACTTTTTGCACTTGTGATAGTGTTGAAAAACCACTCTTCGCACTTGTGTTAGTGTTGAAAAACAACTTTTCGCACTTGTGTTGGTGCATGAAACCACTTTTGCACTTGTATTAGTGTGGAAAAACCACTTTTCGCACTTGTGTTAGTGTTGAAAAACACTATTCGCACTTGTGCTAGTGTTGAAAAACCACTTTTCGCACTTGTGTTAGTGTTGAAAAACCACTTTTCGCTCTTGTGTTGGTGCAAGGAAACCACTTTTGCACTTGTATTAATGTGGAAAAACCACTTTTTGCACTTGTGATAGTGTTGAAAACCACTTTTCGCACTTGTGTTAGTGTTGAAAAACCACTTTTCGCACTTGTGTTGGTGCAGGAAACCACTTTTGCACTTGTATTAGTGTGGAAAAACCACTTTTCGCACTTGTGTTAGTGTTGAAAAACCACTTTTCGCACTTGTGTTAGTGTTGAAAAACCACTTTTCGCACTTGTGTTAGTGTTGAAAAACCACTTTTCGCACTTGTATTGGTGCAGGAAACCACTTTTGCACTTGTATTAGTGTGGAAAAAACACATTTCGCACTTGTGTTAGTGTTGAAAAACCACTTTTCGCACTTGTGTTGGTGCAGGAAGCCACTTTTGCACTTGTATTAGTGTGGAAAACCACTTTTCGCACTTGTGATAGTGTTGAAAAACCACTATTCGCACTTGTGCTAGTGTTGAAAAACCACTTTTCGCACTTGTGTTAGTGTTGAAAAACCACTTTTCGCACTTGTGTTGGTGCAGGAAACCACTTTTGCACTTGTATTAATGTAGAAAAACCACTTTTTGCACTTGTGATAGTGTTGAAAAACCACTTTTCGCACTTGTGTTAGTGTTGAAAAACCACTTTTCGCACTTGTGTTGGTGCAGGAAACCACTTTTGCACTTGTATTAGTGTGGAAAAAACACTTTTCGCACTTGTGTTAGTGTTGAAAAACCACTTTTCGCACTTGTGTTAGTGTTGAAAAACCACCTTTCGCACTTGTGTTGGTGCATGAACCACTTTTGCACTTGTATTAGTGTGGAAGAAACACTTTTTGAACTTGTGATAGTGTTGAAAAACCACTTTTCGCACTTGTGTTAGTGTTGAAAAACCACTTTTCGCACTTGTGTTGGTGCAGGAAACCACTTTTGCACTTGTATTAGTGTGGAAAAACCACTTTTCGCACTTGTGTTAGTGTTGAAAAACCACTTTTCGCACTTGTGTTAGTGTTGAAAAACCACTTTTCGCACTTGTGTTGGTGCAGGAAACCACTTTTGCACTTGTATTAGTGTGGGAAAAACACTTTTCGCACTTGTGTTAGTGTTGAAAAACCACTTTTCGCACTTGTGTTGGTGCAGGAAACCACTTTTGCACTTGTATTAGTGTGGAAAAACCACTTTTCGCACTTGTGTTAGTGTTGAAAAACCACTTTTCGCACTTGTGTTAGTGTTGAAAAACCACTTTTCGCACTTGTGTTAGTGTTGAAAAACCACTTTTCGCACTTGTGTTGGTGCAGGAAACCACTTTTGCACGTGTATTAGTGTGGAAAAAACACTTTTCGCACTTGTGTTAGTGTTGAAAAACCACTTTTCACACTTGTGTTAGTGTTGAAAAACCACTTTTCGCACTTGTGTTGGTGCAGGAAACCACTTTTGCACTTGTATTAGTGTGGAAAAAACACTTTTTGCACTTGTGATAGTGTTGAAAAACCACTTTTGCACTTGTGTTGGTGCAGGAAACCACTTTTGCACTTGTATTAGTGTGGAAAAAACACTTTTCGCACTTGTGTTAGTGTTGAAAAACCACATTTCGCACTTGTGTTGGTGCAGGAAACCAGGAAACCAGTGCAGGAAACCACTTTTGCACTTGTATTAGTGTGGAAGAAACACTTTTTGAAATTGTGATAGTGTTGAAAAACCACTTTTCGCACTTGTGTTAGTGTTGAAAAACCACTTTTCGCACTTGTGTTAGTGTTGAAAAACCACTTTTCGCACTTGTGTTAGTGTTGAAAAACCACTTTTCGCACTTGTGTTGGTGCAGGAAACCACTTTTGCACGTGTATTAGTGTGGAAAAAAACACTTTTCGCACTTGTGTTAGTGTTGAAAAACCACTTTTCGCACTTGTGTTAGTGTTGAAAAACCACTTTTCGCACTTGTGTTGGTGCAGGAAACCACTTTTGCACTTGTATTAGTGTGGAAAAAACACTTTTTGCACTTGTGATAGTGTTGAAAAACCACTTTTTTGCACTTGTGTTGGTGCAGGAAACCACTTTTGCACTTGTATTAGTGTGGAAAAAACACTTTTCGCACCTGTGTTAGTGTTGAAAAACCACTTTTCGCACTTGTGTTAGTGTTGAAAAACCACTTTTCGCACTTGTGTTGGTGCAGAAACCACTTTTGCACTTGTATTAGTGTGGAAGAAACACTTTTTGAACTTGTGATAGTGTTGAAAAACCACTTTTCGCACTTGTGTTAGTGTTGAAAAACCACTTTTCGCACTTGTGTTGGTGCAGAAAACCACTTTTGCACTTGTATTAGTGTGGAAAAACCACTTTTCGCACTTGTGTTAGTGTTGAAAAACCACTATTCGCACTTGTGTTAGTGTTGAAAAACCACTTTTCGCACTTGTGTTGGTGCAGGAAACCACTTTTGCACTTGTATTAGTGTGGAAAAAACACTTTTCGCACTTGTGTTAGTGTTGAAAAACCACTTTTCGCACTTGTGTTAGTGTTGAAAAACCACATTTCGCACTTGTGTTGGTGCAGGAAACCAGGAAACCAGTGCAGGAAACCACTTTTGCACTTGTATTAGTGTGGAAGAAACACTTTTGAAATTGTGATAGTGTTGAAAAACCACTTTTCGCACTTGTGTTAGTGTTGAAAAACCACTTTTCGCACTTGTGTTAGTGTTGAAAAACCACTTTTCGCACTTGTGTTAGTGTTGAAAAACCACTTTTCGCACTTGTGTTGGTGCAGGAAACCACTTTTGCACGTGTATTAGTGTGGAAAAAACACTTTTCGCACTTGTGTTAGTGTTGAAAAACCACTTTTCGCATTCGTGTTAGTGTTGAAAAACCACTTTTCGCACTTGTGTTGGTGCAGGAAACCACTTTTGCACTTGTTTTAGTGTGGAAAAAACACTTTTTGCACCTGTGATAGTGTTGAAAAACCACTTTTTGCACTTGTGTTGGTGCAGGAAACCACTTTTGCACTTGTATTAGTGTGGAAAAAACACTTTTCGCACTTGTGTTAGTGTTGAAAAACCACTTTTCGCACTTGTGTTAGTGTTGAAAAACCACCTTTCGCACTTGTGTTGGTGCAGGAAACCACTTTTGCACTTGTATTAGTGTGGAAGAAACACTTTTTGAACTTGTGATAGTGTTGAAAAACCACTTTTCGCACTTGTGTTAGTGTTGAAAAACCACTTTTCGCACTTGTGTTGATGCAGGAAACCACTTTTGCACTTGTATTAGTGTGGAAAAACCACTTTTCGCACTTGTGTTAGTGTTGAAAAACCACTTTTCGCACTTGTGTTAGTGTTGAAAAACCACTTTTCGCACTTGTGTTGGTGCAGGAAACCACTTTTGCACTTGTATTAGTGTGGGAAAAACACTTTTCGCACTTGTGTTAGTGTTGAAAAACCACTTTTCGCACTTGTTTTGGTGCAGGAAACCACTTTTGCACTTGTATTAGTGTGGAAAAACCACTTTTCGCACTTGTGTTAGTGTTGAAAAACCACTTTTCGCACTTGTGTTAGTGTTGAAAAACCACTTTTCGCACTTGTGTTAGTGTTGAAAAACCACTTTTCGCACTTGTGTTGGTGCAGGAAACCACTTTTGCATGTGTATTAGTGTGGAAAAAACACTTTTCGCACTTGTGTTAGTGTTGAAAAACCACTTTTCGCACTTGTGTTAGTGTTGAAAAACCACTTTTCGCACTTGTGTTGGTGCAGGAAACCACTTTTGCACTTGTATTAGTGTGGAAAAACCACTTTTCGCACTTGTGTTAGTGTTGAAAAACCACTTTTCGCACTTGTGTTAGTGTTGAAAAACCACTTTTCGCTCTTGTGTTGGTGCAGGAAACCACTTTTGCACTTGTATTAATGTGGAAAAACCACTTTTTGCACTTGTGATAGTGTTGAAAAACCACTTTTCGCACTTGTGTTAGTGTTGAAAAACCACTTTTCGCACTTGTGTTGGTGCAGGAAACCACTTTTGCACTTGTATTAGTGTGGAAAAACCACTTTTCGCACTTGTGTTAGTGTTGAAAAACCACTTTTCGCACTTGTGTTAGTGTTGAAAAACCACTTTTCGCACTTGTGTTAGTGTTGAAAAACCACTTTTCGCACTTGTATTGGTGCAGGAAACCACTTTTGCACTTGTATTAGTGTGGAAAAAACACATTTCGCACTTGTGTTAGTGTTGAAAAACCACTTTTCGCACTTGTGTTGGTGCAGGAAGCCACTTTTGCACTTGTATTAGTGTGGAAAACCACTTTTCGCACTTGTGATAGTGTTGAAAAACCACTATTCGCACTTGTGCTAGTGTTGAAAAACCACTTTTCGCACTTGTGTTAGTGTTGAAAAACCACTTTTCGCACTTGTGTTGGTGCAGGAAACCACTTTTGCACTTGTATTAATGTAGAAAAACCACTTTTTGCACTTGTGATAGTGTTGAAAAACCACTTTTCGCACTTGTGTTAGTGTTGAAAAACCACTTTTCGCACTTGTGTTGGTGCAGGAAACCACTTTTGCACTTGTATTAGTGTGGAAAAAACACTTTTCGCACTTGTGTTAGTGTTGAAAAACCACTTTTCGCACTCGTGTTAGTGTTGAAAAACCACCTTTTCGCACTTGTGTTGGTGCAGGAACCACTTTTGCACTTGTATTAGTGTGGAAGAAACACTTTTTGAACTTGTGATAGTGTTGAAAAACCACTTTTCGCACTTGTGTTAGTGTTGAAAAACCACTTTTCGCACTTGTGTTGGTGCAGGAAACCACTTTTGCACTTGTATTAGTGTGGAAAAACCACTTTTCGCACTTGTGTTAGTGTTGAAAAACCACTTTTCGCACTTGTGTTAGTGTTGAAAAACCACTTTTCGCACTTGTGTTGGTGCAGGAAACCACTTTTGCACTTGTATTAGTGTGGGAAAAACACTTTTCGCACTTGTGTTAGTGTTGAAAAACCACTTTTCGCACTTGTGTTGGTGCAGGAAACCACTTTTGCACTTGTATTAGTGTGGAAAAACCACTTTTCGCACTTGTGTTAGTGTTGAAAAACCACTTTTCGCACTCGTCTTAGTGTTGAAAAACCACTTTTCGCACTTGTGTTAGTGTTGAAAAACCACTTCTCGCACTTGTGTTGGTGCAGGAAACCACTTTTGCACGTGTATTAGTGTGGAAAAAACACTTTTCGCACTTGTGTTAGTGTTGAAAAACCACTTTTCACACTTGTGTTAGTGTTGAAAAACCACTTTTCGCACTTGTGTTGGTGCAGGAAACCACTTTTGCACTTGTATTAGTGTGGAAAAAACACTTTTTGCACTTGTGATAGTGTTGAAAAACCACTTTTTGCACTTGTGTTGGTGCAGGAAACCACTTTTGCACTTGTATTAGTGTGGAAAAAACACTTTTCGCACTTGTGTTAGTGTTGAAAAACCACATTTCGCACTTGTGTTGGTGCAGGAAACCAGTGCAGGAAACCACTTTTGCACTTGTATTAGTGTGGAAGAAACACTTTTTGAAATTGTGATAGTGTTGAAAAACCACTTTTCGCACTTGTGTTAGTGTTGAAAAACCACTTTTCGCACTTGTGTTAGTGTTGAAAAACCACTTTTCGCACTTGTGTTAGTGTTGAAAAACCACTTTTCGCACTTGTGTTGGTGCAGGAAACCACTTTTGCACGTGTATTAGTGTGGAAAAAACACTTTTCGCACTTGTGTTAGTGTTGAAAAACCACTTTTCGCACTTGTGTTAGTGTTGAAAAACCACTTTTCGCACTTGTGTTGGTGCAGGAAACCACTTTTGCACTTGTATTAGTGTGGAAAAAACACTTTTTGCACTTGTGATAGTGTTGAAAAACCACTTTTTGCACTTGTGTTGGTGCAGGAAACCACTTTTGCACTTGTATTAGTGTGGAAAAAACACTTTTCGCACTTGTGTTAGTGTTGAAAAACCACTTTTCGCACTTGTGTTAGTGTTGAAAAACCACTTTTCGCACTTGTGTTGGTGCAGAAACCACTTTTGCACTTGTATTAGTGTGGAAGAAACACTTTTTGAACTTGTGATAGTGTTGAAAAACCACTTTTCGCACTTGTGTTAGTGTTGAAAAACCACTTTTCGCACTTGTGTTGGTGCAGAAAACCACTTTTGCACTTGTATTAGTGTGGAAAAACCACTTTTCGCACTTGTGTTAGTGTTGAAAAACCACTATTCGCACTTGTGTTAGTGTTGAAAAACCACTTTTCGCACTTGTGTTGGTGCAGGAAACCACTTTTGCACTTGTATTAGTGTGGAAAAAACACTTTTCGCACTTGTGTTAGTGTTGAAAAACCACTTTTCGCACTTGTGTTAGTGTTGAAAAACCACATTTCGCACTTGTGTTGGTGCAGGAAACCAGGAAACCAGTGCAGGAAACCACTTTTGCACTTGTATTAGTGTGGAAGAAACACTTTTTGAAATTGTGATAGTGTTGAAAAACCACTTTTCGCACTTGTGTTAGTGTTGAAAAACCACTTTTCGCACTTGTGTTAGTGTTGAAAAACCACTTTTCGCACTTGTGTTAGTGTTGAAAAACCACTTTTCGCACTTGTGTTAGTGTTGAAAAACCACTTTTCGCACTTGTGTTGGTGCAGGAAACCACTTTTGCACGTGTATTAGTGTGGAAAAAACACTTTTCGCACTTGTGTTAGTGTTGAAAAACCACTTTTCGCATTCGTGTTAGTGTTGAAAAACCACTTTTCGCACTTGTGTTGGTGCAGGAAACCACTTTTGCACTTGTATTAGTGTGGAAAAAACACTTTTTGCAACTGTGATAGTGTTGAAAAACCACTTTTTGCACTTGTGTTGGTGCAGGAAACCACTTTTGCACTTGTATTAGTGTGGAAAAAACACTTTTCGCACTTGTGTTAGTGTTGAAAAACCACTTTTCGCACTTGTGTTAGTGTTGAAAAACCACCTTTCGCACTTGTGTTGGTGCAGGAAACCACTTTTGCACTTGTATTAGTGTGGAAGAGACACTTTTTGAACTTGTGATAGTGTTGAAAAACCACTTTTCGCACTTGTGTTAGTGTTGAAAAACCACTTTTCGCACTTGTGTTGATGCAGGAAACCACTTTTGCACTTGTATTAGTGTGGAAAAACCACTTTTCGCACTTGTGTTAGTGTTGAAAAACCACTTTTCGCACTTGTGTTAGTGTTGAAAAACCACTTTTCGCACTTGTGTTGGTGCAGGAAACCACTTTTGCACTTGTATTAGTGTGGGAAAAACACATTTCGCACTTGTGTTAGTGTTGAAAAACCACTTTTCGCACTTGTGTTGGTGCAGGAAACCACTTTTGCACTTGTATTAGTGTGGAAAAACCACTTTTCGCACTTGTGTTAGTGTTGAAAAACCACTTTTTTCCCTTGTGTTAGTGTTGAAAAACCACTTTTCGCACTTGTGTTAGTGTTGAAAAACCACTTTTCGCACTTGTGTTGGTGCAGGAAACCACTTTTGCATGTGTATTAGTGTGGAAAAAACACTTTTCGCACTTGTGTTAGTGTTGAAAAACCACTTTTCGCACTTGTGTTAGTGTTGAAAAACCACTTTTCGCACTTGTGTTGGTGCAGGAAACCACTTTTGCACTTGTATTAGTGTGGAAAAAACACTTTTTGCACTTGTGATAGTGTTGAAAAACCACTTTTTGCACTTGTGTTGGTGCAGGAAACCACTTTTGCACTTGTATTAGTGTGGAAAAAACACTTTTTGCACTTGTGATAGTGTTGAAAAACCACTTTTCGCACTTGTGTTGTAGTGTTGAAAAACCACTTTTCGCACTTGTGTTGGTGCAGGAAACCACTTTTGCACTTGTATTAGTGTGGAAAAAACACTTTTCGCACTTGTGTTAGTGTTGAAAAACCACTTTTCGCACTTGTGTTGGTGCAGGAAACCACTTTTGCACTTGTATTAGTGTGGAAGAAACACTTTTTGAACTTGTGATAGTGTTGAAAAACCACTTTTCGCACTTGTGTTAGTGTTGAAAAACCACTTTTCGCACTTGTGTTGGTGCAGGAAACCACTTTTGCACTTGTATTAGTGTGGAAAAACCACTTTTCGCACTTGTGTTAGTGTTGAAAAACCACTTTTCGCACTTGTGTTAGTGTTGAAAAACCACTTTTCGCACTTGTGTTAGTGTTGAAAAACCACTTTTCGCACTTGTGTTGGTGCAGGAAACCACTTTTGCACTTGTTTTAGTGTGGAAAAAACACTTTTTGCACTTGTGATAGTGTTGAAAAACCACTTTTCGCACTTGTGTTAGTGTTGAAAAACCACTTTTCGCACTTGTGTTGGTGCAGGAAACCACTTTTGCACTTGTATTAGTGTGGAAAAAACACTTTTCGCACTTGTGTTAGTGTTGAAAAACCACTTTTCGCACTTGTGTTAGTGTTGAAAAACCACTTTTCGCACTTGTGTTGGTGCAGAAACCACTTTTGCACTTGTATTAGTGTGGAAGAAACACTTTTTGAACTTGTGATAGTGTTGAAAAACCACTTTTCGCACTTGTGTTAGTGTTGAAAAACCACTTTTCGCACTTGTGTTAGTGTTGAAAAACCACTTTTCGCACTTGTGTTAGTGTTGAAAAACCACTTTTCGCACTTGTGTTGGTGCAGGAAACCACTTTTGCACGTGTATTAGTGTGGAAAAACCACTTTTCGCACTTGTGTTAGTGTTGAAAAACCACTTTTCGCACTTGTGTTAGTGTTGAAAAACCACATTTCGCACTTGTGTTGGTGCAGGAAACCAGGAAACCAGTGCAGGAAACCACTTTTGCACTTGTATTAGTGTGGAAGAAACACTTTTTGAAATTGTGATAGTGTTGAAAAACCACTTTTCGCACTTGTGTTAGTGTTGAAAAACCACTTTTCGCACTTGTGTTGGTGCAGGAAACCACTTTTGCACTTGTATTAGTGTGGAAGAAACACTTTTTGCACTTGTGATAGTGTTGAAAAACCACTTTTCGCACTTGTGTTAGTGTTGACAAACCACTTTTCGCACTTGTGTTGGTGCAGGAAACCACTTTTGCACTTGTATTAGTGTGGAAAAACCACTTTTCGCACTTGTGAGTGTTGAAAAACCACTTTTCGCACTTGTGTTAGTGTTGAAAAACCACGTTTCGCACTTGTGTTAGTGTTGAAAAACCACTTTTCGCACTTGTGTTGGTGCAGGAAACCACTTTTGCACGTGTATTAGTGTGGAAAAAACACTTTTCGCACTTGTGTTAGTGTTGAAAAACCACTTTTCGCACTTGTGTTAGTGTTGAAAAACCACTTTTCGCGCATGTGTTGTTGCAGGAAACCACTTTTGCACTTGTATTAGTGTGGAAAAAACACTTTTTGCACTTGTGATAGTGTTGAAAAACCACTTTTCGCACTTGTGTTGGTGCAGGAAACCACTTTTGCACTTGTATTAGTGTGGAAAAAACACTTTTTGCACTTGTGATAATGTTGAAAAACCACTTTTCGCACTTGTGTTGTAGTGTTGAAAAACCACTTTTCGCACTTGTGTTGGTGCAGGAAACCACTTTTGCACTTGTATTAGTGTGGAAAAAACACTTTTCGTACTTGTGTTAGTGTTGAAAAACCACTTTTCGCACTTGTGTTAGTGTTGAAAAACCACTTTTCGCACTTGTGTTGGTGCAGGAAACCACTTTTGCACTTGTATTAGTGTGGAAGAAACACTTTTTGAACTTGTGATAGTGTTGAAAAACCACTTTTCGCACTTGTGTTAGTGTTGAAAAACCACTTTTCGCACTTGTGTTGGTGCAGGAAACCACTTTTGCACTTGTATTAGTGTGGAAAAACCACTTTTCGCACTTGTGTTAGTGTTGAAAAACCACTTTTCGCAATTATGTTAGTGTTGAAAAACTACTTTTCGCACTTGTGTTAGTGTTGAAAAACCACTTTTCGCACTTGTGTTAGTGTTGAAAAACCACTTTTCGCACTTGTGTTGGTGCAGGAAACCACTTTTGCACTTGTATTAGTGTGGAAAAAACACTTTTCGCACTTGTGTTAGTGTGGAAAAAAACACTTTTTGCACTTGTGATAGTGTTGAAAAACCACTTTTCGCACTTGTGTTAGTGTTGAAAAACCACTTTTCGCACTTGTGTTGGTGCAGGAAACCACTTTTGCACTTGTATTAGTGTGGAATAAACACTTTTCGCACTTGTGTTAGTGTTGAAAAACCACTTTTTGCACTTGTGTTAGTGTTGAAAAACCACTTTTCGCACTTGTGTTGGTGCAGGAAACCACTTTTGCACTTGTATTAGTGTGGAAAATACACTTTTTGCACTTGTGATAGTGTTGAAAAACCACTTTTCGCACTTGTGTTAGTGTTGAAAAACCACTTTTCGCACTTGTGTTGGTGCAGGAAACCACTTTTGCACTTGTATTAGTTTGGAAAAACCACTTTTCGCACTTGTGTTAGTGTTGAAAAACCACTTTTCGCACTTGTGTTAGTGTTGAAAAACCACTTTTCGCACTTGTGTTAGTGTTGAAAAACCACTTTTCGCACTTGGGTTGGTGCAGGAAACCACTTTTGCACTTGTATTAGTGTGGAAAAACCACTTTTCGCACTTGTGTTAGTGTTGAAAAACCACTTTTCGCACTTGTGTTGGTGCAGGAAACCACTTTTGCACTTGTATTAGTGTGGAAAATACACTTTTTGCACTTGTGATAGTGTTGAAAAACCACTTTTCGCACTTGTGTTAGTGTTGAAAAACCACTTTTCGCACTTGTGTTGGTGCAGGAAACCACTTTTGCACTTGTATTAGTGTGGAAAAAACACTTTTTGCACCTGTGATAGTGTTGAAAAACCACTTTTTGCACTTGTGTTGGTGCAGGAAACCACTTTTGCACTTGTATTAGTGTGGAAAAAACACTTTTCGCACTTGTGTTAGTGTTGAAAAACCACTTTTCGCACTTGTGTTAGTGTTGAAAAACCACCTTTCGCACTTGTGTTAGTGTTGAAAAACCACCTTTCGCACTTGTGTTGGTGCAGGAAACCACTTTTGCACTTGTATTAGTGTGGAAGAAACACTTTTTGAAATTGTGATAGTGTTGAAAAACCACTTTTGCACTTGTATTAGTGTGGAAAAACCACTTTTCGCACTTGTGTTAGTGTTGAAAAACCACTTTTCGCAATTATGTTAGTGTTGAAAAACCACTTTTCGCACTTGTGTTAGTGTTGAAAAACCACTTTTCGCACTTGTGTTAGTGTTGAAAAACCACTTTTCGCACTTGTGTTGGTGCAGGAAACCACTTTTCGCACTTGTGTTAGTGTTGAAAAACCACTTTTCGCACTTGTGTTGGTGCAGGAAGCCACTTTTGCACTTGTATTAGTGTGGAAAACCACTTTTCACACTTGTGATAGTGTTGAAAAACCACTATTCGCACTTGTGCTAGTGTTGAAAAACCACTTTTCGCACTTGTGTTAGTGTTGAAAAACCACTTTTCGCACTTGTGTTGGTGCAGGAAACCACTTTTGCACTTGTATTAGTGTGGAAGAAACACTTTTTGCACTTGTGATAGTGTTGAAAAACCACTTTTCGCACTTGTGTTAGTGTTGACAAACCACTTTTCGCACTTGTGTTGGTGCAGGAAACCACTTTTGCACTTGTATTAGTGTGGAAAAACCACTTTTCGCACTTGTGAGTGTTGAAAAACCACTTTTCGCACTTGTGTTAGTGTTGAAAAACCACTTTTCGCACTTGTGTTAGTGTTGAAAAACCACTTTTCGCACTTGTGTTGTTGCAGGAAACCACTTTTGCACTTGTATTAGTGTGGAAAAAACACTTTTTGCACTTGTGATAGTGTTGAAAAACCACTTTTCGCACTTGTGTTGGTGCAGGAAACCACTTTTGCACTTGTATTAGTGTGGAAAAAACACTTTTTGCACTTGTGATAATGTTGAAAAACCACTTTTCGCACTTGTGTTGTAGTGTTGAAAAACCACTTTTCGCACTTGTGTTGGTGCAGGAAACCACTTTTGCACTTGTATTAGTGTGGAAAAAACACTTTTCGTACTTGTGTTAGTGTTGAAAAACCACTTTTCGCACTTGTGTTAGTGTTGAAAAACCACTTTTCGCACTTGTGTTGGTGCAGGAAACCACTTTTGCACTTGTATTAGTGTGGAAGAAACACTTTTTGAACTTGTGATAGTGTTGAAAAACCACTTTTCGCACTTGTGTTAGTGTTGAAAAACCACTTTTCGCACTTGTGTTGGTGCAGGAAACCACTTTTGCACTTGTATTAGTGTGGAAAAACCACTTTTCGCACTTGTGTTAGTGTTGAAAAACCACTTTTCGCAATTATGTTAGTGTTGAAAAACTACTTTTCGCACTTGTGTTAGTGTTGAAAAACCACTTTTCGCACTTGTGTTAGTGTTGAAAAACCACTTTTCGCACTTGTGTTGGTGCAGGAAACCACTTTTGCACTTGTATTAGTGTGGAAGAAACACTTTTTGCACTTGTGATAGTGTTGAAAAACCACTTTTCGCACTTGTGTTAGTGTTGACAAACCACTTTTCGCACTTGTGTTGGTGCAGGAAACCACTTTTGCACTTGTATTAGTGTGGAAAAACCACTTTTCGCACTTGTGAGTGTTGAAAAACCACTTTTCGCACTTGTGTTAGTGTTGAAAAACCACTTTTCGCACTTGTGTTAGTGTTGAAAAACCACTTTTCGCACTTGTGTTGTTGCAGGAAACCACTTTTGCACTTGTATTAGTGTGGAAAAAACACTTTTTGCACTTGTGATAGTGTTGAAAAACCACTTTTCGCACTTGTGTTGGTGCAGGAAACCACTTTTGCACTTGTATTAGTGTGGAAAAAACACTTTTTGCACTTGTGATAATGTTGAAAAACCACTTTTCGCACTTGTGTTGTAGTGTTGAAAAACCACTTTTCGCACTTGTGTTGGTGCAGGAAACCACTTTTGCACTTGTATTAGTGTGGAAAAAACACTTTTCGTACTTGTGTTAGTGTTGAAAAACCACTTTTCGCACTTGTGTTAGTGTTGAAAAACCACTTTTCGCACTTGTGTTGGTGCAGGAAACCACTTTTGCACTTGTATTAGTGTGGAAGAAACACTTTTTGAACTTGTGATAGTGTTGAAAAACCACTTTTCGCACTTGTGTTAGTGTTGAAAAACCACTTTTCGCACTTGTGTTGGTGCAGGAAACCACTTTTGCACTTGTATTAGTGTGGAAAAACCACTTTTCGCACTTGTGTTAGTGTTGAAAAACCACTTTTCGCAATTATGTTAGTGTTGAAAAACTACTTTTCGCACTTGTGTTAGTGTTGAAAAACCACTTTTCGCACTTGTGTTAGTGTTGAAAAACCACTTTTCGCACTTGTGTTGGTGCAGGAAACCACTTTTGCACTTGTATTAGTGTGGAAAAAACACTTTTCGCACTTGTGTTAGTGTGGAAAAAAACACTTTTTGCACTTGTGATAGTGTTGAAAAACCACTTTTCGCACTTGTGTTAGTGTTGAAAAACCACTTTTCGCACTTGTGTTGGTGCAGGAAACCACTTTTGCACTTGTATTAGTGTGGAATAAACACTTTTCGCACTTGTGTTAGTGTTGAAAAACCACTTTTTGCACTTGTGTTAGTGTTGAAAAACCACTTTTCGCACTTGTGTTGGTGCAGGAAACCACTTTTGCACTTGTATTAGTGTGGAAAATACACTTTTTGCACTTGTGATAGTGTTGAAAAACCACTTTTCGCACTTGTGTTAGTGTTGAAAAACCACTTTTCGCACTTGTGTTGGTGCAGGAAACCACTTTTGCACTTGTATTAGTTTGGAAAAACCACTTTTCGCACTTGTGTTAGTGTTGAAAAACCACTTTTCGCACTTGTGTTAGTGTTGAAAAACCACTTTTCGCACTTGTGTTAGTGTTGAAAAACCACTTTTCGCACTTGGGTTGGTGCAGGAAACCACTTTTGCACTTGTATTAGTGTGGAAAAACCACTTTTCGCACTTGTGTTAGTGTTGAAAAACCACTTTTCGCACTTGTGTTGGTGCAGGAAACCACTTTTGCACTTGTATTAGTGTGGAAAATACACTTTTTGCACTTGTGATAGTGTTGAAAAACCACTTTTCGCACTTGTGTTAGTGTTGAAAAACCACTTTTCGCACTTGTGTTGGTGCAGGAAACCACTTTTGCACTTGTATTAGTGTGGAAAAAACACTTTTTGCACCTGTGATAGTGTTGAAAAACCACTTTTTGCACTTGTGTTGGTGCAGGAAACCACTTTTGCACTTGTATTAGTGTGGAAAAAACACTTTTCGCACTTGTGTTAGTGTTGAAAAACCACTTTTCGCACTTGTGTTAGTGTTGAAAAACCACCTTTCGCACTTGTGTTAGTGTTGAAAAACCACCTTTCGCACTTGTGTTGGTGCAGGAAACCACTTTTGCACTTGTATTAGTGTGGAAGAAACACTTTTTGAAATTGTGATAGTGTTGAAAAACCACTTTTGCACTTGTATTAGTGTGGAAAAACCACTTTTCGCACTTGTGTTAGTGTTGAAAAACCACTTTTCGCAATTATGTTAGTGTTGAAAAACCACTTTTCGCACTTGTGTTAGTGTTGAAAAACCACTTTTCGCACTTGTGTTAGTGTTGAAAAACCACTTTTCGCACTTGTGTTGGTGCAGGAAACCACTTTTCGCACTTGTGTTAGTGTTGAAAAACCACTTTTCGCACTTGTGTTGGTGCAGGAAGCCACTTTTGCACTTGTATTAGTGTGGAAAACCACTTTTCACACTTGTGATAGTGTTGAAAAACCACTATTCGCACTTGTGCTAGTGTTGAAAAACCACTTTTCGCACTTGTGTTAGTGTTGAAAAACCACTTTTCGCACTTGTGTTGGTGCAGGAAACCACTTTTGCACTTGTATTAGTGTGGAAGAAACACTTTTTGCACTTGTGATAGTGTTGAAAAACCACTTTTCGCACTTGTGTTAGTGTTGACAAACCACTTTTCGCACTTGTGTTGGTGCAGGAAACCACTTTTGCACTTGTATTAGTGTGGAAAAACCACTTTTCGCACTTGTGAGTGTTGAAAAACCACTTTTCGCACTTGTGTTAGTGTTGAAAAACCACTTTTCGCACTTGTGTTAGTGTTGAAAAACCACTTTTCGCACTTGTGTTGTTGCAGGAAACCACTTTTGCACTTGTATTAGTGTGGAAAAAACACTTTTTGCACTTGTGATAGTGTTGAAAAACCACTTTTCGCACTTGTGTTGGTGCAGGAAACCACTTTTGCACTTGTATTAGTGTGGAAAAAACACTTTTTGCACTTGTGATAATGTTGAAAAACCACTTTTCGCACTTGTGTTGTAGTGTTGAAAAACCACTTTTCGCACTTGTGTTGGTGCAGGAAACCACTTTTGCACTTGTATTAGTGTGGAAAAAACACTTTTCGTACTTGTGTTAGTGTTGAAAAACCACTTTTCGCACTTGTGTTAGTGTTGAAAAACCACTTTTCGCACTTGTGTTGGTGCAGGAAACCACTTTTGCACTTGTATTAGTGTGGAAGAAACACTTTTTGAACTTGTGATAGTGTTGAAAAACCACTTTTCGCACTTGTGTTAGTGTTGAAAAACCACTTTTCGCACTTGTGTTGGTGCAGGAAACCACTTTTGCACTTGTATTAGTGTGGAAAAACCACTTTTCGCACTTGTGTTAGTGTTGAAAAACCACTTTTCGCAATTATGTTAGTGTTGAAAAACCACTTTTCGCACTTGTGTTAGTGTTGAAAAACCACTTTTCGCACTTGTGTTAGTGTTGAAAAACCACTTTTCGCACTTGTGTTGGTGCAGGAAACCACTTTTGCACTTGTATTAGTGTGGAAAAAACACTTTTCGCACTTGTGTTAGTGTGGAAAAAACACTTTTTGCACTTGTGATAGTGTTGAAAAACCACTTTTCGCACTTGTGTTAGTGTTGAAAAACCACTTTTCGCACTTGTGTTGGTGCAGGAAACCACTTTTGCACTTGTATTAGTGTGGAATAAACACTTTTCGCACTTGTGTTAGTGTTGAAAAACCACTTTTTGCACTTGTGTTAGTGTTGAAAAACCACTTTTCGCACTTGTGTTGGTGCAGGAAACCACTTTTGCACTTGTATTAGTGTGGAAAATACACTTTTTGCACTTGTGATAGTGTTGAAAAACCACTTTTCGCACTTGTGTTAGTGTTGAAAAACCACTTTTCGCACTTGTGTTGGTGCAGGAAACCACTTTTGCACTTGTATTAGTTTGGAAAAACCACTTTTCGCACTTGTGTTAGTGTTGAAAAACCACTTTTCGCACTTGTGTTAGTGTTGAAAAACCACTTTTCGCACTTGTGTTAGTGTTGAAAAACCACTTTTCGCACTTGGGTTGGTGCAGGAAACCACTTTTGCACTTGTATTAGTGTGGAAAAACCACTTTTCGCACTTGTGTTAGTGTTGAAAAACCACTTTTCGCACTTGTGTTGGTGCAGGAAACCACTTTTGCACTTGTATTAGTGTGGAAAATACACTTTTTGCACTTGTGATAGTGTTGAAAAACCACTTTTCGCACTTGTGTTAGTGTTGAAAAACCACTTTTCGCACTTGTGTTGGTGCAGGAAACCACTTTTGCACTTGTATTAGTGTGGAAAAAACACTTTTTGCACCTGTGATAGTGTTGAAAAACCACTTTTTGCACTTGTGTTGGTGCAGGAAACCACTTTTGCACTTGTATTAGTGTGGAAAAAACACTTTTCGCACTTGTGTTAGTGTTGAAAAACCACTTTTCGCACTTGTGTTAGTGTTGAAAAACCACCTTTCGCACTTGTGTTAGTGTTGAAAAACCACCTTTCGCACTTGTGTTGGTGCAGGAAACCACTTTTGCACTTGTATTAGTGTGGAAGAAACACTTTTTGAAATTGTGATAGTGTTGAAAAACCACTTTTGCACTTGTATTAGTGTGGAAAAACCACTTTTCGCACTTGTGTTAGTGTTGAAAAACCACTTTTCGCAATTATGTTAGTGTTGAAAAACCACTTTTCGCACTTGTGTTAGTGTTGAAAAACCACTTTTCGCACTTGTGTTAGTGTTGAAAAACCACTTTTCGCACTTGTGTTGGTGCAGGAAACCACTTTTCGCACTTGTGTTAGTGTTGAAAAACCACTTTTCGCACTTGTGTTGGTGCAGGAAGCCACTTTTGCACTTGTATTAGTGTGGAAAACCACTTTTCACACTTGTGATAGTGTTGAAAAACCACTATTCGCACTTGTGCTAGTGTTGAAAAACCACTTTTCGCACTTGTGTTAGTGTTGAAAAACCACTTTTCGCACTTGTGTTGGTGCAGGAAACCACTTTTGCACTTGTATTAATGTGGAAAAACCACTTTTTGCACTTGTGATAGTGTTGAAAAACCACTTTTCGCACTTGTGTTAGTGTTGAAAAACCACTTTTCGCACTTGTGTTGGTGCAGGAAACCACTTTTGCACTTGTATTAGTGTGGAAAAAACACTTTTCGCACTTGTGTTAGTGTTGAAAAACCACTTTTCGCACTTGTGTTAGTGTTGAAAAACCACCTTTCGCACTTGTGTTGGTGCAGGAACCACTTTTGCACTTGTATTAGTGTGGAAGAAACACTTTTTGAACTTGTGATAGTGTTGAAAAACCACTTTTCGCACTTGTGTTAGTGTTGAAAAACCACTTTTCGCACTTGTGTTGGTGCAGGAAACCACTTTTGCACTTGTATTAGTGTGGAAAAACCACTTTTCGCACTTGTGTTAGTGTTGAAAAACCACTTTTCGCACTTGTGTTAGTGTTGAAAAACCACTTTTCGCACTTGTGTTGGTGCAGGAAACCACTTTTGCACTTGTATTAGTGTGGGAAAAACACTTTTCGCACTTGTGTTAGTGTTGAAAAACCACTTTTCGCACTTGTGTTGGTGCAGGAAACCACTTTTGCACTTGTATTAGTGTGGAAAAACCACTTTTCGCACTTGTGTTAGTGTTGAAAAACCACTTTTCGCACTTGTGTTAGTGTTGAAAAACCACTTTTCGCACTTGTGTTGGTGCAGGAAACCACTTTTGCACTTGTATTAGTGTGGAAAAAACACTTTTCACACTTGTGTTAGTGTTGAAAAACCACTTTTCGCACTTATGTTAGTGTTGAAAAACCACTTTTCACACTTGTGTTGGTGCAGGAAACCACTTTTTGCACTTGTATTAGTGTGGAAAAACCACTTTTCACACTTGTGTTAGTGTTGAAAAACCACTTTTCGCACTTGTGTTAGTGTTGAAAAACCACTTTTCGCACTTGTGTTAGTGTTGAAAAACCACTTTTCGCACTTGTGTTGGTGCAAGAAACCACTTTTGCACTTGTATTAGTGTGGAAAAAACACTTTTCGCACTTGTGTTAGTGTTGAAAAACCACTTTTCGCACTTGTGTTGGTGCAGGAAACCACTTTTGCACTTGTATTAGTGTGGAAAAAACACTTTTCGCACTTGTGTTAGTGTTGAAAAACCACTTTTCGCACTTGTGTTAGTGTTGAAAAACCACCTTTCGCACTTGTGTTGGTGCAGGAAACCACTTTTGCACTTGTATTAGTGTGGAAGAAACACTTTTTGAAATTGTGATAGTGTTGAAAAACCACTTTTGCACTTGTATTAGTGTGGAAAAACCACTTTTCGCACTTGTGTTAGTGTTGAAAAACCACTTTTCGCAATTATGTTAGTGTTGAAAAACCACTTTTCGCACTTGTGTTAGTGTTGAAAAACCACTTTTCGCACTTGTGTTAGTGTTGAAAAACCACTTTTCGCACTTGTGTTGGTGCAGGAAACCACTTTTCGCACTTGTGTTAGTGTTGAAAAACCACTTTTCGCACTTGTGTTGGTGCAGGAAGCCACTTTTGCACTTGTATTAGTGTGGAAAACCACTTTTCACACTTGTGATAGTGTTGAAAAACCACTATTCGCACTTGTGCTAGTGTTGAAAAACCACTTTTCGCACTTGTGTTAGTGTTGAAAAACCACTTTTCGCACTTGTGTTGGTGCAGGAAACCACTTTTGCACTTGTATTAATGTGGAAAAACCACTTTTTGCACTTGTGATAGTGTTGAAAAACCACTTTTCGCACTTGTGTTAGTGTTGAAAAACCACTTTTCGCACTTGTGTTGGTGCAGGAAACCACTTTTGCACTTGTATTAGTGTGGAAAAAACACTTTTCGCACTTGTGTTAGTGTTGAAAAACCACTTTTCGCACTTGTGTTAGTGTTGAAAAACCACCTTTCGCACTTGTGTTGGTGCAGGAACCACTTTTGCACTTGTATTAGTGTGGAAGAAACACTTTTTGAACTTGTGATAGTGTTGAAAAACCACTTTTCGCACTTGTGTTAGTGTTGAAAAACCACTTTTCGCACTTGTGTTGGTGCAGGAAACCACTTTTGCACTTGTATTAGTGTGGAAAAACCACTTTTCGCACTTGTGTTAGTGTTGAAAAACCACTTTTCGCACTTGTGTTAGTGTTGAAAAACCACTTTTCGCACTTGTGTTGGTGCAGGAAACCACTTTTGCACTTGTATTAGTGTGGGAAAAACACTTTTCGCACTTGTGTTAGTGTTGAAAAACCACTTTTCGCACTTGTGTTGGTGCAGGAAACCACTTTTGCACTTGTATTAGTGTGGAAAAACCACTTTTCGCACTTGTGTTAGTGTTGAAAAACCACTTTTCGCACTTGTGTTAGTGTTGAAAAACCACTTTTCACACTTGTGTTGGTGCAGGAAACCACTTTTGCACTTGTATTAGTGTGGAAAAAACACTTTTCACACTTGTGTTAGTGTTGAAAAACCACTTTTCGCACTTATGTTAGTGTTGAAAAACCACTTTTCACACTTGTGTTGGTGCAGGAAACCACTTTTTGCACTTGTATTAGTGTGGAAAACCACTTTTCGCACTTGTGTTAGTGTTGAAAAACCACTTTTCGCACTTGTGTTAGTGTTGAAAAACCACTTTTCGCACTTGTGTTAGTGTTGAAAAACCACTTTTCGCACTTGTGTTGGTGCAAGAAACCACTTTTGCACTTGTATTAGTGTGGAAAAAACACTTTTCGCACTTGTGTTAGTGTTGAAAAACCACTTTTCGCACTTGTGTTGGTGCAGGAAACCACTTTTGCACTTGTATTAGTGTGGAAAAAACACTTTTCGCACTTGTGTTAGTGTTGGAAAAACACTTTTCGCATTTGTGTTAGTGTTGAAAAACCACTTTTCGCACTTGTGTTGGTGCAGGAAACCACTTTTTGCACTTGTGATAGTGTTGAAAAACCACTTTTTGCACTAGTGTTAGTGTTGACAAACCACTTTTCGCACTTGTGTTGGTGCAGGAAACCACTTTTGCACTTGTATTAGTATGGAAAAACCACTTTTCGCACTTGTGTTAGTGTTGAAAAACCACTTTTCGCACTTGTGTTAGTGTTGAAAAACCACTTTTCGCACGTGTTGGTGCAGGAAACCACTTTTGCACTTGTATTAGTGTGGAAAAACCACTTTTCGCGCTTGTGTTAGTGTTGAAAAACCACTTTTTGCACTTGTGTTAGTGTTGAAAAACCACTTTTCGCACTTGTGTTGGTGCAGGAAACCACTTTTGCACTTGTATTAGTGTGGAAAATACACTTTTTGCACTTGTGATAGTGTTGAAAAACCACTCTTCGCACTTGTGTTAGTGTTGAAAAACAACTTTTCGCACTTGTGTTGGTGCATGAAACCACTTTTGCACTTGTATTAGTGTGGAAAAACCACTTTTCGCACTTGTGTTAGTGTTGAAAAACCACTTTTCGCACTTGTGTTGGTGCAGGAAACCACTTTTGCACTTGTATTAGTGTGGAAAATACACTTTTTGCACTTGTGATAGTGTTGAAAAACCACTCTTCGCACTTGTGTTAGTGTTGAAAAACAACTTTTCGCACTTGTGTTGGTGCATGAAACCACTTTTGCACTTGTATTAGTGTGGAAGAAACACTTTTTGAAATTGTGATAGTGTTGAAAAACCACTTTTCGCACTTGTGTTAGTGTTGAAAAACCACTTTTCGCACTTGTGTTGGTGCAGGAAACCACTTTTGCACTTGTATTAGTGTGGAAGAAACACTTTTTGCACTTGTGATAGTGTTGAAAAACCACTTTTCGCACTTGTGTTAGTGTTGACAAACCACTTTTCGCACTTGTGTTGGTGCAGGAAACCACTTTTGCACTTGTATTAGTGTGGAAAAACCACTTTTCGCACTTGTGAGTGTTGAAAAACCACTTTTCGCACTTGTGTTAGTGTTGAAAAACCACGTTTCGCACTTGTGTTAGTGTTGAAAAACCACTTTTCGCACTTGTGTTGGTGCAGGAAACCACTTTTGCACGTGTATTAGTGTGGAAAAAACACTTTTCGCACTTGTGTTAGTGTTGAAAAACCACTTTTCGCACTTGTGTTAGTGTTGAAAAACCACTTTTCGCACTTGTGTTGTTGCAGGAAACCACTTTTGCACTTGTATTAGTGTGGAAAAAACACTTTTTGCACTTGTGATAATGTTGAAAAACCACTTTTCGCACTTGTGTTAGTGTTGAAAAACCACTTTTCGCACTTGTGTTGGTGCAGGAAACCACTTTTGCACTTGTATTAGTGTGGAAGAAACACTTTTTGAACTTGTGATAGTGTTGAAAAACCACTTTTCGCACTTGTGTTAGTGTTGAAAAACCACTTTTCGCACTTGTGTTGGTGCAGGAAACCACTTTTGCACTTGTATTAGTGTGGAAAAACCACTTTTCGCACTTGTGTTAGTGTTGAAAAACCACTTTTCGCAATTATGTTAGTGTTGAAAAACCACTTTTCGCACTTGTGTTAGTGTTGAAAAACCACTTTTCGCACTTGTGTTAGTGTTGAAAAACCACTTTTCGCACTTGTGTTGGTGCAGGAAACCACTTTTGCACTTGTATTAGTGTGGAAAAAACACTTTTCGCACTTGTGTTAGTGTGGAAAAAACACTTTTTGCACTTGTGATAGTGTTGAAAAACCACTTTTCGCACTTGTGTTAGTGTTGAAAAACCACTTTTCGCACTTGTGTTGGTGCAGGAAACCACTTTTGCACTTGTATTAGTGTGGAATAAACACTTTTCGCACTTGTGTTAGTGTTGAAAAACCACTTTTTGCACTTGTGTTAGTGTTGAAAAACCACTTTTCGCACTTGTGTTGGTGCAGGAAACCACTTTTGCACTTGTATTAGTGTGGAAAATACACTTTTTGCACTTGTGATAGTGTTGAAAAACCACTTTTCGCACTTGTGTTAGTGTTGAAAAACCACTTTTCGCACTTGTGTTGGTGCAGGAAACCACTTTTGCACTTGTATTAGTTTGGAAAAACCACTTTTCGCACTTGTGTTAGTGTTGAAAAACCACTTTTCGCACTTGTGTTAGTGTTGAAAAACCACTTTTCGCACTTGTGTTAGTGTTGAAAAACCACTTTTCGCACTTGGGTTGGTGCAGGAAACCACTTTTGCACTTGTATTAGTGTGGAAAAACCACTTTTCGCACTTGTGTTAGTGTTGAAAAACCACTTTTCGCACTTGTGTTGGTGCAGGAAACCACTTTTGCACTTGTATTAGTGTGGAAAATACACTTTTTGCACTTGTGATAGTGTTGAAAAACCACTTTTCGCACTTGTGTTAGTGTTGAAAAACCACTTTTCGCACTTGTGTTGGTGCAGGAAACCACTTTTGCACTTGTATTAGTGTGGAAAAAACACTTTTTGCACCTGTGATAGTGTTGAAAAACCACTTTTTGCACTTGTGTTGGTGCAGGAAACCACTTTTGCACTTGTATTTGTGTGGAAAAAACACTTTTCGCACTTGTGTTAGTGTTGAAAAACCACTTTTCGCACTTGTGTTAGTGTTGAAAAACCACCTTTCGCACTTGTGTTAGTGTTGAAAAACCACCTTTCGCACTTGTGTTGGTGCAGGAAACCACTTTTGCACTTGTATTAGTGTGGAAGAAACACTTTTTGAAATTGTGATAGTGTTGAAAAACCACTTTTGCACTTGTATTAGTGTGGAAAAACCACTTTTCGCACTTGTGTTAGTGTTGAAAAACCACTTTTCGCAATTATGTTAGTGTTGAAAAACCACTTTTCGCACTTGTGTTAGTGTTGAAAAACCACTTTTCGCACTTGTGTTAGTGTTGAAAAACCACTTTTCGCACTTGTGTTGGTGCAGGAAACCACTTTTCGCACTTGTGTTAGTGTTGAAAAACCACTTTTCGCACTTGTGTTGGTGCAGGAAGCCACTTTTGCACTTGTATTAGTGTGGAAAACCACTTTTCACACTTGTGATAGTGTTGAAAAACCACTATTCGCACTTGTGCTAGTGTTGAAAAACCACTTTTCGCACTTGTGTTAGTGTTGAAAAACCACTTTTCGCACTTGTGTTGGTGCAGGAAACCACTTTTGCACTTGTATTAATGTGGAAAAACCACTTTTTGCACTTGTGATAGTGTTGAAAAACCACTTTTCGCACTTGTGTTAGTGTTGAAAAACCACTTTTCGCACTTGTGTTGGTGCAGGAAACCACTTTTGCACTTGTATTAGTGTGGAAAAAACACTTTTCGCACTTGTGTTAGTGTTGAAAAACCACTTTTCGCACTTGTGTTAGTGTTGAAAAACCACCTTTCGCACTTGTGTTGGTGCAGGAACCACTTTTGCACTTGTATTAGTGTGGAAGAAACACTTTTTGAACTTGTGATAGTGTTGAAAAACCACTTTTCGCACTTGTGTTAGTGTTGAAAAACCACTTTTCGCACTTGTGTTGGTGCAGGAAACCACTTTTGCACTTGTATTAGTGTGGAAAAACCACTTTTCGCACTTGTGTTAGTGTTGAAAAACCACTTTTCGCACTTGTGTTAGTGTTGAAAAACCACTTTTCGCACTTGTGTTGGTGCAGGAAACCACCTTTGCACTTGTATTAGTGTGGGAAAAACACTTTTCGCACTTGTGTTAGTGTTGAAAAACCACTTTTCGCACTTGTGTTGGTGCAGGAAACCACTTTTGCACTTGTATTAGTGTGGAAAAACCACTTTTCGCACTTGTGTTAGTGTTGAAAAACCACTTTTCGCACTTGTGTTAGTGTTGAAAAACCACTTTTCGCACTTGTGTTGGTGCAGGAAACCACTTTTGCACTTGTATTAGTGTGGAAAAAACACTTTTCACACTTGTGTTAGTGTTGAAAAACCACTTTTCGCACTTATGTTAGTGTTGAAAAACCACTTTTCACACTTGTGTTGGTGCAGGAAACCACTTTTTGCACTTGTATTAGTGTGGAAAAACCACTTTTCACACTTGTGTTAGTGTTGAAAAACCACTTTTCGCACTTGTGTTAGTGTTGAAAAACCACTTTTCGCACTTGTGTTAGTGTTGAAAAACCACTTTTCGCACTTGTGTTGGTGCAAGAAACCACTTTTGCACTTGTATTAGTGTGGAAAAAACACTTTTCGCACTTGTGTTAGTGTTGAAAAACCACTTTTCGCACTTGTGTTGGTGCAGGAAACCACTTTTGCACTTGTATTAGTGTGGAAAAAACACTTTTCGCACTTGTGTTAGTGTTGAAAAACCACTTTTCGCACTTGTGTTAGTGTTGAAAAACCACCTTTCGCACTTGTGTTGGTGCAGGAAACCACTTTTGCACTTGTATTAGTGTGGAAGAAACACTTTTTGAAATTGTGATAGTGTTGAAAAACCACTTTTGCACTTGTATTAGTGTGGAAAAACCACTTTTCGCACTTGTGTTAGTGTTGAAAAACCACTTTTCGCAATTATGTTAGTGTTGAAAAACCACTTTTCGCACTTGTGTTAGTGTTGAAAAACCACTTTTCGCACTTGTGTTAGTGTTGAAAAACCACTTTTCGCACTTGTGTTGGTGCAGGAAACCACTTTTCGCACTTGTGTTAGTGTTGAAAAACCACTTTTCGCACTTGTGTTGGTGCAGGAAGCCACTTTTGCACTTGTATTAGTGTGGAAAACCACTTTTCACACTTGTGATAGTGTTGAAAAACCACTATTCGCACTTGTGCTAGTGTTGAAAAACCACTTTTCGCACTTGTGTTAGTGTTGAAAAACCACTTTTCGCACTTGTGTTGGTGCAGGAAACCACTTTTGCACTTGTATTAATGTGGAAAAACCACTTTTTGCACTTGTGATAGTGTTGAAAAACCACTTTTCGCACTTGTGTTAGTGTTGAAAAACCACTTTTCGCACTTGTGTTGGTGCAGGAAACCACTTTTGCACTTGTATTAGTGTGGAAAAAACACTTTTCGCACTTGTGTTAGTGTTGAAAAACCACTTTTCGCACTTGTGTTAGTGTTGAAAAACCACCTTTCGCACTTGTGTTGGTGCAGGAACCACTTTTGCACTTGTATTAGTGTGGAAGAAACACTTTTTGAACTTGTGATAGTGTTGAAAAACCACTTTTCGCACTTGTGTTAGTGTTGAAAAACCACTTTTCGCACTTGTGTTGGTGCAGGAAACCACTTTTGCACTTGTATTAGTGTGGAAAAACCACTTTTCGCACTTGTGTTAGTGTTGAAAAACCACTTTTCGCACTTGTGTTAGTGTTGAAAAACCACTTTTCGCACTTGTGTTGGTGCAGGAAACCACTTTTGCACTTGTATTAGTGTGGGAAAAACACTTTTTGCACTTGTGTTAGTGTTGAAAAACCACTTTTCGCACTTGTGTTGGTGCAGGAAACCACTTTTGCACTTGTATTAGTGTGGAAAAACCACTTTTCGCACTTGTGTTAGTGTTGAAAAACCACTTTTCGCACTTGTGTTAGTGTTGAAAAACCACTTTTCACACTTGTGTTGGTGCAGGAAACCACTTTTGCACTTGTATTAGTGTGGAAAAAACACTTTTCACACTTGTGTTAGTGTTGAAAAACCACTTTTCGCACTTATGTTAGTGTTGAAAAACCACTTTTCACACTTGTGTTGGTGCAGGAAACCACTTTTTGCACTTGTATTAGTGTGGAAAACCACTTTTCGCACTTGTGTTAGTGTTGAAAAACCACTTTTCGCACTTGTGTTAGTGTTGAAAAACCACTTTTCGCACTTGTGTTAGTGTTGAAAAACCACTTTTCGCACTTGTGTTGGTGCAAGAAACCACTTTTGCACTTGTATTAGTGTGGAAAAAACACTTTTCGCACTTGTGTTAGTGTTGAAAAACCACTTTTCGCACTTGTGTTGGTGCAGGAAACCACTTTTGCACTTGTATTAGTGTGGAAAAAACACTTTTCGCACTTGTGTTAGTGTTGGAAAAACACTTTTCGCATTTGTGTTAGTGTTGAAAAACCACTTTTCGCACTTGTGTTGGTGCAGGAAACCACTTTTTGCACTTGTGATAGTGTTGAAAAACCACTTTTTGCACTAGTGTTAGTGTTGACAAACCACTTTTCGCACTTGTGTTGGTGCAGGAAACCACTTTTGCACTTGTATTAGTATGGAAAAACCACTTTTCGCACTTGTGTTAGTGTTGAAAAACCACTTTTCGCACTTGTGTTAGTGTTGAAAAACCACTTTTCGCACGTGTTGGTGCAGGAAACCATTTTTGCACTTGTATTAGTGTGGAAAAACCACTTTTCGCGCTTGTGTTAGTGTTGAAAAACCACTTTTTGCACTTGTGTTAGTGTTGAAAAACCACTTTTCGCACTTGTGTTGGTGCAGGAAACCACTTTTGCACTTGTATTAGTGTGGAAAATACACTTTTTGCACTTGTGATAGTGTTGAAAAACCACTCTTCGCACTTGTGTTAGTGTTGAAAAACAACTTTTCGCACTTGTGTTGGTGCATGAAACCACTTTTGCACTTGTATTAGTGTGGAAAAACCACTTTTCGCACTTGTGTTAGTGTTGAAAAACCACTTTTCGCACTTGTGTTGGTGCAGGAAACCACTTTTGCACTTGTATTAGTGTGGAAAATACACTTTTTGCACTTGTAATAGTGTTGAAAAACCACTCTTCGCACTTGTGTTAGTGTTGAAAAACAACTTTTCGCACTTGTGTTGGTGCATGAAACCACTTTTGCACTTGTATTAGTGTGGAAAAACCACTTTTCGCACTTGTGTTAGTGTTGAAAAACCACTTTTCGCACTTGTGTTAGTGTTGAAAAACCACTTTTCGCACTTGTGTTAGTGTTGAAAAACCACTTTTCGCACTTGTATTGGTGCAGGAAACCACTTTTGCACTTGTATTAGTGTGGAAAAAACACATTTCGCACTTGTGTTAGTGTTGAAAAACCACTTTTCGCACTTGTGTTGGTGCAGGAAGCCACTTTTGCACTTGTATTAGTGTGGAAAACCACTTTTCGCACTTGTGATAGTGTTGAAAAACCACTATTCGCACTTGTGCTAGTGTTGAAAAACCACTTTTCGCACTTGTGTTAGTGTTGAAAAACCACTTTTCGCACTTGTGTTGGTGCAGGAAACCACTTTTGCACTTGTATTAATGTAGAAAAACCACTTTTTGCACTTGTGATAGTGTTGAAAAACCACTTTTCGCACTTGTGTTAGTGTTGAAAAACCACTTTTCGCACTTGTGTTGGTGCAGGAAACCACTTTTGCACTTGTATTAGTGTGGAAAAAACACTTTTCGCACTTGTGTTAGTGTTGAAAAACCACTTTTCGCACTTGTGTTAGTGTTGAAAAACCACCTTTCGCACTTGTGTTGGTGCAGGAACCACTTTTGCACTTGTATTAGTGTGGAAGAAACACTTTTTGAACTTGTGATAGTGTTGAAAAACCACTTTTCGCACTTGTGTTAGTGTTGAAAAACCACTTTTCGCACTTGTGTTGGTGCAGGAAACCACTTTTGCACTTGTATTAGTGTGGAAAAACCACTTTTCGCACTTGTGTTAGTGTTGAAAAACCACTTTTCGCACTTGTGTTAGTGTTGAAAAACCACTTTTCGCACTTGTGTTGGTGCAGGAAACCACTTTTGCACTTGTATTAGTGTGGGAAAAACACTTTTCGCACTTGTGTTAGTGTTGAAAAACCACTTTTCGCACTTGTGTTGGTGCAGCAAACCACTTTTGCACTTGTATTAGTGTGGAAAAACCACTTTTCGCACTTGTGTTAGTGTTGAAAAACCACTTTTCGCACTTATGTTAGTGTTGAAAAACCACTTTTCACACTTGTGTTGGTGCAGGAAACCACTTTTTGCACTTGTATTAGTGTGGAAAAACCACTTTTCACACTTGTGTTAGTGTTGAAAAACCACTTTTCGCACTTGTGTTAGTGTTGAAAAACCACTTTTCGCACTTGTGTTAGTGTTGAAAAACCACTTTTCGCACTTGTGTTGGTGCAAGAAACCACTTTTGCACTTGTATTAGTGTGGAAAAAACACTTTTCGCACTTGTGTTAGTGTTGAAAAACCACTTTTCGCACTTGTGTTGGTGCAGGAAACCACTTTTGCACTTGTATTAGTGTGGAAAAAACACTTTTCGCACTTGTGTTAGTGTTGAAAAACCACTTTTCGCACTTGTGTTAGTGTTGAAAAACCACCTTTCGCACTTGTGTTGGTGCAGGAAACCACTTTTGCACTTGTATTAGTGTGGAAGAAACACTTTTTGAAATTGTGATAGTGTTGAAAAACCACTTTTGCACTTGTATTAGTGTGGAAAAACCACTTTTCGCACTTGTGTTAGTGTTGAAAAACCACTTTTCGCAATTATGTTAGTGTTGAAAAACCACTTTTCGCACTTGTGTTAGTGTTGAAAAACCACTTTTCGCACTTGTGTTAGTGTTGAAAAACCACTTTTCGCACTTGTGTTGGTGCAGGAAACCACTTTTCGCACTTGTGTTAGTGTTGAAAAACCACTTTTCGCACTTGTGTTGGTGCAGGAAGCCACTTTTGCACTTGTATTAGTGTGGAAAACCACTTTTCACACTTGTGATAGTGTTGAAAAACCACTATTCGCACTTGTGCTAGTGTTGAAAAACCACTTTTCGCACTTGTGTTAGTGTTGAAAAACCACTTTTCGCACTTGTGTTGGTGCAGGAAACCACTTTTGCACTTGTATTAATGTGGAAAAACCACTTTTTGCACTTGTGATAGTGTTGAAAAACCACTTTTCGCACTTGTGTTAGTGTTGAAAAACCACTTTTCGCACTTGTGTTGGTGCAGGAAACCACTTTTGCACTTGTATTAGTGTGGAAAAAACACTTTTCGCACTTGTGTTAGTGTTGAAAAACCACTTTTCGCACTTGTGTTAGTGTTGAAAAACCACCTTTCGCACTTGTGTTGGTGCAGGAACCACTTTTGCACTTGTATTAGTGTGGAAGAAACACTTTTTGAACTTGTGATAGTGTTGAAAAACCACTTTTCGCACTTGTGTTAGTGTTGAAAAACCACTTTTCGCACTTGTGTTGGTGCAGGAAACCACTTTTGCACTTGTATTAGTGTGGAAAAACCACTTTTCGCACTTGTGTTAGTGTTGAAAAACCACTTTTCGCACTTGTGTTAGTGTTGAAAAACCACTTTTCGCACTTGTGTTGGTGCAGGAAACCACTTTTGCACTTGTATTAGTGTGGGAAAAACACTTTTTGCACTTGTGTTAGTGTTGAAAAACCACTTTTCGCACTTGTGTTGGTGCAGGAAACCACTTTTGCACTTGTATTAGTGTGGAAAAACCACTTTTCGCACTTGTGTTAGTGTTGAAAAACCACTTTTCGCACTTGTGTTAGTGTTGAAAAACCACTTTTCACACTTGTGTTGGTGCAGGAAACCACTTTTGCACTTGTATTAGTGTGGAAAAAACACTTTTCACACTTGTGTTAGTGTTGAAAAACCACTTTTCGCACTTATGTTAGTGTTGAAAAACCACTTTTCACACTTGTGTTGGTGCAGGAAACCACTTTTTGCACTTGTATTAGTGTGGAAAACCACTTTTCGCACTTGTGTTAGTGTTGAAAAACCACTTTTCGCACTTGTGTTAGTGTTGAAAAACCACTTTTCGCACTTGTGTTAGTGTTGAAAAACCACTTTTCGCACTTGTGTTGGTGCAAGAAACCACTTTTGCACTTGTATTAGTGTGGAAAAAACACTTTTCGCACTTGTGTTAGTGTTGAAAAACCACTTTTCGCACTTGTGTTGGTGCAGGAAACCACTTTTGCACTTGTATTAGTGTGGAAAAAACACTTTTCGCACTTGTGTTAGTGTTGGAAAAACACTTTTCGCATTTGTGTTAGTGTTGAAAAACCACTTTTCGCACTTGTGTTGGTGCAGGAAACCACTTTTTGCACTTGTGATAGTGTTGAAAAACCACTTTTTGCACTAGTGTTAGTGTTGACAAACCACTTTTCGCACTTGTGTTGGTGCAGGAAACCACTTTTGCACTTGTATTAGTATGGAAAAACCACTTTTCGCACTTGTGTTAGTGTTGAAAAACCACTTTTCGCACTTGTGTTAGTGTTGAAAAACCACTTTTCGCACGTGTTGGTGCAGGAAACCACTTTTGCACTTGTATTAGTGTGGAAAAACCACTTTTCGCGCTTGTGTTAGTGTTGAAAAACCACTTTTTGCACTTGTGTTAGTGTTGAAAAACCACTTTTCGCACTTGTGTTGGTGCAGGAAACCACTTTTGCACTTGTATTAGTGTGGAAAATACACTTTTTGCACTTGTGATAGTGTTGAAAAACCACTCTTCGCACTTGTGTTAGTGTTGAAAAACAACTTTTCGCACTTGTGTTGGTGCATGAAACCACTTTTGCACTTGTATTAGTGTGGAAAAACCACTTTTCGCACTTGTGTTAGTGTTGAAAAACCACTTTTCGCACTTGTGTTGGTGCAGGAAACCACTTTTGCACTTGTATTAGTGTGGAAAATACACTTTTTGCACTTGTAATAGTGTTGAAAAACCACTCTTCGCACTTGTGTTAGTGTTGAAAAACAACTTTTCGCACTTGTGTTGGTGCATGAAACCACTTTTGCACTTGTATTAGTGTGGAAAAACCACTTTTCGCACTTGTGTTAGTGTTGAAAAACCACTTTTCGCACTTGTGTTAGTGTTGAAAAACCACTTTTCGCACTTGTGTTAGTGTTGAAAAACCACTTTTCGCACTTGTATTGGTGCAGGAAACCACTTTTGCACTTGTATTAGTGTGGAAAAAACACATTTCGCACTTGTGTTAGTGTTGAAAAACCACTTTTCGCACTTGTGTTGGTGCAGGAAGCCACTTTTGCACTTGTATTAGTGTGGAAAACCACTTTTCGCACTTGTGATAGTGTTGAAAAACCACTATTCGCACTTGTGCTAGTGTTGAAAAACCACTTTTCGCACTTGTGTTAGTGTTGAAAAACCACTTTTCGCACTTGTGTTGGTGCAGGAAACCACTTTTGCACTTGTATTAATGTAGAAAAACCACTTTTTGCACTTGTGATAGTGTTGAAAAACCACTTTTCGCACTTGTGTTAGTGTTGAAAAACCACTTTTCGCACTTGTGTTGGTGCAGGAAACCACTTTTGCACTTGTATTAGTGTGGAAAAAACACTTTTCGCACTTGTGTTAGTGTTGAAAAACCACTTTTCGCACTTGTGTTAGTGTTGAAAAACCACCTTTCGCACTTGTGTTGGTGCAGGAACCACTTTTGCACTTGTATTAGTGTGGAAGAAACACTTTTTGAACTTGTGATAGTGTTGAAAAACCACTTTTCGCACTTGTGTTAGTGTTGAAAAACCACTTTTCGCACTTGTGTTGGTGCAGGAAACCACTTTTGCACTTGTATTAGTGTGGAAAAACCACTTTTCGCACTTGTGTTAGTGTTGAAAAACCACTTTTCGCACTTGTGTTAGTGTTGAAAAACCACTTTTCGCACTTGTGTTGGTGCAGGAAACCACTTTTGCACTTGTATTAGTGTGGGAAAAACACTTTTCGCACTTGTGTTAGTGTTGAAAAACCACTTTTCGCACTTGTGTTGGTGCAGCAAACCACTTTTGCACTTGTATTAGTGTGGAAAAACCACTTTTCGCACTTGTGTTAGTGTTGAAAAACCACTTTTCGCACTTGTGTTAGTGTTGAAAAACCACTTTTCACACTTGTGTTAGTGTTGAAAAACCACTTTTCGCACTTGTGTTGGTGCAGGAAACCACTTTTGCACGTGTATTAGTGTGGAAAAAACACTTTTCGCACTTGTGTTAGTGTTGAAAAACCACTTTTCACACTTGTGTTAGTGTTGAAAAACCACTTTTCACACTTGTGTTGGTGCAGGAAACCACTTTTTGCACTTGTATTAGTGTGGAAAACCACTTTTCGCACTTGTGTTAGTGTTGAAAAACCACTTTTCGCACTTGTGTTAGTGTTGAAAAACCACTTTTCGCACTTGTGTTAGTGTTGAAAAACCACTTTTCGCACTTGTGTTGGTGCAAGAAACCACTTTGGCACTTGTATTAGTGTGGAAAAAAACACTTTTCGCACTTGTGTTAGTGTTGAAAAACCACTTTTCGCACTTGTGTTGGTGCAGGAAACCACTTTTGCACTTGTATTAGTGTGGAAAAAACACTTTTCGCACTTGTGTTAGTGTTGGAAAAACACTTTTCGCATTTGTGTTAGTGTTGAAAAACCACTTTTCGCACTTGTGTTGGTGCAGGAAACCACTTTTTGCACTTGTGATAGTGTTGAAAAACCACTTTTCGCACTCGTGTTAGTGTTGACAAACCACTTTTCGCACTTGTGTTGGTGCAGGAAACCACTTTTGCACTTGTATTAGTATGGAAAAACCACTTTTCGCACTTGTGTTAGTGTTGAAAAACCACTTTTCGCACTTGTGTTAGTGTTGAAAAACCACTTTTCGCACGTGTTGGTGCAGGAAACCACTTTTGCACTTGTATTAGTGTGGAAAAACCACTTTTCGCGCTTGTGTTAGTGTTGAAAAACCACTTTTTGCACTTGTGTTAGTGTTGAAAAACCACTTTTCGCACTTGTGTTGGTGCAGGAAACCACTTTTGCACTTGTATTAGTGTGGAAAATACACTTTTTGCACTTGTGATAGTGTTGAAAAACCACTCTTCGCACTTGTGTTAGTGTTGAAAAACAACTTTTCGCACTTGTGTTGGTGCATGAAACCACTTTTGCACTTGTATTAGTGTGGAAAAACCACTTTTCGCACTTGTGTTAGTGTTGAAAAACCACTTTTCGCACTTGTGTTGGTGCAGGAAACCACTTTTGCACTTGTATTAGTGTGGAAAATACACTTTTTGCACTTGTGATAGTGTTGAAAAACCACTCTTCGCACTTGTGTTAGTGTTGAAAAACAACTTTTCGCACTTGTGTTGGTGCATGAAACCACTTTTGCACTTGTATTAGTGTGGAAAAACCACTTTTCGCACTTGTGTTAGTGTTGAAAAACCACTTTTCGCACTTGTGTTAGTGTTGAAAAACCACTTTTCGCACTTGTGTTAGTGTTGAAAAACCACTTTTCGCACTTGTATTGGTGCAGGAAACCACTTTTGCACTTGTATTAGTGTGGAAAAAACACATTTCGCACTTGTGTTAGTGTTGAAAAACCACTTTTCGCACTTGTGTTGGTGCAGGAAGCCACTTTTGCACTTGTATTAGTGTGGAAAACCACTTTTCGCACTTGTGATAGTGTTGAAAAACCACTATTCGCACTTGTGCTAGTGTTGAAAAACCACTTTTCGCACTTGTGTTGGTGCAGGAAACCACTTTTGCACTTGTATTAGTGTGGAAAAAACACTTTTCGCACTTGTGTTAGTGTTGAAAAACCACTTTTCGCACTTGTGTTAGTGTTGAAAAACCACCTTTCGCACTTGTGTTGGTGCAGGAAACCACTTTTGCACTTGTATTAGTGTGGAAGAAACACTTTTTGAAATTGTGATAGTGTTGAAAAACCACTTTTGCACTTGTATTAGTGTGGAAAAACCACTTTTCGCACTTGTGTTAGTGTTGAAAAACCACTTTTCGCAATTATGTTAGTGTTGAAAAACCACTTTTCGCACTTGTGTTAGTGTTGAAAAACCACTTTTCGCACTTGTGTTAGTGTTGAAAAACCACTTTTCGCACTTGTGTTGGTGCAGGAAACCACTTTTCGCACTTGTGTTAGTGTTGAAAAACCACTTTTCGCACTTGTGTTGGTGCAGGAAGCCACTTTTGCACTTGTATTAGTGTGGAAAACCACTTTTCACACTTGTGATAGTGTTGAAAAACCACTATTCGCACTTGTGCTAGTGTTGAAAAACCACTTTTCGCACTTGTGTTAGTGTTGAAAAACCACTTTTCGCACTTGTGTTGGTGCAGGAAACCACTTTTGCACTTGTATTAATGTGGAAAAACCACTTTTTGCACTTGTGATAGTGTTGAAAAACCACTTTTCGCACTTGTGTTAGTGTTGAAAAACCACTTTTCGCACTTGTGTTGGTGCAGGAAACCACTTTTGCACTTGTATTAGTGTGGAAAAAACACTTTTCGCACTTGTGTTAGTGTTGAAAAACCACTTTTCGCACTTGTGTTAGTGTTGAAAAACCACCTTTCGCACTTGTGTTGGTGCAGGAACCACTTTTGCACTTGTATTAGTGTGGAAGAAACACTTTTTGAACTTGTGATAGTGTTGAAAAACCACTTTTCGCACTTGTGTTAGTGTTGAAAAACCACTTTTCGCACTTGTGTTGGTGCAGGAAACCACTTTTGCACTTGTATTAGTGTGGAAAAACCACTTTTCGCACTTGTGTTAGTGTTGAAAAACCACTTTTCGCACTTGTGTTAGTGTTGAAAAACCACTTTTCGCACTTGTGTTGGTGCAGGAAACCACTTTTGCACTTGTAATAGTGTGGGAAAAACACTTTTCGCACTTGTGTTAGTGTTGAAAAACCACTTTTCGCACTTGTGTTGGTGCAGGAAACCACTTTTGCACTTGTATTAGTGTGGAAAAACCACTTTTCGCACTTGTGTTAGTGTTGAAAAACCACTTTTCGCACTTGTGTTAGTGTTGAAAAACCACTTTTCACACTTGTGTTGGTGCAGGAAACCACTTTTGCACTTGTATTAGTGTGGAAAAAACACTTTTCACACTTGTGTTAGTGTTGAAAAACCACTTTTCGCACTTATGTTAGTGTTGAAAAACCACTTTTCACACTTGTGTTGGTGCAGGAAACCACTTTTTGCACTTGTATTAGTGTGGAAAACCACTTTTCGCACTTGTGTTAGTGTTGAAAAACCACTTTTCGCACTTGTGTTAGTGTTGAAAAACCACTTTTCGCACTTGTGTTAGTGTTGAAAAACCACTTTTCGCACTTGTGTTGGTGCAAGAAACCACTTTTGCACTTGTATTAGTGTGGAAAAAACACTTTTCGCACTTGTGTTAGTGTTGAAAAACCACTTTTCGCACTTGTGTTGGTGCAGGAAACCACTTTTGCACTTGTATTAGTGTGGAAAAAACACTTTTCGCACTTGTGTTAGTGTTGGAAAAACACTTTTCGCATTTGTGTTAGTGTTGAAAAACCACTTTTCGCACTTGTGTTGGTGCAGGAAACCACTTTTTGCACTTGTGATAGTGTTGAAAAACCACTTTTTGCACTAGTGTTAGTGTTGACAAACCACTTTTCGCACTTGTGTTGGTGCAGGAAACCACTTTTGCACTTGTATTAGTATGGAAAAACCACTTTTCGCACTTGTGTTAGTGTTGAAAAACCACTTTTCGCACTTGTGTTAGTGTTGAAAAACCACTTTTCGCACGTGTTGGTGCAGGAAACCACTTTTGCACTTGTATTAGTGTGGAAAAACCACTTTTCGCGCTTGTGTTAGTGTTGAAAAACCACTTTTTGCACTTGTGTTAGTGTTGAAAAACCACTTTTCGCACTTGTGTTGGTGCAGGAAACCACTTTTGCACTTGTATTAGTGTGGAAAATACACTTTTTGCACTTGTGATAGTGTTGAAAAACCACTCTTCGCACTTGTGTTAGTGTTGAAAAACAACTTTTCGCACTTGTGTTGGTGCATGAAACCACTTTTGCACTTGTATTAGTGTGGAAAAACCACTTTTCGCACTTGTGTTAGTGTTGAAAAACCACTTTTCGCACTTGTGTTGGTGCAGGAAACCACTTTTGCACTTGTATTAGTGTGGAAAATACACTTTTTGCACTTGTGATAGTGTTGAAAAACCACTCTTCGCACTTGTGTTAGTGTTGAAAAACAACTTTTCGCACTTGTGTTGGTGCATGAAACCACTTTTGCACTTGTATTAGTGTGGAAAAACCACTTTTCGCACTTGTGTTAGTGTTGAAAAACCACTTTTCGCACTTGTGTTAGTGTTGAAAAACCACTTTTCGCACTTGTGTTAGTGTTGAAAAACCACTTTTCGCACTTGTATTGGTGCAGGAAACCACTTTTGCACTTGTATTAGTGTGGAAAAAACACATTTCGCACTTGTGTTAGTGTTGAAAAACCACTTTTCGCACTTGTGTTGGTGCAGGAAGCCACTTTTGCACTTGTATTAGTGTGGAAAACCACTTTTCGCACTTGTGATAGTGTTGAAAAACCACTATTCGCACTTGTGCTAGTGTTGAAAAACCACTTTTCGCACTTGTGTTAGTGTTGAAAAACCACTTTTCGCACTTGTGTTGGTGCAGGAAACCACTTTTGCACTTGTATTAATGTAGAAAAACCACTTTTTGCACTTGTGATAGTGTTGAAAAACCACTTTTCGCACTTGTGTTAGTGTTGAAAAACCACTTTTCGCACTTGTGTTGGTGCAGGAAACCACTTTTGCACTTGTATTAGTGTGGAAAAAACACTTTTCGCACTTGTGTTAGTGTTGAAAAACCACTTTTCGCACTTGTGTTAGTGTTGAAAAACCACCTTTCGCACTTGTGTTGGTGCAGGAACCACTTTTGCACTTGTATTAGTGTGGAAGAAACACTTTTTGAACTTGTGATAGTGTTGAAAAACCACTTTTCGCACTTGTGTTAGTGTTGAAAAACCACTTTTCGCACTTGTGTTGGTGCAGGAAACCACTTTTGCACTTGTATTAGTGTGGAAAAACCACTTTTCGCACTTGTGTTAGTGTTGAAAAACCACTTTTCGCACTTGTGTTAGTGTTGAAAAACCACTTTTCGCACTTGTGTTGGTGCAGGAAACCACTTTTGCACTTGTATTAGTGTGGGAAAAACACTTTTCGCACTTGTGTTAGTGTTGAAAAACCACTTTTCGCACTTGTGTTGGTGCAGGAAACCACTTTTGCACTTGTATTAGTGTGGAAAAACCACTTTTCGCACTTGTGTTAGTGTTGAAAAACCACTTTTCGCACTTGTGTTAGTGTTGAAAAACCACTTTTCGCACTTGTGTTAGTGTTGAAAAACCACTTTTCGCACTTGTGTTGGTGCAGGAAACCACTTTTGCACGTGTATTAGTGTGGAAAAAACACTTTTCGCACTTGTGTTAGTGTTGAAAAACCACTTTTCACACTTGTGTTAGTGTTGAAAAACCACTTTTCACACTTGTGTTGGTGCAGGAAACCACTTTTTGCACTTGTATTAGTGTGGAAAACCACTTTTCGCACTTGTGTTAGTGTTGAAAAACCACTTTTCGCACTTGTGTTAGTGTTGAAAAACCACTTTTCGCACTTGTGTTAGTGTTGAAAAACCACTTTTCGCACTTGTGTTGGTGCAAGAAACCACTTTTGCACTTGTATTAGTGTGGAAAAAACACTTTTCGCACTTGTGTTAGTGTTGAAAAACCACTTTTCGCACTTGTGTTGGTGCAGGAAACCACTTTTGCACTTGTATTAGTGTGGAAAAAACACTTTTCGCACTTGTGTTAGTGTTGGAAAAACACTTTTCGCATTTGTGTTAGTGTTGAAAAACCACTTTTCGCACTTGTGTTGGTGCAGGAAACCACTTTTTGCACTTGTGATAGTGTTGAAAAACCACTTTTCGCACTAGTGTTAGTGTTGACAAACCACTTTTCGCACTTGTGTTGGTGCAGGAAACCACTTTTGCACTTGTATTAGTATGGAAAAACCACTTTTCGCACTTGTGTTAGTGTTGAAAAACCACTTTTCGCACTTGTGTTAGTGTTGAAAAACCACTTTTCGCACGTGTTGGTGCAGGAAACCACTTTTGCACTTGTATTAGTGTGGAAAAACCACTTTTCGCGCTTGTGTTAGTGTTGAAAAACCACTTTTTGCACTTGTGTTAGTGTTGAAAAACCACTTTTCGCACTTGTGTTGGTGCAGGAAACCACTTTTGCACTTGTATTAGTGTGGAAAATACACTTTTTGCACTTGTGATAGTGTTGAAAAACCACTCTTCGCACTTGTGTTAGTGTTGAAAAACAACTTTTCGCACTTGTGTTGGTGCATGAAACCACTTTTGCACTTGTATTAGTGTGGAAAAACCACTTTTCGCACTTGTGTTAGTGTTGAAAAACCACTTTTCGCACTTGTGTTAGTGTTGAAAAACCACTTTTCGCACTTGTGTTAGTGTTGAAAAACCACTTTTCGCACTTGTATTGGTGCAGGAAACCACTTTTGCACTTGTATTAGTGTGGAAAAAACACATTTCGCACTTGTGTTAGTGTTGAAAAACCACTTTTCGCACTTGTGTTGGTGCAGGAAGCCACTTTTGCACTTGTATTAGTGTGGAAAACCACTTTTCGCACTTGTGATAGTGTTGAAAAACCACTATTCGCACTTGTGCTAGTGTTGAAAAACCACTTTTCGCACTTGTGTTAGTGTTGAAAAACCACTTTTCGCACTTGTGTTGGTGCAGGAAACCACTTTTGCACTTGTATTAATGTAGAAAAACCACTTTTTGCACTTGTGATAGTGTTGAAAAACCACTTTTCGCACTTGTGTTAGTGTTGAAAAACCACTTTTCGCACTTGTGTTGGTGCAGGAAACCACTTTTGCACTTGTATTAGTGTGGAAAAAACACTTTTCGCACTTGTGTTAGTGTTGAAAAACCACTTTTCGCACTTGTGTTAGTGTTGAAAAACCACCTTTCGCACTTGTGTTGGTGCAGGAACCACTTTTGCACTTGTATTAGTGTGGAAGAAACACTTTTTGAACTTGTGATAGTGTTGAAAAACCACTTTTCGCACTTGTGTTAGTGTTGAAAAACCACTTTTCGCACTTGTGTTGGTGCAGGAAACCACTTTTGCACTTGTATTAGTGTGGAAAAACCACTTTTCGCACTTGTGTTAGTGTTGAAAAACCACTTTTCGCACTTGTGTTAGTGTTGAAAAACCACTTTTCGCACTTGTGTTGGTGCAGGAAACCACTTTTGCACTTGTATTAGTGTGGGAAAAACACTTTTCGCACTTGTGTTAGTGTTGAAAAACCACTTTTCGCACTTGTGTTGGTGCAGGAAACCACTTTTGCACTTGTATTAGTGTGGAAAAACCACTTTTCGCACTTGTGTTAGTGTTGAAAAACCACTTTTCGCACTTGTGTTAGTGTTGAAAAACCACTTTTCGCACTTGTGTTAGTGTTGAAAAACCACTTTTCGCACTTGTGTTGGTGCAGGAAACCACTTTTGCACGTGTATTAGTGTGGAAAAAACACTTTTCGCACTTGTGTTAGTGTTGAAAAACCACTTTTCACACTTGTGTTAGTGTTGAAAAACCACTTTTCGCACTTGTGTTGGTGCAGGAAACCACTTTTGCACTTGTATTAGTGTGGAAAAAACACTTTTTGCACTTGTGATAGTGTTGAAAAACCACTTTTTGCACTTGTGTTGGTGCAGGAAACCACTTTTGCACTTGTATTAGTGTGGAAAAAACACTTTTCGCACTTGTGTTAGTGTTGAAAAACCACATTTCGCACTTGTGTTGGTGCAGGAAACCAGGAAACCAGTGCAGGAAACCACTTTTGCACTTGTATTAGTGTGGAAGAAACACTTTTTGAAATTGTGATAGTGTTGAAAAACCACTTTTCGCACTTGTGTTAGTGTTGAAAAACCACTTTTCGCACTTGTGTTAGTGTTGAAAAACCACTTTTCGCACTTGTGTTAGTGTTGAAAAACCACTTTTCGCACTTGTGTTGGTGCAGGAAACCACTTTTGCACGTGTATTAGTGTGGAAAAAACACTTTTCGCACTTGTGTTAGTGTTGAAAAACCACTTTTCGCACTTGTGTTAGTGTTGAAAAACCACTTTTCGCACTTGTGTTGGTGCAGGAAACCACTTTTGCACTTGTATTAGTGTGGAAAAAACACTTTTTGCACTTGTGATAGTGTTGAAAAACCACTTTTTGCACTTGTGTTGGTGCAGGAAACCACTTTTGCACTTGTATTAGTGTGGAAAAAACACTTTTCGCACTTGTGTTAGTGTTGAAAAACCACTTTTCGCACTTGTGTTAGTGTTGAAAAACCACTTTTCGCACTTGTGTTGGTGCAGAAACCACTTTTGCACTTGTATTAGTGTGGAAGAAACACTTTTTGAACTTGTGATAGTGTTGAAAAACCACTTTTCGCACTTGTGTTAGTGTTGAAAAACCACTTTTCGCACTTGTGTTGGTGCAGAAAACCACTTTTGCACTTGTATTAGTGTGGAAAAACCACTTTTCGCACTTGTGTTAGTGTTGAAAAACCACTATTCGCACTTGTGTTAGTGTTGAAAAACCACTTTTCGCACTTGTGTTGGTGCAGGAAACCACTTTTGCACTTGTATTAGTGTGGAAAAAACACTTTTCGCACTTGTGTTAGTGTTGAAAAACCACTTTTCGCACTTGTGTTAGTGTTGAAAAACCACTTTTCGCACTTGTGTTGGTGCAGGAAACCACTTTTGCACTTGTATTAGTGTGGAAAAAAACACTTTTCGCACTTGTGTTAGTGTTGAAAAACCACTTTTCGCACTTGTGTTAGTGTTGAAAAACCACCTTTCGCACTTGTGTTGGTGCAGGAACCACTTTTGCACTTGTATTAGTGTGGAAGAAACACTTTTTGAACTTGTGATAGTGTTGAAAAACCACTTTTCGCACTTGTGTTAGTGTTGAAAAACCACTTTTCGCACTTGTGTTGGTGCAGGAAACCACTTTTGCACTTGTATTAGTGTGGAAAAACCACTTTTCGCACTTGTGTTAGTGTTGAAAAACCACTTTTCGCACTTGTGTTAGTGTTGAAAAACCACTTTTCGCACTTGTGTTGGTGCAGGAAACCACTTTTGCACTTGTATTAGTGTGGGTAAAACACTTTTCGCACTTGTGTTAGTGTTGAAAAACCACTTTTCGCACTTGTGTTGGTGCAGGAAACCACTTTTGCACTTGTATTAGTGTGGAAAAACCACTTTTCGCACTTGTGTTAGTGTTGAAAAACCACTTTTCGCACTTGTGTTAGTGTTGAAAAACCACTTTTCGCACTTGTGTTAGTGTTGAAAAACCACTTTTCGCACTTGTGTTGGTGCAGGAAACCACTTTTGCACGTGTATTAGTGTGGAAAAAACACTTTTCGCACTTGTGTTAGTGTTGAAAAACCACTTTTCACACTTGTGTTAGTGTTGAAAAACCACTTTTCGCACTTGTGTTGGTGCAGGAAACCACTTTTGCACTTGTATTAGTGTGGAAAAAACACTTTTTGCACTTGTGATAGTGTTGAAAAACCACTTTTTGCACTTGTGTTGGTGCAGGAAACCACTTTTGCACTTGTATTAGTGTGGAAAAAACACTTTTCGCACTTGTGTTAGTGTTGAAAAACCACATTTCGCACTTGTGTTGGTGCAGGAAACCAGGAAACCAGTGCAGGAAACCACTTTTGCACTTGTATTAGTGTGGAAGAAACACTTTTTGAAATTGTGATAGTGTTGAAAAACCACTTTTCGCACTTGTGTTAGTGTTGAAAAACCACTTTTCGCACTTGTGTTAGTGTTGAAAAACCACTTTTCGCACTTGTGTTAGTGTTGAAAAACCACTTTTCGCACTTGTGTTGGTGCAGGAAACCACTTTTGCACGTGTATTAGTGTGGAAAAAACACTTTTCGCACTTGTGTTAGTGTTGAAAAACCACTTTTCGCACTTGTGTTAGTGTTGAAAAACCACTTTTCGCACTTGTGTTGGTGCAGGAAACCACTTTTGCACTTGTATTAGTGTGGAAAAAACACTTTTTGCACTTGTGATAGTGTTGAAAAACCACTTTTTGCACTTGTGTTGGTGCAGGAAACCACTTTTGCACTTGTATTAGTGTGGAAAAAACACTTTTCGCACTTGTGTTAGTGTTGAAAAAACACTTTTCGCACTTGTGTTAGTGTTGAAAAACCACTTTTCGCACTTGTGTTGGTGCAGAAACCACTTTTGCACTTGTATTAGTGTGGAAGAAACACTTTTTGAACTTGTGATAGTGTTGAAAAACCACTTTTCGCACTTGTGTTAGTGTTGAAAAACCACTTTTCGCACTTGTGTTGGTGCAGAAAACCACTTTTGCACTTGTATTAGTGTGGAAAAACCACTTTTCGCACTTGTGTTAGTGTTGAAAAACCACTATTCGCACTTGTGTTAGTGTTATAAAACCACTTTTCGCACTTGTGTTGGTGCAGGAAACCACTTTTGCACTTGTATTAGTGTGGAAAAAACACTTTTCGCACTTGTGTTAGTGTTGAAAAACCACTTTTCGCACTTGTGTTAGTGTTGAAAAACCACATTTCGCACTTGTGTTGGTGCAGGAAACCAGGAAACCAGTGCAGGAAACCACTTTTGCACTTGTATTAGTGTGGAAGAAACACTTTTTGAAATTGTTATAGTGTTGAAAAACCACTTTTCGCACTTGTGTTAGTGTTGAAAAACCACTTTTCGCACTTGTGTTAGTGTTGAAAAACCACTTTTCGCACTTGTGTTAGTGTTGAAAAACCACTTTTCGCACTTGTGTTGGTGCAGGAAACCACTTTTGCACGTGTATTAGTGTGGAAAAAACACTTTTCGCACTTGTGTTAGTGTTGAAAAACCACTTTTCGCACTTGTGTTAGTGTTGAAAAACCACTTTTCGCACTTGTGTTGGTGCAGGAAACCACTTTTGCACTTGTATTAGTGTGGAAAAAACACTTTTTGCACCTGTGATAGTGTTGAAAAACCACTTTTTGCACTTGTGTTGGTGCAGGAAACCACTTTTGCACTTGTATTAGTGTGGAAAAAAACACTTTTCGCACTTGTGTTAGTGTTGAAAAACCACTTTTCGCACTTGTGTTAGTGTTGAAAAACCACCTTTCGCACTTGTGTTGGTGCAGGAAACCACTTTTGCACTTGTATTAGTGTGGAAGAAACACTTTTTGAACTTGTGAGAGTGTTGAAAAACCACTTTTCGCACTTGTGTTAGTGTTGAAAAACCACTTTTCGCACTTGTGTTGGTGCAGGAAACCACTTTTGCACTTGTATTAGTGTGGAAAAACCACTTTTCGCACTTGTGTTAGTGTTGAAAAACCACTTTTCGCACTTGTGTTAGTGTTGAAAAACCACTTTTCGCACTTGTGTTGGTGCAGGAAACCACTTTTGCACTTGTATTAGTGTGGGAAAAACACTTTTCGCACTTGTGTTAGTGTTGAAAAACCACTTTTCGCACTTGTGTTGGTGCAGGAAACCACTTTTGCACTTGTATTAGTGTGGAAAAACCACTTTTCGCACTTGTGTTAGTGTTGAAAAACCACTTTTCGCACTTGTGTTAGTGTTGAAAAACCACTTTTCGCACTTGTGTTAGTGTTGAAAAACCACTTTTCGCACTTGTGTTGGTGCAGGAAACCACTTTTGCACGTGTATTAGTGTGGAAAAAACACTTTTCGCACTTGTGTTAGTGTTGAAAAACCACTTTTCGCACTTGTGTTAGTGTTGAAAAACCACTTTTCGCACTTGTGTTGGTGCAGGAAACCACTTTTGCACTTGTATTAGTGTGGAAAAAACACTTTTTGCACTTGTGATAGTGTTGAAAAACCACTTTTTGCACTTGTGTTGGTGCAGGAAACCACTTTTGCACTTGTATTAGTGTGGAAAAAACACTTTTTGCACTTGTGATAGTGTTGAAAAACCACTTTTCGCACTTGTGTTGTAGTGTTGAAAAACCACTTTTCGCACTTGTGTTGGTGCAGGAAACCACTTTTGCACTTGTATTAGTGTGGAAAAAACACTTTTCGCACTTGTGTTAGTGTTGAAAAACCACTTTTCGCACTTGTGTTGGTGCAGGAAACCACTTTTGCACTTGTATTAGTGTGGAAGAAACACTTTTTGAACTTGTGATAGTGTTGAAAAACCACTTTTCGCACTTGTGTTAGTGTTGAAAAACCACTTTTCGCACTTGTGTTGGTGCAGGAAACCACTTTTGCACTTGTATTAGTGTGGAAAAACCACTTTTCGCACTTGTGTTAGTGTTGAAAAACCACTTTTCGCACTTGTGTTAGTGTTGAAAAACCACTTTTCGCACTTGTGTTAGTGTTGAAAAACCACTTTTCGCACTTGTGTTGGTGCAGGAAACCACTTTTGCACTTGTTTTAGTGTGGAAAAAACACTTTTTGCACTTGTGATAGTGTTGAAAAACCACTTTTCGCACTTGTGTTAGTGTTGAAAAACCACTTTTCGCACTTGTGTTGGTGCAGGAAACCACTTTTGCACTTGTATTAGTGTGGAAAAAACACTTTTCGCACTTGTGTTAGTGTTGAAAAACCACTTTTCGCACTTGTGTTAGTGTTGAAAAACCACTTTTCGCACTTGTGTTGGTGCAGAAACCACTTTTGCACTTGTATTAGTGTGGAAGAAACACTTTTTGAACTTGTGATAGTGTTGAAAAACCACTTTTCGCACTTGTGTTAGTGTTGAAAAACCACTTTTCGCACTTGTGTTAGTGTTGAAAAACCACTTTTCGCACTTGTGTTAGTGTTGAAAAACCACTTTTCGCACTTGTGTTGGTGCAGGAAACCACTTTTGCACGTGTATTAGTGTGGAAAAACCACTTTTCGCACTTGTGTTAGTGTTGAAAAACCACTTTTCGCACTTGTGTTAGTGTTGAAAAACCACATTTCGCACTTGTGTTGGTGCAGGAAACCAGGAAACCAGTGCAGGAAACCACTTTTGCACTTGTATTAGTGTGGAAGAAACACTTTTTGAAATTGTGATAGTGTTGAAAAACCACTTTTCGCACTTGTGTTAGTGTTGAAAAACCACTTTTCGCACTTGTGTTGGTGCAGGAAACCACTTTTGCACTTGTATTAGTGTGGAAGAAACACTTTTTGCACTTGTGATATTGTTGAAAAACCACTTTTCGCACTTGTGTTAGTGTTGACAAACCACTTTTCGCACTTGTGTTGGTGCAGGAAACCACTTTTGCACTTGTATTAGTGTGGAAAAACCACTTTTCGCACTTGTGAGTGTTGAAAAACCACTTTTCGCACTTGTGTTAGTGTTGAAAAACCACGTTTCGCACTTGTGTTAGTGTTGAAAAACCACTTTTCGCACTTGTGTTGGTGCAGGAAACCACTTTTGCACGTGTATTAGTGTGGAAAAAACACTTTTCGCACTTGTGTTAGTGTTGAAAAACCACTTTTCGCACTTGTGTTAGTGTTGAAAAACCACTTTTCGCACTTGTGTTGTTGCAGGAAACCACTTTTGCACTTGTATTAGTGTGGAAAAAACACTTTTTGCACTTGTGATAGTGTTGAAAAACCACTTTTCGCACTTGTGTTGGTGCAGGAAACCACTTTTGCACTTGTATTAGTGTGGAAAAAACACTTTTTGCACTTGTGATAGTGTTGAAAAACCACTTTTCGCACTTGTGTTGTAGTGTTGAAAAACCACTTTTCGCACTTGTGTTGGTGCAGGAAACCACTTTTGCACTTGTATTAGTGTGGAAAAAACACTTTTCGTACTTGTGTTAGTGTTGAAAAACCACTTTTCGCACTTGTGTTAGTGTTGAAAAACCACTTTTCGCACTTGTGTTGGTGCAGGAAACCACTTTTGCACTTGTATTAGTGTGGAAGAAACACTTTTTGAACTTGTGATAGTGTTGAAAAACCACTTTTCGCACTTGTGTTAGTGTTGAAAAACCACTTTTCGCACTTGTGTTGGTGCAGGAAACCACTTTTGCACTTGTATTAGTGTGGAAAAACCACTTTTCGCACTTGTGTTAGTGTTGAAAAACCACTTTTCGCAATTATGTTAGTGTTGAAAAACCACTTTTCGCACTTGTGTTAGTGTTGAAAAACCACTTTTCGCACTTGTGTTAGTGTTGAAAAACCACTTTTCGCACTTGTGTTGGTGCAGGAAACCACTTTTGCACTTGTATTAGTGTGGAAAAAACACTTTTCGCACTTGTGTTAGTGTGGAAAAAACACTTTTTGCACTTGTGATAGTGTTGAAAAACCACTTTTCGCACTTGTGTTAGTGTTGAAAAACCACTTTTAGCACTTGTGTTGGTGCAGGAAACCACTTTTGCACTTGTATTAGTGTGGAATAAACACTTTTCGCACTTGTGTTAGTGTTGAAAAACCACTTTTTGCACTTGTGTTAGTGTTGAAAAACCACTTTTCGCACTTGTGTTGGTGCAGGAAACCACTTTTGCACTTGTATTAGTGCGGAAAATACACTTTTTGCACTTGTGATAGTGTTGAAAAACCACTTTTCGCACTTGTGTTAGTGTTGAAAAACCACTTTTCGCACTTGTGTTGGTGCAGGAAACCACTTTTGCACTTGTATTAGTTTGGAAAAACCACTTTTCGCACTTGTGTTAGTGTTGAAAAACCACTTTTCGCACTTGTGTTAGTGTTGAAAAACCACTTTTCGCACTTGTGTTAGTGTTAGAAAAACCACTTTTCGCACTTGGGTTGGTGCAGGAAACCACTTTTGCACTTGTATTAGTGTGGAAAAACCACTTTTCGCACTTGTGTTAGTATTGAAAAACCACTTTTCGCACTTGTGTTGGTGCAGGAAACCACTTTTGCACTTGTATTAGTGTGGAAAATACACTTTTTGCACTTGTGATAGTGTTGAAAAACCACTTTTTGCACTTGTGTTAGTGTTGAAAAACCACTTTTCGCACTTGTGTTGGTGCAGGAAACCACTTTTGCACTTGTATTAGTGTGGAAAAAACACTTTTCGCACTTGTGTTAGTGTTGAAAAACCACTTTTCGCACTTGTGTTAGTGTTGAAAAACCACCTTTCGCACTTGTGTTGGTGCAGGAAACCACTTTTGCACTTGTATTAGTGTGGAAGAAACACTTTTCGCACTTGTGATAGTGTTGAAAAACCACTTTTCGCACTTGTGTTAGTGTTGAAAAACCACCTTTCGCACTTGTGTTGGTGCAGGAAACCACTTTTGCACTTGTATTAGTGTGGAAGAAACACTTTTTGAAATTGTGATAGTGTTGAAAAACCACTTTTGCACTTGTATTAGTGTGGAAAAACCACTTTTGCACTTGTATTAGTGTGGAAAAACCACTTTTCGCACTTGTGTTAGTGTTGAAAAACCACTTTTCGCAATTATGTTAGTGTTGAAAAACCACTTTTCGCACTTGTGTTAGTGTTGAAAAACCACTTTTCGCACTTGTGTTAGTGTTGAAAAACCACTTTTCGCACTTGTGTTGGTGCAGGAAACCACTTTTGCACTTGTATTAGTGTGGAAAAAACACTTTTCGCACTTGTGTTAGTGTGGAAAAAACACTTTTTACACTTGTGATAGTGTTGAAAAACCACTTTTCGCACTTGTGTTAGTGTTGAAAAACCACTTTTCGCACTTGTGTTGCTGCAGGAAACCACTTTTGCACTTGTATTAGTGTGGAATAAACACTTTTCGCACTTGTGTTAGTGTTGAAAAACCACTTTTCGCACTTGTGTTAGTGTTGAAAAACCACTTTTCGCACTTGTGTTAGTGTTGAAAAACCACTTTTCGCACTTGGGTTGGTGCAGGAAACCACTTTTGCACTTGTATTAGTGTGGAAAAACCACTTTTCGCACTTGTGTTAGTGTTGAAAAACCACTTTTCGCACTTGTGTTGGTGCAGGAAACCACTTTTGCACTTGTATTAGTGTGGAAAATACACTTTTTGCACTTGTGATAGTGTTGAAAAACCACTTTTCGCACTTGTGTTAGTGTTGAAAAACCACTTTTCGCACTTGTGTTGGTGCAGGAAACCACTTTTGCACTTGTACTAGTGTGGAAAAAACACTTTTCGCAATTGTGTTAGTGTTGAAAAACCACTTTTCGCACTTGTGTTAGTGTTGAAAAACCACCTTTCGCACTTGTGTTGGTGCAGGAAACCACTTTTGCACTTGTATTAGTGTGGAAGAAACACTTTTCGCACTTGTGATAGTGTTGAAAAACCACTTTTCGCACTTGTGTTAGTGTTGAAAAACCACCTTTCGCACTTGTGTTGGTGCAGGAAACCACTTTTGCACTTGTATTAGTGTGGAAGAAACACTTTTTGAAATTGTGATAGTGTTGAAAAACCACTTTTCGCACTTGTGTTAGTGTTGAAAAACCACTTTTCGCACTTGTGTTGGTGCAGGAAACCACTTTTGCACTTGTATTAGTGTGGAAGAAACACTTTTTGCACTTGTGATAGTGTTGAAAAACCACTTTTCGCACTTGTGTTAGTGTTGACAAACCACTTTTCGCACTTGTGTTGGTGCAGGAAACCACTTTTGCACTTGTATTAGTGTGGAAAAACCACTTTTCGCACTTGTGAGTGTTGAAAAACCACTTTTCGCACTTGTGTTAGTGTTGAAAAACCACGTTTCGCACTTGTGTTAGTGTTGAAAAACCACTTTTCGCACTTGTGTTGGTGCAGGAAACCACTTTTGCACGTGTATTAGTGTGGAAAAAACACTTTTCGCACTTGTGTTAGTGTTGAAAAACCACTTTTCGCACTTGTGTTAGTGTTGAAAAACCACTTTTCGCACTTGTGTTGTTGCAGGAAACCACTTTTGCACTTGTATTAGTGTGGAAAAAACACTTTTTGCACTTGTGATAGTGTTGAAAAACCACTTTTCGCACTTGTGTTGGTGCAGGAAACCACTTTTGCACTTGTATTAGTGTGGAATAAACACTTTTCGCACTTGTGTTAGTGTTGAAAAACTACTTTTTGCACTTGTGTTAGTGTTGAAAAACCACTTTTCGCAATTATGTTAGTGTTGAAAAACCACTTTTCGCACTTGTGTTAGTGTTGAAAAACCACTTTTCGCACTTGTGTTAGTGTTGAAAAACCACTTTTCGCACTTGTGTTGATGCAGGAAACCACTTTTGCACTTGTATTAGTGTGGAAAAAACACTTTTCGCACTTGTGTTAGTGTGGAAAAAACACTTTTTGCACTTGTAATAGTGTTGAAAAACCACTTTTCGCACTTGTGTTAGTGTTGAAAAACCACTTTTCGCACTTGTGTTGGTGCAGGAAACCACTTTTGCACTTGTATTAGTGTGGAATAAACACTTTTCGCACTTGTGTTAGTGTTGAAAAACCACTTTTTGCACTTGTGTTAGTGTTGAAAAACCACTTTTCGCACTTGTGTTGGTGCAGGAAACCACTTTTGCACTTGTATTAGTGTGGAAAATACACTTTTTGCACTTGTGATAGTGTTGAAAAACCACTTTTCGCACTTGTGTTAGTGTTGAAAAACCACTTTTCGCACTTGTGTTGGTGCAGGAAACCACTTTTGCACTTGTATTAGTTTGGAAAAACCACTTTTCGCACTTGTGTTAGTGTTGAAAAACCACTTTTCGCACTTGTGTTAGTGTTGAAAAACCACTTTTCGCACTTGTGTTAGTGTTGAAAAACCACTTTTCGCACATGGGTTGGTGCAGGAAACCACTTTTGCACTTGTATTAGTGTGGAAAAACCACTTTTCGCACTTGTGTTAGTGTTGAAAAACCACTTTTCGCACTTGTGTTGGTGCAGGAAACCACTTTTGCACTTGTATTAGTGTGGAAAATACACTTTTTGCACTTGTGATAGTGTTGAAAAACCACTTTTCGCACTTGTGTTAGTGTTGAAAAACCACTTTTCGCACTTGTGTTGGTGCAGGAAACCACTTTTGCACTTGTATTAGTGTGGAATAAACACTTTTTGAACTTGTGATAGTGTTGAAAAACCACTTTTCGCACTTGTGTTAGTGTTGAAAAACCACTTTTCGCACTTGTGTTAGTGTTGAAAAACCACTTTTCGCACTTGTGTTAGTGTTGAAAAACCACCTTTCGCACTTGTGTTGGTCCAGGAAACCACTTTTGCACTTGTATTAGTGTGGAATAAACACTTTTTGAACTTGTGATAGTGTTGAAAAACCACTTTTCGCACTTGTGTTAGTGTTGAAAAACCACTTTTCGCACTTGTGTTGGTGCAGGAAACCACTTTTGCACTTGTATTAGTGTGGAAAAACCACTTTTCGCACTTGTGTTAGTGTTGAAAAACCACTTTTCGCACTTGTGTTAGTGTTGAAAAACCACTTTTCGCACTTGTGTTGGTGCAGGAAACCACTTTTGCACTTGTATTAGTGTGGGAAAAACACTTTTTGCTCTTGTGTTAGTGTTGAAAAACCACTTTTCGCACTTGTGTTGGTGCAGGAAACCACTTTTGCACTTGTATTAGTCTGGAGGAAACACTTTTTGAACTTGTGATAGTGTTGAAAAACCACTTTTCGCACTTGTGTTAGTGTTGAAAAACCACTTTTCGCACTTGTGTTGGTGCAGGAAACCACTTTTGCACTTGTATTAGTGTGGAAAAACCACTTTTCACACTTGTGTTAGTGTTGAAAAACCACTTTTCGCACTTGTGTTAGTGTTGAAAAACCACTTTTCGCACTTGTGTTAGTGTTGAAAAACCACTTTTCGCACTTGTGTTGGTGCAGGAAACCACTTTTGCACGTGTATTAGTGTGGAAAAAACACTTTTCGCACTTGTGTTAGTGTTGAAAAACCACTTTTCGCACTTGTGTTAGTGTTGAAAAACCACTTTTCGCACTTGAGTTGGTGCAGGAAAAAACTTTTGCACTTGTATTAGTGTGGAAAAAACACTTTTTGCACTTGTGATAGTGTTGAAAAACCACTTTTTGCACTTGTGTTGGTGCAGGAAACCACTTTTGCACTTGTATTAGTGTGGAAAAAACACTTTTTGCACTTGTGATAGTGTTGAAAAACCACTTTTCGCACTTGTGTTGTAGTGTTGAAAAACCACTTTTCGCACTTGTGTTGGTGCAGGAAACCACTTTTGCACTTGTATTAGTGTGGAAAAAACACTTTTCGCACTTGTGTTAGTGTTGAAAAACCACTTTTCACACTTGTGTTAGTGTTGAAAAACCACTTTTCGCACCTGTGTTGGTGCAGGAAACCACTTTTGCACTTGTATTAGTGTGGAAGAAACACTTTTTGAACTTGTGATAGTGTTGAAAAACCACTTTTCGCACTTGTGTTAGTGTTGAAAAACCACTTTCCGCACTTGTGTTGGTGCAGGAAACCACTTTTGCACTTGTATTAGTGTGGAAAAACCACTTTTCGCACTTGTGTTAGTGTTGAAAAACCACTTTTCGCACTTGTGTTAGTGTTGAAAAACCACTTTTCGCACTTGTGTTAGTGTTGAAAAACCACTTTTCGCACTTGTGTTGGTGCAGGAAACCACTTTTGCACTTGTTTTAGTGTGGAAAAAACACTTTTTGCAATTGTGATGGTGTTGAAAAACCACTTTTCGCACTTGTGTTAGTGTTGAAAAACCACTTTTCGCACTTGTGTTGGTGCAGGAAACCACTTTTGCACTTGTATTAGTGTGGAAAAAACACTTTTCGCACTTGTGTTAGTGTTGAAAAACCACTTTTCGCACTTGTGTTAGTGTTGAAAAACCACTTTTCGCACTTGTGTTGGTGCAGAAACCACTTTTGCACTTGTATTAGTGTGGAAGAAACACTTTTTGAACTTGTGATAGTGTTGAAAAACCCACTTTTCGCACTTGTGTTAGTGTTGAAAAACCACTTTTCGCACTTGTGTTGATGCAGGAAACCACTTTTGCACTTGTATTAGTGTGGAAAAACCACTTTTCGCACATGTGTTAGTGTTGAAAAACCACTATTCGCACTTGTGTTAGTGTTGAAAAACCACTTTTCGCACTTGTGTTGGTGCAGGAAACCACTTTTGCACTTGTATTAGTGTGGAAAAAACACTTTTCGCACTTGTGTTAGTGTTGAAAAACCACGTTTCGCACTTGTGTTAGTGTTGAAAAACCACATTTCGCACTTGTGTTGGTGCAGGAAACCAGGAAACCAGTGCAGGAAACCACTTTTGCACTTGTATTAGTGTGGAAGAAACACTTTTTGAAATTGTGATAGTGTTGAAAAACCACTTTTCGCACTTGTGTTAGTTTTGAAAAACCACTTTTCGCACTTGTGTTAGTGTTGAAAAACCACTTTTCGCACTTGTGTTAGTGTTGAAAAACCACTTTTCGCACTTGTGTTGGTGCAGGAAACCACTTTTGCACTTGTATTAGTGTGGAAAAAACACTTTTTGCACTTGTGATAGTGTTGAAAAACCACTTTTCGCACTTGTGTTAGTGTTGAAAAACCACTTTTCGCACTTGTGTTGGTGCAGGAAACCACTTTTGCACTTGTATTAGTGTGGAAAAAACACTTTTCGCACTTGTGTTAGTGTTGAAAAACCACTTTTCGCACTTGTGTTAGTGTTGAAAAACCACTTTTCGCACTTGTGTTGGTGCAGAAACCACTTTTGCACTTGTATTAGTGTGGAAGAAACACTTTTTGAACTTGTGATAGTGTTGAAAAACCACTTTTCGCACTTGTGTTAGTGTTGAAAAACCACTTTTCGCACTTGTGTTGGTGCAGGAAACCACTTTTGCACTTGTATTAGTGTGGAAAAACCACTTTTCGCACATGTGTTAGTGTTGAAAAACCACTATTCGCACTTGTGTTAGTGTTGAAAAACCACTTTTCGCACTTGTGTTGGTGCAGGAAACCACTTTTGCACTTGTATTAGTGTGGAAAAAACACTTTTCGCACTTGTGTTAGTGTTGAAAAACCACGTTTCGCACTTGTGTTAGTGTTGAAAAACCACATTTCGCACTTGTGTTGGTGCAGGAAACCAGTGCAGGAAACCACTTTTGCACTTGTATTAGTGTGGAAGAAACACTTTTTGAAATTGTAATCGTGTTGAAAAACCACTTTTCACACTTGTGTTAGTTTTGAAAAACTACTTTTCGCACTTGTGTTAGTGTTGAAAAACCACTTTTCGCACTTGTGTTAGTGTTGAAAAACCACTTTTCGCACTTGTGTTGGTGCAGGAAACCACTTTTGCACTTGTATTAGTGTGGAAAAAACACTTTTTGCACTTGTGATAGTGTTGAAAAACCACTTTTCGCACTTGTGTTAGTGTTGACAAACCACTTTTCGCACTTGTGTTGGTGCAGGAAACCACTTTTGCACTTGTATTAGTGTGGAAAAACCACTTTTCGCACTTGTGAGTGTTGAAAAACCACTTTTCGCACTTGTGTTAGTGTTGAAAAACCACTTTTCGCACTTGTGTTGGTGCAGGAAACCACTTTTGCACGTGTATTAGTGTGGAAAAAACACTTTTCGCACTTGTGTTAGTGTTGAAAAACCACTTTTCGCACTTGTGTTAGTGTTGAAAAACCACTTTTCGCACTTGTGTTGGTGCAGGAAACCACTTTTGCACTTGTATTAGTGTGGAAAAAACACTTTTTGCACTTGTGATAGTGTTGAAAAACCACTTTTCGCACTTGTGTTGGTGCAGGAAACCACTTTTGCACTTGTATTAGTGTGGAAAAAACACTTTTTGCACTTGTGATAGTGTTGAAAAACCACTTTTCGCACTTGTGTTGTAGTGTTGAAAAACCACTTTTCGCACTTGTGTTGGTGCAGGAAACCACTTTTGCACTTGTATTAGTGTGGAAAAAACACTTTTCGCACTTGTGTTAGTGTTGAAAAACCACTTTTCGCACCTGTGTTAGTGTTGAAAAACCACTTTTTGCACTTGTGTTGGTGCAGGAAACCACTTTTGCACTTGTATTAGTGTGGAAGAAACACTTTTTGAACTTGTGATAGTGTTGAAAAACCACTTTTCGCACTTGTGTTAGTGTTGAAAAACCACTTTTCGCACTTGTGTTGGTGCAGGAAACCACTTTTGCACTTGTATTAGTGTGGAAAAACCACTTTTCGCACTTGTGTTAGTGTTGAAAAACCACTTTTCGCAATTATGTTAGTGTTGAAAAACCACTTTTCGCACTTGTGTTAGTGTTGAAAAACCACTTTTCGCACTTGTATTGGTGCAGGAAACCACTTTTGCACTTGTATTAATGTGGAAAAACCACTTTTTGCACTTGTGATAGTGTTGAAAAACCACTTTTCGCACTTGTGTTAGTGTTGAAAAACCACTTTTCGCACTTGTGTTGGTGCAGGAAACCACTTTTGCACTTGTATTAGTGTGGAAAAACCACTTTTCGCACTTGTGTTAGTGTTGAAAAACCACTTTTCGCACTTGTGTTAGTGTTGAAAAACCACTTTTCGCACTTGTGTTAGTGTTGAAAAACCACTTTTCGCACTTGTATTGGTGCAGGAAACCACTTTTGCACTTGTATTAGTGTGGAAAAAACACATTTCGCACTTGTGTTAGTGTTGAAAAACCACTTTTCGCACTTGTGTTGGTGCAGGAAGCCACTTTTGCACTTGTATTAGTGTGGAAAACCACTTTTCGCACTTGTGATAGTGTTGAAAAACCACTATTCGCACTTGTGCTAGTGTTGAAAAACCACTTTTCGCACTTGTGTTAGTGTTGAAAAACCACTATTCGCACTTGTGATAGTGTTGAAAAACCACTTTTCGCACTTGTGTTAGTGTTGAAAAACCACTTTTCGCACTTGTGTTGGTGCAGGAAACCACTTTTGCACTTGTATTAGTGTGGAAAAAACACTTTTCGCACTTGTGTTAGTGTTGAAAAACCACTTTTCGCACTTGTGTTAGTGTTGAAAAACCACCTTTCGCACTTGTGTTGGTGCAGGAACCACTTTTGCACTTGTATTAGTGTGGAAGAAACACTTTTTGAACTTGTGATAGTGTTGAAAAACCACTTTTCGCACTTGTGTTAGTGTTGAAAAACCACTTTTCGCACTTGTGTTGGTGCAGGAAACCACTTTTGCACTTGTATTAGTGTGGAAAAACCACTTTTCGCACTTGTGTTAGTGTTGAAAAACCACTTTTCGCACTTGTGTTAGTGTTGAAAAACCACTTTTCGCACTTGTGTTGGTGCAGGAAACCACTTTTGCACTTGTATTAGTGTGGGAAAAACACTTTTCGCACTTGTGTTAGTGTTGAAAAACCACTTTTCGCACTTGTGTTGGTGCAGGAAACCACTTTTGCACTTGTATTAGTGTGGAAAAACCACTTTTCGCACTTGTGTTAGTGTTGAAAAACCACTTTTCGCACTTGTGTTAGTGTTGAAAAACCACTTTTCGCACTTGTGTTAGTGTTGAAAAACCACTTTTCGCACTTGTGTTGGTGCAGGAAACCACTTTTGCACGTGTATTAGTGTGGAAAAAACACTTTTCGCACTTGTGTTAGTGTTGAAAAACCACTTTTCACACTTGTGTTAGTGTTGAAAAACCACTTTTCGCACTTGTGTTGGTGCAGGAAACCACTTTTGCACTTGTATTAGTGTGGAAAAAACACTTTTTGCACTTGTGATAGTGTTGAAAAACCACTTTTTGCACTTGTGTTGGTGCAGCAAACCACTTTTGCACTTGTATTAGTGTGGAAAAAACACTTTTTGCACTTGTGTTAGTGTTGAAAAACCACATTTCGCACTTGTGTTGGTGCAGGAAACCAGGAAACCAGTGCAGGAAACCACTTTTGCACTTGTATTAGTGTGGAAGAAACACTTTTTGAAATTGTGATAGTGTTGAAAAACCACTTTTCGCACTTGTGTTAGTGTTGAAAAACCACTTTTCGCACTTGTGTTAGTGTTGAAAAACCACTTTTCGCACTTGTGTTAGTGTTGAAAAACCACTTTTCGCACTTGTGTTGGTGCAGGAAACCACTTTTGCACGTGTATTAGTGTGGAAGAAACACTTTTCGCACTTGTGTTAGTGTTGAAAAACCACTTTTCGCACTTGTGTTAGTGTTGAAAAACCACTTTTCGCACTTGTGTTGGTGCAGGAAACCACTTTTGCACTTGTATTAGTGTGGAAAAAACACTTTTTGCACTTGTGATAGTGTTGAAAAACCACTTTTTGCACTTGTGTTGGTGCAGGAAACCACTTTTGCACTTGTATTAGTGTGGAAAAAACACTTTTCGCACTTGTGTTAGTGTTGAAAAACCACTTTTCGCACTTGTGTTAGTGTTGAAAAACCACTTTTCGCACTTGTGTTGGTGCAAAAACCACTTTTGCACTTGTATTAGTGTGGAAGAAACACTTTTTGAACTTGTGATAGTGTTGAAAAACCACTTTTCGCACTTGTGTTAGTGTTGAAAAACCACTTTTCGCACTTGTGTTGGTGCAGAAAACCACTTTTGCACTTGTATTAGTGTGGAAAAACCACTTTTCGCACTTGTGTTAGTGTTGAAAAACCACTATTCGCACTTGTGTTAGTGTTGAAAAACCACTTTTCGCACTTGTGTTGGTGCAGGAAACCACTTTTGCACTTGTATTAGTGTGGAAAAAACACTTTTCGCACTTGTGTTAGTGTTGAAAAACCACTTTTCGCACTTGTGTTAGTGTTGAAAAACCACATTTCGCACTTGTGTTGGTGCAGGAAACCAGGAAACCAGTGCAGGAAACCACTTTTGCACTTGTATTAGTGTGGAAGAAACACTTTTTGAAATTGGAATAGTGTTGAAAAACCACTTTTCGCACTTGTGTTAGTGTTGAAAAACCACTTTTCGCACTTGTGTTAGTGTTGAAAAACCACTTTTCGCACTTGTGTTAGTGTTGAAAAACCACTTTTCGCACTTGTGTTGGTGCAGGAAACCACTTTTGCACGTGTATTAGTGTGGAAAAAACACTTTTCACACTTGTGTTAGTGTTGAAAAACCACTTTTCGCACTTGTGTTAGTGTTGAAAAACCACTTTTCGCACTTGTGTTGGTGCAGGAAACCACTTTTGCACTTGTATTAGTGTGGAAAAAACACTTTTTGCACCTGTGATAGTGTTGAAAAACCACTTTTTGCACTTGTGTTGGTGCAGGAAACCACTTTTGCACTTGTATTAGTGTGGAAAAAACACTTTTCGCACTTGTGTTAGTGTTGAAAAACCACTTTTCGCACTTGTGTTAGTGTTGAAAAACCACCTTTCGCACTTGTGTTGGTGCAGGAAACCACTTTTGCACTTGTATTAGTGTGGAAGAAACACTTTTTGAACTTGTGATAGTGTTGAAAAACCACTTTTCGCACTTGTGTTAGTGTTGAAAAACCACTTTTCGCACTTGTGTTGGTGCAGGAAACCACTTTTGCACTTGTATTAGTGTGGAAAAACCACTTTTCGCACTTGTGTTAGTGTTGAAAAACCACTTTTCGCACTTGTGTTAGTGTTGAAAAACCACTTTTCGCACTTGTGTTGGTGCAGGAAACCACTTTTGCACTTGTATTAGTGTGGGAAAAACACTTTTCGCACTTGTGTTAGTGTTGAAAAACCACTTTTCGCACTTGTGTTGGTGCAGGAAACCACTTTTGCACTTGTATTAGTGTGGAAAAACCACTTTTCGCACTTGTGTTAGTGTTGAAAAACCACTTTTCGCACTTGTGTTAGTGTTGAAAAACCACTTTTCGCACTTGTGTTAGTGTTGAAAAACCACTTTTCGCACTTGTGTTGGTGCAGGAAACCACTTTTGCACTTGTATTAGTGTGGAAAAAACACTTTTTGCACTTGTGATATTGTTTAAAAACCACTTTTTGCACTTGTGTTGGTGCAGGAAACCACTTTTGCACTTGTATTAGTGTGGAAAAAACACTTTTTGCACTTGTGATAGTGTTGAAAAACCACTTTTCGCACTTGTGTTGTAGTGTTGAAAAACCACTTTTCGCACTTGTGTTGGTGCAGGAAACCACTTTTGCACTTGTATTAGTGTGGAAAAAACACTTTTCGCACTTGTGTTAGTGTTGAAAAACCACTTTTCGCACTTGTGTTTGTGCAGGAAACCACTTTTGCACTTGTATTAGTGTGGGAAAAACACTTTTCGCACTTGTGTTAGTGTTGAAAAACCACTTTTCACACTTGTGTTGGTGCAGGAAACCACTTTTGCACTTGTATTAGTGTGGAAAAACCACTTTTCGCACTTGTGTTAGTGTTGAAAAACCACTTTTCGCACTTGTGTTAGTGTTAAAAAACCACTTTTCGCACTTGTGTTAGTGTTGAAAAACCACTTTTCGCACTTGTGTTGGTGCAGGAAACCACTTTTGCACGTGTATTAGTGTGGAAAAAACACTTTTCGCACTTGTGTTAGTGTTGAAAAACCACTTTTCACACTTGTGTTAGTGTTGAAAAACCACTTTTCGCACTTGTGTTGGTGCAGGAAACCACTTTTGCACTTGTATTAGTGTGGAAAAAACACTTTTTGCACTTGTGATAGTGTTGAAAAACCACTTTTTGCACTTGTGTTGGTGCAGGAAACCACTTTTGCACTTGTATTAGTGTGGAAAAAACACTTTTCGCACTTGTGTTAGTGTTGAAAAACCACATTTCGCACTTGTGTTGGTGCAGGAAACCAGGAAACCAGTGCAGGAAACCACTTTTGCACTTGTATTAGTGTGGAAGAAACACTTTTTGAAATTGTGATAGTGTTGAAAAACCACTTTTCGCACTTGTGTTAGTGTTGAAAAACCACTTTTCGCACTTGTGTTAGTGTTGAAAAACCACTTTTCGCACTTGTGTTAGTGTTGAAAAACCACTTTTCGCACTTGTGTTGGTGCAGGAAACCACTTTTGCACGTGTATTAGTGTGGAAGAAACACTTTTCGCACTTGTGTTAGTGTTGAAAAACCACTTTTCGCACTTGTGTTAGTGTTGAAAAACCACTTTTCGCACTTGTGTTGGTGCAGGAAACCACTTTTGCACTTGTATTAGTGTGGAAAAAACACTTTTTGCACTTGTGATAGTGTTGAAAAACCACTCTTTGCACTTGTGTTGGTGCAGGAAACCACTTTTGCACTTGTATTAGTGTGGAAAAAACACTTTTCGCACTTGTGTTAGTGTTGAAAAACCACTTTTCGCACTTGTGTTAGTGTTGAAAAACCACTTTTCGCACTTGTGTTGGTGCAAAAACCACTTTTGCACTTGTATTAGTGTGGAAGAAACACTTTTTGAACTTGTGATAGTGTTGAAAAACCACTTTTCGCACTTGTGTTAGTGTTGAAAAACCACTTTTCGCACTTGTGTTGGTGCAGAAAACCACTTTTGCACTTGTATTAGTGTGGAAAAACCACTTTTCGCACTTGTGTTAGTGTTGAAAAACCACTATTCGCACTTGTGTTAGTGTTGAAAAACCACTTTTCGCACTTGTGTTGGTGCAGGAAACCACTTTTGCACTTGTATTAGTGTGGAAAAAACACTTTTCGCACTTGTGTTAGTGTTGAAAAACCACTTTTCCACTTGTGTTAGTGTTGAAAAACCACATTTCGCACTTGTGTTGGTGCAGGAAACCAGGAAACCAGTGCAGGAAACCACTTTTGCACTTGTATTAGTGTGGAAGAAACACTTTTTGAAATTGGAATAGTGTTGAAAAACCACTTTTCGCACTTGTGTTAGTGTTGAAAAACCACTTTTCGCACTTGTGTTAGTGTTGAAAAACCACTTTTCGCACTTGTGTTAGTGTTGAAAAACCACTTTTCGCACTTGTGTTGGTGCAGGAAACCACTTTTGCACGTGTATTAGTGTGGAAAAAACACTTTTCGCACTTGTGTTAGTGTTGAAAAACCACTTTTCGCACTTGTGTTAGTGTTGAAAAACCACTTTTCGCACTTGTGTTGGTGCAGGAAACCACTTTTGCACTTGTATTAGTGTGGAAAAAACACTTTTTGCACCTGTGATAGTGTTGAAAAACCACTTTTTGCACTTGTGTTGGTGCAGGAAACCACTTTTGCACTTGTATTAGTGTGGAAAAAACACTTTTCGCACTTGTGTTAGTGTTGAAAAACCACTTTTCGCACTTGTGTTAGTGTTGAAAAACCACCTTCGCACTTGTGTTGGTGCAGGAAACCACTTTTGCACTTGTATTAGTGTGGAAGAAACACTTTTTGAACTTGTGATAGTGTTGAAAAACCACTTTTCGCACTTGTGTTAGTGTTGAAAAACCACTTTTCGCACTTGTGTTGGTGCAGGAAACCACTTTTGCACTTGTATTAGTGTGGAAAAACCACTTTTCGCACTTGTGTTAGTGTTGAAAAACCACTTTTCGCACTTGTGTTAGTGTTGAAAAACCACTTTTCGCACTTGTGTTGGTGCAGGAAACCACTTTTGCACTTGTATTAGTGTGGGAAAAACACTTTTCGCACTTGTGTTAGTGTTGAAAAACCACTTTTCGCACTTGTGTTGGTGCAGGAAACCACTTTTGCACTTGTATTAGTGTGGAAAAACCACTTTTCGCACTTGTGTTAGTGTTGAAAAACCACTTTTCGCACTTGTGTTAGTGTTGAAAAACCACTTTTCGCACTTGTGTTAGTGTTGAAAAACCACTTTTCGCACTTGTGTTGGTGCAGGAAACCACTTTTGCACGTGTATTGGTGTGGAAAAAACACTTTTCGCACTTGTGTTAGTGTTGAAAAACCACTTTTCGCACTTGTGTTAGTGTTGAAAAACCACTTTTCGCACTTGTGTTGGTGCAGGAAACCACTTTTGCACTTGTATTAGTGTGGAAAAACACTTTTTGCACTTGTGATAGTGTTGAAAAACCACTTTTTGCACTTGTGTTGGTGCAGGAAACCACTTTTGCACTTGTATTAGTGTGGAAAAAACACTTTTTGCACTTGTGATAGTGTTGAAAAACCACTTTTCGCACTTGTGTTAGTGTTGAAAAACCACTTTTCGCACTTGTGTTGGTGCAGGAAACCACTTTTGCACTTGTATTAGTGTGGAAAAAACACTTTTTGCACTTGTGATAGTGTTGAAAAACCACTTTTTGCACTTGTGTTGGTGCAGGAAACCACTTTTGCACTTGTATTAGTGTGGAAAAAACACTTTTCGCACTTGTGTTAGTGTTGAAAAACCACATTTCGCACTTGTGTTGGTGCAGGAAACCAGGAAACCAGTGCAGGAAACCACTTTTGCACTTGTATTAGTGTGGAAGAAACACTTTTTGAAATTGTGATAGTGTTGAAAAACCACTTTTCGCACTTGTGTTAGTGTTGAAAAACCACTTTTCGCACTTGTGTTAGTGTTGAAAAACCACTTTTCGCACTTGTGTTAGTGTTGAAAAACCACTTTTCGCACTTGTGTTGGTGCAGGAAACCACTTTTGCACGTGTATTAGTGTGGAAGAAACACTTTTCGCACTTGTGTTAGTGTTGAAAAACCACTTTTCGCACTTGTGTTAGTGTTGAAAAACCACTTTTCGCACTTGTGTTGGTGCAGGAAACCACTTTTGCACTTGTATTAGTGTGGAAAAAACACTTTTTGCACTTGTGATAGTGTTGAAAAACCACTCTTTGCACTTGTGTTGGTGCAGGAAACCACTTTTGCACTTGTATTAGTGTGGAAAAAACACTTTTCGCACTTGTGTTAGTGTTGAAAAACCACTTTTCGCACTTGTGTTAGTGTTGAAAAACCACTTTTCGCACTTGTGTTGGTGCAAAAACCACTTTTGCACTTGTATTAGTGTGGAAGAAACACTTTTTGAACTTGTGATAGTGTTGAAAAACCACTTTTCGCACTTGTGTTAGTGTTGAAAAACCACTTTTCGCACTTGTGTTGGTGCAGAAAACCACTTTTGCACTTGTATTAGTGTGGAAAAACCACTTTTCGCACTTGTGTTAGTGTTGAAAAACCACTATTCGCACTTGTGTTAGTGTTGAAAAACCACTTTTCGCACTTGTGTTGGTGCAGGAAACCACTTTTGCACTTGTATTAGTGTGGAAAAAACACTTTTCGCACTTGTGTTAGTGTTGAAAAACCACTTTTCCACTTGTGTTAGTGTTGAAAAACCACATTTCGCACTTGTGTTGGTGCAGGAAACCAGGAAACCAGTGCAGGAAACCACTTTTGCACTTGTATTAGTGTGGAAGAAACACTTTTTGAAATTGGAATAGTGTTGAAAAACCACTTTTCGCACTTGTGTTAGTGTTGAAAAACCACTTTTCGCACTTGTGTTAGTGTTGAAAAACCACTTTTCGCACTTGTGTTAGTGTTGAAAAACCACTTTTCGCACTTGTGTTGGTGCAGGAAACCACTTTTGCACGTGTATTAGTGTGGAAAAAACACTTTTCGCACTTGTGTTAGTGTTGAAAAACCACTTTTCGCACTTGTGTTAGTGTTGAAAAACCACTTTTCGCACTTGTGTTGGTGCAGGAAACCACTTTTGCACTTGTATTAGTGTGGAAAAAACACTTTTTGCACCTGTGATAGTGTTGAAAAACCACTTTTTGCACTTGTGTTGGTGCAGGAAACCACTTTTGCACTTGTATTAGTGTGGAAAAAACACTTTTCGCACTTGTGTTAGTGTTGAAAAACCACTTTTCGCACTTGTGTTAGTGTTGAAAAACCACCTTCGCACTTGTGTTGGTGCAGGAAACCACTTTTGCACTTGTATTAGTGTGGAAGAAACACTTTTTGAACTTGTGATAGTGTTGAAAAACCACTTTTCGCACTTGTGTTAGTGTTGAAAAACCACTTTTCGCACTTGTGTTGGTGCAGGAAACCACTTTTGCACTTGTATTAGTGTGGAAAAACCACTTTTCGCACTTGTGTTAGTGTTGAAAAACCACTTTTCGCACTTGTGTTAGTGTTGAAAAACCACTTTTCGCACTTGTGTTGGTGCAGGAAACCACTTTTGCACTTGTATTAGTGTGGGAAAAACACTTTTCGCACTTGTGTTAGTGTTGAAAAACCACTTTTCGCACTTGTGTTGGTGCAGGAAACCACTTTTGCACTTGTATTAGTGTGGAAAAACCACTTTTCGCACTTGTGTTAGTGTTGAAAAACCACTTTTCGCACTTGTGTTAGTGTTGAAAAACCACTTTTCGCACTTGTGTTAGTGTTGAAAAACCACTTTTCGCACTTGTGTTGGTGCAGGAAACCACTTTTGCACGTGTATTGGTGTGGAAAAAACACTTTTCGCACTTGTGTTAGTGTTGAAAAACCACTTTTCGCACTTGTGTTAGTGTTGAAAAACCACTTTTCGCACTTGTGTTGGTGCAGGAAACCACTTTTGCACTTGTATTAGTGTGGAAAAACACTTTTTGCACTTGTGATAGTGTTGAAAAACCACTTTTTGCACTTGTGTTGGTGCAGGAAACCACTTTTGCACTTGTATTAGTGTGGAAAAAACACTTTTTGCACTTGTGATAGTGTTGAAAAACCACTTTTCGCACTTGTGTTGTAGTGTTGAAAAACCACTTTTCGCACTTGTGTTGGTGCAGGAAACCACTTTTGCACTTGTATTAGTGTGGAAAAAACACTTTTCGCACTTGTGTTAGTGTTGAAAAACCACTTTTCGCACTTGTGTTGGTGCAGGAAACCACTTTTGCACTTGTATTAGTGTGGAAGAAACACTTTTTGAACTTGTGATAGTGTTGAAAAACCACTTTTCGCACTTGTGTTAGTGTTGAAAAACCACTTTTCGCACTTGTGTTGGTGCAGGAAACCACTTTTGCACTTGTATTAGTGTGGAAAAACCACTTTTCGCACTTGTGTTAGTGTTGAAAAACCACTTTTCGCACTTGTGTTAGTGTTGAAAAACCACTTTTCACACTTGTGTTAGTGTTGAAAAACCACTTTTCGCACTTGTGTTGGTGCAGGAAACCACTTTTGCACTTGTTTTAGTGTGGAAAAAACACTTTTTGCACTTGTGATAGTGTTGAAAAACCACTTTTCGCACTTGTGTTAGTGTTGAAAAACCACTTTTCGCACTTGTGTTGGTGCAGGAAACCACTTTTGCACTTGTATTAGTGTGGAAAAAACACTTTTCGCACTTGTGTTAGTGTTGAAAAACAACTTTTCGCACTTGTGTTAGTGTTGAAAAACCACTTTTCGCACTTGTGTTGGTGCAGAAACCACTTTTGCACTTGTATTAGTGTGGAAGAAACACTTTTTGAACTTGTGATAGTGTTGAAAAACCACTTTTCGCACTTGTGTTAGTGTTGAAAAACCACTTTTTGCACTTGTGTTAGTGTTGAAAAACCACTTTTCGCACTTGTGTTAGTGTTGAAAAACCACTTTTCGCACTTGTGTTGGTGCAGGAAACCACTTTTGCACGTGTATTAGTGTGGAAAAACCACTTTTCGCACTTGTGTTAGTGTTGAAAAACCACTTTTCGCACTTGTGTTAGTGTTGAAAAACCACATTTCGCACTTGTGTTGGTACAGGAAACCAGGAAACCAGTGCAGGAAACCACTTTTGCACTTGTATTAGTGTGGAAGAAACACTTTTTGAAATTGTGATAGTGTTGAAAAACCACTTTTCGCACTTGTGTTAGTGTTGAAAAACCACTTTTCGCACTTGTGTTGGTGCAGGAAACCACTTTTGCACTTGTATTAGTGTTGAAAAACCACTTTTCGCACTTGTGTTGTAGTGTTGAAAAACCACTTTTCGCACTTGTGTTGGTGCAGGAAACCACTTTTGCACTTGTATTAGTGTGGAAAAAACACTTTTCGCACTTGTGTTAGTGTTGAAAAACCACTTTTCGCACTTGTGTTGGTGTTGAAAAACCACTTTTCGCACTTGTGTTGGTGCAGGGAAACCACTTTTGCACTTGTGTTAGTGTTGAAAAACCACTTTTCGCACTTGTGTTAGTGTTGAAAAACCACCTTTCGCACTTGTGTTGGTGCAGGAAACCACTTTTGCACTTGTATTAGTGTGGAAGAAACACTTTTTGAACTTGTGATAGTGTTGAAAAACCACTTTTCGCACTTGTGTTAGTGTTGAAAAACCACTTTTCGCACTTGTGTTGGTGCAGGAAACCACTTTTGCACTTGTATTAGTGTGGAAAAACCACTTTTCGCACTTGTGTTAGTGTTGAAAAACCACTTTTCGCACTTGTGTTAGTGTTGAAAAACCACTTTTCGCACTTGTGTTGGTGCAGGAAACCACTTTTGCACTTGTATTAGTGTGGGAAAAACACTTTTCGCACTTGTGTTAGTGTTGAAAAACCACTTTTCGCACTTGTGTTGGTGCAGGAAACCACTTTTGCACTTGTATTAGTGTGGAAAAACCACTTTTCGCACTTGTGTTAGTGTTGAAAAACCACTTTTCGCACTTGTGTTAGTGTTGAAAAACCACTTTTCGCACTTGTGTTAGTGTTGAAAAACCACTTTTCGCACTTGTGTTGGTGCAGGAAACCACTTTTGCACGTGTATTAGTGTGGAAAAAACACTTTTCGCACTTGTGTTAGTGTTGAAAAACCACTTTTCGCACATGTGTTAGTGTTGAAAAACCACTTTTCGCACTTGTGTTGGTGCAGGAAACCACTTTTGCACTTGTATTAGTGTGGAAAAAACACTTTTTGCACTTGTGATAGTGTTGAAAAACCACTTTTTGCACTTGTGTTGGTGCAGGAAACCACTTTTGCACTTGTATTAGTGTGGAAAAAACACTTTTTGCACTTGTGATAGTGTTGAAAAACCACTTTTCGCACTTGTGTTGTAGTGTTGAAAAACCACTTTTCGCACTTGTGTTGGTGCAGGAAACCACTTTTGCACTTGTATTAGTGTGGAAAAAACACTTTTCGCACTTGTGTTAGTGTTGAAAAACCACTTTTCGCACTTGTGTTGGTGCAGGAAACCACTTTTGCACTTGTATTAGTGTGGGAAAAACACTTTTCGCACTTGTGTTAGTGTTGAAAAACCACTTTTCACACTTGTGTTGGTGCAGGAAACCACTTTTGCACTTGTATTAGTGTGGAAAAACCACTTTTCGCACTTGTGTTAGTGTTGAAAAACCACTTTTCGCACTTGTGTTAGTGTTGAAAAACCACTTTTCGCACTTGTGTTAGTGTTGAAAAACCACTTTTCGCACTTGTGTTGGTGCAGGAAACCACTTTTGCACGTGTATTAGTGTGGAAAAAACACTTTTCGCACTTGTGTTAGTGTTGAAAAACCACTTTTCACACTTGTGTTAGTGTTGAAAAACCACTTTTCGCACTTGTGTTGGTGCAGGAAACCACTTTTGCACTTGTATTAGTGTGGAAAAAACACTTTTTGCACTTGTGATAGTGTTGAAAAACCACTTTTTGCACTTGTGTTGGTGCAGGAAACCACTTTTGCACTTGTATTAGTGTGGAAAAAACACTTTTCGCACTTGTGTTAGTGTTGAAAAACCACATTTCGCACTTGTGTTGGTGCAGGAAACCAGGAAACCAGTGCAGGAAACCACTTTTGCACTTGTATTAGTGTGGAAGAAACACTTTTTGAAATTGTGATAGTGTTGAAAAACCACTTTTCGCACTTGTGTTAGTGTTGAAAAACCACTTTTCGCACTTGTGTTAGTGTTGAAAAACCACTTTTCGCACTTGTGTTGGTGCAGGAAACCACTTTTGCACTTGTATTAGTGTGGAAAAAACACTTTTCGCACTTGTGTTAGTGTTGAAAAACCACTTTTCGCACTTGTGTTGGTGCAGGAAACCACTTTTGCACTTGTATTAGTGTGGGAAAAACACTTTTCGCACTTGTGTTAGTGTTGAAAAACCACTTTTCACACTTGTGTTGGTGCAGGAAACCACTTTTGCACTTGTATTAGTGTGGAAAAACCACTTTTCGCACTTGTGTTAGTGTTGAAAAACCACTTTTCGCACTTGTGTTAGTGTTGAAAAACCACTTTTCGCACTTGTGTTAGTGTTGAAAAACCACTTTTCGCACTTGTGTTGGTGCAGGAAACCACTTTTGCACGTGTATTAGTGTGGAAAAAACACTTTTCGCACTTGTGTTAGTGTTGAAAAACCACTTTTCACACTTGTGTTAGTGTTGAAAAACCACTTTTCGCACTTGTGTTGGTGCAGGAAACCACTTTTGCACTTGTATTAGTGTGGAAAAAACACTTTTTGCACTTGTGATAGTGTTGAAAAACCACTTTTTGCACTTGTGTTGGTGCAGGAAACCACTTTTGCACTTGTATTAGTGTGGAAAAAACACTTTTCGCACTTGTGTTAGTGTTGAAAAACCACATTTCGCACTTGTGTTGGTGCAGGAAACCAGGAAACCAGTGCAGGAAACCACTTTTGCACTTGTATTAGTGTGGAAGAAACACTTTTTGAAATTGTGATAGTGTTGAAAAACCACTTTTCGCACTTGTGTTAGTGTTGAAAAACCACTTTTCGCACTTGTGTTAGTGTTGAAAAACCACTTTTCGCACTTGTGTTAGTGTTGAAAAACCACTTTTCGCACTTGTGTTGGTGCAGGAAACCACTTTTGCACGTGTATTAGTGTGGAAGAAACACTTTTCGCACTTGTGTTAGTGTTGAAAAACCACTTTTCGCACTTGTGTTAGTGTTGAAAAACCACTTTTCGCACTTGTGTTGGTGCAGGAAACCACTTTTGCACTTGTATTAGTGTGGAAAAAACACTTTTTGCACTTGTGATAGTGTTGAAAAACCACTTTTTGCACTTGTGTTGGTGCAGGAAACCACTTTTGCACTTGTATTAGTGTGGAAAAAACACTTTTCGCACTTGTGTTAGTGTTGAAAAACCACTTTTCGCACTTGTGTTAGTGTTGAAAAACCACTTTTCGCACTTGTGTTGGTGCAAAAACCACTTTTGCACTTGTATTAGTGTGGAAGAAACACTTTTTGAACTTGTGATAGTGTTGAAAAACCACTTTTCGCACTTGTGTTAGTGTTGAAAAACCACTTTTCGCACTTGTGTTGGTGCAGAAAACCACTTTTGCACTTGTATTAGTGTGGAAAAACCACTTTTCGCACTTGTGTTAGTGTTGAAAAACCACTATTCGCACTTGTGTTAGTGTTGAAAAACCACTTTTCGCACTTGTGTTGGTGCAGGAAACCACTTTTGCACTTGTATTAGTGTGGAAAAAACACTTTTCGCACTTGTGTTAGTGTTGAAAAACCACTTTTCCACTTGTGTTAGTGTTGAAAAACCACATTTCGCACTTGTGTTGGTGCAGGAAACCAGGAAACCAGTGCAGGAAACCACTTTTGCACTTGTATTAGTGTGGAAGAAACACTTTTTGAAATTGGAATAGTGTTGAAAAACCACTTTTCGCACTTGTGTTAGTGTTGAAAAACCACTTTTCGCACTTGTGTTAGTGTTGAAAAACCACTTTTCGCACTTGTGTTAGTGTTGAAAAACCACTTTTCGCACTTGTGTTGGTGCAGGAAACCACTTTTGCACGTGTATTAGTGTGGAAAAAACACTTTTCGCACTTGTGTTAGTGTTGAAAAACCACTTTTCGCACTTGTGTTAGTGTTGAAAAACCACTTTTCGCACTTGTGTTGGTGCAGGAAACCACTTTTGCACTTGTATTAGTGTGGAAAAAACACTTTTTGCACCTGTGATAGTGTTGAAAAACCACTTTTTGCACTTGTGTTGGTGCAGGAAACCACTTTTGCACTTGTATTAGTGTGGAAAAAACACTTTTCGCACTTGTGTTAGTGTTGAAAAACCACTTTTCGCACTTGTGTTAGTGTTGAAAAACCACCTTTCGCACTTGTGTTGGTGCAGGAAACCACTTTTGCACTTGTATTAGTGTGGAAGAAACACTTTTTGAACTTGTGATAGTGTTGAAAAACCACTTTTCGCACTTGTGTTAGTGTTGAAAAACCACTTTTCGCACTTGTGTTGGTGCAGGAAACCACTTTTGCACTTGTATTAGTGTGGAAAAACCACTTTTCGCACTTGTGTTAGTGTTGAAAAACCACTTTTCGCACTTGTGTTAGTGTTGAAAAACCACTTTTCGCACTTGTGTTGGTGCAGGAAACCACTTTTGCACTTGTATTAGTGTGGGAAAAACACTTTTCGCACTTGTGTTAGTGTTGAAAAACCACTTTTCGCACTTGTGTTGGTGCAGGAAACCACTTTTGCACTTGTATTAGTGTGGAAAAACCACTTTTCGCACTTGTGTTAGTGTTGAAAAACCACTTTTCGCACTTGTGTTAGTGTTGAAAAACCACTTTTCGCACTTGTGTTAGTGTTGAAAAACCACTTTTCGCACTTGTGTTGGTGCAGGAAACCACTTTTGCACGTGTATTAGTGTGGAAAAAACACTTTTCGCACTTGTGTTAGTGTTGAAAAACCACTTTTCGCACTTGTGTTAGTGTTGAAAAACCACTTTTCGCACTTGTGTTGGTGCAGGAAACCACTTTTGCACTTGTATTAGTGTGGAAAAACACTTTTTGCACTTGTGATAGTGTTGAAAAACCACTTTTTGCACTTGTGTTGGTGCAGGAAACCACTTTTGCACTTGTATTAGTGTGGAAAAAACACTTTTTGCACTTGTGATAGTGTTGAAAAACCACTTTTCGCACTTGTGTTGTAGTGTTGAAAAACCACTTTTCGCACTTGTGTTGGTGCAGGAAACCACTTTTGCACTTGTATTAGTGTGGAAAAAACACTTTTCGCACTTGTGTTAGTGTTGAAAAACCACTTTTCGCACTTGTGTTGGTGCAGGAAACCACTTTTGCACTTGTATTAGTGTGGAAGAAACACTTTTTGAACTTGTGATAGTGTTGAAAAACCACTTTTCGCACTTGTGTTAGTGTTGAAAAACCACTTTTCGCACTTGTGTTGGTGCAGGAAACCACTTTTGCACTTGTATTAGTGTGGAAAAACCACTTTTCGCACTTGTGTTAGTGTTGAAAAACCACTTTTCGCACTTGTGTTAGTGTTGAAAAACCACTTTTCACACTTGTGTTAGTGTTGAAAAACCACTTTTCGCACTTGTGTTGGTGCAGGAAACCACTTTTGCACTTGTTTTAGTGTGGAAAAAACACTTTTTGCACTTGTGATAGTGTTGAAAAACCACTTTTCGCACTTGTGTTAGTGTTGAAAAACCACTTTTCGCACTTGTGTTGGTGCAGGAAACCACTTTTGCACTTGTATTAGTGTGGAAAAAACACTTTTCGCACTTGTGTTAGTGTTGAAAAACAACTTTTCGCACTTGTGTTAGTGTTGAAAAACCACTTTTCGCACTTGTGTTGGTGCAGAAACCACTTTTGCACTTGTATTAGTGTGGAAGAAACACTTTTTGAACTTGTGATAGTGTTGAAAAACCACTTTTCGCACTTGTGTTAAGTGTTGAAAAACCACTTTTCGCACTTGTGTTAGTGTTGAAAAACCACTTTTCGCACTTGTGTTAGTGTTGAAAAACCACTTTTCGCACTTGTGTTGGTGCAGGAAACCACTTTTGCACGTGTATTAGTGTGGAAAAACCACTTTTCGCACTTGTGTTAGTGTTGAAAAACCACTTTTCGCACTTGTGTTAGTGTTGAAAAACCACATTTCGCACTTGTGTTGGTACAGGAAACCAGGAAACCAGTGCAGGAAACCACTTTTGCACTTGTATTAGTGTGGAAGAAACACTTTTTGAAATTGTGATAGTGTTGAAAAACCACTTTTCGCACTTGTGTTAGTGTTGAAAAACCACTTTTCGCACTTGTGTTGGTGCAGGAAACCACTTTTGCACTTGTATTAGTGTGGAAGAAACACTTTTTGCACTTGTGATAGTGTTGAAAAACCACTTTTTGCACTTGTGTTGGTGCAGGAAACCACTTTTGCACTTGTATTAGTGTGGAAAAAACACTTTTTGCACTTGTGATATTGTTGAAAAACCACTTTTCGCACTTGTGTTGTAGTGTTGAAAAACCACTTTTCGCACTTGTGTTGGTGCAGGAAACCACTTTTGCACTTGTATTAGTGTGGAAAAAACACTTTTCGCACTTGTGTTAGTGTTGACAAACCACTTTTCGCACTTGTGTTGGTGCAGGAAACCACTTTTGCACTTGTATTAGTGTGGAAAAACCACTTTTCGCACTTGTGAGTGTTGAAAAACCACTTTTCGCACTTGTGTTAGTGTTGAAAAACCACGTTTCGCACTTGTGTTAGTGTTGAAAAACCACTTTTCGCACTTGTGTTGGTGCAGGAAACCACTTTTGCACGTGTATTAGTGTGGAAAAAACACTTTTCGCACTTGTGTTAGTGTTGAAAAACCACTTTTCGCACTTGTGTTAGTGTTGAAAAACCACTTTTCGCACTTGTGTTGTTGCAGGAAACCACTTTTGCACTTGTATTAGTGTGGAAAAAACACTTTTTGCACTTGTGATAGTGTTGAAAAACCACTTTTCGCACTTGTGTTGGTGCAGGAAACCACTTTTGCACTTGTATTAGTGTGGAAAAAACACTTTTTGCACTTGTGATAGTGTTGAAAAACCACTTTTCGCACTTGTGTTGTAGTGTTGAAAAACCACTTTTCGCACTTGTGTTGGTGCAGGAAACCACTTTTGCACTTGTATTAGTGTGGAAAAAACACTTTTCGTACTTGTGTTAGTGTTGAAAAACCACTTTTCGCACTTGTGTTAGTGTTGAAAAACCACTTTTCGCACTTGTGTTGGTGCAGGAAACCACTTTTGCACTTGTATTAGTGTGGAAGAAACACTTTTTGAACTTGTGATAGTGTTGAAAAACCACTTTTCGCACTTGTGTTAGTGTTGAAAAACCACTTTTCGCACTTGTGTTGGTGCAGGAAACCACTTTTGCACTTGTATTAGTGTGGAAAAACCACTTTTCGCACTTGTGTTAGTGTTGAAAAACCACTTTTCGCAATTATGTTAGTGTTGAAAAACCACTTTTCGCACTTGTGTTAGTGTTGAAAAACCACTTTTCGCACTTGTGTTAGTGTTGAAAAACCACTTTTCGCACTTGTGTTGGTGCAGGAAACCACTTTTGCACTTGTATTAGTGTGGAAAAAACACTTTTCGCACTTGTGTTAGTGTGGAAAAAACACTTTTTGCACTTGTGATAGTGTTGAAAAACCACTTTTCGCACTTGTGTTAGTGTTGAAAAACCACTTTTCGCACTTGTGTTGGTGCAGGAAACCACTTTTGCACTTGTATTAGTGTGGAATAAACACTTTTCGCACTTGTGTTAGTGTTGAAAAACCACTTTTTGCACTTGTGTTAGTGTTGAAAAACCACTTTTCGCACTTGTGTTGGTGCAGGAAACCACTTTTGCACTTGTATTAGTGTGGAAAATACACTTTTTGCACTTGTGATAGTGTTGAAAAACCACTTTTCGCACTTGTGTTAGTGTTGAAAAACCACTTTTCGCACTTGTGTTGGTGCAGGAAACCACTTTTGCACTTGTATTAGTTTGGAAAAACCACTTTTCGCACTTGTGTTAGTGTTGAAAAACCACTTTTCGCACTTGTGATAGTGTTGAAAAACCACTTTTCGCACTTGTGTTAGTGTTGAAAAACCACTTTTTGCACTTGTGTTGGTGCAGGAAACCACTTTTGCACTTGTATTAGTGTGGAAAAACCACTTTTCACACTTGTGTTAGTGTTGAAAAACCACTTTTCGCACTTGTGTTAGTGTGGAAAAACCACTTTTCGCACTTGTGTTAGTGTTGAAAAACCACTTTTCGCACTTGTGTTGGTGCAGGAAACCACTTTTGCACTTGTATTAGTGTGGAAAATACACTTTTTGCACTTGTGATAGTGTTGAAAAACCACTTTTCACACTTGTGTTAGTGTTGAAAAACCACTTTTCGCACTTGTGTTGGTGCAGGAAACCACTTTTGCACTTGTATTAGTGTGGAAAAAACACTTTTCGCACTTGTGTTAGTGTTGAAAAACCACTTTTCGCACTTGTGTTAGTGTTGAAAAACCACCTTTCGCACTTGTGTTGGTGCAGGAAACCACTTTTGCACTTGTATTAGTGTGGAAAAACCACTTTTCGCACTTGTGAGTGTTGAAAAACCACTTTTCGCACTTGTGTTAGTGTTGAAAAACCACGTTTCGCACTTGTGTTAGTGTTGAAAAACCACTTTTCGCACTTGTGTTGGTGCAGGAAACCACTTTTGCACGTGTATTAGTGTGGAAAAAACACTTTTCGCACTTGTGTTAGTGTTGAAAAACCACTTTTCGCACTTGTGTTAGTGTTGAAAAACCACTTTTCGCACTTGTGTTGTTGCAGGAAACCACTTTTGCACTTGTATTAGTGTGGAAAAAACACTTTTTGCACTTGTGATAGTGTTGAAAAACCACTTTTCGCACTTGTGTTGGTGCAGGAAACCACTTTTGCACTTGTATTAGTGTGGAATAAACACTTTTCGCACTTGTGTTAGTGTTGAAAAACCACTTTTTGCACTTGTGTTAGTGTTGAAAAACCACTTTTCGCAATTATGTTAGTGTTGAAAAACCACTTTTCGCACTTGTGTTAGTGTTGAAAAACCACTTTTCGCACTTGTGTTAGTGTTGAAAAACCACTTTTCGCACTTGTGTTGGTGCAGGAAACCACTTTTGCACTTGTATTAGTGTGGAAAAAACACTTTTCGCACTTGTGTTAGTGTGGAAAAAACACTTTTTGCACTTGTGATAGTGTTGAAAAACCACTTTTCGCACTTGTGTTAGTGTTGAAAAACCACTTTTCGCACTTGTGTTGGTGCAGGAAACCACTTTTGCACTTGTATTAGTGTGGAATAAACACTTTTCGCACTTGTGTTAGTGTTGAAAAACCACTTTTTGCACTTGTGTTAGTGTTGAAAAACCACTTTTCGCACTTGTGTTGGTGCAGGAAACCACTTTTGCACTTGTATTAGTGTGGAAAATACACTTTTTGCACTTGTGATAGTGTTGAAAAACCACTTTTCGCACTTGTGTTAGTGTTGAAAAACCACTTTTCGCACTTGTGTTGGTGCAGGAAACCACTTTTGCACTTGTATTAGTTTGGAAAAACCACTTTTCGCACTTGTGTTAGTGTTGAAAAACCACTTTTCGCACTTGTGTTAGTGTTGAAAAACCACTTTTCGCACTTGTGTTAGTGTTGAAAAACCACTTTTCGCACTTGGGTTGGTGCAGGAAACCACTTTTGCACTTGTATTAGTGTGGAAAAACCACTTTTCACACTTGTGTTAGTGTTGAAAAACCACTTTTCGCACTTGTGTTGGTGCAGGAAACCACTTTTGCACTTGTATTAGTGTGGAAAATACACTTTTTGCACTTGTGATAGTGTTGAAAAACCACTTTTCGCACTTGTGTTAGTGTTGAAAAACCACTTTTCGCACTTGTGTTGGTGCAGGAAACCACTTTTGCACTTGTATTAGTGTGGAAAAAACACTTTTCGCACTTGTGTTAGTGTTGAAAAACCACTTTTCGCACTTGTGTTAGTGTTGAAAAACCACCTTTCGCACTTGTGTTGGTGCAGGAAACCACTTTTGCACTTGTATTAGTGTGGAATAAACACTTTTTGAACTTGTGATAGTGTTGAAAAACCACTTTTCGCACTTGTGTTAGTGTTGAAAAACCACTTTTCGCACTTGTGTTGGTGCAGGAAACCACTTTTGCACTTGTATTAGTGTGGAAAAACCACTTTTCGCACTTGTGTTAGTGTTGAAAAACCACTTTTCGCACTGGTGTTAGTGTTGAAAAACCACTTTTCGCACTTGTGTTGGTGCAGGAAACCACTTTTGCACTTGTATTAGTGTGGGAAAAACACTTTTTGCTCTTGTGTTAATGTTGAAAAACCACTTTTCGCACTTGTGTTGGTGCAGGAAACCACTTTTGCACTTGTATTAGTCTGGAGGAAACACTTTTTGAACTTGTGATAGTGTTGAAAAACCACTTTTCGCACTTGTGTTAGTGTTGAAAAACCACTTTTCGCACTTGTGTTGGTGCAGGAAACCACTTTTGCACTTGTATTAGTGTGGAAAAACTACTTTTCACACTTGTGTTAGTGTTGAAAAACCACTTTTCGCACTTGTGTTAGTGTTGAAAAACCACTTTTCGCACTTGTGTTAGTGTTGAAAAACCACTTTTCGCACTTGTGTTGGTGCAGGAAACCACTTTTGCACGTGTATTAGTGTGGAAAAAACACTTTTCGCACTTGTGTTAGTGTTGAAAAACCACTTTTCGCACTTGTGTTAGTGTTGAAAAACCACTTTTCGCACTTGAGTTGGTGCAGGAAACCACTTTTGCACTTGTATTAGTGTGGAAAAAACACTTTTTGCACTTGTGATAGTGTTGAAAAACCACTTTTTGCACTTGTGTTGGTGCAGGAAACCACTTTTGCACTTGTATTAGTGTGGAAAAAACACTTTTTGCACTTGTGATAGTGTTGAAAAACCACTTTTCGCACTTGTGTTGTAGTGTTGAAAAACCACTTTTCGCACTTGTGTTGGTGCAGGAAACCACTTTTGCACTTGTATTAGTGTGGAAAAAACACTTTTCGCACTTGTGTTAGTGTTGAAAAACCACTTTTCGCACTTGTGTTAGTGTTGAAAAACCACTTTTCGCACCTGTGTTGGTGCAGGAAACCACTTTTGCACTTGTATTAGTGTGGAAGAAACACTTTTTGAACTTGTGATAGTGTTGAAAAACCACTTTTCGCACTTGTGTTAGTGTTGAAAAACCACTTTTCGCACTTGTGTTGGTGCAGGAAACCACTTTTGCACTTGTATTAGTGTGGAAAAACCACTTTTCGCACTTGTGTTAGTGTTGAAAAACCACTTTTCGCACTTGTGTTAGTGTTGAAAAACCACTTTTCGCACTTGTGTTAGTGTTGAAAAACCACTTTTCACACTTGTGTTGGTGCAGGAAACCACATTTGCACTTGTTTTAGTGTGGAAAATACACTTTTTGCACTTGTGGTGGTGTTGAAAAACCACTTTTCGCACTTGTGTTAGTGTTGAAAAACCACTTTTCGCACTTGTGTTGGTGCAGGAAACCACTTTTGCACTTGTATTAGTGTGGAAAAAACACTTTTCGCACTTGTGTTAGTGTTGAAAAACCACTTTTCGCACTTGTGTTAGTGTTGAAAAACCACTTTTCGCAGTTGTGTTGGTGCAGAAACCACTTTTGCACTTGTATTAGTGTGGAAGAAACACTTTTTGAACTTGTGATAGTGTTGAAAAACCCACTTTTCGCACTTGTGTTAGTGTTGAAAAACCACTTTTCGCACTTGTGTTGATGCAGGAAACCACTTTTGCACTTGTATTAGTGTGGAAAAACCACTTTTCGCACATGTGTTAGTGTTGAAAAACCACTATTCGCACTTGTGTTAGTGTTGAAAAACCACTTTTCGCACTTGTGTTGGTGCAGGAAACCACTTTTGCACTTGTATTAGTGTGGAAAAAACACTTTTCGCACTTGTGTTAGTGTTGAAAAACCACGTTTCGCACTTGTGTTAGTGTTGAAAAGCCACATTTCGCACTTGTGTTGGTGCAGGAAACCAGGAAACCAGTGCAGGAAACCACTTTTGCACTTGTATTAGTGTGGAAGAAACACTTTTTGAAATTGTGATAGTGTTGAAAAACCACTTTTCGCACTTGTGTTAGTTTTGAAAAACCACTTTTCGCACTTGTGTTAGTGTTGAAAAACCACTTTTCGCACTTGTGTTAGTGTTGAAAAACCACTTTTCGCACTTGTGTTGGTGCAGGAAACCACTTTTGCACTTGTATTAGTGTGGAAAAAACACTTTTTGCACTTGTGATAGTGTTGAAAAACCACTTTTCGCACTTGTGTTAGTGTTGAAAAACCACTTTTCGCACTTGTGTTGGTGCAGGAAACCACTTTTGCACTTGTATTAGTGTGGAAAAAACACTTTTCGCACTTGTGTTAGTGTTGAAAAACCACTTTTCGCACTTGTGTTAGTGTTGAAAAACCACTTTTCGCACTTGTGTTGGTGCAGAAACCACTTTTGCACTTGTATTAGTGTGGAAGAAACACTTTTTGAACTTGTGATAGTGTTGAAAAACCACTTTTCGCACTTGTGTTAGTGTTGAAAAACCACTTTTCGCACTTGTGTTGGTGCAGGAAACCACTTTTGCACTTGTATTAGTGTGGAAAAACCACTTTTCGCACATGTGTTAGTGTTGAAAAACCACTATTCGCACTTGTGTTAGTGTTGAAAAACCACTTTTCGCACTTGTGTTGGTGCAGGAAACCACTTTTGCACTTGTATTAGTGTGGAAAAAACACTTTTCGCACTTGTGTTAGTGTTGAAAAACCAGGTTTCGCACTTGTGTTAGTGTTGAAAAACCACATTTCGCACTTGTGTTGGTGCAGGAAACCAGTGCAGGAAACCACTTTTGCACTTGTATTAGTGTGGAAGAAACACTTTTTGAAATTGTAATAGTGTTGAAAAACCACTTTTCGCACTTGTGTTAGTTTTGAAAAACCACTTTTCGCACTTGTGTTAGTGTTGAAAAACCACTTTTCGCACTTGTGTTAGTGTTGAAAAACCACTTTTCGCACTTGTGTTGGTGCAGGAAACCACTTTTGCACTTGTATTAGTGTGGAAAAAACACTTTTTGCACTTGTGATAGTGTTGAAAAACCACTTTTCGCACTTGTGTTAGTGTTGACAAACCACTTTTCGCACTTGTGTTGGTGCAGGAAACCACTTTTGCACTTGTATTAGTGTGGAAAAACCACTTTTCGCACTTGTGAGTGTTGAAAAACCACTTTTCGCACTTGTGTTAGTGTTGAAAAACCACTTTTCGCACTTGTGTTAGTGTTGAAAAACCACTTTTCGCACTTGTGTTGGTGCAGGAAACCACTTTTGCACGTGTATTAGTGTGGAAAAAACACTTTTCGCACTTGTGTTAGTGTTGAAAAACCACTTTTCGCACTTGTGTTAGTGTTGAAAAACCACTTTTCGCACTTGTGTTGGTGCAGGAAACCACTTTTGCACTTGTATTAGTGTGGAAAAAACACTTTTTGCACTTGTGATAGTGTTGAAAAACCACTTTTCGCACTTGTGTTGGTGCAGGAAACCACTTTTGCACTTGTATTATTGTGGAAAAAACACTTTTTGCACTTGTGATAGTGTTGAAAAACCACTTTTCGCACTTGTGTTGTAGTGTTGAAAAACCACTTTTCGCACTTGTGTTGGTGCAGGAAACCACTTTTGCACTTGTATTAGTGTGGAAAAAACACTTTTCGCACTTGTGTTAGTGTTGAAAAACCACTTTTCGCACTTATGTTAGTGTTGAAAAACCACTTTTTGCACTTGTGTTGGTGCAGGAAACCACTTTTGCACTTGTATTAGTGTGGAAGAAACACTTTTTGAACTTGTGATAGTGTTGAAAAACCACTTTTCGCACTTGTGTTAGTGTTGAAAAACCACTTTTCGCACTTGTGTTGGTGCAGGAAACCACTTTTGCACTTGTATTAGTGTGGAAAAACCACTTTTCGCACTTGTGTTAGTGTTGAAAAACCACTTTTCGCAATTATGTTAGTGTTGAAAAACCACTTTTCGCACTTGTGTTAGTGTTGAAAAACCACTTTTCGCACTTGTGTTGGTGCAGGAAACCACTTTTGCACTTGTTTTAGTGTGGAAAAAACACTTTTTGCACTTGTGATAGTGTTGAAAAACCACTTTTCGCACTTGTGTTAGTGTTGAAAAACCACTTTTCGCACTTGTGTTGGTGCAGGAAACCACTTTTGCACTTGTATTAGTGTGGAAAAAACACTTTTCGCACTTGTGTTAGTGTTGAAAAACCACTTTTTGCACTTGTGTTAGTGTTGAAAAACCACTTTTCGCACTTGTGTTGGTGCAGGAAACCACTTTTGCACTTGAATTAGTGTGGAAAATACACTTTTTGCACTTGTGATAGTGTTGAAAAACCACTTTTCGCACTTGTGTTAGTGTTGAAAAACCACTTTTCGCACTTGTGTTGGTGCAGGAAACCACTTTTGCACTTGTATTAGTGTGGAAAAACCACTTTTCGCACTTGTGTTAGTGTTGAAAAACCACTTTTCCCACTTGTGTTAGTGTTGAAAAACCACTTTTCGCACTTGTGTTAGTGTTGAAAAACCACTTTTCGCACTTGTGTTGGTGCAGGAAACCACTTTTGCACTTGTATTAGTGTGGAAAAAACACTTTTTGCACTTGCGATAGTGTTGAAAAACCACTTTTCGCACTTGTGTTAGTGTTGAAAAACCACTTTTCGCACTTGTGTTGGTGCAGGAAACCACTTTTGCACTTGTATTAGTGTGGAAAAAACACTTTTTGCACTTGCGATAGTGTTGAAAAACCACTTTTCGCACTTGTGTTAGTGTTGAAAAACCACTTTTCGCACTTGTGTTGGTGCAGGAAGCCACTTTTGCACTTGTATTATTGTGGAAAAACCACTTTTCGCACTTGTGTTAGTGTTGAAAAACCACTTTTCGCACTTGTGTTAGTGTTGAAAAACCACTTTTCGCACTTGTGTTAGTGTTGAAAAACCACTTTTCGCACTTGTGTTGGTGCAGGAAACCACTTTTGCACTTGTATTAGTGTGGAAAAAACACTTTTCGCACTTGTGTTAGTGTTGAAAAACCACTTTTCGCACTTGTGTTAGTGTTGAAAAACCACTTTTCGCACAAGTGTTGGTGCAGGAAACCACTTTTGCACTTGTATTAGTGTGGAAGAAACGCTTTTTGAACTTGTGATAGTGTTGAAAAACCACTTTTCGCACTTGTGTTAGTGTTGAAAAACCACTTTTCGCACTTGTGTTAGTGTTGAAAAACCACTTTTCGCACTTGTGTTAGTGTTGAAAAACCACTTTTCGCACTTGTGTTGGTGCAGGAAACCACTTTTGCAGTTGTATTGGTGTGGAAAAAACACTTTTCGCACTTGTGTTAGTGTTGAAAAACCACTTTTCGCACTTGTGTTAGTGTTGAAAAACCACTTTTCGCACTTGTGTTGGTGCAGGAAACCACTTTTGCACATGTATTAGTGTGGAAAAACCACTTTTCGCACTTGTGTTAGTGTTGAAAAACCACTTTTCGCACTTGTGTTAGTGTTGAAAAACCACTTTTCGCACTTGTGTTGGTGCAGGGAAACCACTTTTGCACTTGTATTAGTGTGGAAAAAACACTTTTCGCACTTGTGTTAGTGTTGAAAAACCACGTTTCGCACTTGTGTTAGTGTTGCAAAACCACATTTCGCACTTGTGTTGGTGCAGGAAACCAGGAAACCAGTGCAGGAAACCACTTTTGCACTTGTATTAGTGTGGAAGAAACACTTTTTGAAATTGTGATAGTGTTGAAAAACCACTTTTCGCACTTGTGTTAGTTTTGAAAAACCACTTTTCGCACTTGTGTTAGTGTTGAAAAACCACTTTTCGCACTTGTGTTAGTGTTGAAAAACCACTTTTCGCACTTGTGTTGGTGCAGGAAACCACTTTTGCACTTGTATTAGTGTGGAAAAAACACTTTTTGCACTTGTGATAGTGTTGAAAAACCACTTTTCGCACTTGTGTTAGTGTTGAAAAACCACTTTTCGCACTTGTGTTGGTGCAGGAAACCACTTTTGCACTTGTATTAGTGTGGAAAAAACACTTTTCGCACTTGTGTTAGTGTTGAAAAACCACTTTTCGCACTTGTGTTAGTGTTGAAAAACCACTTTTCGCACTTGTGTTGGTGCAGAAACCACTTTTGCACTTGTATTAGTGTGGAAGAAACACTTTTTGAACTTGTGATAGTGTTGAAAAACCACTTTTCGCACTTGTGTTAGTGTTGAAAAACCACTTTTCGCACTTGTGTTGGTGCAGGAAACCACTTTTGCACTTGTATTAGTGTGGAAAAACCACTTTTCGCACATGTGTTAGTGTTGAAAAACCACTATTCGCACTTGTGTTAGTGTTGAAAAACCACTTTTCGCACTTGTGTTGGTGCAGGAAACCACTTTTGCACTTGTATTAGTGTGGAAAAAACACTTTTCGCACTTGTGTTAGTGTTGAAAAACCACGTTTCGCACTTGTGTTAGTGTTGAAAAACCACATTTCGCACTTGTGTTGGTGCAGGAAACCAGTGCAGGAAACCACTTTTGCACTTGTATTAGTGTGGAAGAAACACTTTTTGAAATTGTAATAGTGTTGAAAAACCACTTTTCGCACTTGTGTTAGTTTTGAAAAACCACTTTTCACACTTGTGGTAGTGTTGAAAAACCACTTTTCGCACTTGTGTTAGTGTTGAAAAACCACTTTTCGCACTTGTGTTGGTGCAGGAAACCACTTTTGCACTTGTATTAGTGTGGAAAAAACACTTTTTGCACTTGTGATAGTGTTGAAAAACCACTTTTCGCACTTGTGTTAGTGTTGACAAACCACTTTTCGCACTTGTGTTGGTGCAGGAAACCACTTTTGCACTTGTATTAGTGTGGAAAAACCACTTTTCGCACATGTGTTAGTGTTGAAAAACCACTATTCGCACTTGTGTTAGTGTTGAAAAACCACTTTTCGCACTTGTGTTGGTGCAGGAAACCACTTTTGCACTTGTATTAGTGTGGAAAAAACACTTTTCGCACTTGTGTTAGTGTTGAAAAACCACGTTTCGCACTTGTGTTAGTGTTGAAAAACCACATTTCGCACTTGTGTTGGTGCAGGAAACCAGTGCAGGAAACCACTTTTGCACTTGTATTAGTGTGGAAGAAACACTTTTTGAAATTGTAATAGTGTTGAAAAACCACTTTTCGCACTTGTGTTAGTTTTGAAAAACCACTTTTCGCACTTGTGGTAGTGTTGAAAAACCACTTTTCGCACTTGTGTTAGTGTTGAAAAACCACTTTTCGCACTTGTGTTGGTGCAGGAAACCACTTTTGCACTTGTATTAGTGTGGAAAAAACACTTTTTGCACTTGTGATAGTGTTGAAAAACCACTTTTCGCACTTGTGTTAGTGTTGACAAACCACTTTTCGCACTTGTGTTGGTGCAGGAAACCACTTTTGCACTTGTATTAGTGTGGAAAAACCACTTTTCGCACATGTGTTAGTGTTGAAAAACCACTATTCGCACTTGTGTTAGTGTTGAAAAACCACTTTTCGCACTTGTGTTGGTGCAGGAAACCACTTTTGCACTTGTATTAGTGTGGAAAAAACACTTTTCGCACTTGTGTTAGTGTTGAAAAACCACGTTTCGCACTTGTGTTAGTGTTGAAAAACCACATTTCGCACTTGTGTTGGTGCAGGAAACCAGTGCAGGAAACCACTTTTGCACTTGTATTAGTGTGGAAGAAACACTTTTTGAAATTGTAATAGTGTTGAAAAACCACTTTTCGCACTTGTGTTAGTTTTGAAAAACCACTTTTCGCACTTGTGGTAGTGTTGAAAAACCACTTTTCGCACTTGTGTTAGTGTTGAAAAACCACTTTTCGCACTTGTGTTGGTGCAGGAAACCACTTTTGCACTTGTATTAGTGTGGAAAAAACACTTTTTGCACTTGTGATAGTGTTGAAAAACCACTTTTCGCACTTGTGTTAGTGTTGACAAACCACTTTTCGCACTTGTGTTGGTGCAGGAAACCACTTTTGCACTTGTATTAGTGTGGAAAAACCACTTTTCGCACTTGTGAGTGTTGAAAAACCACTTTTCGCACTTGTGTTAGTGTTGAAAAACCACTTTTCGCACTTGTGTTAGTGTTGAAAAACCACTTTTCGCACTTGTGTTGGTGCAGGAAACCACTTTTGCACGTGTATTAGTGTGGAAAAAACACTTTTCGCACTTGTGTTAGTGTTGAAAAACCACTTTTCGCACTTGTGTTAGTGTTGAAAAACCACTTTTCGCACTTGTGTTGGTGCAGGAAACCACTTTTGCACTTGTATTAGTGTGGAAAAAACACTTTTTGCACTTGTGATAGTGTTGAAAAACCACTTTTCGCACTTGTGTTGGTGCAGGAAACCACTTTTGCACTTGTATTAGTGTGGAAAAAACACTTTTTGCACTTGTGATAGTGTTGAAAAACTACTTTTCGCACTTGTGTTGTAGTGTTGAAAAACCACTTTTCGCACTTGTGTTGGTGCAGGAAACCACTTTTGCACTTGTATTAGTGTGGAAAAAACACTTTTCGCACTTGTGTTAGTGTTGAAAAACCACTTTTCGCACTTGTGTTAGTGTTGAAAAACCACTTTTTGCACTTGTGTTGGTGCAGGAAACCACTTTTGCACTTGTATTAGTGTGGAAGAAACACTTTTTGAACTTGTGATAGTGTTGAAAAACCACTTTTCGCACTTGTGTTAGTGTTGAAAAACCACTTTTCGCACTTGTGTTGGTGCAGGAAACCACTTTTGCACTTGTATTAGTGTGGAAAAACCACTTTTCGCACTTGTGGTAGTGTTGAAAAACCACTTTTCGCAATTATGTTAGTGTTGAAAAACCACTTTTCGCACTTGTGTTAGTGTTGAAAAACCACTTTTCGCACTTGTGTTGGTGCAGGAAACCACTTTTGCACTTGTTTTAGTGTGGAAAAAACACTTTTTGCACTTGTGATAGTGTTGAAAAACCACTTTTCGCACTTGTGTTAGTGTTGAAAAACCACTTTTCGCACTTGTGTTGGTGCAGGAAACCACTTTTGCACTTGTATTAGTGTGGAAAAAACACTTTTCGCACTTGTGTTAGTGTTGAAAAACCACTTTTTGCACTTGTGTTAGTGTTGAAAAACCACTTTTCGCACTTGTGTTGGTGCAGGAAACCACTTTTGCACTTGTATTAGTGTGGAAAATACACTTTTTGCACTTGTGATAGTGTTGAAAAACCACTTTTCGCACTTGTGTTAGTGTTGAAAAACCACTTTTCGCACTTGTGTTAGTGTTGAAAAACCACTTTTCGCACTTGTGTTGGTGCAGGAAACCACTTTTGCACTTGTGTTAGTGTTGAAAAACCACTTTTCCCACTTGTGTTAGTGTTGAAAAACCACTTTTCGCACTTGTGTTAGTGTTGAAAAACCACTTTTCGCACTTGTGTTGGTGCAGGAAACCACTTTTGCACTTGTATTAGTGTGGAAAAACCACTTTTCGCACTTGTGTTAGTGTTGAAAAACCACTTTTCGCACTTGTGTTGGTGCAGGAAACCACTTTTGCACTTGTATTAGTGTGGAAAAAACACTTTTCGCACTTGTGTTAGTGTTGAAAAACCACGTTTCGCACTTGTGTTAGTGTTGAAAAACCACATTTCGCACTTGTGTTGGTGCAGGAAACCAGTGCAGGAAACCACTTTTGCACTTGTATTAGTGTGGAAGAAACACTTTTTGAAATTGTAATAGTGTTGAAAAACCACTTTTCGCACTTGTGTTAGTTTTGAAAAACCACTTTTCGCACTTGTGGTAGTGTTGAAAAACCACTTTTCGCACTTGTGTTAGTGTTGAAAAACCACTTTTCGCACTTGTGTTGGTGCAGGAAACCACTTTTGCACTTGTATTAGTGTGGAAAAAACACTTTTTGCACTTGTGATAGTGTTGAAAAACCACTTTTCGCACTTGTGTTAGTGTTGACAAACCACTTTTCGCACTTGTGTTGGTGCAGGAAACCACTTTTGCACTTGTATTAGTGTGGAAAAACCACTTTTCGCACTTGTGAGTGTTGAAAAACCACTTTTCGCACTTGTGTTAGTGTTGAAAAACCACTTTTCGCACTTGTGTTAGTGTTGAAAAACCACTTTTCGCACTTGTGTTGGTGCAGGAAACCACTTTTGCACGTGTATTAGTGTGGAAAAAACACTTTTCGCACTTGTGTTAGTGTTGAAAAACCACTTTTCGCACTTGTGTTAGTGTTGAAAAACCACTTTTCGCACTTGTGTTGGTGCAGGAAACCACTTTTGCACTTGTATTAGTGTGGAAAAAACACTTTTTGCACTTGTGATAGTGTTGAAAAACCACTTTTCGCACTTGTGTTGGTGCAGGAAACCACTTTTGCACTTGTATTAGTGTGGAAAAAACACTTTTTGCACTTGTGATAGTGTTGAAAAACTACTTTTCGCACTTGTGTTGTAGTGTTGAAAAACCACTTTTCGCACTTGTGTTGGTGCAGGAAACCACTTTTGCACTTGTATTAGTGTGGAAAAAACACTTTTCGCACTTGTGTTAGTGTTGAAAAACCACTTTTCGCACTTGTGTTAGTGTTGAAAAACCACTTTTTGCACTTGTGTTGGTGCAGGAAACCACTTTTGCACTTGTATTAGTGTGGAAGAAACACTTTTTGAACTTGTGATAGTGTTGAAAAACCACTTTTCGCACTTGTGTTAGTGTTGAAAAACCACTTTTCGCACTTGTGTTGGTGCAGGAAACCACTTTTGCACTTGTATTAGTGTGGAAAAACCACTTTTCGCACTTGTGTTAGTGTTGAAAAACCACTTTTCGCAATTATGTTAGTGTTGAAAAACCACTTTTCGCACTTGTGTTAGTGTTGAAAAACCACTTTTCGCACTTGTGTTGGTGCAGGAAACCACTTTTGCACTTGTTTTAGTGTGGAAAAAACACTTTTTGCACTTGTGATAGTGTTGAAAAACCACTTTTCGCACTTGTGTTAGTGTTGAAAAACCACTTTTCGCACTTGTGTTGGTGCAGGAAACCACTTTTGCACTTGTATTAGTGTGGAAAAAACACTTTTCGCACTTGTGTTAGTGTTGAAAAACCACTTTTTGCACTTGTGTTAGTGTTGAAAAACCACTTTTCGCACTTGTGTTGGTGCAGGAAACCACTTTTGCACTTGTATTAGTGTGGAAAATACACTTTTTGCACTTGTGATAGTGTTGAAAAACCACTTTTCGCACTTGTGTTAGTGTTGAAAAACCACTTTTCGCACTTGTGTTAGTGTTGAAAAACCACTTTTCGCACTTGTGTTGGTGCAGGAAACCACTTTTGCACTTGTGTTAGTGTTGAAAAACCACTTTTCCCACTTGTGTTAGTGTTGAAAAACCACTTTTCGCACTTGTGTTAGTGTTGAAAAACCACTTTTTGCACTTGTGTTGGTGCAGGAAACCACTTTTGCACTTGTATTAGTGTGGAAAAAACACTTTTTGCACTTGCGATAGTATTGAAAAACCACTTTTCGCACTTGTGTTAGTGTTGAAAAACCACTTTTCGCACTTGTGTTGGTGCAGGAAACCACTTTTGCACTTGTATTAGTGTGGAAAAAACACTTTTTGCACTTGCGATAGTGTTGAAAAACCACTTTTCACACTTGTGTTAGTGTTGAAAAACCACTTTTCGCACTTGTGTTGGTGCAGGAAGCCACTTTTGCACTTGTATTAGTGTGGAAAAACCACTTTTCGCACTTGTGTTAGTGTTGAAAAACCACTTTTCGCACTTGTGTTAGTGTTGAAAAACCACTTTTCGCACTTGTGTTGGTGCAGGAAACCAGTGCAGGAAACCACTTTTGCACTTGTATTAGTGTGGAAGAAACACTTTTCGCACTTGTGTTAGTGTTGAAAAACCACGTTTCGCACTTGTGTTAGTGTTGAAAAACCACATTTCGCACTTGTGTTGGTGCAGGAAACCAGTGCAGGAAACCACTTTTGCACTTGTATTAGTGTGGAAGAAACACTTTTTGAAATTATAATAGTGTTGAAAAACCACTTTTCGCACTTGTGTTAGTTTTGAAAAACCACTTTTCACACTTGTGGTAGTGTTGAAAAACCACTTTTCGCACTTGTGTTAGTGTTGAAAAACCACTTTTCGCACTTGTGTTGGTGCAGGAAACCACTTTTGCACTTGTATTAGTGTGGAAAAAACACTTTTTGCACTTGTGATAGTGTTGAAAAACCACTTTTCGCACTTGTGTTAGTGTTGACAAACCACTTTTCGCACTTGTGTTGGTGCAGGAAACCACTTTTGCACTTGTATTAGTGTGGAAAAACCACTTTTCGCACATGTGTTAGTGTTGAAAAACCACTATTCGCACTTGTGTTAGTGTTGAAAAACCACTTTTCGCACTTGTGTTGGTGCAGGAAACCACTTTTGCACTTGTATTAGTGTGGAAAAAACACTTTTCGCACTTGTGTTAGTGTTGAAAAACCACGTTTCGCACTTGTGTTAGTGTTGAAAAACCACATTTCGCACTTGTGTTGGTGCAGGAAACCAGTGCAGGAAACCACTTTTGCACTTGTATTAGTGTGGAAGAAACACTTTTTGAAATTGTAATAGTGTTGAAAAACCACTTTTCGCACTTGTGTTAGTTTTGAAAAACCACTTTTCGCACTTGTGGTAGTGTTGAAAAACCACTTTTCGCACTTGTGTTAGTGTTGAAAAACCACTTTTCGCACTTGTGTTGGTGCAGGAAACCACTTTTGCACTTGTATTAGTGTGGAAAAAACACTTTTTGCACTTGTGATAGTGTTGAAAAACCACTTTTCGCACTTGTGTTAGTGTTGACAAACCACTTTTCGCACTTGTGTTGGTGCAGGAAACCACTTTTGCACTTGTATTAGTGTGGAAAAACCACTTTTCGCACATGTGTTAGTGTTGAAAAACCACTATTCGCACTTGTGTTAGTGTTGAAAAACCACTTTTCGCACTTGTGTTGGTGCAGGAAACCACTTTTGCACTTGTATTAGTGTGGAAAAAACACTTTTCGCACTTGTGTTAGTGTTGAAAAACCACGTTTCGCACTTGTGTTAGTGTTGAAAAACCACATTTCGCACTTGTGTTGGTGCAGGAAACCAGTGCAGGAAACCACTTTTGCACTTGTATTAGTGTGGAAGAAACACTTTTTGAAATTGTAATAGTGTTGAAAAACCACTTTTCGCACTTGTGTTAGTTTTGAAAAACCACTTTTCGCACTTGTGGTAGTGTTGAAAAACCACTTTTCGCACTTGTGTTAGTGTTGAAAAACCACTTTTCGCACTTGTGTTGGTGCAGGAAACCACTTTTGCACTTGTATTAGTGTGGAAAAAACACTTTTTGCACTTGTGATAGTGTTGAAAAACCACTTTTCGCACTTGTGTTAGTGTTGACAAACCACTTTTCGCACTTGTGTTGGTGCAGGAAACCACTTTTGCACTTGTATTAGTGTGGAAAAACCACTTTTCGCACTTGTGAGTGTTGAAAAACCACTTTTCGCACTTGTGTTAGTGTTGAAAAACCACTTTTCGCACTTGTGTTAGTGTTGAAAAACCACTTTTCGCACTTGTGTTGGTGCAGGAAACCACTTTTGCACGTGTATTAGTGTGGAAAAACACTTTTCGCACTTGTGTTAGTGTTGAAAAACCACTTTTCGCACTTGTGTTAGTGTTGAAAAACCACTTTTCGCACTTGTGTTGGTGCAGGAAACCACTTTTGCACTTGTATTAGTGTGGAAAAAACACTTTTTGCACTTGTGATAGTGTTGAAAAACCACTTTTCGCACTTGTGTTGGTGCAGGAAACCACTTTTGCACTTGTATTAGTGTGGAAAAAACACTTTTTGCACTTGTGATAGTGTTGAAAAACTACTTTTCGCACTTGTGTTGTAGTGTTGAAAAACCACTTTTCGCACTTGTGTTGGTGCAGGAAACCACTTTTGCACTTGTATTAGTGTGGAAAAAACACTTTTCGCACTTGTGTTAGTGTTGAAAAACCACTTTTCGCACTTGTGTTAGTGTTGAAAAACCACTTTTTGCACTTGTGTTGGTGCAGGAAACCACTTTTGCACTTGTATTAGTGTGGAAGAAACACTTTTTGAACTTGTGATAGTGTTGAAAAACCACTTTTCGCACTTGTGTTAGTGTTGAAAAACCACTTTTCGCACTTGTGTTGGTGCAGGAAACCACTTTTGCACTTGTATTAGTGTGGAAAAACCACTTTTCGCACTTGTGTTAGTGTTGAAAAACCACTTTTCGCAATTATGTTAGTGTTGAAAAACCACTTTTCGCACTTGTGTTAGTGTTGAAAAACCACTTTTCGCACTTGTGTTGGTGCAGGAAACCACTTTTGCACTTGTTTTAGTGTGGAAAAAACACTTTTTGCACTTGTGATAGTGTTGAAAAACCACTTTTCGCACTTGTGTTAGTGTTGAAAAACCACTTTTCGCACTTGTGTTGGTGCAGGAAACCACTTTTGCACTTGTATTAGTGTGGAAAAAACACTTTTCGCACTTGTGTTAGTGTTGAAAAACCACTTTTTGCACTTGTGTTAGTGTTGAAAAACCACTTTTCGCACTTGTGTTGGTGCAGGAAACCACTTTTGCACTTGTATTAGTGTGGAAAATACACTTTTTGCACTTGTGATAGTGTTGAAAAACCACTTTTCGCACTTGTGTTAGTGTTGAAAAACCACTTTTCGCACTTGTGTTAGTGTTGAAAAACCACTTTTCGCACTTGTGTTGGTGCAGGAAACCACTTTTGCACTTGTGTTAGTGTTGAAAAACCACTTTTCCCACTTGTGTTAGTGTTGAAAAACCACTTTTCGCACTTGTGTTAGTGTTGAAAAACCACTTTTCGCACTTGTGTTGGTGCAGGAAACCACTTTTGCACTTGTATTAGTGTGGAAAAACCACTTTTCGCACTTGTGTTAGTGTTGAAAAACCACTTTTCGCACTTGTGTTGGTGCAGGAAACCACTTTTGCACTTGTATTAGTGTGGAAAAAACACTTTTCGCACTTGTGTTAGTGTTGAAAAACCACGTTTCGCACTTGTGTTAGTGTTGAAAAACCACATTTCGCACTTGTGTTGGTGCAGGAAACCAGTGCAGGAAACCACTTTTGCACTTGTATTAGTGTGGAAGAAACACTTTTTGAAATTGTAATAGTGTTGAAAAACCACTTTTCGCACTTGTGTTAGTTTTGAAAAACCACTTTTCGCACTTGTGGTAGTGTTGAAAAACCACTTTTCGCACTTGTGTTAGTGTTGAAAAACCACTTTTCGCACTTGTGTTGGTGCAGGAAACCACTTTTGCACTTGTATTAGTGTGGAAAAAACACTTTTTGCACTTGTGATAGTGTTGAAAAACCACTTTTCGCACTTGTGTTAGTGTTGACAAACCACTTTTCGCACTTGTGTTGGTGCAGGAAACCACTTTTGCACTTGTATTAGTGTGGAAAAACCACTTTTCGCACTTGTGAGTGTTGAAAAACCACTTTTCGCACTTGTGTTAGTGTTGAAAAACCACTTTTCGCACTTGTGTTAGTGTTGAAAAACCACTTTTCGCACTTGTGTTGGTGCAGGAAACCACTTTTGCACGTGTATTAGTGTGGAAAAAACACTTTTCGCACTTGTGTTAGTGTTGAAAAACCACTTTTCGCACTTGTGTTAGTGTTGAAAAACCACTTTTCGCACTTGTGTTGGTGCAGGAAACCACTTTTGCACTTGTATTAGTGTGGAAAAAACACTTTTTGCACTTGTGATAGTGTTGAAAAACCACTTTTCGCACTTGTGTTGGTGCAGGAAACCACTTTTGCACTTGTATTAGTGTGGAAAAAACACTTTTTGCACTTGTGATAGTGTTGAAAAACTACTTTTCGCACTTGTGTTGTAGTGTTGAAAAACCACTTTTCGCACTTGTGTTGGTGCAGGAAACCACTTTTGCACTTGTATTAGTGTGGAAAAAACACTTTTCGCACTTGTGTTAGTGTTGAAAAACCACTTTTCGCACTTGTGTTAGTGTTGAAAAACCACTTTTTGCACTTGTGTTGGTGCAGGAAACCACTTTTGCACTTGTATTAGTGTGGAAGAAACACTTTTTGAACTTGTGATAGTGTTGAAAAACCACTTTTCGCACTTGTGTTAGTGTTGAAAAACCACTTTTCGCACTTGTGTTGGTGCAGGAAACCACTTTTGCACTTGTATTAGTGTGGAAAAACCACTTTTCGCACTTGTGTTAGTGTTGAAAAACCACTTTTCGCAATTATGTTAGTGTTGAAAAACCACTTTTCGCACTTGTGTTAGTGTTGAAAAACCACTTTTCGCACTTGTGTTGGTGCAGGAAACCACTTTTGCACTTGTTTTAGTGTGGAAAAAACACTTTTTGCACTTGTGATAGTGTTGAAAAACCACTTTTCGCACTTGTGTTAGTGTTGAAAAACCACTTTTCGCACTTGTGTTGGTGCAGGAAACCACTTTTGCACTTGTATTAGTGTGGAAAAAACACTTTTCGCACTTGTGTTAGTGTTGAAAAACCACTTTTTGCACTTGTGTTAGTGTTGAAAAACCACTTTTCGCACTTGTGTTGGTGCAGGAAACCACTTTTGCACTTGTATTAGTGTGGAAAATACACTTTTTGCACTTGTGATAGTGTTGAAAAACCACTTTTCGCACTTGTGTTAGTGTTGAAAAACCACTTTTCGCACTTGTGTTAGTGTTGAAAAACCACTTTTCGCACTTGTGTTGGTGCAGGAAACCACTTTTGCACTTGTGTTAGTGTTGAAAAACCACTTTTCCCACTTGTGTTAGTGTTGAAAAACCACTTTTCGCACTTGTGTTAGTGTTGAAAAACCACTTTTTGCACTTGTGTTGGTGCAGGAAACCACTTTTGCACTTGTATTAGTGTGGAAAAAACACTTTTTGCACTTGCGATAGTATTGAAAAACCACTTTTCGCACTTGTGTTAGTGTTGAAAAACCACTTTTCGCACTTGTGTTGGTGCAGGAAACCACTTTTGCACTTGTATTAGTGTGGAAAAAACACTTTTTGCACTTGCGATAGTGTTGAAAAACCACTTTTCACACTTGTGTTAGTGTTGAAAAACCACTTTTCGCACTTGTGTTGGTGCAGGAAGCCACTTTTGCACTTGTATTAGTGTGGAAAAACCACTTTTCGCACTTGTGTTAGTGTTGAAAAACCACTTTTCGCACTTGTGTTAGTGTTGAAAAACCACTTTTCGCACTTGTGTTAGTGTTGAAAAACCACTTTTCGCACTTGTGTTGGTGCAGGAAACCACTTTTGCACTTGTATTAGTGTGGAAAAAATACTTTTCGCACTTGTGTTAGTGTTGAAAAACCACTTTTCGCACTTGTGTTAGTTAGTGTTGAAAAACCACTTTTCGCACAAGTGTTGGTGCAGGAAACCACTTTTGCACTTGTATTAGTGTGGAAGAAACACTTTTTGAACTTGTGATAGTGTTGAAAAACCACTTTTCGCACTTGTGTTAGTGTTGAAAAACCACTTTTCGCACTTGTGTTAGTGTTGAAAAACCACTTTTCGCACTTGTGTTAGTGTTGAAAAACCACTTTTCGCACTTGTGTTGGTGCAGGAAACCACTTTTGCAGTTGTATTGGTGTGGAAAAAACACTTTTCGCACTTGTGTTAGTGTTGAAAAACCACTTTTCGCACTTGTGTTAGTGTTGAAAAACCACTTTTCGCACTTGTGTTGGTGCAGGAAACCACTTTTGCACATGTATTAGTGTGGAAAAACCACTTTTCGCACTTGTGTTAGTGTTGAAAAACCACTTTTCGCACTTGTCTTAGTGTTGAAAAACCACTTTTCGCACTTGTGTTGGTGCAGGGAAACCACTTTTGCACTTGTATTAGTGTGGAAAAAACACTTTTCGCACTTGTGTTAGTGTTGAAAAACCACATTTCGCACTTGTGTTAGTGTTGAAAAACCACTTTTCGCACTTGTGTTGGTGCAGGAAACAACTTTAGCACTTGTATTAGTGTGGAAAAAACACTTTTCGCACTTGTGTTAGTGTTGAAAAAACACTTTTCGCATTTGTGTTAGTGTTGAAAAACCACTTTTCCCACTTGTGTTAGTGTTGAAAAACCACTTTTCGCACTTGTGTTAGTGTTGAAAAACCACTTTTCACACTTGTGTTGGTGCAGGAAACCACTTTTGCACTTGTATTAGTGTGGAAAAAACACTTTTCGCACTTGTGTTAGTGTTGAAAAAACACACTTTTCGCATTTGTGTTAGTGTTGAAAAACCACTTTTCCACTTGGTTAGTGTTGAAAAACCACTTTTCGCACTTGTGTTAGTGTTGAAAAACCACTTTTCACACTTGTGTTGGTGCAGGAAACCACTTTCGCATTTGTGTTAGTGTTGAAAAACCACTTTTCCCACTTGTGTTGGTGCAGGAAGCCACTTTTGCACTTGTATTAGTGTGGAAAAACCACTTTTCGCACTTGTGTTAGTGTTGAAAAACCACTTTTCGCACTTGTGTTAGTGTTGAAAAACCACTTTTCGCACTTGTGTTAGTGTTGAAAAACCACTTTTCGCACTTGTGTTGGTGCAGGAAACCACTTTTGCACTTGTATTAGTGTGGAAAAAACACTTTTCGCACTTGTGTTAGTGTTGAAAAACCACTTTTCGCACTTGTGTTAGTGTTGAAAAAACACTTTTCGCACAAGTGTTGGTGCAGGAAACCACTTTTGCACTTGTATTAGTGTGGAAGAAACACTTTTTGAACTTGTGATAGTGTTGAAAAACCACTTTTCGCACTTGTGTTAGTGTTGAAAAACCACTTTTCGCACTTGTGTTGGTGCAGGAAACCACTTTTGCACTTGTATTAGTGTGGAAAAAACTTTTTGCACTTGTGATAGTGTTGAAAAACCACTTTTCGCACTTGTGTTGGTGCAGGAAACCACTTTTGCACTTGTATTAGTGTGGAAAAAACATTTTTTGCACTTGTGATAGTGTTGAAAAACCACTTTTCGCACTTGTGTTGTAGTGTTGAAAAACCACTTTTCGCACTTGTGTTGGTGCAGGAAACCACTTTTGCACTTGTTTTAGTGTGGAAAAAACACTTTTTGCACTTGTGATAGTGTTGAAAAACCACTTTTCGCACTTGTGTTAGTGTTGAAAAACCACTTTTCGCACTTGTGTTGGTGCAGGAAACCACTTTTGCACTTGTTTTAGTGTGGAAAAAACACTTTTTGCACTTGTGATAGTGTTGAAAAACCACTTTTCGCACTTGTGTTAGTGTTGAAAAACCACTTTTCGCACTTGTGTTGGTGCAGGAAACCACTTTTGCACTTGTATTAGTGTGGAAAAAACACTTTTCGCACTTGTGTTAGTGTTGAAAAACCACTTTTTGCACTTGTGTTAGTGTTGAAAAACCACTTTTCGCACTTGTGTTGGTGCAGGAAACCACTTTTGCACTTGTATTAGTGTGGAAAATACACTTTTTGCACTTGTGATAGTGTTGAAAAACCACTTTTCGCACTTGTGTTAGTGTTGAAAAACCACTTTTCGCACTTGTGTTAGTGTTGAAAAACCACTTTTCGCACTTGTGTTGGTGCAGGAAACCACTTTTGCACTTGTGTTAGTGTTGAAAAACCACTTTTCCCACTTGTGTTAGTGTTGAAAAACCACTTTTCGCACTTGTGTTAGTGTTGAAAAACCACTTTTTGCACTTGTGTTGGTGCAGGAAACCACTTTTGCACTTGTATTAGTGTGGAAAAAACACTTTTTGCACTTGCGATAGTATTGAAAAACCACTTTTCGCACTTGTGTTAGTGTTGAAAAACCACTTTTCGCACTTGTGTTGGTGCAGGAAACCACTTTTGCACTTGTATTAGTGTGGAAAAAACACTTTTTGCACTTGCGATAGTGTTGAAAAACCACTTTTCACACTTGTGTTAGTGTTGAAAAACCACTTTTCGCACTTGTGTTGGTGCAGGAAGCCACTTTTGCACTTGTATTAGTGTGGAAAAACCACTTTTCGCACTTGTGTTAGTGTTGAAAAACCACTTTTCGCACTTGTGTTAGTGTTGAAAAACCACTTTTCGCACTTGTGTTAGTGTTGAAAAACCACTTTTCGCACTTGTGTTGGTGCAGGAAACCACTTTTGCACTTGTATTAGTGTGGAAAAAATACTTTTCGCACTTGTGTTAGTGTTGAAAAACCACTTTTCGCACTTGTGTTAGTTAGTGTTGAAAAACCACTTTTCGCACAAGTGTTGGTGCAGGAAACCACTTTTGCACTTGTATTAGTGTGGAAGAAACACTTTTTGAACTTGTGATAGTGTTGAAAAACCACTTTTCGCACTTGTGTTAGTGTTGAAAAACCACTTTTCGCACTTGTGTTAGTGTTGAAAAACCACTTTTCGCACTTGTGTTAGTGTTGAAAAACCACTTTTCGCACTTGTGTTGGTGCAGGAAACCACTTTTGCAGTTGTATTGGTGTGGAAAAAACACTTTTCGCACTTGTGTTAGTGTTGAAAAACCACTTTTCGCACTTGTGTTAGTGTTGAAAAACCACTTTTCGCACTTGTGTTGGTGCAGGAAACCACTTTTGCACATGTATTAGTGTGGAAAAACCACTTTTCGCACTTGTGTTAGTGTTGAAAAACCACTTTTCGCACTTGTCTTAGTGTTGAAAAACCACTTTTCGCACTTGTGTTGGTGCAGGGAAACCACTTTTGCACTTGTATTAGTGTGGAAAAAACACTTTTCGCACTTGTGTTAGTGTTGAAAAACCACATTTCGCACTTGTGTTAGTGTTGAAAAACCACTTTTCGCACTTGTGTTGGTGCAGGAAACAACTTTAGCACTTGTATTAGTGTGGAAAAAACACTTTTCGCACTTGTGTTAGTGTTGAAAAAACACTTTTCGCATTTGTGTTAGTGTTGAAAAACCACTTTTCCCACTTGTGTTAGTGTTGAAAAACCACTTTTCGCACTTGTGTTAGTGTTGAAAAACCACTTTTCACACTTGTGTTGGTGCAGGAAACCACTTTTGCACTTGTATTAGTGTGGAAAAAACACTTTTCGCACTTGTGTTAGTGTTGAAAAAACACTTTTCGCATTTGTGTTAGTGTTGAAAAACCACTTTTCCCACTTGTGTTAGTGTTGAAAAACCACTTTTCGCACTTGTGTTAGTGTTGAAAAACCACTTTTCACACTTGTGTTGGTGCAGGAAACCACTTTCGCATTTGTGTTAGTGTTGAAAAACCACTTTTCCCACTTGTGTTGGTGCAGGAAGCCACTTTTGCACTTGTATTAGTGTGGAAAAACCACTTTTCGCACTTGTGTTAGTGTTGAAAAACCACTTTTCGCACTTGTGTTAGTGTTGAAAAACCACTTTTCGCACTTGTGTTAGTGTTGAAAAACCACTTTTCGCACTTGTGTTGGTGCAGGAAACCACTTTTGCACTTGTATTAGTGTGGAAAAAACACTTTTCGCACTTGTGTTAGTGTTGAAAAACCACTTTTCGCACTTGTGTTAGTGTTGAAAAAACACTTTTCGCACAAGTGTTGGTGCAGGAAACCACTTTTGCACTTGTATTAGTGTGGAAGAAACACTTTTTGAACTTGTGATAGTGTTGAAAAACCACTTTTCGCACTTGTGTTAGTGTTGAAAAACCACTTTTCGCACTTGTGTTGGTGCAGGAAACCACTTTTGCACTTGTATTAGTGTGGAAAAAACTTTTTGCACTTGTGATAGTGTTGAAAAACCACTTTTCGCACTTGTGTTGGTGCAGGAAACCACTTTTGCACTTGTATTAGTGTGGAAAAAACATTTTTTGCACTTGTGATAGTGTTGAAAAACCACTTTTCGCACTTGTGTTGTAGTGTTGAAAAACCACTTTTCGCACTTGTGTTGGTGCAGGAAACCACTTTTGCACTTGTATTAGTGTGGAAAAAACACTTTTCGCACTTGTGTTAGTGTTGAAAAACCACTTTTCGCACTTGTGTTAGTGTTGAAAAACCACTTTTTGCACTTGTGTTGGTGCAGGAAACCACTTTTGCACTTGTATTAGTGTGGAAGAAACACTTTTTGAACTTGTGATAGTGTTGAAAAACCACTTTTCGCACTTGTGTTAGTGTTGAAAAACCACTTTTCGCACTTGTGTTGGTGCAGGAAACCACTTTTGCACTTGTATTAGTGTGGAAAAACCACTTTTCGCACTTGTGTTAGTGTTGAAAAACCACTTTTCGCAATTATGTTAGTGTTGAAAAACCACTTTTCGCACTTGTGTTAGTGTTGAAAAACCACTTTTCGCACTTGTGTTTGTGCAGGAAACCACTTTTGCACTTGTTTTAGTGTGGAAAAAACACTTTTTGCACTTGTGATAGTGTTGAAAAACCACTTTTCGCACTTGTGTTAGTGTTGAAAAACCACTTTTCGCACTTGTGTTGGTGCAGGAAACCACTTTTGCACTTGTATTAGTGTGGAAAAAACACTTTTCGCACTTGTGTTAGTGTTGAAAAACCACTTTTTGCACTTGTGTTAGTGTTGAAAAACCACTTTTCGCACTTGTGTTGGTGCAGGAAACCACTTTTGCACTTGTATTAGTGTGGAAAATACACTTTTTGCACTTGTGATAGTGTTGAAAAACCACTTTTCGCACTTGTGTTAGTGTTGAAAAACCACTTTTCGCACTTGTGTTGGTGCAGGAAACCACTTTTGCACTTGTGTTAGTGTTGAAAAACCACTTTTCCCACTTGTGTTAGTGTTGAAAAACCACTTTTCGCACTTGTGTTAGTGTTGAAAAACCACTTTTCGCACTTGTGTTGGTGCAGGAAACCACTTTTGCACTTGTATTAGTGTGGAAAAAACACTTTTGCACTTGCGATAGTGTTGAAAAACCACTTTTCGCACTTGTGTTAGTGTTGAAAAACCACTTTTCGCACTTGTGTTGGTGCAGGAAACCACTTTTGCACTTGTATTAGTGTGGAAAAAACACTTTTTGCACTTGCGATAGTGTTGAAAAACCACTTTTCGCACTTGTGTTAGTGTTGAAAAACCACTTTTCGCACTTGTGTTGGTGCAGGAAGCCACTTTTGCACTTGTATTAGTGTGGAAAAACCACTTTTCGCACTTGTGTTAGTGTTGAAAAACCACTTTTCGCACTTGTGTTAGTGTTGAAAAACCACTTTTCGCACTTGTGTTAGTGTTGAAAAACCACTTTTCGCACTTGTGTTGGTGCAGGAAACCACTTTTGCACTTGTATTAGTGTGGAAAAAACACTTTTCGCACTTGTGTTAGTGTTGAAAAACCACTTTTCGCACTTGTGTTAGTGTTGAAAAACCACTTTTCGCACTTGTGTTGGTGCAGGAAGCCACTTTTGCACTTGTATTAGTGTGGAAAAACCACTTTTCGCACTTGTGTTAGTGTTGAAAAACCACTTTTCGCACTTGTGTTAGTGTTGAAAAACCACTTTTCGCACTTGTGTTAGTGTTGAAAAACCACTTTTCGCACTTGTGTTGGTGCAGGAAACCACTTTTGCACTTGTATTAGTGTGGAAAAAACACTTTTCGCACTTGTGTTAGTGTTGAAAAACCACTTTTCGCACTTGTGTTAGTTAGTGTTGAAAAACCACTTTTCGCACAAGTGTTGGTGCAGGAAACCACTTTTGCACTTGTATTAGTGTGGAAGAAACACTTTTTGAACTTGTGATAGTGTTGAAAAACCACTTTTCGCACTTGTGTTAGTGTTGAAAAACCACTTTTCGCACATGTGTTAGTGTTGAAAAACCACTTTTCGCACTTGTGTTAGTGTTGAAAAACCACTTTTCGCACTTGTGTTGGTGCAGGAAACCACTTTTGCAGTTGTATTGGTGTGGAAAAAACACTTTTCGCACTTGTGTTAGTGTTGAAAAACCACTTTTCGCCCTTGTGTTAGTGTTGAAAAACCACTTTTCGCACTTGTGTTGGTGCAGGAAACCACTTTTGCACATGTATTAGTGTGGAAAAACCACTTTTCGCACTTGTGTTAGTGTTGAAAAACCACTTTTCGCACTTGTGTTAGTGTTGAAAAACCACTTTTCGCACTTGTGTTGGTGCAGGGAAACCACTTTTGCACTTGTATTAGTGTGGAAAAAACACTTTTCGCACTTGTGTTAGTGTTGAAAAACCACTTTTCGCACTTGGGTTAGTGTTGAAAAACCACTTTTCGCACTTGTGTTGGTGCAGGAAACAACTTTAGCACTTGTATTAGTGTGGAAAAAACACTTTTCGCACTTGTGTTAGTGTTGAAAAAACACTTTTCGCATTTGTGTTAGTGTTGAAAAACCACTTTTCCCACTTGTGTTAGTGTTGAAAAACCACTTTTCGCACTTGTGTTAGTGTTGAAAAACCACTTTTCGCACTTGTGTTGGTGCAGGAAACCACTTTTGCACTTGTATTAGTGTGGAAAAAACACTTTTTGCACTTGCGATAGTGTTGAAAAACCACTTTTCGCACTTGTGTTAGTGTTGAAAAACCACTTTTCGCACTTGTGTTGGTGCAGGAAACCACTTTGGCACTTGTATTAGTGTGGAAAAAACACTTTTTGCACTTGCGATAGTGTTGAAAAACCACTTTTCGCACTTGTGTTAGTGTTGAAAAACCACTTTTCGCACTTGTGTTGGTGCAGGAAGCCACTTTTGCACTTGTATTAGTGTGGAAAAACCACTTTTCGCACTTGTGTTAGTGTTGAAAAACCACTTTTCGCACTTGTGTTAGTGTTGAAAAACCACTTTTCGCACTTGTGTTAGTGTTGAAAAACCACTTTTCGCACTTGTGTTGGTGCAGGAAACCACTTTTGCACTTGTATTAGTGTGGAAAAAACACTTTTCGCACTTGTGTTAGTGTTGAAAAACCACTTTTCGCACTTGTGTTAGTGTTGAAAAACCACTTTTCGCACAAGTGTTGGTGCAGGAAACCACTTTTGCACTTGTATTAGTGTGGAAGAAACACTTTTTGAACTTGTGATAGTATTGAAAAACCACTTTTCGCACTTGTGTTAGTGTTGAAAAACCACTTTTCGCACTTGTGTTAGTGTTGAAAAACCACTTTTCGCACTTGTGTTAGTGTTGAAAAACCACTTTTCGCACTTGTGTTGGTGCAGGAAACCACTTTTGCAGTTGTATTGGTGTGGAAAAAACACTTTTCGCACTTGTGTTAGTGTTGAAAAACCACTTTTCGCACTTGTGTTAGTGTTGAAAAACCACTTTTCGCACTTGTGTTGGTGCAGGAAACCACTTTTGCACATGTATTAGTGTGGAAAAACCACTTTTCGCACTTGTGTTAGTGTTGAAAAACCACTTTTCGCACTTGTGTTAGTGTTGAAAAACCACTTTTCGCACTTGTGTTAGTGCAGGGAAACCACTTTTGCACTTGTATTAGTGTGGAAAAAACACTTTTCGCACTTGTGTTAGTGTTGAAAAACCACTTTTCCCACTTGTGTTAGTGTTGAAAAACCACTTTTCGCACTTGTGTTAGTGTTGAAAAACCACTTTTTGCACTTGTGTTGGTGCAGGAAACCACTTTTGCACTTGTATTAGTGTGGAAAAAACACTTTTTGCACTTGCGATAGTATTGAAAAACCACTTTTCGCACTTGTGTTAGTGTTGAAAAACCACTTTTCGCACTTGTGTTGGTGCAGGAAACCACTTTTGCACTTGTATTAGTGTGGAAAAAACACTTTTTGCACTTGCGATAGTGTTGAAAAACCACTTTTCACACTTGTGTTAGTGTTGAAAAACCACTTTTCGCACTTGTGTTGGTGCAGGAAGCCACTTTTGCACTTGTATTAGTGTGGAAAAACCACTTTTCGCACTTGTGTTAGTGTTGAAAAACCACTTTTCGCACTTGTGTTAGTGTTGAAAAACCACTTTTCGCACTTGTGTTAGTGTTGAAAAACCACTTTTCGCACTTGTGTTGGTGCAGGAAACCACTTTTGCACTTGTATTAGTGTGGAAAAAATACTTTTCGCACTTGTGTTAGTGTTGAAAAACCACTTTTCGCACTTGTGTTAGTTAGTGTTGAAAAACCACTTTTCGCACAAGTGTTGGTGCAGGAAACCACTTTTGCACTTGTATTAGTGTGGAAGAAACACTTTTTGAACTTGTGATAGTGTTGAAAAACCACTTTTCGCACTTGTGTTAGTGTTGAAAAACCACTTTTCGCACTTGTGTTAGTGTTGAAAAACCACTTTTCGCACTTGTGTTAGTGTTGAAAAACCACTTTTCGCACTTGTGTTGGTGCAGGAAACCACTTTTGCAGTTGTATTGGTGTGGAAAAAACACTTTTCGCACTTGTGTTAGTGTTGAAAAACCACTTTTCGCACTTGTGTTAGTGTTGAAAAACCACTTTTCGCACTTGTGTTGGTGCAGGAAACCACTTTTGCACATGTATTAGTGTGGAAAAACCACTTTTCGCACTTGTGTTAGTGTTGAAAAACCACTTTTCGCACTTGTCTTAGTGTTGAAAAACCACTTTTCGCACTTGTGTTGGTGCAGGGAAACCACTTTTGCACTTGTATTAGTGTGGAAAAAACACTTTTCGCACTTGTGTTAGTGTTGAAAAACCACATTTCGCACTTGTGTTAGTGTTGAAAAACCACTTTTCGCACTTGTGTTGGTGCAGGAAACAACTTTAGCACTTGTATTAGTGTGGAAAAAACACTTTTCGCACTTGTGTTAGTGTTGAAAAAACACTTTTCGCATTTGTGTTAGTGTTGAAAAACCACTTTTCCCACTTGTGTTAGTGTTGAAAAACCACTTTTCGCACTTGTGTTAGTGTTGAAAAACCACTTTTCACACTTGTGTTGGTGCAGGAAACCACTTTTGCACTTGTATTAGTGTGGAAAAAACACTTTTCGCACTTGTGTTAGTGTTGAAAAAACACTTTTCGCATTTGTGTTAGTGTTGAAAAACCACTTTTCCCACTTGTGTTAGTGTTGAAAAACCACTTTTCGCACTTGTGTTAGTGTTGAAAAACCACTTTTCACACTTGTGTTGGTGCAGGAAACCACTTTCGCATTTGTGTTAGTGTTGAAAAACCACTTTTCCCACTTGTGTTGGTGCAGGAAGCCACTTTTGCACTTGTATTAGTGTGGAAAAACCACTTTTTGCACTTGTGTTAGTGTTGAAAAACCACTTTTCGCACTTGTGTTAGTGTTGAAAAACCACTTTTCGCACTTGTGTTAGTGTTGAAAAACCACTTTTCGCACTTGTGTTGGTGCAGGAAACCACTTTTGCACTTGTATTAGTGTGGAAAAAACACTTTTCGCACTTGTGTTAGTGTTGAAAAACCACTTTTCGCACTTGTGTTAGTGTTGAAAAACCACTTTTCGCACTTGTGTTAGTGTTGAAAAACCACTTTTCGCACTTGTGTTGGTGCAGGAAACCACTTTTGCACTTGTATTAGTGTGGAAAAACCACTTTTCGCACTTGTGTTGGTGCAGGAAGCCACTTTAGCACTTGTATTAGTGTGGAAAAACCACTTTTCGCACTTGTGTTAGTGTTGAAAAACCACTTTTCGCACTTGTGTTAGTGTTGAAAAACCACTTTTCGCACTTGTGTTAGTGTTGAAAAACCACTTTTCGCACTTGTGTTGGTGCAGGAAACCACTTTTGCACTTGTATTAGTGTGGAAAAAACACTTTTCGCACTTGTGTTAGTGTTGAAAAACCACTTTTCGCACTTGTGTTAGTTAGTGTTGAAAAACCACTTTTCGCACAAGTGTTGGTGCAGGAAACCACTTTTGCACTTGTATTAGTGTGGAAGAAACACTTTTTGAACTTGTGATAGTGTTGAAAAACCACTTTTCGCACTTGTGTTAGTGTTGAAAAACCACTTTTCGCACATGTGTTAGTGTTGAAAAACCACTTTTCGCACTTGTGTTAGTGTTGAAAAACCACTTTTCGCACTTGTGTTGGTGCAGGAAACCACTTTTGCAGTTGTATTGGTGTGGAAAAAACACTTTTCGCACTTGTGTTAGTGTTGAAAAACCACTTTTCGCCCTTGTGTTAGTGTTGAAAAACCACTTTTCGCACTTGTGTTGGTGCAGGAAACCACTTTTGCACATGTATTAGTGTGGAAAAACCACTTTTCGCACTTGTGTTAGTGTTGAAAAACCACTTTTCGCACTTGTGTTAGTGTTGAAAAACCACTTTTCGCACTTGTGTTGGTGCAGGGAAACCACTTTTGCACTTGTATTAGTGTGGAAAAAACACTTTTCGCACTTGTGTTAGTGTTGAAAAACCACTTTTCGCACTTGGGTTAGTGTTGAAAAACCACTTTTCGCACTTGTGTTGGTGCAGGAAACAACTTTAGCACTTGTATTAGTGTGGAAAAAACACTTTTCGCACTTGTGTTAGTGTTGAAAAAACACTTTTCGCATTTGTGTTAGTGTTGAAAAACCACTTTTCCCACTTGTGTTAGTGTTGAAAAACCACTTTTCGCACTTGTGTTAGTGTTGAAAAACCACTTTTCGCACTTGTGTTGGTGCAGGAAACCACTTTTGCACTTGTATTAGTGTGGAAAAAACACTTTTTGCACTTGCGATAGTGTTGAAAAACCACTTTTCGCACTTGTGTTAGTGTTGAAAAACCACTTTTCGCACTTGTGTTGGTGCAGGAAACCACTTTGGCACTTGTATTAGTGTGGAAAAAACACTTTTTGCACTTGCGATAGTGTTGAAAAACCACTTTTCGCACTTGTGTTAGTGTTGAAAAACCACTTTTCGCACTTGTGTTGGTGCAGGAAGCCACTTTTGCACTTGTATTAGTGTGGAAAAACCACTTTTCGCACTTGTGTTAGTGTTGAAAAACCACTTTTCGCACTTGTGTTAGTGTTGAAAAACCACTTTTCGCACTTGTGTTAGTGTTGAAAAACCACTTTTCGCACTTGTGTTGGTGCAGGAAACCACTTTTGCACTTGTATTAGTGTGGAAAAAACACTTTTCGCACTTGTGTTAGTGTTGAAAAACCACTTTTCGCACTTGTGTTAGTGTTGAAAAACCACTTTTCGCACAAGTGTTGGTGCAGGAAACCACTTTTGCACTTGTATTAGTGTGGAAGAAACACTTTTTGAACTTGTGATAGTATTGAAAAACCACTTTTCGCACTTGTGTTAGTGTTGAAAAACCACTTTTCGCACTTGTGTTAGTGTTGAAAAACCACTTTTCGCACTTGTGTTAGTGTTGAAAAACCACTTTTCGCACTTGTGTTGGTGCAGGAAACCACTTTTGCAGTTGTATTGGTGTGGAAAAAACACTTTTCGCACTTGTGTTAGTGTTGAAAAACCACTTTTCGCACTTGTGTTAGTGTTGAAAAACCACTTTTCGCACTTGTGTTGGTGCAGGAAACCACTTTTGCACATGTATTAGTGTGGAAAAACCACTTTTCGCACTTGTGTTAGTGTTGAAAAACCACTTTTCGCACTTGTGTTAGTGTTGAAAAACCACTTTTCGCACTTGTGTTAGTGCAGGGAAACCACTTTTGCACTTGTATTAGTGTGGAAAAAACACTTTTCGCACTTGTGTTAGTGTTGAAAAACCACTTTTCCCACTTGTGTTAGTGTTGAAAAACCACTTTTCGCACTTGTGTTAGTGTTGAAAAACCACTTTTTGCACTTGTGTTGGTGCAGGAAACCACTTTTGCACTTGTATTAGTGTGGAAAAAACACTTTTTGCACTTGCGATAGTATTGAAAAACCACTTTTCGCACTTGTGTTAGTGTTGAAAAACCACTTTTCGCACTTGTGTTGGTGCAGGAAACCACTTTTGCACTTGTATTAGTGTGGAAAAAACACTTTTTGCACTTGCGATAGTGTTGAAAAACCACTTTTCACACTTGTGTTAGTGTTGAAAAACCACTTTTCGCACTTGTGTTGGTGCAGGAAGCCACTTTTGCACTTGTATTAGTGTGGAAAAACCACTTTTCGCACTTGTGTTAGTGTTGAAAAACCACTTTTCGCACTTGTGTTAGTGTTGAAAAACCACTTTTCGCACTTGTGTTAGTGTTGAAAAACCACTTTTCGCACTTGTGTTGGTGCAGGAAACCACTTTTGCACTTGTATTAGTGTGGAAAAAATACTTTTCGCACTTGTGTTAGTGTTGAAAAACCACTTTTCGCACTTGTGTTAGTTAGTGTTGAAAAACCACTTTTCGCACAAGTGTTGGTGCAGGAAACCACTTTTGCACTTGTATTAGTGTGGAAGAAACACTTTTTGAACTTGTGATAGTGTTGAAAAACCACTTTTCGCACTTGTGTTAGTGTTGAAAAACCACTTTTCGCACTTGTGTTAGTGTTGAAAAACCACTTTTCGCACTTGTGTTAGTGTTGAAAACCCACTTTTCGCACTTGTGTTGGTGCAGGAAACCACTTTTGCAGTTGTATTGGTGTGGAAAAAACACTTTTCGCACTTGTGTTAGTGTTGAAAAACCACTTTTCGCACTTGTGTTAGTGTTGAAAAACCACTTTTCGCACTTGTGTTGGTGCAGGAAACCACTTTTGCACATGTATTAGTGTGGAAAAACCACTTTTCGCACTTGTGTTAGTGTTGAAAAACCACTTTTCGCACTTGTCTTAGTGTTGAAAAACCACTTTTCGCACTTGTGTTGGTGCAGGGAAACCACTTTTGCACTTGTATTAGTGTGGAAAAAACACTTTTCGCACTTGTGTTAGTGTTGAAAAACCACATTTCGCACTTGTGTTAGTGTTGAAAAACCACTTTTCGCACTTGTGTTGGTGCAGGAAACAACTTTAGCACTTGTATTAGTGTGGAAAAAACACTTTTCGCACTTGTGTTAGTGTTGAAAAAACACTTTTCGCATTTGTGTTAGTGTTGAAAAACCACTTTTCCCACTTGTGTTAGTGTTGAAAAACCACTTTTCGCACTTGTGTTAGTGTTGAAAAACCACTTTTCACACTTGTGTTGGTGCAGGAAACCACTTTTGCACTTGTATTAGTGTGGAAAAAACACTTTTCGCACTTGTGTTAGTGTTGAAAAAACACTTTTCGCATTTGTGTTAGTGTTGAAAAACCACTTTTCCCACTTGTGTTAGTGTTGAAAAACCACTTTTCGCACTTGTGTTAGTGTAAAAAACCACTTTTCACACTTGTGTTGGTGCAGGAAACCACTTTCGCATTTGTGTTAGTGTTGAAAAACCACTTTTCCCACTTGTGTTGGTGCAGGAAGCCACTTTTGCACTTGTATTAGTGTGGAAAAACCACTTTTCGCACTTGTGTTAGTGTTGAAAAACCACTTTTCGCACTTGTGTTAGTGTTGAAAAACCACTTTTCGCACTTGTGTTAGTGTTGAAAAACCACTTTTCGCACTTGTGTTGGTGCAGGAAACCACTTTTGCACTTGTATTAGTGTGGAAAAAACACTTTTCGCACTTGTGTTAGTGTTGAAAAACCACTTTTCGCACTTGTGTTAGTGTTGAAAAAACACTTTTCGCACAAGTGTTGGTGCAGGAAACCACTTTTGCACTTGTATTAGTGTGGAAGAAACACTTTTTGAACTTGTGATAGTGTTGAAAAACCACTTTTCGCACTTGTGTTAGTGTTGAAAAACCACTTTTCGCACTTGTGTTAGTGTTGAAAAACCACTTTTCGCACTTGTGTTGGTGCAGGAAACCACTTTTGCACTTGTATTAGTGTGGAAAAAACTTTTTGCACTTGTGATAGTGTTGAAAAACCACTTTTCGCACTTGTGTTGGTGCAGGAAACCACTTTTGCACTTGTATTAGTGTGGAAAAAACATTTTTTGCACTTGTGATAGTGTTGAAAAACCACTTTTCGCACTTGTGTTGTAGTGTTGAAAAACCACTTTTCGCACTTGTGTTGGTGCAGGAAACCACTTTTGCACTTGTATTAGTGTGGAAAAAACACTTTTCGCACTTGTGTTAGTGTTGAAAAACCACTTTTCGCACTTGTGTTAGTGTTGAAAAACCACTTTTTGCACTTGTGTTGGTGCAGGAAACCACTTTTGCACTTGTATTAGTGTGGAAGAAACACTTTTTGAACTTGTGATAGTGTTGAAAAACCACTTTTCGCACTTGTGTTAGTGTTGAAAAACCACTTTTCGCACTTGTGTTGGTGCAGGAAACCACTTTTGCACTTGTATTAGTGTGGAAAAACCACTTTTCGCACTTGTGTTAGTGTTGAAAAACCACTTTTCGCAATTATGTTAGTGTTGAAAAACCACTTTTCGCACTTGTGTTAGTGTTGAAAAACCACTTTTCGCACTTGTGTTTGTGCAGGAAACCACTTTTGCACTTGTTTTAGTGTGGAAAAAACACTTTTTGCACTTGTGATAGTGTTGAAAAACCACTTTTCGCACTTGTGTTAGTGTTGAAAAACCACTTTTCGCACTTGTGTTGGTGCAGGAAACCACTTTTGCACTTGTATTAGTGTGGAAAAAACACTTTTCGCACTTGTGTTAGTGTTGAAAAACCACTTTTTGCACTTGTGTTAGTGTTGAAAAACCACTTTTCGCACTTGTGTTGGTGCAGGAAACCACTTTTGCACTTGTATTAGTGTGGAAAATACACTTTTTGCACTTGTGATAGTGTTGAAAAACCACTTTTCGCACTTGTGTTAGTGTTGAAAAACCACTTTTCGCACTTGTGTTGGTGCAGGAAACCACTTTTGCACTTGTGTTAGTGTTGAAAAACCACTTTTCCCACTTGTGTTAGTGTTGAAAAACCACTTTTCGCACTTGTGTTAGTGTTGAAAAACCACTTTTCGCACTTGTGTTGGTGCAGGAAACCACTTTTGCACTTGTATTAGTGTGGAAAAAACACTTTTGCACTTGCGATAGTGTTGAAAAACCACTTTTCGCACTTGTGTTAGTGTTGAAAAACCACTTTTCGCACTTGTGTTGGTGCAGGAAACCACTTTTGCACTTGTATTAGTGTGGAAAAAACACTTTTTGCACTTGCGATAGTGTTGAAAAACCACTTTTCGCACTTGTGTTAGTGTTGAAAAACCACTTTTCGCACTTGTGTTGGTGCAGGAAGCCACTTTTGCACTTGTATTAGTGTGGAAAAACCACTTTTCGCACTTGTGTTAGTGTTGAAAAACCACTTTTCGCACTTGTGTTAGTGTTGAAAAACCACTTTTCGCACTTGTGTTAGTGTTGAAAAACCACTTTTCGCACTTGTGTTGGTGCAGGAAACCACTTTTGCACTTGTATTAGTGTGGAAAAAACACTTTTCGCACTTGTGTTAGTGTTGAAAAACCACTTTTCGCACTTGTGTTAGTGTTGAAAAACCACTTTTCGCACTTGTGTTGGTGCAGGAAGCCACTTTTGCACTTGTATTAGTGTGGAAAAACCACTTTTCGCACTTGTGTTAGTGTTGAAAAACCACTTTTCGCACTTGTGTTAGTGTTGAAAAACCACTTTTCGCACTTGTGTTAGTGTTGAAAAACCACTTTTCGCACTTGTGTTGGTGCAGGAAACCACTTTTGCACTTGTATTAGTGTGGAAAAAACACTTTTCGCACTTGTGTTAGTGTTGAAAAACCACTTTTCGCACTTGTGTTAGTTAGTGTTGAAAAACCACTTTTCGCACAAGTGTTGGTGCAGGAAACCACTTTTGCACTTGTATTAGTGTGGAAGAAACACTTTTTGAACTTGTGATAGTGTTGAAAAACCACTTTTCGCACTTGTGTTAGTGTTGAAAAACCACTTTTCGCACATGTGTTAGTGTTGAAAAACCACTTTTCGCACTTGTGTTAGTGTTGAAAAACCACTTTTCGCACTTGTGTTGGTGCAGGAAACCACTTTTGCAGTTGTATTGGTGTGGAAAAAACACTTTTCGCACTTGTGTTAGTGTTGAAAAACCACTTTTCGCCCTTGTGTTAGTGTTGAAAAACCACTTTTCGCACTTGTGTTGGTGCAGGAAACCACTTTTGCACATGTATTAGTGTGGAAAAACCACTTTTCGCACTTGTGTTAGTGTTGAAAAACCACTTTTCGCACTTGTGTTAGTGTTGAAAAACCACTTTTCGCACTTGTGTTGGTGCAGGGAAACCACTTTTGCACTTGTATTAGTGTGGAAAAAACACTTTTCGCACTTGTGTTAGTGTTGAAAAACCACTTTTCGCACTTGGGTTAGTGTTGAAAAACCACTTTTCGCACTTGTGTTGGTGCAGGAAACAACTTTAGCACTTGTATTAGTGTGGAAAAAACACTTTTCGCACTTGTGTTAGTGTTGAAAAAACACTTTTCGCATTTGTGTTAGTGTTGAAAAACCACTTTTCCCACTTGTGTTAGTGTTGAAAAACCACTTTTCGCACTTGTGTTAGTGTTGAAAAACCACTTTTCGCACTTGTGTTGGTGCAGGAAACCACTTTTGCACTTGTATTAGTGTGGAAAAAACACTTTTTGCACTTGCGATAGTGTTGAAAAACCACTTTTCGCACTTGTGTTAGTGTTGAAAAACCACTTTTCGCACTTGTGTTGGTGCAGGAAACCACTTTGGCACTTGTATTAGTGTGGAAAAAACACTTTTTGCACTTGCGATAGTGTTGAAAAACCACTTTTCGCACTTGTGTTAGTGTTGAAAAACCACTTTTCGCACTTGTGTTGTTGCAGGAAGCCACTTTTGCACTTGTATTAGTGTGGAAAAACCACTTTTCGCACTTGTGTTAGTGTTGAAAAACCACTTTTCGCACTTGTGTTAGTGTTGAAAAACCACTTTTCGCACTTGTGTTAGTGTTGAAAAACCACTTTTCGCACTTGTGTTGGTGCAGGAAACCACTTTTGCACTTGTATTAGTGTGGAAAAAACACTTTTCGCACTTGTGTTAGTGTTGAAAAACCACTTTTCGCACTTGTGTTAGTGTTGAAAAACCACTTTTCGCACAAGTGTTGGTGCAGGAAACCACTTTTGCACTTGTATTAGTGTGGAAGAAACACTTTTTGAACTTGTGATAGTATTGAAAAACCACTTTTCGCACTTGTGTTAGTGTTGAAAAACCACTTTTCGCACTTGTGTTAGTGTTGAAAAACCACTTTTCGCACTTGTGTTAGTGTTGAAAAACCACTTTTCGCACTTGTGTTGGTGCAGGAAACCACTTTTGCAGTTGTATTGGTGTGGAAAAAACACTTTTCGCACTTGTGTTAGTGTTGAAAAACCACTTTTCGCACTTGTGTTAGTGTTGAAAAACCACTTTTCGCACTTGTGTTGGTGCAGGAAACCACTTTTGCACATGTATTAGTGTGGAAAAACCACTTTTCGCACTTGTGTTAGTGTTGAAAAACCACTTTTCGCACTTGTGTTAGTGTTGAAAAACCACTTTTCGCACTTGTGTTGGTGCAGGGAAACCACTTTTGCACTTGTATTAGTGTGGAAAAAACACTTTTCGCACTTGTGTTAGTGTTGAAAAACCACTTTTCGCACTTGTGTTAGTGTTGAAAAACCACTTTTCGCACTTGTGTTGGTGCAGGAAACAACTTTAGCACTTGTATTAGTGTGGAAAAAACACTTTTCGCACTTGTGTTAGTGTTGAAAAAACACTTTTCGCATTTGTGTTAGTGTTGAAAAACCACTTTTCGCACTTGTGTTGGTGCAGGAAACCACTTTTTGCACTTGTGATAGTGTTGAAAAACCACTTATCGCACTAGTGTTAGTGTTGACAAACCACTTTTCGCACTTGTGTTGGTGCAGGAAACCACTTTTGCACTTGTATTAGTATGGAAAAACCAGTTTTCGCACTTGTGTTAGTGTTGATAAACCACCTTTCGCACTTGTGTTAGTGTTGAAAAACCACTTTTCGCACGTGTTGGTGCAGGAAACCACTTTTGCACTTGTATTAGTGTGGAAAAACCACTTTTTGCGCTTGTGTTAGTGTTGAAAAACCACTTTTCGCACTTATGTTGGTGTTGAAAAACCACTTTTCGCACTTGTGTTGGAGCAGGAAACCACTTTTGCACTTGTATTAGTGTGGAAAATACACTTTTTGCACTTGTTATATTGTTGAAAAACCACTTTTCGCACTTGTGTTAGTGTTGAAAAACCACTTTTCGCACTTGTGTTAGTGTTGAAAAACCACTTTTCGCACTTGTGTTGGTGCAGGAAACCACTTTTGCATTTGTATTAGTGTGGAAAAAACACTTTTTGCACTTGTGTTAGTGTCGAAAAACCACTTTTCGCACTTGTGTTAGTGTTGAAAAACCACTTTTCGCACTTGTGTTGGTGCAGGAAACCACTTTTGCACTTGTATTAGTGTGGAAAAAACACTTTTCGCACTTGTGTTAGTGTTGAAAAAACACTTTTCGCATTTGTGTTAGTGTTGAAAAACCACTTTTCGCACTTGTGTTGGTGCAGGAAACCACTTTTTGCACTTGTGATAGTGTTGAAAAACCACTTTTCGCACTTGTGTTAGTGTTGAAAAACCACTTTTCGCACTTGTGTTGGTGTAGGAAACCACTTTTGCACTTGTATTAGTGTGGAAAAACCACTTTTCGCACTTGTGTTAGTGTTGAAAAACCACTTTCCGCACTTGTGTTAGTGTTGAAAAACCACTTTTCGCACTTGTGTTGGTGCAGGAAACCACTTTTGCACTTGTATTAGTGTGGAAAAACCACTTTTCGCGCTTGTGTTAGTGTTGAAAAACCACTTTTCGCACTTGTGTTAGTGCAGGAAACCACTTTTGCACTTGTATTAGTGTGGGAAATACACTTTTTGCACTTGTGATAGTGTTGAAAAACCACTTTTCGCACTTGTGTTAGTGTTGAAAAACCACTTTTCGCACTTGTGTTGGTGTAGGAAACCACTTTTGCACTTGTATTAGTGTGGAAAAACCACTTTTCGCACTTGTGTTAGTGTTGAAAAACCACTTTCCGCACTTGTGTTAGTGTTGAAAAACCACTTTTCGCACTTGTGTTAGTGTTGAATAACCACTTTTGGCACTTGTGTTGGTGCAGGAAACCACTTTTGCACTTGTATTAGTGTGGAAAAAACACTTTTTGCACTTGTGATAGTGTTGAAAAACCACTTTTCGCACTTGTGTTGTAGTGTTGAAAAACCACTTTTCGCACTTGTGTTGGTGCAGGAAACCACTTTTGCACTTGTATTAGTGTGGAAAAAACACTTTTCGCACTTGTGTTAGTGTTGAAAAACCACTTTTCGCACTTGTGTTGGTGCAGGAAACCACTTTTGCACTTGTATTAGTGTGGAAGAAACACTTTTTGAACTTGTGATAGTGTTGAAAAACCACTTTTCGCACTTGTGTTAGTGTTGAAAAACCACTTTTCGCACTTGTGTTGGTGCAGGAAACCACTTTTGCACTTGTATTAGTGTGGAAAAAACACTTTTCGCACTTGTGTTAGTGTTGAAAAACCACTTTTCGCACTTGTGTTAGTGTTGAAAAACCACTTTTCGCACTTGTGTTGGTGCAGGAAACCACTTTTGCACTTGTATTAGTGTGGAAAAAACCACTTTTCGCACTTGTGAGTGTTGAAAAACCACTTTTCGCACTTGTGTTCGTGTTGAAAAACCACTTTTCGCACTTGTGTTGGTGCAGGAAACCACTTTCGCACTTGTGTTAGTGTTGAAAAACCACTTTTCGCACTTGTGTTAATGTTGAAAAACCACTTTTCGCACTTGTGTTGGTGCAGTAAACCACTTTTGCACTTGTATTAGTGTGGAAAAAACACTTTTCGCACTTGTGTTAGTGTTGAAAAACCACTTTTCGCACTTGTGTTAGTGTTGAAAAACCACTTTTCGCACTTGTGTTGGTGCAGGAAACCACTTTTGCACTTGTATTAGTGTGGAAAAAACCACTTTTCGCACTTGTGAGTGTTGAAAAACCACTTTTCGCACTTGTGGTCGTGTTGAAAAACCACTTTTCGCACTTGTGTTGGTGCAGGAAACCACTTTTGCACTTGTATTAGTGTGGAAAAACCACTTTTCGCGCTTGTGTTAGTGTTGAAAAACTACTTTTCGCACTTGTGTTAGTGTTGAAAAACCACTTTTCGCACTTGTGTTGGTGCAGGAAACCACTTTTGCACTTGTATTAGTGTGGAAAATACACTTTTTGCACTTGTGATAGTGTTGAAAAAACACTTTTCGCACTTGTGTTAGTGTTAAAAAACCACTTTTCGCACTTGTGTTAGTGTTGAAAAACCACTTTTCGCACTTGTGTTGGTGCAGGAAACCACTTTTGCACTTGTATTAGTGTGGAAAAACACTTTTCGCACTTGTGTTAGTGTTGAAAAACCACTTTTCGCACTTGTGTTAGTGTTGAAAAACCACTTTTCACACTTGTGTTGGTGCAGGAAACCACTTTTGCACTTGTATTAGTGTGGAAAAAACACTTTTTGCACTTGTGTTAGTGTTGAAAAACCACTTTTCGCACTTGTGTTGGTGCAGGAAACCACTTTTGCACTTGTATTAGTGTGGAAAAACCACTTTTCGCACTTGTGTTAGTGTTGAAAAACCACTTTCCGCACTTGTGTTAGTGTTGAAAAACCACTTTTCGCACTTGTGTTAGTGTTGAATAACCACTTTTGGCACTTGTGTTGGTGCAGGAAACCACTTTTGCACTTGTATTAGTGTGGAAAAAACACTTTTTGCACTTGCGATAGTGTTGAAAAACCACTTTTCGCACTTGTGTTAGTGTTGAAAAACCACTTTTCGCACTTGTGTTGGTGCAGGAAGCCACTTTTGCACTTGTATTAGTGTGGAAAAACCACTTTTCGCACTTGTGTTAGTGTTGAAAAACCACTTTTCGCACTTGTGTTAGTGTTGAAAAACCACTTTTCGCACTTGTGTTAGTGTTGAAAAACCACTTTTCGCACTTGTGTTAGTGTTGAAAAACCACTTTTCGCACTTGTGTTGGTGCAGGAAACCACTTTTGCACTTGTATTAGTGTGGAAAAACCACTTTTCGCACTTGTGTTAGTGTTGAAAAACCACTTTTCGCACTTGTGTTAGTGTTGAAAAACCACTTTTCGCACTTGTGTTGGTGCAGGAAACCACTTTTGCACTTGTATTAGTGTGGAAAAAACACTTTTCGCACTTGTGTTAGTGTTGAAAAACCGCTTTTCGCACTTGTGTTAGTGTTGAAAAACCACTTTTCGCACAAGTGTTGGTGCAGGAAAACACTTTTGCCCTTGTATTAGTGTGGAAGAAACACTTTTTGAACTTGTGATAGTGTTGAAAACCACTTTTCGCACTTGTGTTAGTGTTGAAAAACCACTTTTCGCACTTGTGTTAGTGTTGAAAAACCACTTTTCGCACTTGTGTTAGTGTTGAAAAACCACTTTTCGCACTTGTGTTGGTGCAGGAAACCACTTTTGCAGTTGTATTGGTGTGGAAAAAACACTTTTCGCACTTGTGTTAGTGTTGAAAAACCACTTTTCGCACTTGTGTTAGTGTTGAAAAACCACTTTTCGCACTTGTGTTGGTGCAGGAAACCACTTTTGCACATGTATTAGTGTGGAAAAACCACTTTTCGCACTTGTGTTAGTGTTGAAAAACCACTTTTCGCACTTGTGTTAGTGTTGAAAAACCACTTTTCACACTTGTGTTGGTGCAGGGAAACCACTTTTGCACTTGTATTAGTGTGGAAAAAACACTTTTCGCACTTGTGTTAGTGTTGAAAAACCACTTTTCGCACTTGTGTTAGTGTTGAAAAACCACTTTTCGCACTTGTGTTGGTGCAGGAAACAACTTTAGCACTTGTATTAGTGTGGAAAAAACACTTTTCGCACTTGTGTTAGTGTTGAAAAAACACTTTTCGCATTTGTGTTAGTGTTGAAAAACCACTTTTCGCACTTGTGTTGGTGCAGGAAACCACTTTTTGCACTTGTGATAGTGTTGAAAAACCACTTTTCGCACTAGTGTTAGTGTTGACAAACCACTTTTCGCACTTGTGTTGGTGCAGGAAACCACTTTTGCACTTGTATTAGTATGGAAAAACCAGTTTTCGCACTTGTGTTAGTGTTGATAAACCACCTTTCGCACTTGTGTTAGTGTTGAAAAACCACTTTTCGCACGTGTTGGTGCAGGAAACCACTTTTGCACTTGTATTAGTGTGGAAAAACCACTTTTTGCGCTTGTGTTAGTGTTGAAAAACCACTTTTCGCACTTATGTTGGTGTTGAAAAACCACTTTTCGCACTTGTGTTGGTGCAGGAAACCACTTTTGCACTTGTATTAGTGTGGAAAATATACTTTTTGCACTTGTTATATTGTTGAAAAACCACTTTTCGCACTTGTGTTAGTGTTGAAAAACCACTTTTCGCACTTGTGTTAGTGTTGAAAAACCACTTTTCGCACTTGTGTTGGTGCAGGAAACCACTTTTGCATTTGTATTAGTGTGGAAAAAACACTTTTCGCACTTGTGTTAGTGTCGAAAAACCACTTTTCGCACTTGTGTTAGTGTTGAAAAACCACTTTTCGCACTTGTGTTGGTGCAGGAAACCACTTTTGCACTTGTATTAGTGTGGAAAAAACACTTTTCGCACTTGTGTTAGTGTTGAAAAAACACTTTTCGCATTTGTGTTAGTGTTGAAAAACCACTTTTCGCACTTGTGTTGGTGCAGGAAACCACTTTTTGCACTTGTGATAGTGTTGAAAAACCACTTTTCGCACTTGTGTTAGTGTTGAAAAACCACTTTTCGCACTTGTGTTGGTGTAGGAAACCACTTTTGCACTTGTATTAGTGTGGAAAAACCACTTTTCGCACTTGTGTTAGTGTTGAAAAACCACTTTCCGCACTTGTGTTAGTGTTGAAAAACCACTTTTCGCACTTGTGTTGGTGCAGGAACCACTTTTGCACTTGTATTAGTGTGGAAAAACCACTTTTCGCGCTTGTGTTAGTGTTGAAAAACCACTTTTCGCACTTGTGTTAGTGCAGGAAACCACTTTTGCACTTGTATTAGTGTGGGAAATACACTTTTTGCACTTGTGATAGTGTTGAAAAACCACTTTTCGCACTTGTGTTAGTGTTGAAAAACCACTTTTCGCACTTGTGTTGGTGTAGGAAACCACTTTTGCACTTGTATTAGTGTGGAAAAACCACTTTTCGCACTTGTGTTAGTGTTGAAAAACCACTTTCCGCACTTGTGTTAGTGTTGAAAAACCACTTTTCGCACTTGTGTTAGTGTTGAATAACCACTTTTGGCACTTGTGTTGGTGCAGGAAACCACTTTTGCACTTGTATTAGTGTGGAAAAAACACTTTTTGCACTTGTGATAGTGTTGAAAAACCACTTTTCGCACTTGTGTTGTAGTGTTGAAAAACCACTTTTCGCACTTGTGTTGGTGCAGGAAACCACTTTTGCACTTGTATTAGTGTGGAAAAAACACTTTTCGCACTTGTGTTAGTGTTGAAAAACCACTTTTCGCACTTGTGTTGGTGCAGGAAACCACTTTTGCACTTGTATTAGTGTGGAAGAAACACTTTTTGAACTTGTGATAGTGTTGAAAAACCACTTTTCGCACTTGTGTTAGTGTTGAAAAACCACTTTTCGCACTTGTGTTGGTGCAGGAAACCACTTTTGCACTTGTATTAGTGTGGAAAAAACACTTTTCGCACTTGTGTTAGTGTTGAAAAACCACTTTTCGCACTTGTGTTAGTGTTGAAAAACCACTTTTCGCACTTGTGTTTGTGCAGGAAACCACTTTTGCACTTGTATTAGTGTGGAAAAAACCACTTTTCGCACTTGTGAGTGTTGAAAAACCACTTTTCGCACTTGTGTTGGTGCAGTAAACCACTTTTGCACTTGTATTAGTGTGGAAAAAACACTTTTCGCACTTGTGTTAGTGTTGAAAAACCACTTTTCGCACTTGTGTTAGTGTTGAAAAACCACTTTTCGCACTTGTGTTGGTGCAGGAAACCACTTTTGCACTTGTATTAGTGTGGAAAAAACCACTTTTCGCACTTGTGAGTGTTGAAAAACCACTTTCCGCACTTGTGGTCGTGTTGAAAAACCACTTTTCGCACTTGTGTTGGTGCAGGAAACCACTTTTGCACTTGTATTAGTGTGGAAAAACCACTTTTCGCGCTTGTGTTAGTGTTGAAAAACTACTTTTCGCACTTGTGTTAGTGTTGAAAAACCACTTTTCGCACTTGTGTTGGTGCAGGAAACCACTTTTGCACTTGTATTAGTGTGGAAAATACACTTTTTGCACTTGTGATAGTGTTGAAAAAACACTTTTCGCACTTGTGTTAGTGTTAAAAAACCACTTTTCGCACTTGTGTTAGTGTTGAAAAACCACTTTTCGCACTTGTGTTGGTGCAGGAAACCACTTTTGCACTTGTATTAGTGTGGAAAAACACTTTTCGCACTTGTGTTAGTGTTGAAAAACCACTTTTCGCAATTGTGTTAGTGTTGAAAAACCACTTTTCGCACTTGTGTTGGTGCAGGAAACCACTTTTGCACTTGTATTAGTGTGGAAAAAACACTTTTTGCACTTGTGTTAGTGTTGAAAAACCACTTTTCGCACTTGTGTTGGTGCAGGAAACCACTTTTGCACTTGTATTAGTGTGGAAAAACCACTTTTCGCACTTGTGTTAGTGTTGAAAAACCACTTTCCGCACTTGTGTTAGTGTTGAAAAACCACTTTTCGCACTTGTGTTAGTGTTGAATAACCACTTTTGGCACTTGTGTTGGTGCAGGAAACCACTTTTGCACTTGTATTAGTGTGGAAAAAACACTTTTTGCACTTGCGATAGTGTTGAAAAACCACTTTTCGCACTTGTGTTAGTGTTGAAAAACCACTTTTCGCACTTGTGTTGGTGCAGGAAGCCACTTTTGCACTTGTATTAGTGTGGAAAAACCACTTTTCGCACTTGTGTTAGTGTTGAAAAACCACTTTTCGCACTTGTGTTAGTGTTGAAAAACCACTTTTCGCACTTGTGTTAGTGTTGAAAAACCACTTTTCGCACTTGTGTTAGTGTTGAAAAACCACTTTTCGCACTTGTGTTGGTGCAGGAAACCACTTTTGCACTTGTATTAGTGTGGAAAATACACTTTTTGCACTTGTGATAGTGTTGAAAAAACACTTTTCGCACTTGTGTTAGTGTTGAAAAACCACGTTTCGCACTTGTGTTGGTGCAGGAAACCACTTTTGCACTTGTATTAGTGTGGAAAAACCACTTTTCGCACTTGTGTTAGTGTTGAAAAACCACTTTTCGCACTTGTGTTAGTGTTGAAAAACCACTTTTCGCACTTGTGTTGGTGCAGGAAACCACTTTTGCACTTGTATTAGTGTGGAAAATACACTTTTTGCACTTGTGATAGTGTTGAAAAACCACTTTTCGCACTTGTGTTAGAGTTGAAAAACCACTTTTCGCCCTTGTGTTGGTGCAGGAAACCACTTTTGCACTTGTATTAGTGTGGAAAAACCACTTTTCGCACTTGTGTTAGTGTTGAAAAACCACTTTTCGCACTTGTGTTAGTGTTAAAAAGCACTTTTCGCACTTGTGTTAGTGTTGAAAAACCACTTTTCGCACTTGTGTTGGTGCAGGAAACCACTTTTGCACTTGTATTAGTGTGGAAAAACACTTTTCGCACTTGTGTTAGTGTTGAAAAACCACTTTTCGCACTTGTGTTAGTGTTGAAAAACCACTTTTCGCACTTGTGTTGGTGCAGGAAACCACTTTTGCACTTGTATTAGTGTGGAAAAAACACTTTTTGCACTTGTGTTAGTGTTGAAAAACCACTTTTCGCACTTGTGTTGGTGCAGGAAACCACTTTTGCACTTGTATTAGTGTGGAAAAACCACTTTTCGCACTTGTGTTAGTGTTGAAAAACCACTTTCCGCACTTGTGTTAGTGTTGAAAAACCACTTTTCGCACTTGTGTTAGTGTTGAATAACCACTTTTGGCACTTGTGTTGGTGCAGGAAACCACTTTTGCACTTGTATTAGTGTGGAAAAAACACTTTTTGCACTTGCGATAGTGTTGAAAAACCACTTTTCGCACTTGTGTTAGTGTTGAAAAACCACTTTTCGCACTTGTGTTGGTGCAGGAAGCCACTTTTGCACTTGTATTAGTGTGGAAAAACCACTTTTCGCACTTGTGTTAGTGTTGAAAAACCACTTTTCGCACTTGTGTTAGTGTTGAAAAACCACTTTTCGCACTTGTGTTAGTGTTGAAAAACCACTTTTCGCACTTGTGTTGGTGCAGGAAACCACTTTTGCACTTGTATTAGTGTGGAAAAAACACTTTTCGCACTTGTGTTAGTGTTGAAAAAACACTTTTCGCATTTGTGTTAGTGTTGAAAAACCACTTTTCGCACTTGTGTTGGTGCAGGAAACCACTTTTTGCACTTGTGATAGTGTTGAAAAACCACTTATCGCACTAGTGTTAGTGTTGACAAACCACTTTTCGCACTTGTGTTGGTGCAGGAAACCACTTTTGCACTTGTATTAGTATGGAAAAACCAGTTTTCGCACTTGTGTTAGTGTTGATAAACCACCTTTCGCACTTGTGTTAGTGTTGAAAAACCACTTTTCGCACGTGTTGGTGCAGGAAACCACTTTTGCACTTGTATTAGTGTGGAAAAACCACTTTTTGCGCTTGTGTTAGTGTTGAAAAACCACTTTTCGCACTTATGTTGGTGTTGAAAAACCACTTTTCGCACTTGTGTTGGAGCAGGAAACCACTTTTGCACTTGTATTAGTGTGGAAAATACACTTTTTGCACTTGTTATATTGTTGAAAAACCACTTTTCGCACTTGTGTTAGTGTTGAAAAACCACTTTTCGCACTTGTGTTAGTGTTGAAAAACCACTTTTCGCACTTGTGTTGGTGCAGGAAACCACTTTTGCATTTGTATTAGTGTGGAAAAAACACTTTTCGCACTTCTGTTAGTGTCGAAAAACCACTTTTCGCACTTGTGTTAGTGTTGAAAAACCACTTTTCGCACTTGTGTTGGTGCAGGAAACCACTTTTGCACTTGTATTAGTGTGGAAAAAACACTTTTCGCACTTGTGTTAGTGTTGAAAAAACACTTTTCGCATTTGTGTTAGTGTTGAAAAACCACTTTTCGCACTTGTGTTGGTGCAGGAAACCACTTTTTGCACTTGTGATAGTGTTGAAAAACCACTTTTCGCACTTGTGTTAGTGTTGAAAAACCACTTTTCGCACTTGTGTTGGTGTAGGAAACCACTTTTGCACTTGTATTAGTGTGGAAAAACCACTTTTCGCACTTGTGTTAGTGTTGAAAAACCACTTTCCGCACTTGTGTTAGTGTTGAAAAACCACTTTTCGCACTTGTGTTGGTGCAGGAAACCACTTTTGCACTTGTATTAGTGTGGAAAAACCACTTTTCGCGCTTGTGTTAGTGTTGAAAAACCACTTTTCGCACTTGTGTTAGTGCAGGAAACCACTTTTGCACTTGTATTAGTGTGGGAAATACACTTTTTGCACTTGTGATAGTGTTGAAAAACCACTTTTCGCACTTGTGTTAGTGTTGAAAAACCACTTTTCGCACTTGTGTTGGTGTAGGAAACCACTTTTGCACTTGTATTAGTGTGGAAAAACCACTTTTCGCACTTGTGTTAGTGTTGAAAAACCACTTTCCGCACTTGTGTTAGTGTTGAAAAACCACTTTTCGCACTTGTGTTAGTGTTGAATAACCACTTTTGGCACTTGTGTTGGTGCAGGAAACCACTTTTGCACTTGTATTAGTGTGGAAAAAACACTTTTTGCACTTGTGATAGTGTTGAAAAACCACTTTTCGCACTTGTGTTGTAGTGTTGAAAAACCACTTTTCGCACTTGTGTTGGTGCAGGAAACCACTTTTGCACTTGTATTAGTGTGGAAAAAACACTTTTCGCACTTGTGTTAGTGTTGAAAAACCACTTTTCGCACTTGTGTTGGTGCAAGAAACCACTTTTGCACTTGTATTAGTGTGGAAGAAACACTTTTTGAACTTGTGATAGTGTTGAAAAACCACTTTTCGCACTTGTGTTAGTGTTGAAAAACCACTTTTCGCACTTGTGTTGGTGCAGGAAACCACTTTTGCACTTGTATTAGTGTGGAAAAAACACTTTTCGCACTTGTGTTAGTGTTGAAAAACCACTTTTCGCACTTGTGTTAGTGTTGAAAAACCACTTTTCGCACTTGTGTTGGTGCAGGAAACCACTTTTGCACTTGTATTAGTGTGGAAAAAACCACTTTTCGCACTTGTGAGTGTTGAAAAACCACTTTTCGCACTTGTGTTCGTGTTGAAAAACCACTTTTCGCACTTGTGTTGGTGCAGGAAACCACTTTCGCACTTGTGTTAGTGTTGAAAAACCACTTTTCGCACTTGTGTTAATGTTGAAAAACCACTTTTCGCACTTGTGTTGGTGCAGTAAACCACTTTTGCACTTGTATTAGTGTGGAAAAAACACTTTTCGCACTTGTGTTAGTGTTGAAAAACCACTTTTCGCACTTGTGTTAGTGTTGAAAAACCACTTTTCGCACTTGTGTTGGTGCAGGAAACCACTTTTGCACTTGTATTAGTGTGGAAAAAACCACTTTTCGCACTTGTGAGTGTTGAAAAACCACTTTTCGCACTTGTGGTCGTGTTGAAAAACCACTTTTCGCACTTGTGTTGGTGCAGGAAACCACTTTTGCACTTGTATTAGTGTGGAAAAACCACTTTTCGCGCTTGTGTTAGTGTTGAAAAACTACTTTTCGCACTTGTGTTAGTGTTGAAAAACCACTTTTCGCACTTGTGTTGGTGCAGGAAACCACTTTTGCACTTGTATTAGTGTGGAAAATACACTTTTTGCACTTGTGATAGTGTTGAAAAAACACTTTTCGCACTTGTGTTAGTGTTAAAAAACCACTTTTCGCACTTGTGTTAGTGTTGAAAAACCACTTTTCGCACTTGTGTTGGTGCAGGAAACCACTTTTGCACTTGTATTAGTGTGGAAAAACACTTTTCGCACTTGTGTTAGTGTTGAAAAACCACTTTTCGCACTTGTGTTAGTGTTGAAAAACCACTTTTCACACTTGTGTTGGTGCAGGAAACCACTTTTGCACTTGTATTAGTGTGGAAAAAACACTTTTTGCACTTGTGTTAGTGTTGAAAAACCACTTTTCGCACTTGTGTTGGTGCAGGAAACCACTTTTGCACTTGTATTAGTGTGGAAAAACCACTTTTCGCACTTGTGTTAGTGTTGAAAAACCACTTTCCGCACTTGTGTTAGTGTTGAAAAACCACTTTTCGCACTTGTGTTCGTGTTGAATAACCACTTTTGGCACTTGTGTTGGTGCAGGAAACCACTTTTGCACTTGTATTAGTGTGGAAAAAACACTTTTTGCACTTGCGATAGTGTTGAAAAACCACTTTTCGCACTTGTGTTAGTGTTGAAAAACCACTTTTCGCACTTGTGTTGGTGCAGGAAGCCACTTTTGCACTTGTATTAGTGTGGAAAAACCACTTTTCGCACTTGTGTTAGTGTTGAAAAACCACTTTTCGCACTTGTGTTAGTGTTGAAAAACCACTTTTCGCACTTGTGTTAGTGTTGAAAAACCACTTTTCGCACTTGTGTTAGTGTTGAAAAACCACTTTTCGCACTTGTGTTGGTGCAGGAAACCACTTTTGCACTTGTATTAGTGTGGAAAAACCACTTTTCGCACTTGTGTTAGTGTTGAAAAACCACTTTTCGCACTTGTGTTAGTGTTGAAAAACCACTTTTCGCACTTGTGTTGGTGCAGGAAACCACTTTTGCACTTGTATTAGTGTGGAAAAAACACTTTTCGCACTTGTGTTAGTGTTGAAAAACCACTTTTCGCACTTGTGTTAGTGTTGAAAAACCACTTTTCGCACAAGTGTTGGTGCAGGAAACCACTTTTGCACTTGTATTAGTGTGGAAGAAACACTTTTTGAACTTGTGATAGTGTTGAAAACCACTTTTCGCACTTGTGTTAGTGTTGAAAAACCACTTTTCGCACTTGTGTTAGTGTTGAAAAACCACTTTTCGCACTTGTGTTAGTGTTGAAAAACCACTTTTCGCACTTGTGTTGGTGCAGGAAACCACTTTTGCAGTTGTATTGGTGTGGAAAAAACACTTTTCGCACTTGTGTTAGTGTTGAAAAACCACTTTTCGCACTTGTGTTAGTGTTGAAAAACCACTTTTCGCACTTGTGTTGGTGCAGGAAACCACTTTTGCACATGTATTAGTGTGGAAAAACCACTTTTCGCACTTGTGTTAGTGTTGAAAAACCACTTTTCGCACTTGTGTTAGTGTTGAAAAACCACTTTTCGCACTTGTGTTGGTGCAGGGAAACCACTTTTGCACTTGTATTAGTGTGGAAAAAACACTTTTCGCACTTGTGTTAGTGTTGAAAAACCACTTTTCGCACTTGTGTTAGTGTTGAAAAACCACTTTTCGCACTTGTGTTGGTGCAGGAAACAACTTTAGCACTTGTATTAGTGTGGAAAAAACACTTTTCGCACTTGTGTTAGTGTTGAAAAAACACTTTTCGCATTTGTGTTAGTGTTGAAAAACCACTTTTCGCACTTGTGTTGGTGCAGGAAACCACTTTTTGCACTTGTGATAGTGTTGAAAAACCACTTTTCGCACTAGTGTTAGTGTTGACAAACCACTTTTCGCACTTGTGTTGGTGCAGGAAACCACTTTTGCACTTGTATTAGTATGGAAAAACCAGTTTTCGCACTTGTGTTAGTGTTGATAAACCACCTTTCGCACTTGTGTTAGTGTTGAAAAACCACTTTTCGCACGTGTTGGTGCAGGAAACCACTTTTGCACTTGTATTAGTGTGGAAAAACCACTTTTTGCGCTTGTGTTAGTGTTGAAAAACCACTTTTCGCACTTATGTTGGTGTTGAAAAACCACTTTTCGCACTTGTGTTGGTGCAGGAAACCACTTTTGCACTTGTATTAGTGTGGAAAATACACTTTTTGCACTTGTTATATTGTTGAAAAACCACTTTTCGCACTTGTGTTAGTGTTGAAAAACCACTTTTCGCACTTGTGTTAGTGTTGAAAAACCACTTTTCGCACTTGTGTTGGTGCAGGAAACCACTTTTGCATTTGTATTAGTGTGGAAAAAACACTTTTCGCACTTGTGTTAGTGTCGAAAAACCACTTTTCGCACTTGTGTTAGTGTTGAAAAACCACTTTTCGCACTTGTGTTGGTGCAGGAAACCACTTTTGCACTTGTATTAGTGTGGAAAAAACACTTTTCGCACTTGTGTTAGTGTTGAAAAAACACTTTTCGCATTTGTGTTAGTGTTGAAAAACCACTTTTCGCACTTGTGTTGGTGCAGGAAACCACTTTTTGCACTTGTGATAGTGTTGAAAAACCACTTTTCGCACTTGTGTTAGTGTTGAAAAACCACTTTTCGCACTTGTGTTGGTGTAGGAAACCACTTTTGCACTTGTATTAGTGTGGAAAAACCACTTTTCGCACTTGTGTTAGTGTTGAAAAACCACTTTCCGCACTTGTGTTAGTGTTGAAAAACCACTTTTCGCACTTGTGTTGGTGCAGGAAACCACTTTTGCACTTGTATTAGTGTGGAAAAACCACTTTTCGCGCTTGTGTTAGTGTTGAAAAACCACTTTTCGCACTTGTGTTAGTGCAGGAAACCACTTTTGCACTTGTATTAGTGTGGGAAATACACTTTTTGCACTTGTGATAGTGTTGAAAAACCACTTTTCGCACTTGTGTTAGTGTTGAAAAACCACTTTTCGCACTTGTGTTGGTGTAGGAAACCACTTTTGCACTTGTATTAGTGTGGAAAAACCACTTTTCGCACTTGTGTTAGTGTTGAAAAACCACTTTCCGCACTTGTGTTAGTGTTGAAAAACCACTTTTCGCACTTGTGTTAGTGTTGAATAACCACTTTTGGCACTTGTGTTGGTGCAGGAAACCACTTTTGCACTTGTATTAGTGTGGAAAAAACACTTTTTGCACTTGTGATAGTGTTGAAAAACCACTTTTCGCACTTGTGTTGTAGTGTTGAAAAACCACTTTTCGCACTTGTGTTGGTGCAGGAAACCACTTTTGCACTTGTATTAGTGTGGAAAAAACACTTTTCGCACTTGTGTTAGTGTTGAAAAACCACTTTTCGCACTTGTGTTGGTGCAGGAAACCACTTTTGCACTTGTATTAGTGTGGAAGAAACACTTTTTGAACTTGTGATAGTGTTGAAAAACCACTTTTCGCACTTGTGTTAGTGTTGAAAAACCACTTTTCGCACTTGTGTTGGTGCAGGAAACCACTTTTGCACTTGTATTAGTGTGGAAAAAACACTTTTCGCACTTGTGTTAGTGTTGAAAAACCACTTTTCGCACTTGTGTTAGTGTTGAAAAACCACTTTTCGCACTTGTGTTTGTGCAGGAAACCACTTTTGCACTTGTATTAGTGTGGAAAAAACCACTTTTCGCACTTGTGAGTGTTGAAAAACCACTTTTCGCACTTGTGTTCGTGTTGAAAAACCACTTTTCGCACTTGTGTTGGTGCAGGAAACCACTTTCGCACTTGTGTTAGTGTTGAAAAACCACTTTTCGCACTTGTGTTAGTGTTGAAAAACCACTTTTCGCACTTGTGTTGGTGCAGTAAACCACTTTTGCACTTGTATTAGTGTGGAAAAAACACTTTTCGCACTTGTGTTAGTGTTGAAAAACCACTTTTCGCACTTGTGTTAGTGTTGAAAAACCACTTTTCGCACTTGTGTTGGTGCAGGAAACCACTTTTGCACTTGTATTAGTGTGGAAAAAACCACTTTTCGCACTTGTGAGTGTTGAAAAACCACTTTCCGCACTTGTGGTCGTGTTGAAAAACCACTTTTCGCACTTGTGTTGGTGCAGGAAACCACTTTTGCACTTGTATTAGTGTGGAAAAACCACTTTTCGCGCTTGTGTTAGTGTTGAAAAACTACTTTTCGCACTTGTGTTAGTGTTGAAAAACCACTTTTCGCACTTGTGTTGGTGCAGGAAACCACTTTTGCACTTGTATTAGTGTGGAAAATACACTTTTTGCACTTGTGATAGTGTTGAAAAAACACTTTTCGCACTTGTGTTAGTGTTAAAAAACCACTTTTCGCACTTGTGTTAGTGTTGAAAAACCACTTTTCGCACTTGTGTTGGTGCAGGAAACCACTTTTGCACTTGTATTAGTGTGGAAAAACACTTTTCGCACTTGTGTTAGTGTTGAAAAACCACTTTTCGCAATTGTGTTAGTGTTGAAAAACCACTTTTCGCACTTGTGTTGGTGCAGGAAACCACTTTTGCACTTGTATTAGTGTGGAAAAAACACTTTTTGCACTTGTGTTAGTGTTGAAAAACCACTTTTCGCACTTGTGTTGGTGCAGGAAACCACTTTTGCACTTGTATTAGTGTGGAAAAACCACTTTTCGCACTTGTGTTAGTGTTGAAAAACCACGTTCCGCACTTGTGTTAGTGTTGAAAAACCACTTTTCGCACTTGTGTTAGTGTTGAATAACCACTTTTGGCACTTGTGTTGGTGCAGGAAACCACTTTTGCACTTGTATTAGTGTGGAAAAAACACTTTTTGCACTTGCGATAGTGTTGAAAAACCACTTTTCGCACTTGTGTTAGTGTTGAAAAACCACTTTTCGCACTTGTGTTGGTGCAGGAAGCCACTTTTGCACTTGTATTAGTGTGGAAAAACCACTTTTCGCACTTGTGTTAGTGTTGAAAAACCACTTTTCGCACTTGTGTTAGTGTTGAAAAACCACTTTTCGCACTTGTGTTAGTGTTGAAAAACCACTTTTCGCACTTGTGTTAGTGTTGAAAAACCACTTTTCGCACTTGTGTTGGTGCAGGAAACCACTTTTGCACTTGTATTAGTGTGGAAAATACACTTTTTGCACTTGTGATAGTGTTGAAAAAACACTTTTCGCACTTGTGTTAGTGTTGAAAAACCACTTTTCGCACTTGTGTTGGTGCAGGAAACCACTTTTGCACTTGTATTAGTGTGGAAAAACCACTTTTCGCACTTGTGTTAGTGTTGAAAAACCACTTTTCGCACTTGTGTTAGTGTTGAAAAACCACTTTTCGCACTTGTGTTGGTGCAGGAAACCACTTTTGCACTTGTATTAGTGTGGAAAATACACTTTTTGCACTTGTGATAGTGTTGAAAAACCACTTTTCGCACTTGTGTTAGAGTTGAAAAACCACTTTTCGCCCTTGTGTTGGTGCAGGAAACCACTTTTGCACTTGTATTAGTGTGGAAAAACCACTTTTCGCACTTGTGTTAGTGTTGAAAAACCACTTTTCGCACTTGTGTTAGTGTTAAAAAGCACTTTTCGCACTTGTGTTAGTGTTGAAAAACCACTTTTCGCACTTGTGTTGGTGCAGGAAACCACTTTTGCACTTGTATTAGTGTGGAAAAACACTTTTCGCACTTGTGTTAGTGTTGAAAAACCACTTTTCGCACTTGTGTTAGTGTTGAAAAACCACTTTTCGCACTTGTGTTGGTGCAGGAAACCACTTTTGCACTTGTATTAGTGTGGAAAAAACACTTTTTGCACTTGTGTTAGTGTTGAAAAACCACTTTTCGCACTTGTGTTGGTGCAGGAAACCACTTTTGCACTTGTATTAGTGTGGAAAAACCACTTTTCGCACTTGTGTTAGTGTTGAAAAACCACTTTCCGCACTTGTGTTAGTGTTGAAAAACCACTTTTCGCACTTGTGTTAGTGTTGAATAACCACTTTTGGCACTTGTGTTGGTGCAGGAAACCACTTTTGCACTTGTATTAGTGTGGAAAAAACACTTTTTGCACTTGCGATAGTGTTGAAAAACCACTTTTCGCACTTGTGTTAGTGTTGAAAAACCACTTTTCGCACTTGTGTTGGTGCAGGAAGCCACTTTTGCACTTGTATTAGTGTGGAAAAACCACTTTTCGCACTTGTGTTAGTGTTGAAAAACCACTTTTCGCACTTGTGTTAGTGTTGAAAAACCACTTTTCGCACTTGTGTTAGTGTTGAAAAACCACTTTTCGCACTTGTGTTGGTGCAGGAAACCACTTTTGCACTTGTATTAGTGTGGAAAAACCACTTTTCGCACTTGTGTTAGTGTTGAAAAACCACTTTTCGCACTTGTGTTAGTGTTGAAAAACCACTTTTCGCACTTGTGTTAGTGTTGAAAAACCACTTTTCGCACTTGTGTTGGTGCAGGAAACCACTTTTGCAGTTGTATTGGTGTGGAAAAAACACTTTTCGCACTTGTGTTAGTGTTGAAAAACCACTTTTCGCACTTGTGTTAGTGTTGAAAAACCACTTTTCGCACTTGTGTTGGTGCAGGAAACCACTTTTGCACATGTATTAGTGTGGAAAAACCACTTTTCGCACTTGTGTTAGTGTTGAAAAACCACTTTTCGCACTTGTGTTAGTGTTGAAAAACCACTTTTCGCACTTGTGTTGGTGCAGGGAAACCACTTTTGCACTTGTATTAGTGTGGAAAAAACACTTTTCGCACTTGTGTTAGTGTTGAAAAACCACTTTTCGCACTTGTGTTAGTGTTGAAAAACCACTTTTCGCACTTGTGTTGGTGCAGGAAACAACTTTAGCACTTGTATTAGTGTGGAAAAAACACTTTTCGCACTTGTGTTAGTGTTGAAAAAACACTTTTCGCATTTGTGTTAGTGTTGAAAAACCACTTTTCGCACTTGTGTTGGTGCAGGAAACCACTTTTTGCACTTGTGATAGTGTTGAAAAACCACTTTTCGCACTAGTGTTAGTGTTGACAAACCACTTTTCGCACTTGTGTTGGTGCAGGAAACCACTTTTGCACTTGTATTAGTATGGAAAAACCAGTTTTCGCACTTGTGTTAGTGTTGATAAACCACCTTTCGCACTTGTGTTAGTGTTTAAAAACCACTTTTCGCACGTGTTGGTGCAGGAAACCACTTTTGCACTTGTATTAGTGTGGAAAAACCACTTTTTGCGCTTGTGTTAGTGTTGAAAAACCACTTTTCGCACTTATGTTGGTGTTGAAAAACCACTTTTCGCACATGTGTTGGTGCAGGAAACCACTTTTGCACTTGTATTAGTGTGGAAAATACACTTTTTGCACTTGTTATATTGTTGAAAAACCACTTTTCGCACTTGTGTTAGTGTTGAAAAACCACTTTTCGCACTTGTGTTAGTGTTGAAAAACCACTTTTCGCACTTGTGTTGGTGCAGGAAACCACTTTTGCATTTGTATTAGTGTGGAAAAAACACTTTTCGCACTTGTGTTAGTGTCGAAAAACCACTTTTCGCACTTGTGTTAGTGTTGAAAAACCACTTTTCGCACTTGTGTTGGTGCAGGAAACCACTTTTGCACTTGTATTAGTGTGGAAAAAACACTTTTCGCACTTGTGTTAGTGTTGAAAAAACACTTTTCGCATTTGTGTTAGTGTTGAAAAACCACTTTTCGCACTTGTGTTGGTGCAGGAAACCACTTTTTGCACTTGTGATAGTGTTGAAAAACCACTTTTCGCACTTGTGTTAGTGTTGAAAAACCACTTTTCGCACTTGTGTTGGTGTAGGAAACCACTTTTGCACTTGTATTAGTGTGGAAAAACCACTTTTCGCACTTGTGTTAGTGTTGAAAAACCACTTTCCGCACTTGTGTTAGTGTTGAAAAACCACTTTTCGCACTTGTGTTGGTGCAGGAAACCACTTTTGCACTTGTATTAGTGTGGAAAAACCACTTTTCGCGCTTGTGTTAGTGTTGAAAAACCACTTTTCGCACTTGTGTTAGTGCAGGAAACCACTTTTGCACTTGTATTAGTGTGGAAAATACACTTTTTGCACTTGTGATAGTGTTGAAAAACCACTTTTCGCACTTGTGTTAGTGTTGAAAAACCACTTTTCGCACTTGTGTTGGTGTAGGAAACCACTTTTGCACTTGTATTAGTGTGGAAAAACCACTTTTCGCACTTGTGTTAGTGTTGAAAAACCACTTTTCGCACTTGTGTTGGTGCAGGAAGCCACTTTTGCACTTGTATTAGTGTGGAAAAACCACTTTTCGCACTTGTGTTAGTGTTGAAAAACCACTTTTCGCACTTGTGTTAGTGTTGAAAAACCACTTTTCGCACTTGTGTTAGTGTTGAAAAACCACTTTTCGCACTTGTGTTAGTGTTGAAAAACCACTTTTCGCACTTGTGTTGGTGCAGGAAACCACTTTTGCACTTGTATTAGTGTGGAAAATACACTTTTTGCACTTGTGATAGTGTTGAAAAAACACTTTTCGCACTTGTGTTAGTGTTGAAAAACCACTTTTCGCACTTGTGTTGGTGCAGGAAACCACTTTTGCACTTGTATTAGTGTGGAAAAACCACTTTTCGCACTTGTGTTAGTGTTGAAAAACCACTTTTCGCACTTGTGTTAGTGTTGAAAAACCACTTTTCGCACTTGTGTTGGTGCAGGAAACCACTTTTGCACTTGTATTAGTGTGGAAAATACACTTTTTGCACTTGTGATAGTGTTGAAAAACCACTTTTCGCACTTGTGTTAGAGTTGAAAAACCACTTTTCGCTCTTGTGTTGGTGCAGGAAACCACTTTTGCACTTGTATTAGTGTGGAAAAACCACTTTTCGCACTTGTGTTAGTGTTGAAAAACCACTTTTCGCACTTGTGTTAGTGTTAAAAAGCACTTTTCGCACTTGTGTTAGTGTTGAAAAACCACTTTTCGCACTTGTGTTGGTGCAGGAAACCACTTTTGCACTTGTATTAGTGTGGAAAAACACTTTTCGCACTTGTGTTAGTGTTGAATAACCACTTTTCGCACTTGTGTTAGTGTTGAAAAACCACTTTTCGCACTTGTGTTGGTGCAGGAAACCACTTTTGCACTTGTATTAGTGTGGAAAAAACACTTTTTGCACTTGTGTTAGTGTTGAAAAACCACTTTTCGCACTTGTGTTGGTGCAGGAAACCACTTTTGCACTTGTATTAGTGTGGAAAAACCACTTTTCGCACTTGTGTTAGTGTTGAAAAACCACTTTCCGCACTTGTGTTAGTGTTGAAAAACCACTTTTCGCACTTGTGTTAGTGTTGAATAACCACTTTTGGCACTTGTGTTGGTGCAGGAAACCACTTTTGCACTTGTATTAGTGTGGAAAAAACACTTTTTGCACTTGCGATAGTGTTGAAAAACCACTTTTCGCACTTGTGTTAGTGTTGAAAAACCACTTTTCGCACTTGTGTTGGTGCAGGAAGCCACTTTTGCACTTGTATTAGTGTGGAAAAACCACTTTTCGCACTTGTGTTAGTGTTGAAAAACCACTTTTCGCACTTGTGTTAGTGTTGAAAAACCACTTTTCGCACTTGTGTTAGTGTTGAAAAACCACTTTTCGCACTTGTGTTGGTGCAGGAAACCACTTTTGCACTTGTATTAGTGTGGAAAAAACACTTTTCGCACTTGTGTTAGTGTTGAAAAACCACTTTTCGCACTTGTGTTAGTGTTGAAAAACCACTTTTCGCACAAGTGTTGGTGCAGGAAACCACTTTTGCACTTGTATTAGTGTGGAAGAAACACTTTTTGAACTTGTGATAGTGTTGAAAAACCACTTTTCGCACTTGTGTTAGTGTTGAAAAACCACTTTTCGCACTTGTGTTAGTGTTGAAAAACCACTTTTCGCACTTGTGTTAGTGTTGAAAAACCACTTTTCGCACTTGTGTTGGTGCAGGAAACCACTTTTGCAGTTGTATTGGTGTGGAAAAAACACTTTTCGGACTTGTGTTAGTGTTGAAAAACCACTTTTCGCACTTGTGTTAGTGTTGAAAAACAACTTATCGCACTTGTGTTGGTGCAGGAAACCACTTTTGCACATGTATTAGTGTGGAAAAACCACTTTTCGCACTTGTGTTAGTGTTGAAAAACCACTTTTCGCACTTGTGTTAGTGTTGAAAAACCACTTTTCGCACTTGTGTTGGTGCAGGGAAACCACTTTTGCACTTGTATTAGTGTGGAAAAAACACTTTTCGCACTTGTGTTAGTGTTGAAAAACCACTTTTCGCACTTGTGTTAGTGTTGAAAAACCACTTTTCGCACTTGTGTTCGTGCAGGAAACAACTTTAGCACTTGTATTAGTGTGGAAAAAACACTTTTCGCACTTGTGTTAGTGTTGAAAAAACACTTTTCGCATTTGTGTTAGTGTTGAAAAACCACTTTTCGCACTTGTGTTGGTGCAGGAAACCACTTTTTGCACTTGTGATAGTGTTGAAAAACCACTTTTCGCACTAGTGTTAGTGTTGACAAACCACTTTTCGCACTTGTGTTGGTGCAGGAAACCACTTTTGCACTTGTATTAGTATGGAAAAACCAGTTTTCGCACTTGTGTTAGTGTTGATAAACCACCTTTCGCACTTGTGTTAGTGTTGAAAAACCACTTTTCGCACGTGTTGGTGCAGGAAACCACTTTTGCACTTGTATTAGTGTGGAAAAACCACTTTTTGCGCTTGTGTTAGTGTTGAAAAACCACTTTTCGCACTTATGTTGGTGTTGAAAAACCACTTTTCGCACATGTGTTGGTGCAGGAAACCACTTTTGCACTTGTATTAGTGTGGAAAATACACTTTTTGCACTAGTTATATTGTTGAAAAACCACTTTTCGCACTTGTGTTAGTGTTGAAAAACCACTTTTCGCACTTGTGTTAGTGTTGAAAAACCACTTTTCGCACTTGTGTTGGTGCAGGAAACCACTTTTGCATTTGTATTAGTGTGGAAAAAACACTTTTCGCACTTGTGTTAGTGTCGAAAAACCACTTTTCGCACTTGTGTTAGTGTTGAAAAACCACTTTTCGCACTTGTGTTGGTGCAGGAAACCACTTTTGCACTTGTATTAGTGTGGAAAAAACACTTTTCGCACTTGTGTTAGTGTTGAAAAAACACTTTTCGCATTTGTGTTAGTGTTGAAAAACCACTTTTCGCACTTGTGTTGGTGCAGGAAACCACTTTTTGCACTTGTGATAGTGTTGAAAAACCACTTTTCGCACTTGTGTTAGTGTTGAAAAACCACTTTTCGCACTTGTGTTGGTGTAGGAAACCACTTTTGCACTTGTATTAGTGTGGAAAAACCACTTTTCGCACTTGTGTTAGTGTTGAAAAACCACTTTCCGCACTTGTGTTAGTGTTGAAAAACCACTTTTCGCACTTGTGTTGGTGCAGGAAACCACTTTTGCACTTGTATTAGTGTGGAAAAACCACGTTTCGCACTTGTGTTAGTGTTGAAAAACCACTTTTCGCACTTGTGTTGGTGCAGGAAACCACTTTTGCACTTGTATTAGTATGGAAAAACCAGTTTTCGCACTTGTGTTAGTGTTGATAAACCACCTTTCGCACTTGTGTTAGTGTTGAAAAACCACTTTTCGCACTTGTGTTGTTGCAGGAAACCACTTTTGCACTTGTATTAGTGTGGAAAAACCACTTTTTGCGCTTGTGTTAGTGTTGAAAAACCACTTTTCGCACTTATGTTGGTGTTGAAAAACCACTTTTCGCACATGTGTTGGTGCAGGAAACCACTTTTGCACTTGTATTAGTGTGGAAAATACACTTTTTGCACCATTTATATTGTTGAAAAACCACTTTTCGCACTTGTGTTAGTGTTGAAAAACCACTTTTCGCACTTGTGTTAGTGTTGAAAAACCACTTTTCGCACTTGTGTTGGTGCAGGAAACCACTTTTGCATTTGTATTAGTGTGGAAAAAACACTTTTCGCACTTGTGTTAGTGTCGAAAAACCACTTTTCGCACTTGTGTTAGTGTTGAAAAACCACTTTTCGCACTTGTGTTGGTGCAGGAAACCACTTTTGCACTTGTATTAGTGTGGAAAAAACACTTTTCGCACTTGTGTTAGTGTTGAAAAAACACTTTTCGCATTTGTGTTAGTGTTGAAAAACCACTTTTCGCACTTGTGTTGGTGCAGGAAACCACTTTTTGCACTTGTGATAGTGTTGAAAAACCACTTTTCGCACTTGTGTTAGTGTTGAAAAACCACTTTTCGCACTTGTGTTGGTGTAGGAAACCACTTTTGCACTTGTATTAGTGTGGAAAAACCACTTTTCGCACTTGTGTTAGTGTTGAAAAACCACTTTCCGCACTTGTGTTAGTGTTGAAAAACCACTTTTCGCACTTGTGTTGGTGCAGGAAACCACTTTTGCACTTGTATTAGTGTGGAAAAACCACTTTTCGCGCTTGTGTTAGTGTTGAAAAACCACTTTTCGCACTTGTGTTAGTGCAGGAAACCACTTTTGCACTTGTATTAGTGTGGAAAATACACTTTTTGCACTTGTGATAGTGTTGAAAAACCACTTTTCGCACTTGTGTTAGTGTTGAAAAACCACTTTTCGCACTTGTGTTGGTGTAGGAAACCACTTTTGCACTTGTATTAGTGTGGAAAAACCACTTTTCGCACTTGTGTTAGTGTTGAAAAACCACTTTCCGCAGTTGTGTTAGTGTTGAAAAACCACTTTTCGCACTTGTGTTAGTGTTGAATAACCACTTTTGGCACTTGTGTTGGTGCAGGAAACCACTTTTGCACTTGTATTAGTGTGGAAAAAACACTTTTTGCACTTGTGATAGTGTTGAAAAACCACTTTTCGCACTTGTGTTGTAGTGTTGAAAAACCACTTTTCGCACTTGTGTTGGTGCAGGAAACCACTTTTGCACTTGTATTAGTGTGGAAAAAACACTTTTCGCACTTGTGTTAGTGTTGAAAAACCACTTTTCGCACTTGTGTTGGTGCAGGAAACCACTTTTGCACTTGTATTAGTGTGGAAAAAACACTTTTCGCACTTGTGTTAGTGTTGAAAAACCACTTTTCGCACTTGTGGTAGTGTTGAAAAACCACTTTTCGCACTTGTGTTGGTGCAGGAAACCACTTTTGCACTTGTATTAGTGTGGAAAAAACCACTTTTCGCACTTGTGAGTGTTGAAAAACCACTTTTCGCACTTGTGTTCGTGTTGAAAAACCACTTTTCGCACTTGTGTTGGTGCAGGAAACCACTTTCGCACTTGTGTTAGTGTTGAAAAACCACTTTTCGCACTTGTGTTAGTGTTGAAAAACCACTTTTCGCACTTGTGTTGGTGCAGGAAACCACTTTTGCACTTGTATTAGTGTGGAAAAAACACTTTTCGCACTTGTGTTAGTGTTGAAAAACCACTTTTCGCACTTGTGTTAGTGTTGAAAAACCACTTTTCGCACTTGTGTTGGTGCAGGAAACCACTTTTGCACTTGTATTAGTGTGGAAAAAACCACTTTTCGCACTTGTGAGTGTTGAAAAACCACTTTTCGCAACTTGTGGTCGTGTTGAAAAACCACTTTTCGCACTTGTGTTGGTGCAGGAAACCACTTTTGCACTTGTATTAGTGTGGAAAAACCACTTTTCGCGCTTGTGTTAGTGTTGAAAAACTACTTTTCGCACTTGTGTTAGTGTTGAAAAACCACTTTTCGCACTTGTGTTGGTGCAGGAAACCACTTTTGCACTTGTATTAGTGTGGAAAATACACTTTTTGCACTTGTGATAGTGTTGAAAAAACACTTTTCGCACTTGTGTTAGTGTTAAAAAACCACTTTTCGCACTTGTGTTAGTGTTGAAAAACCACTTTTCGCACTTGTGTTAGTGTTGAAAAACCACTTTTCGCACTTGTGTTGGTGCAGGAAACCACTTTTGCACTTGTATTAGTGTGGAAAAACACTTTTCGCACTTGTGTTAGTGTTGAAAAACCACTTTTCGCACTTGTGTTAGTGTTGATAAACCACTTTTCGCACTTGTGTTGGTGCAGGAAACCACTTTTGCACTTGTATTAGTGTGGAAAAAACACTTTTTGCACTTGCGTTAGTGTTGAAAAACCACTTTTCGCACTTGTGTTGGTGCAGGAAACCACTTTTGCACTTGTATTAGTGTGGAAAAACCACTTTTCGCACTTGTGTTAGTGTTGAAAAACCACTTTCCGCACTTGTGTTAGTGTTGAAAAACCACTTTTCGCACTTGTGTTAGTGTTGAATAACCACTTTTGGCACTTGTGTTGGTGCAGGAAACCACTTTTGCACTTGTATTAGTGTGGAAAAAACACTTTTTGCACTTGCGATAGTGTTGAAAAACCACTTTTCGCACTTGTGTTAGTGTTGAAAAACCACTTTTCGCACTTGTGTTGGTGCAGGAAGCCACTTTTGCACTTGTATTAGTGTGGAAAAACCACTTTTCGCACTTGTGTTAGTGTTGAAAAACCACTTTTCGCACATGTGTTAGTGTTGAAAAACCACATTTCGCACTTGTGTTAGTGTTGAAAAACCACATTTCGCACTTGTGTTGGTGCAGGAAACCACTTTTGCACTTGTATTAGTGTGCAAAAAACACTTTTCGCACTTGTGTTAGTGTTGAAAAACCACTTTTCGCACTTGTGTTAGTGTTGAAAAACCACTTTTCGCACAAGTGTTGGTGCAGGAAACCACTTTTGCACTTGTATTAGTGTGGAATAAACACTTTTTGAACTTGTGATAGTGTTGAAAAACCACTTTTCGCACTTGTGTTAGTGTTGAAAAACCACTTTTCGCACTTGTGTTAGTGTTGAAAAACCACTTTTCGCACTTGTGTTAGTGTTGAAAAACCACTTTTCGCACTTGTGTTGGTGCAGGAAACCACTTTTGCAGTTGTATTGGTGTGGAAAAAACACTTTTCGCACTTGTGTTTGTGTTGAAAAACCACTTTTCGCACTTGTGTTAGTGTTGAAAAACCACTTTTCGCACTTGTGTTGGTGCAGGAAACCACTTTTGCACATGTATTAGTGTGGAAAAACCACTTTTCGCACTTGTGTTAGTGTTGAAAAACCACTTTTCGCACTTGTGTTAGTGTTGAAAAACCACTTTTCGCACTTGTGTTGGTGCAGGGAAACCACTTTTGCACTTGTATTAGTGTGGAAAAAACACTTTTCGCACTTGTGTTAGTGTTGAAAAACCACTTTTCGCACTTGTGTTAGTGTTGAAAAACCACTTTTCGCACTTGTGTTGGTGCAGGAAACAACTTTAGCCTTTAGCCTATAGTGCCTTTTTTCTACATTCCCTAAACTCTCCTGCACTCCATCCTCCATCCAGCGTCCTTAAACGTATTTTTAACTCGAAGGTCACAAGAAACTCATTTTGCAATAAATGTTCGTTTCCCATAAATCGTACACTTTCAAAAATCCAATCTCACCCCTCCCCTCCAAATCTTCCCCATAACCCCTCCCCTCCAAATCTTCCCCATCACCCCTCCCCTCCAAATCTTCCCCATCACCCATCCCTTTCAAATCTCCCCCCTTGCCCCCTCCCTCCTAAACTACCCCCTCACCCCTCCCCGCCAAGACGCCCCCTCGCCCCTCCCCTCCTAGACTCCTGCCTCACCCCTCCCCTCCAAATCTCCCCCATATCCCATCCCTTTCAAATCCCTCCCCTTGTCCCTTCCCTCCCAAACTCCCCCCTCACCCCTCCCCTTCAAATCTCCCCACCCTCATTGCTTCTCAATTTCCCCCCTCTCACTCCCCCTCCTCAAAGCATCCTCCCCGCTTCTTCCCCCTTCAAACTCTCACCTCCATCTCCCCCAACCTTCTGCCTCGCTCTTCCCCCTCCTCAAATAACACCTCATTGTGGCTCACCCAATCACCATCAAACCTTTTGTCCGCCCCATCCGTCCCTTTCTCCGAGCTATTCTGAAATCTCTGACACACCTTCAACAGCTCTCCCTACCTCTTCCACCTCTTCCACATCTTACCCTACCCCTCCTCCCCCCTGTCCTGTATCTGATGCTCCCCCTTCCTCTTCATTAACGGTATGGACCTCAAACATCCGGGGCCTTCGTTCAAACTTAACTGATCTCTCCATACAGGTTGCTTCTGTCAAACCAGACGTGATCTGCTTAACAGAAACTTTCCTCCTTTATGATGTCTCTGATTCCATAGTATCTCTCCCGGGCTACTCCCTCCTCCGGTATGATAGACCTGAGCCTCGTCCTGGAGGCGGGGTTGCTATCTTTATCAAAAACTCTCTTCCTCACTCGCCCTGCACTGCACTCTCTCCACCTCACCCCCAGGAATACCTCTGGCTACGGCTTCCCCTTCGCTCCCACCTCTTGTTCATATGTGTGTTGTACCGTCCACCAAACAGTGATGACTCCATCTACATCTCGCTGTCTGATGATATGGACCAACTTCTATCTACTCATCCCAACTCTCTCTTCCTCATATGTGGTGATTTCAACTGTCATCATGCCAGTTGGCTGGGTGTGGGTACCTCTCTCACCAGCCATGGCTCCTCAGCAAAGGACTTCTGCGACTCACTGGGACTGACACAATCTGTCAATTTCCCGACCCGGATCTCAGTCAACGGAACATCTTCTCTTCTGGACTTGGTTATGACTAACTTCCCTGAAAATGTCTGCTGCTCTTCTTCTGCTCCGATCGGATCATCTGATCATGTCCTTGTTAAAGTGGACATCTCTCTGACCATCCTCAGGGAGCCTGCTCAGCGTCGACGAGTCTGGCATTTCACTCAGGCCAACTGGCACGGTCTTCAAGCAGCCATCAATCATCTGGACTGGTCTCCCATCTCTACCACCTCTGACATCAACTCATCCTGGGAATTCTTCCAAAGTAAATTGCTCTCTCTCATGCACAGATTTATCCCATCTCGTCTTCAGTTGTCATACCCTTCCTCCCGTCCATGGTACACGGAATCTTGTGGTGAGGCTGTTGCCCAGAAACAACTTGCCTTCGTCTCCTGGAAAGCAAATCCAACGGAAGGAAATCTCATTTCCTTTCACAAAGCCCGAAACAAGTGTGTGTCCACCCTCAGGAGAGCCAGGAAAGAATATCTCTCCGTTCTCAAGACCGAACTCTCTTATCTGTCTCCCTCTTCCAAATCCTGGTGGCGTCTGGTCAAATCCGTTTCTGGTGTTTGTTCCCCCTCCATCCCCTCCCTTACCTCAAAGGGCTACACAGCTGACTCCGCACGTGAAAAAGCTGAATGCCTCAACTCTGTGTTTGCCTCTAAATCTTGTGTCCCAAACCCATCCCTCTCTGTACCCACCATACCCAGTCGTACCCTGCTGCTCCTGGACTCCGTGTCCTTTCCTCCTGACAAGGTGGAAAAGTTTCTGTCAACCCTCGACTCTGATTCTGCAACTGGACCCGACGGCATCAGCCCACGGGTCCTAAAATCCTGCTCTGCTGCTCTATCTCACCCTCTCTCTGTTCTCTTCACCCTCTCTTTTGCTCAAGGTCAACTGCCATCTGCTTGGAAATCAGCCAACATCACCGCTTTGCACAAAAAAGGTGCAAAAACAGATCCTAGCAACTACAGACCAATCAGCCTTCTCCCAATTATCAGCAAAGTCATGGAATCCATCATTGCTTCTGATATGAAATCTTTCCTCTTCTCCAATGGCTTGATCTCTGATCATCAATTTGGTTTCAGACCAGGTCACTCTACTCTGGACATGCTGCTTCTGCTGTCTCAACAATGGATGGAGGTCCTCAATGCCAAACAGGAAATTAGAGCTGTCTCCCTCGACATATCACGTGCCTTCGACACGGTCTGGCACCCCGCTCTGCTCACCAAACTCTCCTCCTTTGGTATCCATGGAAATCTCCACGCATGGCTGGCGGACTTCCTCTCTAGTCGTCGTCAACGTGTGGCCCTGAATGGGTTTCTCTCATCTCCTCTTCCTGTTCAGGCTGGAGTTCCCCAAGGCAGTGTTCTGGGCCCCGTGCTTTTTCTGGTCTTCATCAATGATCTCTCTGACTCTCTCGAAAATCCTCTCTATCTCTTTGCTGATGACTCCACTCTCTGCCACTCCATTCCTCTTCCCTCAGATCGGCAGTCTGCTGCCTCCTCACTCTCTGAAGACCTGGACAAAATCACAGACTGGTCAAACAAGTGGAACATGTCTTTCAATACTGACAAATCTCACACTCTTACTATGTCTCTCCGAAAAGATCGACTGGACAACCCTCCCATCTACTTTCTCAACAATCCTCTCCAAGAAGTTCTGTCGCTCAAGATTTTGGGTCTCACTATCTGCCATGATCTTTCTTGGGAAAACCACATTTCCAAGCTGGCCTCCAAAGCCAGTCGCCGACTGGGCATCCTCCGTCGTACGAAGTCCTTCCTCGGCACACCTGAGCTCCTCACCACATACAAGGCTTTCATCCGCAGCTCAATGGAATACTGTTCTCCCCTATGGGCCGGTGCTCCTGCCTCACACCTAGCTCGGCTTCACGCTGTTGAAACCAAAGCTTTCAGAATTATTGGAATCTCCCGCGATGAAGCTATCTCTGAGGGCCTTTCACTCACTCACCGCAGGCAGGTAGGTGGTCTTTCTGTCTTCTACCGACTCCTCTCCGGCCTTGCACCCCCAGCTCTCTCTGTGCTCTGTCCCCCAAATATTCCTACAGGTCGCACAAGATCTGCCAGCAACCCTCTGATGGTTAAACTGCCGAAATCTCGGCTCTCCGCTCACCTTCCCTCTTTCATTCCTCTTTTCTCCCGCCTCTGGAACAAACTACCTCACTCCCTTCAATCCCACTCCTCCCTCCATGTCTTTAAAACAGCTGTTCACCACCATCTCTTATCTTCCCCCATCCAAAACCTTGAACTTTTCTACCCCCGCTAATTCACCCCAGATCCACCTTGTTTGAAATTCCAACTTCTTTCCTGTAAGTCCTGGCAGGGTCCATATGTTTTATACCTCTCCCACTGCCCCCTTCCCACGCCCCCCCCCCCCCCAAAGCCCTCGCCCTCTCTCAGATCTCTCGATGTCTCCATGTCTCTCGGTCCCTGCTCTCAAATGTTGTGTTTGTGTCCTTCCCCCTCTCTCCCCATCTTGTCTACCGCTCCCTATGTTATATGTTTTATGTGTCGGTTTGTCTTTCTGTGTGATTAATGTTCGCTCTTTCACGAGCCTCGAACTTGTATACAAAAAAAATAAAAAATAAAAATAAAAAAAAGCACTTGTATTAGTGTGGAAAAAACACTTTTCGCACTTGTGTTAGTGTTGAAAAAACACTTTTCGCATTTGTGTTAGTGTTGAAAAACCACTTTTCGCACTTGTGTTGGTGCAGGAAACCACTTTATGCACTTGTGATAGTGTTGAAAAACCACTTTTCGCACTAGTGTTAGTGTTGACAAACCACTTTTCGCACTTGTGTTGGTGCAGGAAACCACTTTTGCACTTGTATTAGTATGGAAAAACCAGTTTTCGCACTTGTGTTAGTGTTGATAAACCACCTTTCGCACTTGTGTTAGTGTTGAAAAACCACTTTTCGCACGTGTTGGTGCAGGAAACCACTTTTGCACTTGTATTAGTGTGGAAAAAACACTTTTCGCACTTGTGTTAGTGTCGAAAAACCACTTTTCGCACTTGTGTTAGTGTTGAAAAACCACTTTTCGCACTTGTGTTGGTGCAGGAAACCACTTTTGCACTTGTATTAGTGTGGAGAAAACACTTTTCGCACTTGTGTTAGTGTTGAAAAAACACTTTTCGCATTTGTGTTAGTGTTGAAAAACCACTTTTCGCACTTGTGTTGGTGCAGGAAACCACTTTTTGCACTTGTGATAGTGTTGAAAAACCACTTTTCGCACTTGTGTTAGTGTTGAAAAACCACTTTTCGCACTTGTGTTGGTGTAGGAAACCACTTTTGCACTTGTATTAGTGTGGAAAAACCACTTTTCGCACTTGTGTTAGTGTTGAAAAACCACTTTCCGCACTTGTGTTAGTGTTGAAAAACCACTTTTCGCACTTGTGTTGGTGCAGGAAACCACTTTTGCACTTGTATTAGTGTGGAAAAACCACTTTTCGCGCTTGTGTTAGTGTTGAAAAACCACTTTTCGCACTTGTGTTAGTGCAGGAAACCACTTTTGCACTTGTATTAGTGTGGAAAATACACTTTTTGCACTTGTGATAGTGTTGAAAAACCACTTTTCGCACTTGTGTTAGTGTTGAAAAACCACTTTTCGCACTTGTGTTGGTGTAGGAAACCACTTTTGCACTTGTATTAGTGTGGAAAAACCACTTTTCGCAATTGTGTTAGTGTTGAAAAACCACTTTCCGCACTTGTGTTAGTGTTGAAAAACCACTTTTCGCACTTGTGTTAGTGTTGAATAACCACTTTTGGCACTTGTGTTGGTGCAGGAAACCACTTTTGCACTTGTATTAGTGTGGAAAAAACACTTTTTGCACTTGTGATAGTGTTGAAAAACCACTTTTCGCACTTGTGTTGTAGTGTTGAAAAACCACTTTTCGCACTTGTGTTGGTGCAGGAAACCACTTTTGCACTTGTATTAGTGTGGAAAAAACACTTTTCGCACTTGTGTTAGTGTTGAAAAACCACTTTTCGCACTTGTGTTGGTGCAGGAAACCACTTTTGCACTTGTTATAGTGTGGAAGAAACACTTTTTGAACTTGTGATAGTGTTGAAAAACCACTTTTCGCACTTGTGTTAGTGTTGAAAAACCACTTTTCGCACTTGTGTTGGTGCAGGAAACCACTTTTGCACTTGTATTAGTGTGGAAAAAACACTTTTCGCACTTGTGTTAGTGTTGAAAAACCACTTTTCGCACTTGTGGTAGTGTTGAAAAACCACTTTTCGCACTTGTGTTGGTGCAGGAAACCACTTTTGCACTTGTATTAGTGTGGAAAAAACCACTTTTCGCACTTGTGAGTGTTGAAAAACCACTTTTCGCACTTGTGTTCGTGTTGAAAAACCACTTTTCGCACTTGTGTTGGTGCAGGAAACCACTTTCGCACTTGTGTTAGTGTTGAAAAACCACTTTTCGCACTTGTGTTAGTGTTGAAAAACCACTTTTCGCACTTGTGTTGGTGCAGGAAACCACTTTTGCACTTGTATTAGTGTGGAAAAAACACTTTTCGCACTTGTGTTAGTGTTGAAAAACCACTTTTCGCACTTGTGTTAGTGTTGAAAAACCACTTTTCGCACTTGTGTTGGTGCAGGAAACCACTTTTGCACTTGTATTAGTGTGGAAAAAACCACTTTTCGCACTTGTGAGTGTTGAAAAACCACTTTTCGCACTTGTGGTCGTGTTGAAAAACCACTTTTCGCACTTGTGTTGGTGCAGGAAACCACTTTTGCACTTGTATTAGTGTGGAAAAACCACTTTTCGCGCTTGTGTTAGTGTTGAAAAACTACTTTTCGCACTTGTGTTAGTGTTGAAAAACCACTTTTCGCACTTGTGTTGGTGCAGGAAACCACTTTTGCACTTGTATTAGTGTGGAAAATACACTTTTTGCACTTGTGATAGTGTTGAAAAAACACTTTTCGCACTTGTGTTAGTGTTAAAAAACCACTTTTCGCACTTGTGTTAGTGTTGAAAAACCACTTTTCGCACTTGTGTTAGTGTTGAAAAACCACTTTTCGCACTTGTGTTGGTGCAGGAAACCACTTTTGCACTTGTATTAGTGTGGAAAAACACTTTTCGCACTTGTGTTAGTGTTGAAAAACCACTTTTCGCACTTGTGTTAGTGTTGATAAACCACTTTTCGCACTTGTGTTGGTGCAGGAAACCACTTTTGCACTTGTATTAGTGTGGAAAAAACACTTTTTGCACTTGCGTTAGTGTTGAAAAACCACTTTTCGCACTTGTGTTGGTGCAGGAAACCACTTTTGCACTTGTATTAGTGTGGAAAAACCACTTTTCGCACTTGTGTTAGTGTTGAAAAACCACTTTCCGCACTTGTGTTAGTGTTGAAAAACCACTTTTCGCACTTGTGTTAGTGTTGAATAACCACTTTTGGCACTTGTGTTGGTGCAGGAAACCACTTTTGCACTTGTATTAGTGTGGAAAAAACACTTTTTGCACTTGCGATAGTGTTGAAAAACCACTTTTCGCACTTGTGTTAGTGTTGAAAAACCACTTTTCGCACTTGTGTTGGTGCAGGAAGCCACTTTTGCACTTGTATTAGTGTGGAAAAACCACTTTTCGCACTTGTGTTAGTGTTGAAAAACCACTTTTCGCACATGTGTTAGTGTTGAAAAACCACATTTCGCACTTGTGTTAGTGTTGAAAAACCACATTTCGCACTTGTGTTGGTGCAGGAAACCACTTTTGCACTTGTATTAGTGTGCAAAAAACACTTTTCGCACTTGTGTTAGTGTTGAAAAACCACTTTTCGCACTTGTGTTAGTGTTGAAAAACCACTTTTCGCACAAGTGTTGGTGCAGGAAACCACTTTTGCACTTGTATTAGTGTGGAAGAAACACTTTTTGAACTTGTGATAGTGTTGAAAAACCACTTTTCGCACTTGTGTTAGTGTTGAAAAACCACTTTTCGCACTTGTGTTAGTGTTGAAAAACCACTTTTCGCACTTGTGTTAGTGTTGAAAAACCACTTTTCGCACTTGTGTTGGTGCAGGAAACCACTTTTGCAGTTGTATTGGTGTGGAAAAAACACTTTTCGCACTTGTGTTTGTGTTGAAAAACCACTTTTCGCACTTGTGTTAGTGTTGAAAAACCACTTTTCGCACTTGTGTTGGTGCAGGAAACCACTTTTGCACATGTATTAGTGTGGAAAAACCACTTTTCGCACTTGTGTTAGTGTTGAAAAACCACTTTTCGCACTTGTGTTAGTGTTGAAAAACCACTTTTCGCACTTGTGTTGGTGCAGGGAAACCACTTTTGCACTTGTATTAGTGTGGAAAAAACACTTTTCGCACTTGTGTTAGTGTTGAAAAACCACTTTTCGCACTTGTGTTAGTGTTGAAAAACCACTTTTCGCACTTGTGTTGGTGCAGGAAACAACTTTAGCCTTTAGCCTATAGTGCCTTTTTTCTACATTCCCTAAACTCTCCTGCACTCCATCCTCCATCCAGCGTCCTTAAACGTATTTTTAACTCGAAGGTCACAAGAAACTCATTTTGCAATAAATGTTCGTTTCCCATAAATCGTACACTTTCAAAAATCCAATCTCACCCCTCCCCTCCAAATCTTCCCCATAACCCCTCCCCTCCAAATCTTCCCCATCACCCCTCCCCTCCAAATCTTCCCCATCACCCATCCCTTTCAAATCTCCCCCCTTGCCCCCTCCCTCCTAAACTACCCCCTCACCCCTCCCCGCCAAGACGCCCCCTCGCCCCTCCCCTCCTAGACTCCTGCCTCACCCCTCCCCTCCAAATCTCCCCCATATCCCATCCCTTTCAAATCCCTCCCCTTGTCCCTTCCCTCCCAAACTCCCCCCTCACCCCTCCCCTTCAAATCTCCCCACCCTCATTGCTTCTCAATTTCCCCCCTCTCACTCCCCCTCCTCAAAGCATCCTCCCCGCTTCTTCCCCCTTCAAACTCTCACCTCCATCTCCCCCAACCTTCTGCCTCGCTCTTCCCCCTCCTCAAATAACACCTCATTGTGGCTCACCCAATCACCATCAAACCTTTTGTCCGCCCCATCCGTCCCTTTCTCCGAGCTATTCTGAAATCTCTGACACACCTTCAACAGCTCTCCCTACCTCTTCCACCTCTTCCACATCTTACCCTACCCCTCCTCCCCCCTGTCCTGTATCTGATGCTCCCCCTTCCTCTTCATTAACGGTATGGACCTCAAACATCCGGGGCCTTCGTTCAAACTTAACTGATCTCTCCATACAGGTTGCTTCTGTCAAACCAGACGTGATCTGCTTAACAGAAACTTTCCTCCTTTATGATGTCTCTGATTCCATAGTATCTCTCCCGGGCTACTCCCTCCTCCGGTATGATAGACCTGAGCCTCGTCCTGGAGGCGGGGTTGCTATCTTTATCAAAAACTCTCTTCCTCACTCGCCCTGCACTGCACTCTCTCCACCTCACCCCCAGGAATACCTCTGGCTACGGCTTCCCCTTCGCTCCCACCTCTTGTTCATATGTGTGTTGTACCGTCCACCAAACAGTGATGACTCCATCTACATCTCGCTGTCTGATGATATGGACCAACTTCTATCTACTCATCCCAACTCTCTCTTCCTCATATGTGGTGATTTCAACTGTCATCATGCCAGTTGGCTGGGTGTGGGTACCTCTCTCACCAGCCATGGCTCCTCAGCAAAGGACTTCTGCGACTCACTGGGACTGACACAATCTGTCAATTTCCCGACCCGGATCTCAGTCAACGGAACATCTTCTCTTCTGGACTTGGTTATGACTAACTTCCCTGAAAATGTCTGCTGCTCTTCTTCTGCTCCGATCGGATCATCTGATCATGTCCTTGTTAAAGTGGACATCTCTCTGACCATCCTCAGGGAGCCTGCTCAGCGTCGACGAGTCTGGCATTTCACTCAGGCCAACTGGCACGGTCTTCAAGCAGCCATCAATCATCTGGACTGGTCTCCCATCTCTACCACCTCTGACATCAACTCATCCTGGGAATTCTTCCAAAGTAAATTGCTCTCTCTCATGCACAGATTTATCCCATCTCGTCTTCAGTTGTCATACCCTTCCTCCCGTCCATGGTACACGGAATCTTGTGGTGAGGCTGTTGCCCAGAAACAACTTGCCTTCGTCTCCTGGAAAGCAAATCCAACGGAAGGAAATCTCATTTCCTTTCACAAAGCCCGAAACAAGTGTGTGTCCACCCTCAGGAGAGCCAGGAAAGAATATCTCTCCGTTCTCAAGACCGAACTCTCTTATCTGTCTCCCTCTTCCAAATCCTGGTGGCGTCTGGTCAAATCCGTTTCTGGTGTTTGTTCCCCCTCCATCCCCTCCCTTACCTCAAAGGGCTACACAGCTGACTCCGCACGTGAAAAAGCTGAATGCCTCAACTCTGTGTTTGCCTCTAAATCTTGTGTCCCAAACCCATCCCTCTCTGTACCCACCATACCCAGTCGTACCCTGCTGCTCCTGGACTCCGTGTCCTTTCCTCCTGACAAGGTGGAAAAGTTTCTGTCAACCCTCGACTCTGATTCTGCAACTGGACCCGACGGCATCAGCCCACGGGTCCTAAAATCCTGCTCTGCTGCTCTATCTCACCCTCTCTCTGTTCTCTTCACCCTCTCTTTTGCTCAAGGTCAACTGCCATCTGCTTGGAAATCAGCCAACATCACCGCTTTGCACAAAAAAGGTGCAAAAACAGATCCTAGCAACTACAGACCAATCAGCCTTCTCCCAATTATCAGCAAAGTCATGGAATCCATCATTGCTTCTGATATGAAATCTTTCCTCTTCTCCAATGGCTTGATCTCTGATCATCAATTTGGTTTCAGACCAGGTCACTCTACTCTGGACATGCTGCTTCTGCTGTCTCAACAATGGATGGAGGTCCTCAATGCCAAACAGGAAATTAGAGCTGTCTCCCTCGACATATCACGTGCCTTCGACACGGTCTGGCACCCCGCTCTGCTCACCAAACTCTCCTCCTTTGGTATCCATGGAAATCTCCACGCATGGCTGGCGGACTTCCTCTCTAGTCGTCGTCAACGTGTGGCCCTGAATGGGTTTCTCTCATCTCCTCTTCCTGTTCAGGCTGGAGTTCCCCAAGGCAGTGTTCTGGGCCCCGTGCTTTTTCTGGTCTTCATCAATGATCTCTCTGACTCTCTCGAAAATCCTCTCTATCTCTTTGCTGATGACTCCACTCTCTGCCACTCCATTCCTCTTCCCTCAGATCGGCAGTCTGCTGCCTCCTCACTCTCTGAAGACCTGGACAAAATCACAGACTGGTCAAACAAGTGGAACATGTCTTTCAATCCTGACAAATCTCACACTCTTACTATGTCTCTCCGAAAAGATCGACTGGACAACCCTCCCATCTACTTTCTCAACAATCCTCTCCAAGAAGTTCTGTCGCTCAAGATTTTGGGTCTCACTATCTGCCATGATCTTTCTTGGGAAAACCACATTTCCAAGCTGGCCTCCAAAGCCAGTCGCCGACTGGGCAATGGGCATCCTCCGTCGTACGAAGTCCTTCCTCGGCACACCTGAGCTCCTCACCACATACAAGGCTTTCATCCGCAGCTCAATGGAATACTGTTCTCCCCTATGGGCCGGTGCTCCTGCCTCACACCTAGCTCGGCTTCACGCTGTTGAAACCAAAGCTTTCAGAATTATTGGAATCTCCCGCGATGAAGCTATCTCTGAGGGCCTTTCACTCACTCACCGCAGGCAGGTAGGTGGTCTTTCTGTCTTCTACCGACTCCTCTCCGGCCTTGCACCCCCAGCTCTCTCTGTGCTCTGTCCCCCAAATATTCCTACAGGTCGCACAAGATCTGCCAGCAACCCTCTGATGGTTAAACTGCCGAAATCTCGGCTCTCCGCTCACCTTCACTCTTTCATTCCTCTTTTCTCCCGCCTCTGGAACAAACTACCTCACTCCCTTCAATCCCACTCCTCCCTCCATGTCTTTAAAACAGCTGTTCACCACCATCTCTTATCTTCCCCCATCCAAAACCTTGATCTTTTCTACCCCCGCTAATTCACCCCAGATCCACCTTGTTTGAAATTCCAACTTCTTTCCTGTAAGTCCTGGCAGGGTCCATATGTTTTATACCTCTCCCACTGCCCCCTTCCCACGCCCCCCCCCCCCCAAAGCCCTCGCCCTCTCTCAGATCTCTCGATGTCTCCATGTCTCTCGGTCCCTGCTCTCAAATGTTGTGTTTGTGTCCTTCCCCCTCTCTCCCCATCTTGTCTACCGCTCCCTATGTTATATGTTTTATGTGTCGGTTTGTCTTTCTGTGTGATTAATGTTCGCTCTTTCACGAGCCTCGAACTTGTATACAAAAAAAAAAAAAAAAAAAAAAAAAAAGCACTTGTATTAGTGTGGAAAAAACACTTTTCGCACTTGTGTTAGTGTTGAAAAAACACTTTTCGCATTTGTGTTAGTGTTGAAAAACCACTTTTCGCACTTGTGTTGGTGCAGGAAACCACTTTATGCACTTGTGATAGTGTTGAAAAACCACTTTTCGCACTAGTGTTAGTGTTGACAAACCACTTTTCGCACTTGTGTTGGTGCAGGAAACCACTTTTGCACTTGTATTAGTATGGAAAAACCAGTTTTCGCACTTGTGTTAGTGTTGATAAACCACCTTTCGCACTTGTGTTAGTGTTGAAAAACCACTTTTCGCACGTGTTGGTGCAGGAAACCACTTTTGCACTTGTATTAGTGTGGAAAAACCACTTTTTGCGCTTGTGTTAGTGTTGAAAAACCACTTTTCGCACTTATGTTGGTGTTGAAAAACCACTTTTCGCACTTGTGTTGGTGCAGGAAACCACTTTTGCACTTGTATTAGTGTGGAAAATACACTTTTTGCACTTGTTATAGTGTTGAAAAACCACTTTTCGCACTTGTGTTAGTGTTGAAAAACCACTTTTCGCACTTGTGTTAGTGTTGAAAAACCACTTTTCGCACTTGTGTTGGTGCAGGAAACCACTTTTGCATTTGTATTAGTGTGGAAAAAACACTTTTCGCACTTGTGTTAGTGTCGAAAAACCACTTTTCGCACTTGTGTTAGTGTTGAAAAACCACTTTTCGCACTTGTGTTGGTGCAGGAAACCACTTTTGCACTTGTATTAGTGTGGAAAAAACACTTTTCGCACTTGTGTTAGTGTTGAAAAAACACTTTTCGCATTTGTGTTAGTGTTGATAAACCACTTTTCGCACTTGTGTTGGTGCAGGAAACCACTTTTTGCACTTGTGATAGTGTTGAAAAACCACTTTTCGCACTTGTGTTAGTGTTGAAAAACCACTTTTCGCACTTGTGTTGGTGTAGGAAACCACTTTTGCACTTGTATTAGTGTGGAAAAACCACTTTTCGCACTTGTGTTAGTGTTGAAAAACCACTTTCCGCACTTGTGTTAGTGTTGAAAAACCACTTTTCGCACTTGTGTTGGTGCAGGAAACTACTTTTGCACTTGTATTAGTGTGGAAAAACCACTTTTCGCGCTTGTGTTAGTGTTGAAAAACCACTTTTCGCACTTGTGTTAGTGCAGGAAACCACTTTTGCACTTGTATTAGTGTGGAAAATACACTTTTTGCACTTGTGATAGTGTTGAAAAACCACTTTTCACACTTGTGTTAGTGTTGAAAAACCACTTTTCGCACTTGTGTTGGTGTAGGAAACCACTTTTGCACTTGTATTAGTGTGGAAAAACCACTTTTCGCACGTGTGTTAGTGTTGAAAAACCACTTTCCGCACTTGTGTTAGTGTTGAAAAACCACTTTTCGCACTTGTGTTAGTGTTGAATAACCACTTTTGGCACTTGTGTTGGTGCAGGAAACCACTTTTGCACTTGTATTAGTGTGGAAAAAACACTTTTTGCACTTGTGATAGTGTTGAAAAACCACTTTTCGCACTTGTGTTGTAGTGTTGAAAAACCACTTTTCGCACTTGTGTTGGTGCAGGAAACCACTTTTGCACTTGTATTAGTGTGGAAAAAACACTTTTCGCACTTGTGTTAGTGTTGAAAAACCACTTTTCGCACTTGTGTTGGTGCAGGAAACCACTTTTGCACTTGTATTAGTGTGGAAGAAACACTTTTTGAACTTGTGATAGTGTTGAAAAACCACTTTTCGCACTTGTGTTAGTGTTGAAAAACCACTTTTCGCGCTTGTGTTGGTGCAGGAAACCACTTTTGCACTTGTATTAGTGTGGAAAAAACACTTTTCGCACTTGTGTTAGTGTTGAAAAACCACTTTTCGCACTTGTGTTAGTGTTGAAAAACCACTTTTCGCACTTGTGTTGGTGCAGGAAACCACTTTTGCACTTGTATTAGTGTGGAAAAAACCACTTTTCGCACTTGTGAGTGTTGAAAAACCACTTTTCGCACTTGTGTTCGTGTTGAAAAACCACTTTTCGCACTTGTGTTGGTGCAGGAAACCACTTTCGCACTTGTGTTAGTGTTGAAAAACCACTTTTCGCACTTGTGTTAGTGTTGAAAAACCACTTTTCGCACTTGTGTTGGTGCAGGAAACCACTTTTGCACTTGTATTAGTGTGGAAAAAACACTTTTCGCACTTGTGTTAGTGTTGAAAAACCACTTTTCGCACTTGTGTTAGTGTTGAAAAACCACTTTTCGCACTTGTGTTGGTGCAGGAAACCACTTTTGCACTTGTATTAGTGTGGAAAAAACCACTTTTCGCACTTGTGAGTGTTGAAAAACCACTTTTCGCACTTGTGGTCGTGTTGAAAAACCACTTTTCGCACTTGTGTTGGTGCAGGAAACCACTTTTGCACTTGTATTAGTGTGGAAAAACCACTTTTCGTGCTTGTGTTAGTGTTGAAAAACTACTTTTCGCACTTGTGTTAGTGTTGAAAAACCACTTTTCACACTTGTGTTGGTGCAGGAAACCACTTTTGCACTTGTATTAGTGTGGAAAATACACTTTTTGCACTTGTGATAGTGTTGAAAAAACACTTTTCGCACTTGTGTTAGTGTTGAAAAACCACTTTTCGCACTTGTGTTGGTGCAGGAAACCACTTTTGCACTTGTATTAGTGTGGAAAAACCACTTTTCGCACTTGCGTTAGTGTTGAAAAACCACTTTTCGCACTTGTGTTAGTGTTGAAAAACCACTTTTCGCACTTGTGTTGGTGCAGGAAACCACTTTTGCACTTGTGTTGGTGCAGGAAACCACTTTTGCACTTGTATTAGTGTGGAAAAACCACTTTTCGCACTTGTGTTAGTGTTGAAAAACCACTTTTCGCACTTGTGTTAGTGTTGAAAAACCACTTTTCGCACTTGTGTTAGTGTTGAAAAACCACTTTTCGCACTTGTGTTGGTGCAGGAAACCACTTTTGCACTTGTATTAGTGTGGAAAAACACTTTTCGCACTTGTGTTAGTGTTGAAAAACCACTTTTCGCACTTGTGTTAGTGTTGAAAAACCACTTTTCGCACTTGTGTTGGTGCAGGAAACCACTTTTGCACTTGTATTAGTGTGGAAAAAACACTTTTTGCACTTGTGTTAGTGTTGAAAAACCACTTTTCGCACTTGTGTTGGTGCAGGAAACCACTTTTGCACTTGTATTAGTGTGGAAAAACCACTTTTCGCACTTGTGTTAGTGTTGAAAAACCACTTTCTGCACTTGTGTTAGTGTTGAAAAACCACTTTTCGCACTTGTGTTAGTGTTGAATAACCACTTTTGGCACTTGTGTTGGTGCAGGAAACCACTTTTGCACTTGTATTAGTGTGGAAAAAACACTTTTTGCACTTGCGATAGTGTTGAAAAACCACTTTTCGCACTTGTGTTAGTGTTGAAAAACCACTTTTCGCACTTGTGTTGGTGAAGGAAACCACTTTTGCACTTGTATTAGTGTGGAAAAACCACTTTTCGCACTTGTGTTAGTGTTGAAAAACCACTTTCCGCACTTGTGTTAGTGTTGAAAAACCACTTTTCGCACTTGTGTTGGTGCAGGAAACTACTTTTGCACTTGTATTAGTGTGGAAAAACCACTTTTCGCGCTTGTGTTAGTGTTGAAAAACCACTTTTCGCACTTGTGTTAGTGCAGGAAACCACTTTTGCACTTGTATTAGTGTGGAAAATACACTTTTTGCACTTGTGATAGTGTTGAAAAACCACTTTTCACACTTGTGTTAGTGTTGAAAAACCACTTTTCGCACTTGTGTTGGTGTAGGAAACCACTTTTGCACTTGTATTAGTGTGGAAAAACCACTTTTCGCACGTGTGTTAGTGTTGAAAAACCACTTTCCGCACTTGTGTTAGTGTTGAAAAACCACTTTTCGCACTTGTGTTAGTGTTGAATAACCACTTTTGGCACTTGTGTTGGTGCAGGAAACCACTTTTGCACTTGTATTAGTGTGGAAAAAACACTTTTTGCACTTGTGATAGTGTTGAAAAACCACTTTTCGCACTTGTGTTGTAGTGTTGAAAAACCACTTTTCGCACTTGTGTTGGTGCAGGAAACCACTTTTGCACTTGTATTAGTGTGGAAAAAACACTTTTCGCACTTGTGTTAGTGTTGAAAAACCACTTTTCGCACTTGTGTTGGTGCAGGAAACCACTTTTGCACTTGTATTAGTGTGGAAGAAACACTTTTTGAACTTGTGATAGTGTTGAAAAACCACTTTTCGCACTTGTGTTAGTGTTGAAAAACCACTTTTCGCGCTTGTGTTGGTGCAGGAAACCACTTTTGCACTTGTATTAGTGTGGAAAAAACACTTTTCGCACTTGTGTTAGTGTTGAAAAACCACTTTTCGCACTTGTGTTAGTGTTGAAAAACCACTTTTCGCACTTGTGTTGGTGCAGGAAACCACTTTTGCACTTGTATTAGTGTGGAAAAAACCACTTTTCGCACTTGTGAGTGTTGAAAAACCACTTTTCGCACTTGTGTTCGTGTTGAAAAACCACTTTTCGCACTTGTGTTGGTGCAGGAAACCACTTTCGCACTTGTGTTAGTGTTGAAAAACCACTTTTCGCACTTGTGTTAGTGTTGAAAAACCACTTTTCGCACTTGTGTTGGTGCAGGAAACCACTTTTGCACTTGTATTAGTGTGGAAAAAACACTTTTCGCACTTGTGTTAGTGTTGAAAAACCACTTTTCGCACTTGTGTTAGTGTTGAAAAACCACTTTTCGCACTTGTGTTGGTGCAGGAAACCACTTTTGCACTTGTATTAGTGTGGAAAAAACCACTTTTCGCACTTGTGAGTGTTGAAAAACCACTTTTCGCACTTGTGGTCGTGTTGAAAAACCACTTTTCGCACTTGTGTTGGTGCAGGAAACCACTTTTGCACTTGTATTAGTGTGGAAAAACCACTTTTCGTGCTTGTGTTAGTGTTGAAAAACTACTTTTCGCACTTGTGTTAGTGTTGAAAAACCACTTTTCACACTTGTGTTGGTGCAGGAAACCACTTTTGCACTTGTATTAGTGTGGAAAATACACTTTTTGCACTTGTGATAGTGTTGAAAAAACACTTTTCGCACTTGTGTTAGTGTTGAAAAACCACTTTTCGCACTTGTGTTGGTGCAGGAAACCACTTTTGCACTTGTATTAGTGTGGAAAAACCACTTTTCGCACTTGCGTTAGTGTTGAAAAACCACTTTTCGCACTTGTGTTAGTGTTGAAAAACCACTTTTCGCACTTGTGTTGGTGCAGGAAACCACTTTTGCACTTGTGTTGGTGCAGGAAACCACTTTTGCACTTGTATTAGTGTGGAAAAACCACTTTTCGCACTTGTGTTAGTGTTGAAAAACCACTTTTCGCACTTGTGTTAGTGTTGAAAAACCACTTTTCGCACTTGTGTTGGTGCAGGAAACCACTTTTGCACTTGTATTAGTGTGGAAAAACACTTTTCGCACTTGTGTTAGTGTTGAAAAACCACTTTTCGCACTTGTGTTAGTGTTGAAAAACCACTTTTCGCACTTGTGTTGGTGCAGGAAACCACTTTTGCACTTGTATTAGTGTGGAAAAAACACTTTTTGCACTTGTGTTAGTGTTGAAAAACCACTTTTCGCACTTGTGTTGGTGCAGGAAACCACTTTTGCACTTGTATTAGTGTGGAAAAACCACTTTTCGCACTTGTGTTAGTGTTGAAAAACCACTTTCTGCACTTGTGTTAGTGTTGAAAAACCACTTTTCGCACTTGTGTTAGTGTTGAATAACCACTTTTGGCACTTGTGTTGGTGCAGGAAACCACTTTTGCACTTGTATTAGTGTGGAAAAAACACTTTTTGCACTTGCGATAGTGTTGAAAAACCACTTTTCGCACTTGTGTTAGTGTTGAAAAACCACTTTTCGCACTTGTGTTGGTGAAGGAAACCACTTTTGCACTTGTATTAGTGTGGAAAAACCACTTTTCGCACTTGTGTTAGTGTTGAAAAACCACTTTTTGCACTTGTGTTAGTGTTGAAAAACCACTTTTCAAACTTGTGTTAGTGTTGAAAAACCACTTTTCGCACTTGTGTTGGTGCAGGAAACCACTTTTGCACTTGTATTAGTGTGGAAAAAACACTTTTCGCACTTGTGTTAGTGTTGAAAAACCACTTTTCGCACTTGTGTTAGTGTTGAAAAACCACTTTTCGCACAAGTGTTGGTGCAGGAAACCACTTTTGCACTTGTATTAGTGTGGAAGAAACACTTTTTGAACTTGTGATAGTGTTGAAAAACCACTTTTCGCACTTGTGTTAGTGTTGAAAAACCACTTTTCGCACTTGTGTTAGTGTTGAAAAACCACTTTTCGCACTTGTGTTAGTGTTGAAAAACCACTTTTCGCACTTGTGTTGGTGCAGGAAACCACTTTTGCAGTTGTATTGGTGTGGAAAAAACACTTTTCGCACTTGTGTTAGTGTTGAAAAACCACTTTTCGCACTTGTGTTAGTGTTGAAAAACCACTTTTCGCACTTGTGTTGGTGCAGGAAACCACTTTTGCACATGTATTAGTGTGGAAAAACCACTTTTCGCACTTGTGTTAGTGTTGAAAAACCACTTTTCGCACTTGTGTTAGTGTTGAAAAACCACTTTTCGCACTTGTGTTGGTGCAGGGAAACCACTTTTGCACTTGTATTAGTGTGGAAAAAACACTTTTCGCACTTGTGTTAGTGTTGAAAAACCACTTTTCGCACTTGTGTTAGTGTTGAAAAACCACTTTTCGCACTTGTGTTGGTGCAGGAAACAACTTTAGCACTTGTATTAGTGTGGAAAAAACACTTTTCGCACTTGTGTTAGTGTTGAAAAAACACTTTTCGCATTTGTGTTAGTGTTGAAAAACCACTTTTCGCACTTGTGTTGGTGCAGGAAACCACTTTTTGCACTTGTGATAGTGTTGAAAAACCACTTTTCGCACTAGTGTTAGTGTTGACAAACCACTTTTCGCACTTGTGTTGGTGCAGGAAACCACTTTTGCACTTGTATTAGTATGGAAAAACCATTTTTCGCACTTGTGTTAGTGTTGATAAACCACCTTTCGCACTTGTGTTAGTGTTGAAAAACCACTTTTCGCACGTGTTGGTGCAGGAAACCACTTTTGCACTTGTATTAGTGTGGAAAAACCACTTTTTGCGCTTGTGTTAGTGTTGAAAAACCACTTTTCGCACTTATGTTGGTGTTGAAAAACCACTTTTCGCACTTGTGTTGGTGCAGGAAACCACTTTTGCACTTGTATTAGTGTGGAAAATACACTTTTTGCACTTGTTATATTGTTGAAAAACCACTTTTCGCACTTGTGTTAGTGTTGAAAAACCACTTTTCGCACTTGTGTTAGTGTTGAAAAACCACTTTTCGCACTTGTGTTGGTGCAGGAAACCACTTTTGCATTTGTATTAGTGTGGAAAAAACACTTTTCGCACTTGTGTTAGTGTCGAAAAACCACTTTTCGCACTTGTGTTAGTGTTGAAAAACCACTTTTCGCACTTGTGTTGGTGCAGGAAACCACTTTTGCACTTGTTTTAGTGTGGAAAAAACACTTTTCGCACTTGTGTTAGTGTTGAAAAAACACTTTTCGCATTTGTGTTAGTGTTGAAAAACCACTTTTCGCACTTGTGTTGGTGCAGGAAACCACTTTTTGCACTTGTGATAGTGTTGAAAAACCACTTTTCGCACTTGTGTTAGTGTTGAAAAACCACTTTTCGCACTTGTGTTGGTGTAGGAAACCACTTTTGCACTTGTATTAGTGTGGAAAAACCACTTTTCGCACTTGTGTTAGTGTTGAAAAACCACTTTCCGCACTTGTGTTAGTGTTGAAAAACCACTTTTCGCACTTGTGTTGGTGCAGGAAACCACTTTTGCACTTGTATTAGTGTGGAAAAACCACTTTTTGCGCTTGTGTTAGTGTTGAAAAACCACTTTTCGCACTTGTGTTAGTGCAGGAAACCACTTTTGCACTTGTATTAGTGTGGAAAATACACTTTTTGCACTTGTGATAGTGTTGAAAAACCACTTTTCGCACTTGTGTTAGTGTTGAAAAACCACTTTTCGCACTTGTGTTGGTGTAGGAAACCACTTTTGCACTTGTATTAGTGTGGAAAAACCACTTTTCGCACTTGTGTTAGTGTTGAAAAACCACTTTCCGCACTTGTGTTAGTGTTGAAAAACCACTTTTCGCACTTGTGTTAGTGTTGAATAACCACTTTTGGCACTTGTGTTGGTGCAGGAAACCACTTTTGCACTTGTATTAGTGTGGAAAAAACACTTTTTGCACTTGTGATAGTGTTGAAAAACCACTTTTCGCACTTGTGTTGTAGTGTTGAAAAACCACTTTTCGCATTTGTGTTGGTGCAGGAAACCACTTTTGCACTTGTATTAGTGTGGAAAAAACACTTTTCGCACTTGTGTTAGTGTTGAAAAACCACTTTTCGCACTTGTGTTGGTGCAGGAAACCACTTTTGCACTTGTATTAGTGTGGAAGAAACACTTTTTGAACTTGTGATAGTGTTGAAAAACCACTTTTCGCACTTGTGTTAGTGTTGAAAAACCACTTTTCGCACTTGTGTTGGTGCAGGAAACCACTTTTGCACTTGTATTAGTGTGGAAAAAACACTTTTCGCACTTGTGTTAGTGTTGAAAAACCACTTTTCGCACTTGTGGTAGTGTTGAAAAACCACTTTTCGCACTTGTGTTGGTGCAGGAAACCACTTTTGCACTTGTATTAGTGTGGAAAAAACCACTTTTCGCACTTGTGAGTGTTGAAAAACCACTTTTCGCACTTGTGTTCGTGTTGAAAAACCACTTTTCGCACTTGTGTTGGTGCAGGAAACCACTTTCGCACTTGTGTTAGTGTTGAAAAACCACTTTTCGCACTTGTGTTAGTGTTGAAAAACCACTTTTCGCACTTGTGTTGGTGCAGGAAACCACTTTTGCACTTGTATTAGTGTGGAAAAAACACTTTTCGCACTTGTGTTAGTGTTGAAAAACCACTTTCGCACTTGTGTTAGTGTTGAAAAACCACTTTTCGCACTTGTGTTGGTGCAGGAAACCACTTTTGCACTTGTATTAGTGTGGAAAAAACCACTTTTCGCACTTGTAAGTGTTGAAAAACCACTTTTCGCACTTGTGGTCGTGTTGAAAAACCACTTTTCGCACTTGTGTTGGTGCAGGAAACCACTTTTGCACTTGTATTAGTGTGGAAAAACCACTTTTCGCGCTTGTGTTAGTGTTGAAAAACTACTTTTCGCACTTGTGTTAGTGTTGAAAAACCACTTTTCGCACTTGTGTTGGTGCAGGAAACCACTTTTGCACTTGTATTAGTGTGGAAAATACACTTTTTGCACTTGTGATAGTGTTGAAAAAACACTTTTCGCACTTGTGTTAGTGTTAAAAAACCACTTTTCGCACTTGTGTTAGTGTTGAAAAACCACTTTTCGCACTTGTGTTGGTGCAGGAAACCACTTTTGCACTTGTATTAGTGTGGAAAAACCATTTTCGCACTTGTGTTAGTGTTGAAAAACCACTTTTCGCACTTGTGTTAGTGTTGATAAACCACTTTTCGCACTTGTGTTGGTGCAGGAAACCACTTTTGCACTTGTATTAGTGTGGAAAAAACACTTTTTGCACTTGTGTTAGTGTTGAAAAACCACTTTTCGCACTTGTGTTGGTGCAGGAAACCACTTTTGCACTTGTATTAGTGTGGAAAAACCACTTTTCGCACTTGTGTTAGTGTTGAAAAACCACTTACCGCACTTGTGTTAGTGTTGAAAAACCACTTTTCGCACTTGTGTTAGTGTTGAATAACCACTTTTGGCACTTGTGTTGGTGCAGGAAACCACTTTTGCACTTGTATTAGTGTGGAAAAAACACTTTTTGCACTTGCGATAGTGTTGAAAAACCACTTTTCGCACATGTGTTAGTGTTGAAAAACCACTTTTCGCACTTGTGTTGGTGCAGGAAGCCACTTTTGCACTTGTATTAGTGTGGATAAACCACTTTTCGCACTTGTGTTAGTGTTGAAAAACCACTTTTCGCACATGTGTTAGTGTTGAAAAACCACATTTCGCACTTGTGTTAGTGTTGAAAAACCACATTTCGCACTTGTGTTGGTGCAGGAAACCACTTTTGCACTTGTATTAGTGTGGAAAAAACACTTTTTGCACTTGCGATAGTGTTGAAAAACCACTTTTCGCACTTGTGTTAGTGTTGAAAAACCACTTTTCGCACTTGTGTTGGTGCAGGAAGCCACTTTTGCACTTGTATTAGTGTGGATAAACCACTTTTCGCACTTGTGTTAGTGTTGAAAAACCACTTTTCGCACATGTGTTAGTGTTGAAAAACCACATTTCGCACTTGTGTTAGTGTTGAAAAACCACATTTCGCACTTGTGTTGGTGCAGGAAACCACTTTTGCACTTGTATTAGTGTGCAAAAAACACTTTTCGCACTTGTGTTGGTGCAGGAAACCACTTTTGCACTTGTATTAGTGTGCAAAAAACACTTTTCGCACTTGTGTTAGTGTTGAAAAACCACTTTTTGAACTTGTGATAGTGTTGAAAAACCACTTTTCGCACTTGTGTTAGTGTTGAAAAACCACTTTTCGCACTTGTGTTAGTGTTGAAAAACCACTTTTCGCACTTGTGTTAGTGTTGAAAAACCACTTTTCGCACTTGTGTTGGTGCAGGAAACCACTTTTGCAGTTGTATTGGTGTGGAAAAAACACTTTTCGCACTTGTGTTAGTGTTGAAAAACCACTTTTCGCACTTGTGTTAGTGTTGAAAAACCACTTTTCGCACTTGTGTTGGTGCAGGAAACCACTTTTGCACATGTATTAGTGTGGAAAAACCACTTTTCGCACTTGTGTTAGTGTTGAAAAACCACTTTTCGCACTTGTGTTAGTGTTGAAAAACCACTTTTCACACTTGTGTTGGTGCAGGGAAACGACTTTTGCACTTGTATTAGTGTGGAAAAAACACTTTTCGCACTTGTGTTAGTGTTGAAAAACCACTTTTCGCACTTGTGTTAGTGTTGAAAAACCACTTTTCGCACTTGTGTTGGTGCAGGAAACAACTTTAGCACTTGTATTAGTGTGGAAAAAACACTTTTCGCACTTGTGTTAGTGTTGAAAAAACACTTTTCGCATTTGTGTTAGTGTTGAAAAACCACTTTTCGCACTTGTGTTGGTGCAGGAAACCACTTTTTGCACTTGTGATAGTGTTGAAAAACCACTTTTCGCACTCGTGTTAGTGTTGACAAACCACTTTTCGCACTTGTGTTGGTGCAGGAAACCACTTTTGCACTTGTATTAGTATGGAAAAACCAGTTTTCGCACTTGTGTTAGTGTTGATAAACCACCTTTCGCACTTGTGTTAGTGTTGAAAAACCACTTTTCGCACGTGTTGGTGCAGGAAACCACTTTTGCACTTGTATTAGTGTGGAAAAACCACTTTTTGCGCTTGTGTTAGTGTTGAAAAACCACTTTTCGCACTTATGTTGGTGTTGAAAAACCACTTTTCGCACTTGTGTTGGTGCAGGAAACCACTTTTGCACTTGTATTAGTGTGGAAAATACACTTTTTGCACTTGTTATAGTGTTGAAAAACCACTTTTCGCACTTGTGTTAGTGTTGAAAAACCACTTTTCGCACTTGTGTTAGTGTTGAAAAACCACTTTTCGCACTTGTGTTAGTGTTGAAAAACCACTTTTCGCACTTGTGTTGGTGCAGGAAACCACGTTTGCATTTGTATTAGTGTGGAAAAAACACTTTTCGCACTTGTGTTAGTGTCGAAAAACCACTTTTCGCACTTGTGTTAGTGTTGAAAAACCACTTTTCGCACTTGTGTTGGTGCAGGAAACCACTTTTGCACTTGTATTAGTGTGGAAAAAACACTTTTCGCACTTGTGTTAGTGTTGAAAAAACACTTTTCGCATTTGTGTTAGTGTTGATAAACCACTTTTCGCACTTGTGTTGGTGCAGGAAACCACTTTTTGCACTTGTGATAGTGTTGAAAAACCACTTTTCGCACTTGTGTTAGTGTTGAAAAACCACTTTTCGCACTTGTGTTGGTGTAGGAAACCACTTTTGCACTTGTATTAGTGTGGAAAAACCACTTTTCGCACTTGTGTTAGTGTTGAAAAACCACTTTCCGCACTTGTGTTAGTGTTGAAAAACCACTTTTCGCACTTGTGTTGGTGCAGGAAACCACTTTTGCACTTGTATTAGTGTGGAAAAACCACTTTTCGCGCTTGTGTTAGTGTTGAAAAACCACTTTTCGCACTTGTGTTAGTGCAGGAAACCACTTTTGCACTTGTATTAGTGTGGAAAATACACTTTTTGCACTTGTGATAGTGTTGAAAAACCACTTTTCGCACTTGTGTTAGTGTTGAAAAACCACTTTTCGCACTTGTGTTAGTGTTGAAAAACCACTTTTCGCACTTGTGTTAGTGTTGAAAAACCACTTTTCGCACTTGTGTTGGTGCAGGAAACCACTTTTGCAGTTGTATTGGTGTGGAAAAAACACTTTTCGCACTTGTGTTAGTGTTGAAAAACCACTTTTCGCACTTGTGTTAGTGTTGAAAAACCACTTTTCGCACTTGTGTTGGTGCAGGAAACCACTTTTGCACATGTATTAGTGTGGAAAAACCACTTTTCGCACTTGTGTTAGTGTTGAAAAACCACTTTTCGCACTTGTGTTAGTGTTGAAAAACCACTTTTCGCACTTGTGTTGGTGCAGGGAAACCACTTTTGCACTTGTATTAGTGTGGAAAAAACACTTTTCGCACTTGTGTTAGTGTTGAAAAACCACTTTTCGCACTTGTGTTAGTGTTGAAAAACCACTTTTCGCACTTGTGTTGGTGCAGGAAACAACTTTAGCACTTGTATTAGTGTGGAAAAAACACTTTTCGCACTTGTGTTAGTGTTGAAAAAACACTTTTCGCATTTGTGTTAGTGTTGAAAAACCACTTTTCGCACTTGTGTTGGTGCAGGAAACCACTTTTTGCACTTGTGATAGTGTTGAAAAACCACTTTTCGCACTCGTGTTAGTGTTGACAAACCACTTTTCGCACTTGTGTTGGTGCAGGAAACCACTTTTGCACTTGTATTAGTATGGAAAAACCAGTTTTCGCACTTGTGTTAGTGTTGATAAACCACCTTTCGCACTTGTGTTAGTGTTGAAAAACCACTTTTCGCACGTGTTGGTGCAGGAAACCACTTTTGCACTTGTATTAGTGTGGAAAAACCACTTTTTGCGCTTGTGTTAGTGTTGAAAAACCACTTTTCGCACTTATGTTGGTGTTGAAAAACCACTTTTCGCACTTGTGTTGGTGCAGGAAACCACTTTTGCACTTGTATTAGTGTGGAAAATACACTTTTTGCACTTGTTATAGTGTTGAAAAACCACTTTTCGCACTTGTGTTAGTGTTGAAAAACCACTTTTCGCACTTGTGTTAGTGTTGAAAAACCACTTTTCGCACTTGTGTTGGTGCAGGAAACCACGTTTGCATTTGTATTAGTGTGGAAAAAACACTTTTCGCACTTGTGTTAGTGTCGAAAAACCACTTTTCGCACTTGTGTTAGTGTTGAAAAACCACTTTTCGCACTTGTGTTGGTGCAGGAAACCACTTTTGCACTTGTATTAGTGTGGAAAAAACACTTTTCGCACTTGTGTTAGTGTTGAAAAAACACTTTTCGCATTTGTGTTAGTGTTGATAAACCACTTTTCGCACTTGTGTTGGTGCAGGAAACCACTTTTTGCACTTGTGATAGTGTTGAAAAACCACTTTTCGCACTTGTGTTAGTGTTGAAAAACCACTTTTCGCACTTGTGTTGGTGTAGGAAACCACTTTTGCACTTGTATTAGTGTGGAAAAACCACTTTTCGCACTTGTGTTAGTGTTGAAAAACCACTTTCCGCACTTGTGTTAGTGTTGAAAAACCACTTTTCGCACTTGTGTTGGTGCAGGAAACCACTTTTGCACTTGTATTAGTGTGGAAAAACCACTTTTCGCGCTTGTGTTAGTGTTGAAAAACCACTTTTCGCACTTGTGTTAGTGCAGGAAACCACTTTTGCACTTGTATTAGTGTGGAAAATACACTTTTTGCACTTGTGATAGTGTTGAAAAACCACTTTTCACACTTGTGTTAGTGTTGAAAAACCACTTTTCGCACTTGTGTTGGTGTAGGAAACCACTTTTGCACTTGTATTAGTGTGGAAAAACCACTTTTCGCACGTGTGTTAGTGTTGAAAAACCACTTTCCGCACTTGTGTTAGTGTTGAAAAACCACTTTTCGCACTTGTGTTAGTGTTGAATAACCACTTTTGGCACTTGTTTTGGTGCAGGAAACCACTTTTGCACTTGTATTAGTGTGGAAAAAACACTTTTTGCACTTGTGATAGTGTTGAAAAACCACTTTTCGCACTTGTGTTGTAGTGTTGAAAAACCACTTTTCGCACTTGTGTTGGTGCAGGAAACCACTTTTGCACTTGTATTAGTGTGGAAAAAACACTTTTCGCACTTGTGTTAGTGTTGAAAAACCACTTTTCGCACTTGTGTTGGTGCAGGAAACCACTTTTGCACTTGTATTAGTGTGGAAGAAACACTTTTTGAACTTGTGATAGTGTTGAAAAACCACTTTTCGCACTTGTGTTAGTGTTGAAAAACCACTTTTCGCGCTTGTGTTGGTGCAGGAAACCACTTTTGCACTTGTATTAGTGTGGAAAAAACACTTTTCACACTTGTGTTAGTGTTGAAAAACCACTTTTCGCACTTGTGTTAGTGTTGAAAAACCACTTTTCGCACTTGTGTTGGTGCAGGAAACCACTTTTGCACTTGTATTAGTGTGGAAAAAACCACTTTTCGCACTTGTGAGTGTTGAAAAACCACTTTTCGCACTTGTGTTCGTGTTGAAAAACCACTTTTCGCACTTGTGTTGGTGCAGGAAACCACTTTCGCACTTGTGTTAGTGTTGAAAAACCACTTTTCGCACTTGTGTTAGTGTTGAAAAACCACTTTTCGCACTTGTGTTGGTGCAGGAAACCACTTTTGCACTTGTATTAGTGTGGAAAAAACACTTTTCGCACTTGTGTTAGTGTTGAAAAACCACTTTTCGCACTTGTGTTAGTGTTGAAAAACCACTTTTCGCACTTGTGTTGGTGCAGGAAACCACTTTTGCACTTGTATTAGTGTGGAAAAAACCACTTTTCGCACTTGTGAGTGTTGAAAAACCACTTTTCGCACTTGTGGTCGTGTTGAAAAACCACTTTTCGCACTTGTGTTGGTGCAGGAAACCACTTTTGCACTTGTATTAGTGTGGAAAAACCACTTTTCGCGCTTGTGTTAGTGTTGAAAAACTACTTTTCGCACTTGTGTTAGTGTTGAAAAACCACTTTTCGCACTTGTGTTGGTGCAGGAAACCAGTTTTGCACTTGTATTAGTGTGGAAAATACACTTTTTGCACTTGTGATAGTGTTGAAAAAACACTTTTCGCACTTGTGTTAGTGTTGAAAAACCACTTTTCGCACTTGTGTTGGTGCAGGAATCCACTTTTGCACTTGTATTAGTGTGGAAAAACCACTTTTCGCACTTGCGTTAGTGTTGAAAAACCACTTTTCGCACTTGTGTTAGTGTTGAAAAACCACTTTTCGCACTTGTGTTGGTGCAGGAAACCACTTTTGCACTTGTATTAGTGTGGAAAATACACTTTTTGCACTTGTGATAGTGTTGAAAAACCACTTTTCGCACTTGTGTTAGAGTTGAAAAACCACTTTTCGCTCTTGTGTTGGTGCAGGAAACCACTTTTGCACTTGTATTAGTGTGGAAAAACCACTTTTCGCACTTGTGTTAGTGTTGAAAAACCACTTTTCACACTTGTGTTAGTGTTGAAAAACCACTTTTCACACTTGTGTTAGTGTTGAAAAACCACTTTTCGCACTTGTGTTGGTGCAGGAAACCACTTTTGCACTTGTATTAGTGTGGAAAAACACTTTTCGCACTTGTGTTAGTGTTGAAAAACCACTTTTCGCACTTGTGTTAGTGTTGAAAAACCACTTTTCGCACTTGTGTTGGTGCAGGAAACCACTTTTGCACTTGTATTAGTGTGGAAAAAACACTTTTTGCACTTGTGTTAGTGTTGAAAAACCACTTTTCGCACTTGTGTTGGTGCAGGAAACCACTTTTGCACTTGTATTAGTGTGGAAAAACCACTTTTCGCACTTGTGTTAGTGTTGAAAAACCACTTTCTGCACTTGTGTTAGTGTTGAAAAACCACTTTTCGCACTTGTGTTAGTGTTGAATAACCACTTTTGGCACTTGTGTTGGTGCAGGAAACCACTTTTGCACTTGTATTAGTGTGGAAAAAACACTTTTTGCACTTGCGATAGTGTTGAAAAACCACTTTTCGCACTTGTGTTAGTGTTGAAAAACCACTTTTCGCACTTGTGTTGGTGCAGGAAACCACTTTTGCACTTGTATTAGTGTGGAAAAACCACTTTTCGCACTTGTGTTAGTGTTGAAAAACCACTTTTTGCACTTGTGTTAGTGTTGAAAAACCACTTTTCGCACTTGTGTTAGTGTTGAAAAACCACTTTTCGCACTTGTGTTGGTGCAGGAAACCACTTTTGCACATGTATTAGTGTGGAAAAACCACTTTTCGCACTTGTGTTAGTGTTGAAAAACCACTTTTCGCACTTGTGTTAGTGTTGAAAAACCACTTTTCGCACTTGTGTTGGTGCAGGGAAACCACTTTTGCACTTGTATTAGTGTGGAAAAAACACTTTTCGCACTTGTGTTAGTATTGAAAAACCACTTTTCGCACTTGTGTTAGTGTTGAAAAACCACTTTTCGCACTTGTGTTGGTGCAGGAAACAACTTTAGCACTTGTATTAGTGTGGAAAAAACACTTTTCGCACTTGTGTTAGTGTTGAAAAAACACTTTTCGCATTTGTGTTAGTGTTGAAAAACCACTTTTCGCACTTGTGTTGGTGCAGGAAACCACTTTTTGCACTTGTGATAGTGTTGAAAAACCACTTTTCGCACTCGTGTTAGTGTTGACAAACCACTTTTCGCACTTGTGTTGGTGCAGGAAACCACTTTTGCACTTGTATTAGTATGGAAAAACCAGTTTTCGCACTTGTGTTAGTGTTGATAAACCACCTTTCGCACTTGTGTTAGTGTTGAAAAACCACTTTTCGCACGTGTTGGTGCAGGAAACCACTTTTGCACTTGTATTAGTGTGGAAAAACCACTTTTTGCGCTTGTGTTAGTGTTGAAAAACCACTTTTCGCACTTATGTTGGTGTTGAAAAACCACTTTTCGCACTTGTGTTGGTGCAGGAAACCACTTTTGCACTTGTATTAGTGTGGAAAATACACTTTTTGCACTTGTTATAGTGTTGAAAAACCACTTTTCGCACTTGTGTTAGTGTTGAAAAACCACTTTTCGCACTTGTGTTAGTGTTGAAAAACCACTTTTCGCACTTGTGTTGGTGCAGGAAACCACGTTTGCATTTGTATTAGTGTGGAAAAAACACTTTTCGCACTTGTGTTAGTGTCGAAAAACCACTTTTCGCACTTGTGTTAGTGTTGAAAAACCACTTTTCGCACTTGTGTTGGTGCAGGAAACCACTTTTGCACTTGTATTAGTGTGGAAAAAACACTTTTCGCACTTGTGTTAGTGTTGAAAAAACACTTTTCGCATTTGTGTTAGTGTTGATAAACCACTTTTCGCACTTGTGTTGGTGCAGGAAACCACTTTTTGCACTTGTGATAGTGTTGAAAAACCACTTTTCGCACTTGTGTTAGTGTTGAAAAACCACTTTTCGCACTTGTGTTGGTGTAGGAAACCACTTTTGCACTTGTATTAGTGTGGAAAAACCACTTTTCGCACTTGTGTTAGTGTTGAAAAACCACTTTCCGCACTTGTGTTAGTGTTGAAAAACCACTTTTCGCACTTGTGTTGGTGCAGGAAACCACTTTTGCACTTGTATTAGTGTGGAAAAACCACTTTTCGCGCTTGTGTTAGTGTTGAAAAACCACTTTTCGCACTTGTGTTAGTGCAGGAAACCACTTTTGCACTTGTATTAGTGTGGAAAATACACTTTTTGCACTTGTGATAGTGTTGAAAAACCACTTTTCACACTTGTGTTAGTGTTGAAAAACCACTTTTCGCACTTGTGTTGGTGTAGGAAACCACTTTTGCACTTGTATTAGTGTGGAAAAACCACTTTTCGCACGTGTGTTAGTGTTGAAAAACCACTTTCCGCACTTGTGTTAGTGTTGAAAAACCACTTTTCGCACTTGTGTTAGTGTTGAATAACCACTTTTGGCACTTGTGTTGGTGCAGGAAACCACTTTTGCACTTGTATTAGTGTGGAAAAAACACTTTTTGCACTTGTGATAGTGTTGAAAAACCACTTTTCGCACTTGTGTTGTAGTGTTGAAAAACCACTTTTCGCACTTGTGTTGGTGCAGGAAACCACTTTTGCACTTGTATTAGTGTGGAAAAAACACTTTTCGCACTTGTGTTAGTGTTGAAAAACCACTTTTCGCACTTGTGTTGGTGCAGGAAACCACTTTTGCACTTGTATTAGTGTGGAAGAAACACTTTTTGAACTTGTGATAGTGTTGAAAAACCACTTTTCGCACTTGTGTTAGTGTTGAAAAACCACTTTTCGCGCTTGTGTTGGTGCAGGAAACCACTTTTGCACTTGTATTAGTGTGGAAAAAACACTTTTCGCACTTGTGTTAGTGTTGAAAAACCACTTTTCGCACTTGTGTTAGTGTTGAAAAACCACTTTTCGCACTTGTGTTGGTGCAGGAAACCACTTTTGCACTTGTATTAGTGTGGAAAAAACCACTTTTCGCACTTGTGAGTGTTGAAAAACCACTTTTCGCACTTGTGTTCGTGTTGAAAAACCACTTTTCGCACTTGTGTTGGTGCAGGAAACCACTTTCGCACTTGTGTTAGTGTTGAAAAACCACTTTTCGCACTTGTGTTAGTGTTGAAAAACCACTTTTCGCACTTGTGTTGGTGCAGGAAACCACTTTTGCACTTGTATTAGTGTGGAAAAAACACTTTTCGCACTTGTGTTAGTGTTGAAAGACCACTTTTCGCACTTGTGTTAGTGTTGAAAAACCACTTTTCGCACTTGTGTTGGTGCAGGAAACCACTTTTGCACTTGTATTAGTGTGGAAAAAACCACTTTTCGCACTTGTGAGTGTTGAAAAACCACTTTTCGCACTTGTGGTCGTGTTGAAAAACCACTTTTCGCACTTGTGTTGGTGCAGGAAACCACTTTTGCACTTGTATTAGTGTGGAAAAACCACTTTTCGCGCTTGTGTTAGTGTTGAAAAACTACTTTTCGCACTTGTGTTAGTGTTGAAAAACCACTTTTCGCACTTGTGTTGGTGCAGGAAACCAGTTTTGCACTTGTATTAGTGTGGAAAATACACTTTTTGCACTTGTGATAGTGTTGAAAAAACACTTTTCGCACTTGTGTTAGTGTTGAAAAACCACTTTTCGCACTTGTGTTGGTGCAGGAAACCACTTTTGCACTTGTATTAGTGTGGAAAAACCACTTTTCGCACTTGCGTTAGTGTTGAAAAACCACTTTTCGCACTTGTGTTAGTGTTGAAAAACCACTTTTCGCACTTGTGTTGGTGCAGGAAACCACTTTTGCACTTGTATTAGTGTGGAAAATACACTTTTTGCACTTGTGATAGTGTTGAAAAACCACTTTTCGCACTTGTGTTAGAGTTGAAAAACCACTTTTCGCTCTTGTGTTGGTGCAGGAAACCACTTTTGCACTTGTATTAGTGTGGAAAAACCACTTTTCGCACTTGTGTTAGTGTTGAAAAACCACTTTTCGCACTTGTGTTAGTGTTGAAAAACCACTTTTCGCACTTGTGTTAGTGTTGAAAAACCACTTTTCGCACTTGTGTTGGTGCAGGAAACCACTTTTGCACTTGTATTAGTGTGGAAAAACACTTTTCGCACTTGTGTTAGTGTTGAAAAACCACTTTTTGCACTTGTGTTAGTGTTGAAAAACCACTTTTCGCACTTGTGTTGGTGCAGGAAACCACTTTTGCACTTGTATTAGTGTGGAAAAAACACTTTTTGCACTTGTGTTAGTGTTGAAAAACCACTTTTCGCACTTGTGTTGGTGCAGGAAACCACTTTTGCACTTGTATTAGTGTGGAAAAACCACTTTTCGCACTTGTGTTAGTGTTGAAAAACCACTTTCTGCACTTGTGTTAGTGTTGAAAAACCACTTTTCGCACTTGTGTTAGTGTTGAATAACCACTTTTGGCACTTGTGTTGGTGCAGGAAACCACTTTTGCACTTGTATTAGTGTGGAAAAAACACTTTTTGCACTTGCGATAGTGTTGAAAAACCACTTTTCGCACTTGTGTTAGTGTTGAAAAACCACTTTTCGCACTTGTGTTGGTGCAGGAAACCACTTTTGCACTTGTATTAGTGTGGAAAAACCACTTTTCGCACTTGTGTTAGTGTTGAAAAACCACTTTTTGCACTTGTGTTAGTGTTGAAAAACCACTTTTCGCACTTGTGTTAGTGTTGAAAAACCACTTTTCGCACTTGTGTTGGTGCAGGAAACCACTTTTGCACTTGTATTAGTGTGGAAAAAACACTTTTCGCACTTGTGTTAGTGTTGAAAAACCACTTTTCGCACTTGTGTTAGTGTTGAAAAACCACTTTTCGCACAAGTGTTGGTGCAGGAAACCACTTTTGCACTTGTATTAGTGTGGAAGAAACACTTTTTGAACTTGTGATAGTGTTAAAAAACCACTTTTCGCACTTGTGTTAGTGTTGAAAAACCACTTTTCGCACTTGTGTTAGTGTTGAAAAACCACTTTTCGCACTTGTGTTAGTGTTGAAAAACCACTTTTCGCACTTGTGTTGGTGCAGGAAACCACTTTTGCACTTGTATTAGTGTGGAAAAAACACTTTTCGCACTTGTGTTGGTGCAGGAAACCACTTTTGCACTTGTATTAGTGTGGAAAAAACACTTTTCGCACTTGTGTTAGTGTTGAAAAAACACTTTTCGCATTTGTGTTAGTGTTGATAAACCACTTTTCGCACTTGTGTTGGTGCAGGAAACCACTTTTTGCACTTGTGATAGTGTTGAAAAACCACTTTTCGCACTTGTGTTAGTGTTGAAAAACCACTTTTCGCACTTGTGTTGGTGTAGGAAACCACTTTTGCACTTGTATTAGTGTGGAAAAACCACTTTTCGCACTTGTGTTAGTGTTGAAAAACCACTTTCCGCACTTGTGTTAGTGTTGAAAAACCACTTTTCGCACTTGTGTTGGTGCAGGAAACCACTTTTGCACTTGTATTAGTGTGGAAAAACCACTTTTCGCGCTTGTGTTAGTGTTGAAAAACCACTTTTCGCACTTGTGTTAGTGCAGGAAACCACTTTTGCACTTGTATTAGTGTGGAAAATACACTTTTTGCACTTGTGATAGTGTTGAAAAACCACTTTTCACACTTGTGTTAGTGTTGAAAAACCACTTTTCGCACTTGTGTTGGTGTAGGAAACCACTTTTGCACTTGTATTAGTGTGGAAAAACCACTTTCCGCACTTGTGTTAGTGTTGAAAAACCACTTTTCGCACTTGTGTTGGTGCAGGAAACCACTTTTGCACTTGTATTAGTGTGGAAAAACCACTTTTCGCGCTTGTGTTAGTGTTGAAAAACCACTTTTCGCACTTGTGTTAGTGCAGGAAACCACTTTTGCACTTGTATTAGTGTGGAAAATACACTTTTTGCACTTGTGTTGGTGTAGGAAACCACTTTTGCACTTGTATTAGTGTGGAAAAACCACTTTTCGCACGTGTGTTAGTGTTGAAAAACCACTTTTCGCACTTGTGTTAGAGTTGAAAAACCACTTTTCGCTCTTGTGTTGGTGCAGGAAACCACTTTTGCACTTGTATTAGTGTGGAAAAACCACTTTTCGCACTTGTGTTAGTGTTGAAAAACCACTTTTCGCACTTGTGTTAGTGTTGAAAAACCACTTTTCGCACTTGTGTTAGTGTTGAAAAACCACTTTTCGCACTTGTGTTGGTGCAGGAAACCACTTTTGCACTTGTATTAGTGTGGAAAAACACTTTTCGCACTTGTGTTAGTGTTGAAAAACCACTTTTCGCACTTGTGTTAGTGTTGAAAAACCACTTTTCGCACTTGTGTTGGTGCAGGAAACCACTTTTGCACTTGTATTAGTGTGGAAAAAACACTTTTTGCACTTGTGTTAGTGTTGAAAAACCACTTTTCGCACTTGTGTTGGTGCAGGAAACCACTTTTGCACTTGTATTAGTGTGGAAAAACCACTTTTCGCACTTGTGTTAGTGTTGAAAAACCACTTTCTGCACTTGTGTTAGTGTTGAAAAACCACTTTTCGCACTTGTGTTAGTGTTGAATAACCACTTTTGGCACTTGTGTTGGTGCAGGAAACCACTTTTGCACTTGTATTAGTGTGGAAAAAACACTTTTTGCACTTGCGATAGTGTTGAAAAACCACTTTTCGCACTTGTGTTAGTGTTGAAAAACCACTTTTCGCACTTGTGTTGGTGCAGGAAACCACTTTTGCACTTGTATTAGTGTGGAAAAACCACTTTTCGCACTTGTGTTAGTGTTGAAAAACCACTTTTTGCACTTGTGTTAGTGTTGAAAAACCACTTTTCGCACTTGTGTTAGTGTTGAAAAACCACTTTTCGCACTTGTGTTGGTGCAGGAAACCACTTTTGCACTTGTATTAGTGTGGAAAAAACACTTTTCGCACTTGTGTTAGTGTTGAAAAACCACTTTTCGCACTTGTGTTAGTGTTGAAAAACCACTTTTCGCACAAGTGTTGGTGCAGGAAACCACTTTTGCACTTGTATTAGTGTGGAAGAAACACTTTTTGAACTTGTGATAGTGTTAAAAAACCACTTTTCGCACTTGTGTTAGTGTTGAAAAACCACTTTTCGCACTTGTGTTAGTGTTGAAAAACCACTTTTCGCACTTGTGTTAGTGTTGAAAAACCACTTTTCGCACTTGTGTTGGTGCAGGAAACCACTTTTGCACTTGTATTAGTGTGGAAAAAACACTTTTCGCACTTGTGTTGGTGCAGGAAACCACTTTTGCACTTGTATTAGTGTGGAAAAAACACTTTTCGCACTTGTGTTAGTGTTGAAAAAACACTTTTCGCATTTGTGTTAGTGTTGATAAACCACTTTTCGCACTTGTGTTGGTGCAGGAAACCACTTTTTGCACTTGTGATAGTGTTGAAAAACCACTTTTCGCACTTGTGTTAGTGTTGAAAAACCACTTTTCGCACTTGTGTTAGTGTTGAAAAACCACTTTTCGCACTTGTGTTGGTGCAGGAAACCACTTTTGCACTTGTATTAGTGTGGAAAAAACACTTTTCGCACTTGTGTTGGTGCAGGAAACCACTTTTGCACTTGTATTAGTGTGGAAAAAACACTTTTCGCACTTGTGTTAGTGTTGAAAAAACACTTTTCGCATTTGTGTTAGTGTTGATAAACCACTTTTCGCACTTGTGTTGGTGCAGGAAACCACTTTTTGCACTTGTGATAGTGTTGAAAAACCACTTTTCGCACTTGTGTTAGTGTTGAAAAACCACTTTTCGCACTTGTGTTGGTGTAGGAAACCACTTTTGCACTTGTATTAGTGTGGAAAAACCACTTTTCGCACTTGTGTTAGTGTTGAAAAACCACTTTCCGCACTTGTGTTAGTGTTGAAAAACCACTTTTCGCACTTGTGTTGGTGCAGGAAACCACTTTTGCACTTGTATTAGTGTGGAAAAACCACTTTTCGCGCTTGTGTTAGTGTTGAAAAACCACTTTTCGCACTTGTGTTAGTGCAGGAAACCACTTTTGCACTTGTATTAGTGTGGAAAATACACTTTTTGCACTTGTGATAGTGTTGAAAAACCACTTTTCACACTTGTGTTAGTGTTGAAAAACCACTTTTCACACTTGTGTTGGTGTAGGAAACCACTTTTGCACTTGTATTAGTGTGGAAAAACCACTTTTCGCACTTGTGTTAGTGTTGAAAAACCACTTTTCGCACTTGTGTTGGTGCAGGGAAACCACTTTTGCACTTGTATTAGTGTGGAAAAAACACTTTTCGCACTTGTGTTAGTATTGAAAAACCACTTTTCGCACTTGTGTTAGTGTTGAAAAACCACTTTTCGCACTTGTGTTGGTGCAGGAAACAACTTTAGCACTTGTATTAGTGTGGAAAAAACACTTTTCGCACTTGTGTTAGTGTTGAAAAAACACTTTTCGCATTTGTGTTAGTGTTGAAAAACCACTTTTCGCACTTGTGTTGGTGCAGGAAACCACTTTTTGCACTTGTGATAGTGTTGAAAAACCACTTTTCGCACTCGTGTTAGTGTTGACAAACCACTTTTCGCACTTGTGTTGGTGCAGGAAACCACTTTTGCACTTGTATTAGTATGGAAAAACCAGTTTTCGCACTTGTGTTAGTGTTGATAAACCACCTTTCGCACTTGTGTTAGTGTTGAAAAACCACTTTTCGCACGTGTTGGTGCAGGAAACCACTTTTGCACTTGTATTAGTGTGGAAAAACCACTTTTTGCGCTTGTGTTAGTGTTGAAAAACCACTTTTCGCACTTATGTTGGTGTTGAAAAACCACTTTTCGCACTTGTGTTGGTGCAGGAAACCACTTTTGCACTTGTATTAGTGTGGAAAATACACTTTTTGCACTTGTTATAGTGTTGAAAAACCACTTTTCGCACTTGTGTTAGTGTTGAAAAACCACTTTTCGCACTTGTGTTAGTGTTGAAAAACCACTTTTCGCACTTGTGTTGGTGCAGGAAACCACGTTTGCATTTGTATTAGTGTGGAAAAAACACTTTTCGCACTTGTGTTAGTGTCGAAAAACCACTTTTCGCACTTGTGTTAGTGTTGAAAAACCACTTTTCGCACTTGTGTTGGTGCAGGAAACCACTTTTGCACTTGTATTAGTGTGGAAAAAACACTTTTCGCACTTGTGTTAGTGTTGAAAAAACACTTTTCGCATTTGTGTTAGTGTTGATAAACCACTTTTCGCACTTGTGTTGGTGCAGGAAACCACTTTTTGCACTTGTGATAGTGTTGAAAAACCACTTTTCGCACTTGTGTTAGTGTTGAAAAACCACTTTTCGCACTTGTGTTGGTGTAGGAAACCACTTTTGCACTTGTATTAGTGTGGAAAAACCACTTTTCGCACTTGTGTTAGTGTTGAAAAACCACTTTCCGCACTTGTGTTAGTGTTGAAAAACCACTTTTCGCACTTGTGTTGGTGCAGGAAACCACTTTTGCACTTGTATTAGTGTGGAAAAACCACTTTTCGCGCTTGTGTTAGTGTTGAAAAACCACTTTTCGCACTTGTGTTAGTGCAGGAAACCACTTTTGCACTTGTATTAGTGTGGAAAATACACTTTTTGCACTTGTGATAGTGTTGAAAAACCACTTTTCACACTTGTGTTAGTGTTGAAAAACCACTTTTCGCACTTGTGTTGGTGTAGGAAACCACTTTTGCACTTGTATTAGTGTGGAAAAACCACTTTTCGCACGTGTGTTAGTGTTGAAAAACCACTTTCCGCACTTGTGTTAGTGTTGAAAAACCACTTTTCGCACTTGTGTTAGTGTTGAATAACCACTTTTGGCACTTGTGTTGGTGCAGGAAACCACTTTTGCACTTGTATTAGTGTGGAAAAAACACTTTTTGCACTTGTGATAGTGTTGAAAAACCACTTTTCGCACTTGTGTTGTAGTGTTGAAAAACCACTTTTCGCACTTGTGTTGGTGCAGGAAACCACTTTTGCACTTGTATTAGTGTGGAAAAAACACTTTTCGCACTTGTGTTAGTGTTGAAAAACCACTTTTCGCACTTGTGTTGGTGCAGGAAACCACTTTTGCACTTGTATTAGTGTGGAAGAAACACTTTTTGAACTTGTGATAGTGTTGAAAAACCACTTTTCGCACTTGTGTTAGTGTTGAAAAACCACTTTTCGCGCTTGTGTTGGTGCAGGAAACCACTTTTGCACTTGTATTAGTGTGGAAAAAACACTTTTCGCACTTGTGTTAGTGTTGAAAAACCACTTTTCGCACTTGTGTTAGTGTTGAAAAACCACTTTTCGCACTTGTGTTGGTGCAGGAAACCACTTTTGCACTTGTATTAGTGTGGAAAAAACCACTTTTCGCACTTGTGAGTGTTGAAAAACCACTTTTCGCACTTGTGTTCGTGTTGAAAAAACCCACTTTTCGCACTTGTGTTGGTGCAGGAAACCACTTTCGCACTTGTGTTAGTGTTGAAAAACCACTTTTCGCACTTGTGTTAGTGTTGAAAAACCACTTTTCGCACTTGTGTTGGTGCAGGAAACCACTTTTGCACTTGTATTAGTGTGGAAAAAACACTTTTCGCACTTGTGTTAGTGTTGAAAGACCACTTTTCGCACTGTGTTAGTGTTGAAAAACCACTTTTCGCACTTGTGTTGGTGCAGGAAACCACTTTTGCACTTGTATTAGTGTGGAAAAAACCACTTTTCGCACTTGTGAGTGTTGAAAAACCACTTTTCGCACTTGTGGTCGTGTTGAAAAACCACTTTTCGCACTTGTGTTGGTGCAGGAAACCACTTTTGCACTTGTATTAGTGTGGAAAAACCACTTTTCGCGCTTGTGTTAGTGTTGAAAAACTACTTTTCGCACTTGTGTTAGTGTTGAAAAACCACTTTTCGCACTTGTGTTGGTGCAGGAAACCAGTTTTGCACTTGTATTAGTGTGGAAAATACACTTTTTGCACTTGTGATAGTGTTGAAAAAACACTTTTCGCACTTGTGTTAGTGTTGAAAAACCACTTTTCGCACTTGTGTTGGTGCAGGAAACCACTTTTGCACTTGTATTAGTGTGGAAAAACCACTTTTCGCACTTGCGTTAGTGTTGAAAAACCACTTTTCGCACTTGTGTTAGTGTTGAAAAACCACTTTTCGCACTTGTGTTGGTGCAGGAAACCACTTTTGCACTTGTATTAGTGTGGAAAATACACTTTTTGCACTTGTGATAGTGTTGAAAAACCACTTTTCGCACTTGTGTTAGAGTTGAAAAACCACTTTTCGCTCTTGTGTTGGTGCAGGAAACCACTTTTGCACTTGTATTAGTGTGGAAAAACCACTTTTCGCACTTGTGTTAGTGTTGAAAAACCACTTTTCGCACTTGTGTTAGTGTTGAAAAACCACTTTTCGCACTTGTGTTAGTGTTGAAAAACCACTTTTCGCACTTGTGTTGGTGCAGGAAACCACTTTTGCACTTGTATTAGTGTGGAAAAACACTTTTCGCACTTGTGTTAGTGTTGAAAAACCACTTTTCGCACTTGTGTTAGTGTTGAAAAACCACTTTTCGCACTTGTGTTGGTGCAGGAAACCACTTTTGCACTTGTATTAGTGTGGAAAAAACACTTTTTGCACTTGTGTTAGTGTTGAAAAACCACTTTTCGCACTTGTGTTGGTGCAGGAAACCACTTTTGCACTTGTATTAGTGTGGAAAAACCACTTTTCGCACTTGTGTTAGTGTTGAAAAACCACTTTCTGCACTTGTGTTAGTGTTGAAAAACCACTTTTCGCACTTGTGTTAGTGTTGAATAACCACTTTGGCACTTGTGTTGGTGCAGGAAACCACTTTTGCACTTGTATTAGTGTGGAAAAAACACTTTTTGCACTTGCGATAGTGTTGAAAAACCACTTTTCGCACTTGTGTTAGTGTTGAAAAACCACTTTTCGCACTTGTGTTGGTGCAGGAAACCACTTTTGCACTTGTATTAGTGTGGAAAAACCACTTTTCGCACTTGTGTTAGTGTTGAAAAACCACTTTTTGCACTTGTGTTAGTGTTGAAAAACCACTTTTCGCACTTGTGTTAGTGTTGAAAAACCACTTTTCGCACTTGTGTTGGTGCAGGAAACCACTTTTGCACTTGTATTAGTGTGGAAAAAACACTTTTCGCACTTGTGTTAGTGTTGAAAAACCACTTTTCGCACTTGTGTTAGTGTTGAAAAACCACTTTTCGCACAAGTGTTGGTGCAGGAAACCACTTTTGCACTTGTATTAGTGTGGAAGAAACACTTTTTGAACTTGTGATAGTGTTAAAAAAACCACTTTTCGCACTTGTGTTAGTGTTGAAAAACCACTTTTCGCACTTGTGTTAGTGTTGAAAAACCACTTTTCGCACTTGTGTTAGTGTTGAAAAACACTTTTCGCACTTGTGTTGGTGCAGGAAACCACTTTTGCACTTGTATTAGTGTGGAAAAAACACTTTTCGCACTTGTGTTGGTGCAGGAAACCACTTTTGCACTTGTATTAGTGTGGAAAAAAACACTTTTCGCACTTGTGTTAGTGTTGAAAAAACACTTTTCGCATTTGTGTTAGTGTTGATAAACCACTTTTCGCACTTGTGTTGGTGCAGGAAACCACTTTTTGCACTTGTGATAGTGTTGAAAAACCACTTTTCGCACTTGTGTTAGTGTTGAAAACCACTTTTCGCACTTGTGTTGGTGTAGGAAACCACTTTTGCACTTGTATTAGTGTGGAAAAACCACTTTTCGCACTTGTGTTAGTGTTGAAAAACCACTTTCCGCACTTGTGTTAGTGTTGAAAAACCACTTTTCGCACTTGTGTTGGTGCAGGAAACCACTTTTGCACTTGTATTAGTGTGGAAAAACCACTTTTCGCGCTTGTGTTAGTGTTGAAAAACCACTTTTCGCACTTGTGTTAGTGCAGGAAACCACTTTTGCACTTGTATTAGTGTGGAAAATACACTTTTTGCACTTGTGATAGTGTTGAAAAACCACTTTTCACACTTGTGTTAGTGTTGAAAAACCACTTTTCGCACTTGTGTTGGTGTAGGAAACCACTTTTGCACTTGTATTAGTGTGGAAAAACCACTTTCCGCACTTGTGTTAGTGTTGAAAAACCACTTTTCGCACTTGTGTTGGTGCAGGAAACCACTTTTGCACTTGTATTAGTGTGGAAAAACCACTTTTCGCGCTTGTGTTAGTGTTGAAAAACCACTTTTCGCACTTGTGTTAGTGCAGGAAACCACTTTTGCACTTGTATTAGTGTGGAAAATACACTTTTTGCACTTGTGTTGGTGTAGGAAACCACTTTTGCACTTGTATTAGTGTGGAAAAACCACTTTTCGCACGTGTGTTAGTGTTGAAAAACCACTTTTCGCACTTGTGTTAGAGTTGAAAAACCACTTTTCGCTCTTGTGTTGGTGCAGGAAACCACTTTTGCACTTGTATTAGTGTGGAAAAACCACTTTTCGCACTTGTGTTAGTGTTGAAAAACCACTTTTCGCACTTGTGTTAGTGTTGAAAAACCACTTTTCGCACTTGTGTTAGTGTTGAAAAACCACTTTTCGCACTTGTGTTGGTGCAGGAAACCACTTTTGCACTTGTATTAGTGTGGAAAAACACTTTTCGCACTTGTGTTAGTGTTGAAAAACCACTTTTCGCACTTGTGTTAGTGTTGAAAAACCACTTTTCGCACTTGTGTTGGTGCAGGAAACCACTTTTGCACTTGTATTAGTGTGGAAAAAACACTTTTTGCACTTGTGTTAGTGTTGAAAAACCACTTTTCGCACTTGTGTTGGTGCAGGAAACCACTTTTGCACTTGTATTAGTGTGGAAAAACCACTTTTCGCACTTGTGTTAGTGTTGAAAAACCACTTTCTGCACTTGTGTTAGTGTTGAAAAACCACTTTTCGCACTTGTGTTAGTGTTGAATAACCACTTTTGGCACTTGTGTTGGTGCAGGAAACCACTTTTGCACTTGTATTAGTGTGGAAAAAACACTTTTTGCACTTGCGATAGTGTTGAAAAACCACTTTTCGCACTTGTGTTAGTGTTGAAAAACCACTTTTCGCACTTGTGTTGGTGCAGGAAACCACTTTTGCACTTGTATTAGTGTGGAAAAACCACTTTTCGCACTTGTGTTAGTGTTGAAAAACCACTTTTTGCACTTGTGTTAGTGTTGAAAAACCACTTTTCGCACTTGTGTTAGTGTTGAAAAACCACTTTTCGCACTTGTGTTGGTGCAGGAAACCACTTTTGCACTTGTATTAGTGTGGAAAAAACACTTTTCGCACTTGTGTTAGTGTTGAAAAACCACTTTTCGCACTTGTGTTAGTGTTGAAAAACCACTTTTCGCACAAGTGTTGGTGCAGGAAACCACTTTTGCACTTGTATTAGTGTGGAAGAAACACTTTTTGAACTTGTGATAGTGTTAAAAAACCACTTTTCGCACTTGTGTTAGTGTTGAAAAACCACTTTTCGCACTTGTGTTAGTGTTGAAAAACCACTTTTCGCACTTGTGTTAGTGTTGAAAAACCACTTTTCGCACTTGTGTTGGTGCAGGAAACCACTTTTGCACTTGTATTAGTGTGGAAAAAACACTTTTCGCACTTGTGTTGGTGCAGGAAACCACTTTTGCACTTGTATTAGTGTGGAAAAAACACTTTTCGCACTTGTGTTAGTGTTGAAAAAACACTTTTCGCATTTGTGTTAGTGTTGATAAACCACTTTTCGCACTTGTGTTGGTGCAGGAAACCACTTTTTGCACTTGTGATAGTGTTGAAAAACCACTTTTCGCACTTGTGTTAGTGTTGAAAAACCACTTTTCGCACTTGTGTTAGTGTTGAAAAACCACTTTTCGCACTTGTGTTGGTGCAGGAAACCACTTTTGCACTTGTATTAGTGTGGAAAAAACACTTTTCGCACTTGTGTTGGTGCAGGAAACCACTTTTGCACTTGTATTAGTGTGGAAAAAACACTTTTCGCACTTGTGTTAGTGTTGAAAAAACACTTTTCGCATTTGTGTTAGTGTTGATAAACCACTTTTCGCACTTGTGTTGGTGCAGGAAACCACTTTTTGCACTTGTGATAGTGTTGAAAAACCACTTTTCGCACTTGTGTTAGTGTTGAAAAACCACTTTTCGCACTTGTGTTGGTGTAGGAAACCACTTTTGCACTTGTATTAGTGTGGAAAAACCACTTTTCGCACTTGTGTTAGTGTTGAAAAACCACTTTCCGCACTTGTGTTAGTGTTGAAAAACCACTTTTCGCACTTGTGTTGGTGCAGGAAACCACTTTTGCACTTGTATTAGTGTGGAAAAACCACTTTTCGCGCTTGTGTTAGTGTTGAAAAACCACTTTTCGCACTTGTGTTAGTGCAGGAAACCACTTTTGCACTTGTATTAGTGTGGAAAATACACTTTTTGCACTTGTGATAGTGTTGAAAAACCACTTTTCACACTTGTGTTAGTGTTGAAAAACCACTTTTCACACTTGTGTTGGTGTAGGAAACCACTTTTGCACTTGTATTAGTGTGGAAAAACCACTTTTCGCACGTGTGTTAGTGTTGAAAAACCACTTTCCGCACTTGTGTTAGTGTTGAATAACCACTTTTGGCACTTGTGTTGGTGCAGGAAACCACTTTTGCACTTGTATTAGTGTGGAAAAAACACTTTTTGCACTTGTGATAGTGTTGAAAAACCACTTTTCGCACTTGTGTTGTAGTGTTGAAAAACCACTTTTCGCACTTGTGTTGGTGCAGGAAACCACTTTTGCACTTGTATTAGTGTGGAAAAAACACTTTTCGCACTTGTGTTAGTGTTGAAAAACCACTTTTCGCACTTGTGTTGGTGCAGGAAACCACTTTTGCACTTGTATTAGTGTGGAAGAAACACTTTTTGAACTTGTGATAGTGTTGAAAAACCACTTTTCGCACTTGTGTTAGTGTTGAAAAACCACTTTTCGCGCTTGTGTTGGTGCAGGAAACCACTTTTGCACTTGTATTAGTGTGGAAAAAACACTTTTCGCACTTGTGTTAGTGTTGAAAAACCACTTTTCGCACAAGTGTTGGTGCAGGAAACCACTTTTGCACTTGTATTAGTGTGGAAGAAACACTTTTTGAACTTGTGATAGTGTTAAAAAACCACTTTTCGCACTTGTGTTAGTGTTGAAAAACCACTTTTCGCACTTGTGTTAGTGTTGAAAAACCACTTTTCGCACTTGTGTTAGTGTTGAAAAACCACTTTTCGCACTTGTGTTGGTGCAGGAAACCACTTTTGCACTTGTATTAGTGTGGAAAAAACACTTTTCGCACTTGTGTTGGTGCAGGAAACCACTTTTGCACTTGTATTAGTGTGGAAAAAACACTTTTCGCACTTGTGTTAGTGTTGAAAAAACACTTTTCGCATTTGTGTTAGTGTTGATAAACCACTTTTCGCACTTGTGTTGGTGCAGGAAACCACTTTTTGCACTTGTGATAGTGTTGAAAAACCACTTTTCGCACTTGTGTTAGTGTTGAAAAACCACTTTTCGCACTTGTGTTAGTGTTGAAAAACCACTTTTCGCACTTGTGTTGGTGCAGGAAACCACTTTTGCACTTGTATTAGTGTGGAAAAAACACTTTTCGCACTTGTGTTGGTGCAGGAAACCACTTTTGCACTTGTATTAGTGTGGAAAAAACACTTTTCGCACTTGTGTTAGTGTTGAAAAAACACTTTTCGCATTTGTGTTAGTGTTGATAAACCACTTTTCGCACTTGTGTTGGTGCAGGAAACCACTTTTTGCACTTGTGATAGTGTTGAAAAACCACTTTTCGCACTTGTGTTAGTGTTGAAAAACCACTTTTCGCACTTGTGTTGGTGTAGGAAACCACTTTTGCACTTGTATTAGTGTGGAAAAACCACTTTTCGCACTTGTGTTAGTGTTGAAAAACCACTTTCCGCACTTGTGTTAGTGTTGAAAAACCACTTTTCGCACTTGTGTTGGTGCAGGAAACCACTTTTGCACTTGTATTAGTGTGGAAAAACCACTTTTCGCGCTTGTGTTAGTGTTGAAAAACCACTTTTCGCACTTGTGTTAGTGCAGGAAACCACTTTTGCACTTGTATTAGTGTGGAAAATACACTTTTTGCACTTGTGATAGTGTTGAAAAACCACTTTTCACACTTGTGTTAGTGTTGAAAAACCACTTTTCACACTTGTGTTGGTGTAGGAAACCACTTTTGCACTTGTATTAGTGTGGAAAAACCACTTTTCGCACGTGTGTTAGTGTTGAAAAACCACTTTCCGCACTTGTGTTAGTGTTGAATAACCACTTTTGGCACTTGTGTTGGTGCAGGAAACCACTTTTGCACTTGTATTAGTGTGGAAAAAACACTTTTTGCACTTGTGATAGTGTTGAAAAACCACTTTTCGCACTTGTGTTGTAGTGTTGAAAAACCACTTTTCGCACTTGTGTTGGTGCAGGAAACCACTTTTGCACTTGTATTAGTGTGGAAAAAACACTTTTCGCACTTGTGTTAGTGTTGAAAAACCACTTTTCGCACTTGTGTTGGTGCAGGAAACCACTTTTGCACTTGTATTAGTGTGGAAGAAACACTTTTTGAACTTGTGATAGTGTTGAAAAACCACTTTTCGCACTTGTGTTAGTGTTGAAAAACCACTTTTCGCGCTTGTGTTGGTGCAGGAAACCACTTTTGCACTTGTATTAGTGTGGAAAAAACACTTTTCGCACTTGTGTTAGTGTTGAAAAACCACTTTTCGCACTTGTGTTAGTGTTGAAAAACCACTTTTCGCACTTGTGTTGGTGCAGGAAACCACTTTTGCACTTGTATTAGTGTGGAAAAAACCACTTTTCGCACTTGTGAGTGTTGAAAAACCACTTTTCGCACTTGTGTTCGTGTTGAAAAACCACTTTTCGCACTTGTGTTGGTGCAGGAAACCACTTTCGCACTTGTGTTAGTGTTGAAAAACCACTTTTCGCACTTGTGTTAGTGTTGAAAAACCACTTTTCGCACTTGTGTTGGTGCAGGAAACCACTTTTGCACTTGTATTAGTGTGGAAAAAACACTTTTCGCACTTGTGTTAGTGTTGAAAAACCACTTTTCGCACTTGTGTTAGTGTTGAAAAACCACTTTTCGCACTTGTGTTGGTGCAGGAAACCACTTTTGCACTTGTATTAGTGTGGAAAAAACCACTTTTCGCACTTGTGAGTGTTGAAAAACCACTTTTCGCACTTGTGGTCGTGTTGAAAAACCACTTTTCGCACTTGTGTTGGTGCAGGAAACCACTTTTGCACTTGTATTAGTGTGGAAAAACCACTTTTCGCGCTTGTGTTAGTGTTGAAAAACTACTTTTCGCACTTGTGTTAGTGTTGAAAAACCACTTTTCGCACTTGTGTTGGTGCAGGAAACCAGTTTTGCACTTGTATTAGTGTGGAAAATACACTTTTTGCACTTGTGATAGTGTTGAAAAAACACTTTTCGCACTTGTGTTAGTGTTGAAAAACCACTTTTCGCACTTGTGTTGGTGCAGGAAACCACTTTTGCACTTGTATTAGTGTGGAAAAACCACTTTTCGCACTTGCGTTAGTGTTGAAAAACCACTTTTCGCACTTGTGTTAGTGTTGAAAAACCACTTTTCGCACTTGTGTTGGTGCAGGAAACCACTTTTGCACTTGTATTAGTGTGGAAAATACACTTTTTGCACTTGTGATAGTGTTGAAAAACCACTTTTCGCACTTGTGTTAGAGTTGAAAAACCACTTTTCGCTCTTGTGTTGGTGCAGGAAACCACTTTTGCACTTGTATTAGTGTGGAAAAACCACTTTTCGCACTTGTGTTAGTGTTGAAAAACCACTTTTCGCACTTGTGTTAGTGTTGAAAAACCACTTTTCGCACTTGTGTTAGTGTTGAAAAACCACTTTTCGCACTTGTGTTGGTGCAGGAAACCACTTTTGCACTTGTATTAGTGTGGAAAAACACTTTTCGCACTTGTGTTAGTGTTGAAAAACCACTTTTCGCACTTGTGTTAGTGTTGAAAAACCACTTTTCGCACTTGTGTTGGTGCAGGAAACCACTTTTGCACTTGTATTAGTGTGGAAAAAACACTTTTTGCACTTGTGTTAGTGTTGAAAAACCACTTTTCGCACTTGTGTTGGTGCAGGAAACCACTTTTGCACTTGTATTAGTGTGGAAAAACCACTTTTCGCACTTGTGTTAGTGTTGAAAAACCACTTTCTGCACTTGTGTTAGTGTTGAAAAACCACTTTTCGCACTTGTGTTAGTGTTGAATAACCACTTTTGGCACTTGTGTTGGTGCAGGAAACCACTTTTGCACTTGTATTAGTGTGGAAAAAACACTTTTTGCACTTGCGATAGTGTTGAAAAACCACTTTTCGCACTTGTGTTAGTGTTGAAAAACCACTTTTCGCACTTGTGTTGGTGCAGGAAACCACTTTTGCACTTGTATTAGTGTGGAAAAACCACTTTTCGCACTTGTGTTAGTGTTGAAAAACCACTTTTTGCACTTGTGTTAGTGTTGAAAAACCACTTTTCGCACTTGTGTTAGTGTTGAAAAACCACTTTTCGCACTTGTGTTGGTGCAGGAAACCACTTTTGCACTTGTATTAGTGTGGAAAAAACACTTTTCGCACTTGTGTTAGTGTTGAAAAACCACTTTTCGCACTTGTGTTAGTGTTGAAAAACCACTTTTCGCACAAGTGTTGGTGCAGGAAACCACTTTTGCACTTGTATTAGTGTGGAAGAAACACTTTTTGAACTTGTGATAGTGTTAAAAAACCACTTTTCGCACTTGTGTTAGTGTTGAAAAACCACTTTTCGCACTTGTGTTAGTGTTGAAAAACCACTTTTCGCACTTGTGTTAGTGTTGAAAAACCACTTTTCGCACTTGTGTTGGTGCAGGAAACCACTTTTGCACTTGTATTAGTGTGGAAAAAACACTTTTCGCACTTGTGTTAGTGTTGAAAAACCACTTTTCGCACTTGTGTTAGTGTTGAAAAACCACTTTTTGCACTTGTGTTGGTGCAGGAAACCACTTTTGCACTTGTATTAGTGTGGAAAAAACCACTTTTCGCACTTGTGAGTGTTGAAAAACCACTTTTCGCACTTGTGGTCGTGTTGAAAAACCACTTTTCGCACTTGTGTTGGTGCAGGAAACCACTTTTGCACTTGTATTAGTGTGGAAAAACCACTTTTCGCGCTTGTGTTACTGTTGAAAAACTACTTTTCGCACTTGTGTTAGTGTTGAAAACCACTTTTCGCACTTGTGTTGGTGTAGGAAACCACTTTTGCACTTGTATTAGTGTGGAAAATACACTTTTTGCACTTGTGATAGTGTTGAAAAAACACTTTTCGCACTTGTGTTAGTGTTGAAAAACCACTTTTCGCACTTGTGTTGGTGCAGGAAACCACTTTTGCACTTGTATTAGTGTGGAAAAACCACTTTTCGCACTTGCGTTAGTGTTGAAAAACCACTTTTCGCACTTGTGTTAGTGTTGAAAAACCACTTTTCGCACTTGCGTTGGTGCAGGGAACCACTTTTGCACTTGTATTAGTGTGGAAAATACACTTTTTGCACTTGTGATAGTGTTGAAAAACCACTTTTCGCACTTGTGTTAGAGTTGAAAAACCACTTTTCGCTCTTGTGTTGGTGCAGGAAACGACTTTTGCACTTGTATTAGTGTGGAAAAACCACTTTTCGCACTTGTGTTAGTGTTGAAAAACCACTTTTCGCACTTGTGTTAGTGTTGAAAAACCACTTTTCGCACTTGTGTTCGTGTTGAAAAACCACTTTTCGCACTTGTGTTGGTGCAGGAAACCACTTTTGCACTTGTATTAGTGTGGAAAAACACTTTTCGCACTTGTGTTAGTGTTGAAAAACCACTTTTCGCACTTGTGTTAGTGTTGAAAAACCACTTTTCGCACTTGTGTTGGTGCAGGAAACCACTTTTGCACTTGTATTAGTGTGGAAAAAACACTTTTTGCACTTGTGTTAGTGTTGAAAAACCACTTTTCGCACTTGTGTTGGTGCAGGAAACCACTTTTGCACTTGTATTAGTGTGGAAAAACCACTTTTCGCACTTGTGTTAGTGTTGAAAAACCACTTTCTGCACTTGTGTTAGTGTTGAAAAACCACTTTTCGCACTTGTGTTAGTGTTGAATAACCACTTTTGGCACTTGTGTTGGTGCAGGAAACCACTTTTGCACTTGTATTAGTGTGGAAAAAACACTTTTTGCACTTGCGATAGTGTTGAAAAACCACTTTTCGCACTTGTGTTAGTGTTGAAAAACCACTTTTCGCACTTGTGTTGGTGCAGGAAACCACTTTTGCACTTGTATTAGTGTGGAAAAACCACTTTTCGCACTTGTGTTAGTGTTGAAAAACCACTTTTTGCACTTGTGTTAGTGTTGAAAAACCACTTTTTGCACTTGTGTTAGTGTTGAAAAACCACTTTTCGCACTTGTGTTGGTGCAGGAAACCACTTTTGCACTTGTATTAGTGTGGAAAAAACACTTTTCGCACTTGTGTTAGTGTTGAAAAACCACTTTTCGCACTTGTGTTAGTGTTGAAAAACCACTTTTCGCACAAGTGTTGGTGCAGGAAACCACTTTTGCACTTGTATTAGTGTGGAAGAAACACTTTTTGAACTTGTGATAGTGTTGAAAAACCACTTTTCGCACTTGTGTTAGTGTTGAAAAACCACTTTTCGCACTTGTGTTAGTGTTGAAAAACCACTTTTCGCACTTGTGTTAGTGTTGAAAAACCACTTTTCGCACTTGTGTTGGTGCAGGAAACCACTTTTGCACTTGTATTAGTCTGGAAAAAACACTTTTCGCACTTGTGTTAGTGTTGAAAAACCACTTTTCGCACTTGTGTTAGTGTTGAAAAACCACTTTTCGCACTTGTGTTGGTGCAGGAAACCACTTTTGCACATGTATTAGTGTGGAAAAACCACTTTTCGCACTTGTGTTAGTGTTGAAAAACCACTTTTCGCACTTGTGTTAGTGTTGAAAAACCACTTTTCGCACTTGTGTTGGTGCAGGAAACCACTTTTGCACTTGTATTAGTATGGAAAAAACACTTTTTGCACTTGTGATAGTGTTGAAAAACCACTTTTCGCACTTGTGTTGTAGTGTTGAAAAACCACTTTTCGCACTTGTGTTGGTGCAGGAAACCACTTTTGCACTTGTATTAGTGTGGAAAAAACACTTTTCGCACTTGTGTTAGTGTTGAAAAACCACTTTTCGCACTTGTGTTGGTGCAGGAAACCACTTTTGCACTTGTATTAGTGTGGAAGAAACACTTTTTGAACTTGTGATAGTGTTGAAAAACCACTTTTCGCACTTGTGTTAGTGTTGAAAAACCACTTTTCGCGCTTGTGTTGGTGCAGGAAACCACTTTTGCACTTGTATTAGTGTGGAAAAAACACTTTTCGCACTTGTGTTAGTGTTGAAAAACCACTTTTCGCACTTGTGTTAGTGTTGAAAAACCACTTTTCGCACTTGTGTTGGTGCAGGAAACCACTTTTGCACTTGTATTAGTGTGGAAAAAACCACTTTTCGCACTTGTGAGTGTTGAAAAACCACTTTTCGCACTTGTGTTCGTGTTGAAAAACCACTTTTCGCACTTGTGTTGGTGCAGGAAACCACTTTCGCACTTGTGTTAGTGTTGAAAAACCACTTTTCGCACTTGTGTTAGTGTTGAAAAACCACTTTTCGCACTTGTGTTGGTGCAGGAAACCACTTTTGCACTTGTATTAGTGTGGAAAAAACACTTTTCGCACTTGTGTTAGTGTTGAAAAACCACTTTTCGCACTTGTGTTAGTGTTGAAAAACCACTTTTCGCACTTGTGTTGGTGCAGGAAACCACTTTTGCACTTGTATTAGTGTGGAAAAAACCACTTTTCGCACTTGTGAGTGTTGAAAAACCACTTTTCGCACTTGTGGTCGTGTTGAAAAACCACTTTTCGCACTTGTGTTGGTGCAGGAAACCACTTTTGCACTTGTATTAGTGTGGAAAAACCACTTTTCGTGCTTGTGTTAGTGTTGAAAAACTACTTTTCGCACTTGTGTTAGTGTTGAAAAACCACTTTTCACACTTGTGTTGGTGCAGGAAACCACTTTTGCACTTGTATTAGTGTGGAAAATACACTTTTTGCACTTGTGATAGTGTTGAAAAAACACTTTTCGCACTTGTGTTAGTGTTGAAAAACCACTTTTCGCACTTGTGTTGGTGCAGGAAACCACTTTTGCACTTGTATTAGTGTGGAAAAACCACTTTTCGCACTTGCGTTAGTGTTGAAAAACCACTTTTCGCACTTGTGTTAGTGTTGAAAAACCACTTTTCGCACTTGTGTTGGTGCAGGAAACCACTTTTGCACTTGTGTTGGTGCAGGAAACCACTTTTGCACTTGTATTAGTGTGGAAAAACCACTTTTCGCACTTGTGTTAGTGTTGAAAAACCACTTTTCGCACTTGTGTTAGTGTTGAAAAACCACTTTTCGCACTTGTGTTAGTGTTGAAAAACCACTTTTCGCACTTGTGTTGGTGCAGGAAACCACTTTTGCACTTGTATTAGTGTGGAAAAACACTTTTCGCACTTGTGTTAGTGTTGAAAAACCACTTTTCGCACTTGTGTTAGTGTTGAAAAACCACTTTTCGCACTTGTGTTGGTGCAGGAAACCACTTTTGCACTTGTATTAGTGTGGAAAAAACACTTTTTGCACTTGTGTTAGTGTTGAAAAACCACTTTTCGCACTTGTGTTGGTGCAGGAAACCACTTTTGCACTTGTATTAGTGTGGAAAAACCACTTTTCGCACTTGTGTTAGTGTTGAAAAACCACTTTCTGCACTTGTGTTAGTGTTGAAAAACCACTTTTCGCACTTGTGTTAGTGTTGAATAACCACTTTTGGCACTTGTGTTGGTGCAGGAAACCACTTTTGCACTTGTATTAGTGTGGAAAAAACACTTTTTGCACTTGCGATAGTGTTGAAAAACCACTTTTCGCACTTGTGTTAGTGTTGAAAAACCACTTTTCGCACTTGTGTTGGTGAAGGAAACCACTTTTGCACTTGTATTAGTGTGGAAAAACCACTTTTCGCACTTGTGTTAGTGTTGAAAAACCACTTTTTGCACTTGTGTTAGTGTTGAAAAACCACTTTTCAAACTTGTGTTAGTGTTGAAAAACCACTTTTCGCACTTGTGTTGGTGCAGGAAACCACTTTTGCACTTGTATTAGTGTGGAAAAAACACTTTTCGCACTTGTGTTAGTGTTGAAAAACCACTTTTCGCACTTGTGTTAGTGTTGAAAAACCACTTTTCGCACAAGTGTTGGTGCAGGAAACCACTTTTGCACTTGTATTAGTGTGGAAGAAACACTTTTTGAACTTGTGATAGTGTTGAAAAACCACTTTTCGCACTTGTGTTAGTGTTGAAAAACCACTTTTCGCACTTGTGTTAGTGTTGAAAAACCACTTTTCGCACTTGTGTTAGTGTTGAAAAACCACTTTTCGCACTTGTGTTGGTGCAGGAAACCACTTTTGCAGTTGTATTGGTGTGGAAAAAACACTTTTCGCACTTGTGTTAGTGTTGAAAAACCACTTTTCGCACTTGTGTTAGTGTTGAAAAACCACTTTTCGCACTTGTGTTGGTGCAGGAAACCACTTTTGCACATGTATTAGTGTGGAAAAACCACTTTTCGCACTTGTGTTAGTGTTGAAAAACCACTTTTCGCACTTGTGTTAGTGTTGAAAAACCACTTTTCGCACTTGTGTTGGTGCAGGGAAACCACTTTTGCACTTGTATTAGTGTGGAAAAAACACTTTTCGCACTTGTGTTAGTGTTGAAAAACCACTTTTCGCACTTGTGTTAGTGTTGAAAAACCACTTTTCGCACTTGTGTTGGTGCAGGAAACAACTTTAGCACTTGTATTAGTGTGGAAAAAACACTTTTCGCACTTGTGTTAGTGTTGAAAAAACACTTTTCGCATTTGTGTTAGTGTTGAAAAACCACTTTTCGCACTTGTGTTGGTGCAGGAAACCACTTTTTGCACTTGTGATAGTGTTGAAAAACCACTTTTCGCACTAGTGTTAGTGTTGACAAACCACTTTTCGCACTTGTGTTGGTGCAGGAAACCACTTTTGCACTTGTATTAGTATGGAAAAACCATTTTTCGCACTTGTGTTAGTGTTGATAAACCACCTTTCGCACTTGTGTTAGTGTTGAAAAACCACTTTTCGCACGTGTTGGTGCAGGAAACCACTTTTGCACTTGTATTAGTGTGGAAAAACCACTTTTTGCGCTTGTGTTAGTGTTGAAAAACCACTTTTCGCACTTATGTTGGTGTTGAAAAACCACTTTTCGCACTTGTGTTGGTGCAGGAAACCACTTTTGCACTTGTATTAGTGTGGAAAATACACTTTTTGCACTTGTTATATTGTTGAAAAACCACTTTTCGCACTTGTGTTAGTGTTGAAAAACCACTTTTCGCACTTGTGTTAGTGTTGAAAAACCACTTTTCGCACTTGTGTTGGTGCAGGAAACCACTTTTGCATTTGTATTAGTGTGGAAAAAACACTTTTCGCACTTGTGTTAGTGTCGAAAAACCACTTTTCGCACTTGTGTTAGTGTTGAAAAACCACTTTTCGCACTTGTGTTGGTGCAGGAAACCACTTTTGCACTTGTTTTAGTGTGGAAAAAACACTTTTCGCACTTGTGTTAGTGTTGAAAAAACACTTTTCGCATTTGTGTTAGTGTTGAAAAACCACTTTTCGCACTTGTGTTGGTGCAGGAAACCACTTTTTGCACTTGTGATAGTGTTGAAAAACCACTTTTCGCACTTGTGTTAGTGTTGAAAAACCACTTTTCGCACTTGTGTTGGTGTAGGAAACCACTTTTGCACTTGTATTAGTGTGGAAAAACCACTTTTCGCACTTGTGTTAGTGTTGAAAAACCACTTTCCGCACTTGTGTTAGTGTTGAAAAACCACTTTTCGCACTTGTGTTGGTGCAGGAAACCACTTTTGCACTTGTATTAGTGTGGAAAAACCACTTTTTGCGCTTGTGTTAGTGTTGAAAAACCACTTTTCGCACTTGTGTTAGTGCAGGAAACCACTTTTGCACTTGTATTAGTGTGGAAAATACACTTTTTGCACTTGTGATAGTGTTGAAAAACCACTTTTCGCACTTGTGTTAGTGTTGAAAAACCACTTTTCGCACTTGTGTTGGTGTAGGAAACCACTTTTGCACTTGTATTAGTGTGGAAAAACCACTTTTCGCACTTGTGTTAGTGTTGAAAAACCACTTTCCGCACTTGTGTTAGTGTTGAAAAACCACTTTTCGCACTTGTGTTAGTGTTGAATAACCACTTTTGGCACTTGTGTTGGTGCAGGAAACCACTTTTGCACTTGTATTAGTGTGGAAAAAACACTTTTTGCACTTGTGATAGTGTTGAAAAACCACTTTTCGCACTTGTGTTGTAGTGTTGAAAAACCACTTTTCGCATTTGTGTTGGTGCAGGAAACCACTTTTGCACTTGTATTAGTGTGGAAAAAACACTTTTCGCACTTGTGTTAGTGTTGAAAAACCACTTTTCGCACTTGTGTTGGTGCAGGAAACCACTTTTGCACTTGTATTAGTGTGGAAGAAACACTTTTTGAACTTGTGATAGTGTTGAAAAACCACTTTTCGCACTTGTGTTAGTGTTGAAAAACCACTTTTCGCACTTGTGTTGGTGCAGGAAACCACTTTTGCACTTGTATTAGTGTGGAAAAAACACTTTTCGCACTTGTGTTAGTGTTGAAAAACCACTTTTCGCACTTGTGGTAGTGTTGAAAAACCACTTTTCGCACTTGTGTTGGTGCAGGAAACCACTTTTGCACTTGTATTAGTGTGGAAAAAACCACTTTTCGCACTTGTGAGTGTTGAAAAACCACTTTTCGCACTTGTGTTCGTGTTGAAAAACCACTTTTCGTACTTGTGTTGGTGCAGGAAACCACTTTCGCACTTGTGTTAGTGTTGAAAAACCACTTTTCGCACTTGTGTTAGTGTTGAAAAACCACTTTTCGCACTTGTGTTGGTGCAGGAAACCACTTTTGCACTTGTATTAGTGTGGAAAAAACACTTTTCGCACTTGTGTTAGTGTTGAAAAACCACTTTCGCACTTGTGTTAGTGTTGAAAAACCACTTTTCGCACTTGTGTTGGTGCAGGAAACCACTTTTGCACTTGTATTAGTGTGGAAAAAACCACTTTTCGCACTTGTAAGTGTTGAAAAACCACTTTTCGCACTTGTGGTCGTGTTGAAAAACCACTTTTCGCACTTGTGTTGGTGCAGGAAACCACTTTTGCACTTGTATTAGTGTGGAAAAACCACTTTTCGCGCTTGTGTTAGTGTTGAAAAACTACTTTTCGCACTTGTGTTAGTGTTGAAAAACCACTTTTCGCACTTGTGTTGGTGCAGGAAACCACTTTTGCACTTGTATTAGTGTGGAAAATACACTTTTTGCACTTGTGATAGTGTTGAAAAAACACTTTTCGCACTTGTGTTAGTGTTAAAAAACCACTTTTCGCACTTGTGTTAGTGTTGAAAAACCACTTTTCGCACTTGTGTTGGTGCAGGAAACCACTTTTGCACTTGTATTAGTGTGGAAAAACCATTTTCGCACTTGTGTTAGTGTTGAAAAACCACTTTTCGCACTTGTGTTAGTGTTGATAAACCACTTTTCGCACTTGTGTTGGTGCAGGAAACCACTTTTGCACTTGTATTAGTGTGGAAAAAACACTTTTTGCACTTGTGTTAGTGTTGAAAAACCACTTTTCGCACTTGTGTTGGTGCAGGAAACCACTTTTGCACTTGTATTAGTGTGGAAAAACCACTTTTCGCACTTGTGTTAGTGTTGAAAAACCACTTACCGCACTTGTGTTAGTGTTGAAAAACCACTTTTCGCACTTGTGTTAGTGTTGAATAACCACTTTTGGCACTTGTGTTGGTGCAGGAAACCACTTTTGCACTTGTATTAGTGTGGAAAAAACACTTTTTGCACTTGCGATAGTGTTGAAAAACCACTTTTCGCACATGTGTTAGTGTTGAAAAACCACTTTTCGCACTTGTGTTGGTGCAGGAAGCCACTTTTGCACTTGTATTAGTGTGGATAAACCACTTTTCGCACTTGTGTTAGTGTTGAAAAACCACTTTTCGCACATGTGTTAGTGTTGAAAAACCACATTTCGCACTTGTGTTAGTGTTGAAAAACCACATTTCGCACTTGTGTTGGTGCAGGAAACCACTTTTGCACTTGTATTAGTGTGGAAAAAACACTTTTTGCACTTGCGATAGTGTTGAAAAACCACTTTTCGCACTTGTGTTAGTGTTGAAAAACCACTTTTCGCACTTGTGTTGGTGCAGGAAGCCACTTTTGCACTTGTATTAGTGTGGATAAACCACTTTTCGCACTTGTGTTAGTGTTGAAAAACCACTTTTCGCACATGTGTTAGTGTTGAAAAACCACATTTCGCACTTGTGTTAGTGTTGAAAAACCACATTTCGCACTTGTGTTGGTGCAGGAAACCACTTTTGCACTTGTATTAGTGTGCAAAAAACACTTTTCGCACTTGTGTTGGTGCAGGAAACCACTTTTGCACTTGTATTAGTGTGCAAAAAACACTTTTCGCACTTGTGTTAGTGTTGAAAAACCACTTTTTGAACTTGTGATAGTGTTGAAAAACCACTTTTCGCACTTGTGTTAGTGTTGAAAAACCACTTTTCGCACTTGTGTTAGTGTTGAAAAACCACTTTTCGCACTTGTGTTAGTGTTGAAAAACCACTTTTCGCACTTGTGTTGGTGCAGGAAACCACTTTTGCAGTTGTATTGGTGTGGAAAAAACACTTTTCGCACTTGTGTTAGTGTTGAAAAACCACTTTTCGCACTTGTGTTAGTGTTGAAAAACCACTTTTCGCACTTGTGTTGGTGCAGGAAACCACTTTTGCACATGTATTAGTGTGGAAAAACCACTTTTCGCACTTGTGTTAGTGTTGAAAAACCACTTTTCGCACTTGTGTTAGTGTTGAAAAACCACTTTTCACACTTGTGTTGGTGCAGGGAAACGACTTTTGCACTTGTATTAGTGTGGAAAAAACACTTTTCGCACTTGTGTTAGTGTTGAAAAACCACTTTTCGCACTTGTGTTAGTGTTGAAAAACCACTTTTCGCACTTGTGTTGGTGCAGGAAACAACTTTAGCACTTGTATTAGTGTGGAAAAAACACTTTTCGCACTTGTGTTAGTGTTGAAAAAACACTTTTCGCATTTGTGTTAGTGTTGAAAAACCACTTTTCGCACTTGTGTTGGTGCAGGAAACCACTTTTTGCACTTGTGATAGTGTTGAAAAACCACTTTTCGCACTCGTGTTAGTGTTGACAAACCACTTTTCGCACTTGTGTTGGTGCAGGAAACCACTTTTGCACTTGTATTAGTATGGAAAAACCAGTTTTCGCACTTGTGTTAGTGTTGATAAACCACCTTTCGCACTTGTGTTAGTGTTGAAAAACCACTTTTCGCACGTGTTGGTGCAGGAAACCACTTTTGCACTTGTATTAGTGTGGAAAAACCACTTTTTGCGCTTGTGTTAGTGTTGAAAAACCACTTTTCGCACTTATGTTGGTGTTGAAAAACCACTTTTCGCACTTGTGTTGGTGCAGGAAACCACTTTTGCACTTGTATTAGTGTGGAAAATACACTTTTTGCACTTGTTATAGTGTTGAAAAACCACTTTTCGCACTTGTGTTAGTGTTGAAAAACCACTTTTCGCACTTGTGTTAGTGTTGAAAAACCACTTTTCGCACTTGTGTTAGTGTTGAAAAACCACTTTTCGCACTTGTGTTGGTGCAGGAAACCACGTTTGCATTTGTATTAGTGTGGAAAAAACACTTTTCGCACTTGTGTTAGTGTCGAAAAACCACTTTTCGCACTTGTGTTAGTGTTGAAAAACCACTTTTCGCACTTGTGTTGGTGCAGGAAACCACTTTTGCACTTGTATTAGTGTGGAAAAAACACTTTTCGCACTTGTGTTAGTGTTGAAAAAACACTTTTCGCATTTGTGTTAGTGTTGATAAACCACTTTTCGCACTTGTGTTGGTGCAGGAAACCACTTTTTGCACTTGTGATAGTGTTGAAAAACCACTTTTCGCACTTGTGTTAGTGTTGAAAAACCACTTTTCGCACTTGTGTTGGTGTAGGAAACCACTTTTGCACTTGTATTAGTGTGGAAAAACCACTTTTCGCACTTGTGTTAGTGTTGAAAAACCACTTTCCGCACTTGTGTTAGTGTTGAAAAACCACTTTTCGCACTTGTGTTGGTGCAGGAAACCACTTTTGCACTTGTATTAGTGTGGAAAAACCACTTTTCGCGCTTGTGTTAGTGTTGAAAAACCACTTTTCGCACTTGTGTTAGTGCAGGAAACCACTTTTGCACTTGTATTAGTGTGGAAAATACACTTTTTGCACTTGTGATAGTGTTGAAAAACCACTTTTCGCACTTGTGTTAGTGTTGAAAAACCACTTTTCGCACTTGTGTTAGTGTTGAAAAACCACTTTTCGCACTTGTGTTAGTGTTGAAAAACCACTTTTCGCACTTGTGTTGGTGCAGGAAACCACTTTTGCAGTTGTATTGGTGTGGAAAAAACACTTTTCGCACTTGTGTTAGTGTTGAAAAACCACTTTTCGCACTTGTGTTAGTGTTGAAAAACCACTTTTCGCACTTGTGTTGGTGCAGGAAACCACTTTTGCACATGTATTAGTGTGGAAAAACCACTTTTCGCACTTGTGTTAGTGTTGAAAAACCACTTTTCGCACTTGTGTTAGTGTTGAAAAACCACTTTTCGCACTTGTGTTGGTGCAGGGAAACCACTTTTGCACTTGTATTAGTGTGGAAAAAACACTTTTCGCACTTGTGTTAGTGTTGAAAAACCACTTTTCGCACTTGTGTTAGTGTTGAAAAACCACTTTTCGCACTTGTGTTGGTGCAGGAAACAACTTTAGCACTTGTATTAGTGTGGAAAAAACACTTTTCGCACTTGTGTTAGTGTTGAAAAAACACTTTTCGCATTTGTGTTAGTGTTGAAAAACCACTTTTCGCACTTGTGTTGGTGCAGGAAACCACTTTTTGCACTTGTGATAGTGTTGAAAAACCACTTTTCGCACTCGTGTTAGTGTTGACAAACCACTTTTCGCACTTGTGTTGGTGCAGGAAACCACTTTTGCACTTGTATTAGTATGGAAAAACCAGTTTTCGCACTTGTGTTAGTGTTGATAAACCACCTTTCGCACTTGTGTTAGTGTTGAAAAACCACTTTTCGCACGTGTTGGTGCAGGAAACCACTTTTGCACTTGTATTAGTGTGGAAAAACCACTTTTTGCGCTTGTGTTAGTGTTGAAAAACCACTTTTCGCACTTATGTTGGTGTTGAAAAACCACTTTTCGCACTTGTGTTGGTGCAGGAAACCACTTTTGCACTTGTATTAGTGTGGAAAATACACTTTTTGCACTTGTTATAGTGTTGAAAAACCACTTTTCGCACTTGTGTTAGTGTTGAAAAACCACTTTTCGCACTTGTGTTAGTGTTGAAAAACCACTTTTCGCACTTGTGTTGGTGCAGGAAACCACGTTTGCATTTGTATTAGTGTGGAAAAAACACTTTTCGCACTTGTGTTAGTGTCGAAAAACCACTTTTCGCACTTGTGTTAGTGTTGAAAAACCACTTTTCGCACTTGTGTTGGTGCAGGAAACCACTTTTGCACTTGTATTAGTGTGGAAAAAACACTTTTCGCACTTGTGTTAGTGTTGAAAAAACACTTTTCGCATTTGTGTTAGTGTTGATAAACCACTTTTCGCACTTGTGTTGGTGCAGGAAACCACTTTTTGCACTTGTGATAGTGTTGAAAAACCACTTTTCGCACTTGTGTTAGTGTTGAAAAACCACTTTTCGCACTTGTGTTGGTGTAGGAAACCACTTTTGCACTTGTATTAGTGTGGAAAAACCACTTTTCGCACTTGTGTTAGTGTTGAAAAACCACTTTCCGCACTTGTGTTAGTGTTGAAAAACCACTTTTCGCACTTGTGTTGGTGCAGGAAACCACTTTTGCACTTGTATTAGTGTGGAAAAACCACTTTTCGCGCTTGTGTTAGTGTTGAAAAACCACTTTTCGCACTTGTGTTAGTGCAGGAAACCACTTTTGCACTTGTATTAGTGTGGAAAATACACTTTTTGCACTTGTGATAGTGTTGAAAAACCACTTTTCACACTTGTGTTAGTGTTGAAAAACCACTTTTCGCACTTGTGTTGGTGTAGGAAACCACTTTTGCACTTGTATTAGTGTGGAAAAACCACTTTTCGCACGTGTGTTAGTGTTGAAAAACCACTTTCCGCACTTGTGTTAGTGTTGAAAAACCACTTTTCGCACTTGTGTTAGTGTTGAATAACCACTTTTGGCACTTGTTTTGGTGCAGGAAACCACTTTTGCACTTGTATTAGTGTGGAAAAAACACTTTTTGCACTTGTGATAGTGTTGAAAAACCACTTTTCGCACTTGTGTTGTAGTGTTGAAAAACCACTTTTCGCACTTGTGTTGGTGCAGGAAACCACTTTTGCACTTGTATTAGTGTGGAAAAAACACTTTTCGCACTTGTGTTAGTGTTGAAAAACCACTTTTCGCACTTGTGTTGGTGCAGGAAACCACTTTTGCACTTGTATTAGTGTGGAAGAAACACTTTTTGAACTTGTGATAGTGTTGAAAAACCACTTTTCGCACTTGTGTTAGTGTTGAAAAACCACTTTTCGCGCTTGTGTTGGTGCAGGAAACCACTTTTGCACTTGTATTAGTGTGGAAAAAACACTTTTCACACTTGTGTTAGTGTTGAAAAACCACTTTTCGCACTTGTGTTAGTGTTGAAAAACCACTTTTCGCACTTGTGTTGGTGCAGGAAACCACTTTTGCACTTGTATTAGTGTGGAAAAAACCACTTTTCGCACTTGTGAGTGTTGAAAAACCACTTTTCGCACTTGTGTTCGTGTTGAAAAACCACTTTTCGCACTTGTGTTGGTGCAGGAAACCACTTTCGCACTTGTGTTAGTGTTGAAAAACCACTTTTCGCACTTGTGTTAGTGTTGAAAAACCACTTTTCGCACTTGTGTTGGTGCAGGAAACCACTTTTGCACTTGTATTAGTGTGGAAAAAACACTTTTCGCACTTGTGTTAGTGTTGAAAAACCACTTTTCGCACTTGTGTTAGTGTTGAAAAACCACTTTTCGCACTTGTGTTGGTGCAGGAAACCACTTTTGCACTTGTATTAGTGTGGAAAAAACCACTTTTCGCACTTGTGAGTGTTGAAAAACCACTTTTCGCACTTGTGGTCGTGTTGAAAAACCACTTTTCGCACTTGTGTTGGTGCAGGAAACCACTTTTGCACTTGTATTAGTGTGGAAAAACCACTTTTCGCGCTTGTGTTAGTGTTGAAAAACTACTTTTCGCACTTGTGTTAGTGTTGAAAAACCACTTTTCGCACTTGTGTTGGTGCAGGAAACCAGTTTTGCACTTGTATTAGTGTGGAAAATACACTTTTTGCACTTGTGATAGTGTTGAAAAAACACTTTTCGCACTTGTGTTAGTGTTGAAAAACCACTTTTCGCACTTGTGTTGGTGCAGGAATCCACTTTTGCACTTGTATTAGTGTGGAAAAACCACTTTTCGCACTTGCGTTAGTGTTGAAAAACCACTTTTCGCACTTGTGTTAGTGTTGAAAAACCACTTTTCGCACTTGTGTTGGTGCAGGAAACCACTTTTGCACTTGTATTAGTGTGGAAAATACACTTTTTGCACTTGTGATAGTGTTGAAAAACCACTTTTCGCACTTGTGTTAGAGTTGAAAAACCACTTTTCGCTCTTGTGTTGGTGCAGGAAACCACTTTTGCACTTGTATTAGTGTGGAAAAACCACTTTTCGCACTTGTGTTAGTGTTGAAAAACCACTTTTCACACTTGTGTTAGTGTTGAAAAACCACTTTTCACACTTGTGTTAGTGTTGAAAAACCACTTTTCGCACTTGTGTTGGTGCAGGAAACCACTTTTGCACTTGTATTAGTGTGGAAAAACACTTTTCGCACTTGTGTTAGTGTTGAAAAACCACTTTTCGCACTTGTGTTAGTGTTGAAAAACCACTTTTCGCACTTGTGTTGGTGCAGGAAACCACTTTTGCACTTGTATTAGTGTGGAAAAAACACTTTTTGCACTTGTGTTAGTGTTGAAAAACCACTTTTCGCACTTGTGTTGGTGCAGGAAACCACTTTTGCACTTGTATTAGTGTGGAAAAACCACTTTTCGCACTTGTGTTAGTGTTGAAAAACCACTTTCTGCACTTGTGTTAGTGTTGAAAAACCACTTTTCGCACTTGTGTTAGTGTTGAATAACCACTTTTGGCACTTGTGTTGGTGCAGGAAACCACTTTTGCACTTGTATTAGTGTGGAAAAAACACTTTTTGCACTTGCGATAGTGTTGAAAAACCACTTTTCGCACTTGTGTTAGTGTTGAAAAACCACTTTTCGCACTTGTGTTGGTGCAGGAAACCACTTTTGCACTTGTATTAGTGTGGAAAAACCACTTTTCGCACTTGTGTTAGTGTTGAAAAACCACTTTTTGCACTTGTGTTAGTGTTGAAAAACCACTTTTCGCACTTGTGTTAGTGTTGAAAAACCACTTTTCGCACTTGTGTTGGTGCAGGAAACCACTTTTGCACATGTATTAGTGTGGAAAAACCACTTTTCGCACTTGTGTTAGTGTTGAAAAACCACTTTTCGCACTTGTGTTAGTGTTGAAAAACCACTTTTCGCACTTGTGTTGGTGCAGGGAAACCACTTTTGCACTTGTATTAGTGTGGAAAAAACACTTTTCGCACTTGTGTTAGTGTTGAAAAACCACTTTTCGCACTTGTGTTAGTGTTGAAAAACCACTTTTCGCACTTGTGTTGGTGCAGGAAACAACTTTAGCACTTGTATTAGTGTGGAAAAAACACTTTTCGCACTTGTGTTAGTGTTGAAAAAACACTTTTCGCATTTGTGTTAGTGTTGAAAAACCACTTTTCGCACTTGTGTTGGTGCAGGAAACCACTTTTTGCACTTGTGATAGTGTTGAAAAACCACTTTTCGCACTCGTGTTAGTGTTGACAAACCACTTTTCGCACTTGTGTTGGTGCAGGAAACCACTTTTGCACTTGTATTAGTATGGAAAAACCAGTTTTCGCACTTGTGTTAGTGTTGATAAACCACCTTTCGCACTTGTGTTAGTGTTGAAAAACCACTTTTCGCACGTGTTGGTGCAGGAAACCACTTTTGCACTTGTATTAGTGTGGAAAAACCACTTTTTGCGCTTGTGTTAGTGTTGAAAAACCACTTTTCGCACTTATGTTGGTGTTGAAAAACCACTTTTCGCACTTGTGTTGGTGCAGGAAACCACTTTTGCACTTGTATTAGTGTGGAAAATACACTTTTTGCACTTGTTATAGTGTTGAAAAACCACTTTTCGCACTTGTGTTAGTGTTGAAAAACCACTTTTCGCACTTGTGTTAGTGTTGAAAAACCACTTTTCGCACTTGTGTTGGTGCAGGAAACCACGTTTGCATTTGTATTAGTGTGGAAAAAACACTTTTCGCACTTGTGTTAGTGTCGAAAAACCACTTTTCGCACTTGTGTTAGTGTTGAAAAACCACTTTTCGCACTTGTGTTGGTGCAGGAAACCACTTTTGCACTTGTATTAGTGTGGAAAAAACACTTTTCGCACTTGTGTTAGTGTTGAAAAAACACTTTTCGCATTTGTGTTAGTGTTGATAAACCACTTTTCGCACTTGTGTTGGTGCAGGAAACCACTTTTTGCACTTGTGATAGTGTTGAAAAACCACTTTTCGCACTTGTGTTAGTGTTGAAAAACCACTTTTCGCACTTGTGTTGGTGTAGGAAACCACTTTTGCACTTGTATTAGTGTGGAAAAACCACTTTTCGCACTTGTGTTAGTGTTGAAAAACCACTTTCCGCACTTGTGTTAGTGTTGAAAAACCACTTTTCGCACTTGTGTTGGTGCAGGAAACCACTTTTGCACTTGTATTAGTGTGGAAAAACCACTTTTCGCGCTTGTGTTAGTGTTGAAAAACCACTTTTCGCACTTGTGTTAGTGCAGGAAACCACTTTTGCACTTGTATTAGTGTGGAAAATACACTTTTTGCACTTGTGATAGTGTTGAAAAACCACTTTTCACACTTGTGTTAGTGTTGAAAAACCACTTTTCGCACTTGTGTTGGTGTAGGAAACCACTTTTGCACTTGTATTAGTGTGGAAAAACCACTTTTCGCACGTGTGTTAGTGTTGAAAAACCACTTTCCGCACTTGTGTTAGTGTTGAAAAACCACTTTTCGCACTTGTGTTAGTGTTGAATAACCACTTTTGGCACTTGTGTTGGTGCAGGAAACCACTTTTGCACTTGTATTAGTGTGGAAAAAACACTTTTTGCACTTGTGATAGTGTTGAAAAACCACTTTTCGCACTTGTGTTGTAGTGTTGAAAAACCACTTTTCGCACTTGTGTTGGTGCAGGAAACCACTTTTGCACTTGTATTAGTGTGGAAAAAACACTTTTCGCACTTGTGTTAGTGTTGAAAAACCACTTTTCGCACTTGTGTTGGTGCAGGAAACCACTTTTGCACTTGTATTAGTGTGGAAGAAACACTTTTTGAACTTGTGATAGTGTTGAAAAACCACTTTTCGCACTTGTGTTAGTGTTGAAAAACCACTTTTCGCGCTTGTGTTGGTGCAGGAAACCACTTTTGCACTTGTATTAGTGTGGAAAAAACACTTTTCGCACTTGTGTTAGTGTTGAAAAACCACTTTTCGCACTTGTGTTAGTGTTGAAAAACCACTTTTCGCACTTGTGTTGGTGCAGGAAACCACTTTTGCACTTGTATTAGTGTGGAAAAAACCACTTTTCGCACTTGTGAGTGTTGAAAAACCACTTTTCGCACTTGTGTTCGTGTTGAAAAACCACTTTTCGCACTTGTGTTGGTGCAGGAAACCACTTTCGCACTTGTGTTAGTGTTGAAAAACCACTTTTCGCACTTGTGTTAGTGTTGAAAAACCACTTTTCGCACTTGTGTTGGTGCAGGAAACCACTTTTGCACTTGTATTAGTGTGGAAAAAACACTTTTCGCACTTGTGTTAGTGTTGAAAAACCACTTTTCGCACTTGTGTTAGTGTTGAAAAACCACTTTTCGCACTTGTGTTGGTGCAGGAAACCACTTTTGCACTTGTATTAGTGTGGAAAAAACCACTTTTCGCACTTGTGAGTGTTGAAAAACCACTTTTCGCACTTGTGGTCGTGTTGAAAAACCACTTTTCGCACTTGTGTTGGTGCAGGAAACCACTTTTGCACTTGTATTAGTGTGGAAAAACCACTTTTCGCGCTTGTGTTAGTGTTGAAAAACTACTTTTCGCACTTGTGTTAGTGTTGAAAAACCACTTTTCGCACTTGTGTTGGTGCAGGAAACCAGTTTTGCACTTGTATTAGTGTGGAAAATACACTTTTTGCACTTGTGATAGTGTTGAAAAAACACTTTTCGCACTTGTGTTAGTGTTGAAAAACCACTTTTCGCACTTGTGTTGGTGCAGGAAACCACTTTTGCACTTGTATTAGTGTGGAAAAACCACTTTTCGCACTTGCGTTAGTGTTGAAAAACCACTTTTCGCACTTGTGTTAGTGTTGAAAAACCACTTTTCGCACTTGTGTTGGTGCAGGAAACCACTTTTGCACTTGTATTAGTGTGGAAAATACACTTTTTGCACTTGTGATAGTGTTGAAAAACCACTTTTCGCACTTGTGTTAGAGTTGAAAAACCACTTTTCGCTCTTGTGTTGGTGCAGGAAACCACTTTTGCACTTGTATTAGTGTGGAAAAACCACTTTTCGCACTTGTGTTAGTGTTGAAAAACCACTTTTCGCACTTGTGTTAGTGTTGAAAAACCACTTTTCGCACTTGTGTTAGTGTTGAAAAACCACTTTTCGCACTTGTGTTGGTGCAGGAAACCACTTTTGCACTTGTATTAGTGTGGAAAAACACTTTTCGCACTTGTGTTAGTGTTGAAAAACCACTTTTCGCACTTGTGTTAGTGTTGAAAAACCACTTTTCGCACTTGTGTTGGTGCAGGAAACCACTTTTGCACTTGTATTAGTGTGGAAAAAACACTTTTTGCACTTGTGTTAGTGTTGAAAAACCACTTTTCGCACTTGTGTTGGTGCAGGAAACCACTTTTGCACTTGTATTAGTGTGGAAAAACCACTTTTCGCACTTGTGTTAGTGTTGAAAAACCACTTTCTGCACTTGTGTTAGTGTTGAAAAACCACTTTTCGCACTTGTGTTAGTGTTGAATAACCACTTTTGGCACTTGTGTTGGTGCAGGAAACCACTTTTGCACTTGTATTAGTGTGGAAAAAACACTTTTTGCACTTGCGATAGTGTTGAAAAACCACTTTTCGCACTTGTGTTAGTGTTGAAAAACCACTTTTCGCACTTGTGTTGGTGCAGGAAACCACTTTTGCACTTGTATTAGTGTGGAAAAACCACTTTTCGCACTTGTGTTAGTGTTGAAAAACCACTTTTTGCACTTGTGTTAGTGTTGAAAAACCACTTTTCGCACTTGTGTTAGTGTTGAAAAACCACTTTTCGCACTTGTGTTGGTGCAGGAAACCACTTTTGCACTTGTATTAGTGTGGAAAAAACACTTTTCGCACTTGTGTTAGTGTTGAAAAACCACTTTTCGCACTTGTGTTAGTGTTGAAAAACCACTTTTCGCACAAGTGTTGGTGCAGGAAACCACTTTTGCACTTGTATTAGTGTGGAAGAAACACTTTTTGAACTTGTGATAGTGTTAAAAAACCACTTTTCGCACTTGTGTTAGTGTTGAAAAACCACTTTTCGCACTTGTGTTAGTGTTGAAAAACCACTTTTCGCACTTGTGTTAGTGTTGAAAAACCACTTTTCGCACTTGTGTTGGTGCAGGAAACCACTTTTGCACTTGTATTAGTGTGGAAAAAACACTTTTCGCACTTGTGTTGGTGCAGGAAACCACTTTTGCACTTGTATTAGTGTGGAAAAAACACTTTTCGCACTTGTGTTAGTGTTGAAAAAACACTTTTCGCATTTGTGTTAGTGTTGATAAACCACTTTTCGCACTTGTGTTGGTGCAGGAAACCACTTTTTGCACTTGTGATAGTGTTGAAAAACCACTTTTCGCACTTGTGTTAGTGTTGAAAAACCACTTTTCGCACTTGTGTTGGTGTAGGAAACCACTTTTGCACTTGTATTAGTGTGGAAAAACCACTTTTCGCACTTGTGTTAGTGTTGAAAAACCACTTTCCGCACTTGTGTTAGTGTTGAAAAACCACTTTTCGCACTTGTGTTGGTGCAGGAAACCACTTTTGCACTTGTATTAGTGTGGAAAAACCACTTTTCGCGCTTGTGTTAGTGTTGAAAAACCACTTTTCGCACTTGTGTTAGTGCAGGAAACCACTTTTGCACTTGTATTAGTGTGGAAAATACACTTTTTGCACTTGTGATAGTGTTGAAAAACCACTTTTCACACTTGTGTTAGTGTTGAAAAACCACTTTTCGCACTTGTGTTGGTGTAGGAAACCACTTTTGCACTTGTATTAGTGTGGAAAAACCACTTTCCGCACTTGTGTTAGTGTTGAAAAACCACTTTTCGCACTTGTGTTGGTGCAGGAAACCACTTTTGCACTTGTATTAGTGTGGAAAAACCACTTTTCGCGCTTGTGTTAGTGTTGAAAAACCACTTTTCGCACTTGTGTTAGTGCAGGAAACCACTTTTGCACTTGTATTAGTGTGGAAAATACACTTTTTGCACTTGTGATAGTGTTGAAAAACCACTTTTCACACTTGTGTTAGTGTTGAAAAACCACTTTTCGCACTTGTGTTGGTGTAGGAAACCACTTTTGCACTTGTATTAGTGTGGAAAAACCACTTTTCGCACGTGTGTTAGTGTTGAAAAACCACTTTTCGCACTTGTGTTAGAGTTGAAAAACCACTTTTCGCTCTTGTGTTGGTGCAGGAAACCACTTTTGCACTTGTATTAGTGTGGAAAAACCACTTTTCGCACTTGTGTTAGTGTTGAAAAACCACTTTTCGCACTTGTGTTAGTGTTGAAAAACCACTTTTCGCACTTGTGTTAGTGTTGAAAAACCACTTTTCGCACTTGTGTTGGTGCAGGAAACCACTTTTGCACTTGTATTAGTGTGGAAAAACACTTTTCGCACTTGTGTTAGTGTTGAAAAACCACTTTTCGCACTTGTGTTAGTGTTGAAAAACCACTTTTCGCACTTGTGTTGGTGCAGGAAACCACTTTTGCACTTGTATTAGTGTGGAAAAAACACTTTTTGCACTTGTGTTAGTGTTGAAAAACCACTTTTCGCACTTGTGTTGGTGCAGGAAACCACTTTTGCACTTGTATTAGTGTGGAAAAACCACTTTTCGCACTTGTGTTAGTGTTGAAAAACCACTTTCTGCACTTGTGTTAGTGTTGAAAAACCACTTTTCGCACTTGTGTTAGTGTTGAATAACCACTTTTGGCACTTGTGTTGGTGCAGGAAACCACTTTTGCACTTGTATTAGTGTGGAAAAAACACTTTTTGCACTTGCGATAGTGTTGAAAAACCACTTTTCGCACTTGTGTTAGTGTTGAAAAACCACTTTTCGCACTTGTGTTGGTGCAGGAAACCACTTTTGCACTTGTATTAGTGTGGAAAAACCACTTTTCGCACTTGTGTTAGTGTTGAAAAACCACTTTTTGCACTTGTGTTAGTGTTGAAAAACCACTTTTCGCACTTGTGTTAGTGTTGAAAAACCACTTTTCGCACTTGTGTTGGTGCAGGAAACCACTTTTGCACTTGTATTAGTGTGGAAAAAACACTTTTCGCACTTGTGTTAGTGTTGAAAAACCACTTTTCGCACTTGTGTTAGTGTTGAAAAACCACTTTTCGCACAAGTGTTGGTGCAGGAAACCACTTTTGCACTTGTATTAGTGTGGAAGAAACACTTTTTGAACTTGTGATAGTGTTAAAAAACCACTTTTCGCACTTGTGTTAGTGTTGAAAAACCACTTTTCGCACTTGTGTTAGTGTTGAAAAACCACTTTTCGCACTTGTGTTAGTGTTGAAAAACCACTTTTCGCACTTGTGTTGGTGCAGGAAACCACTTTTGCACTTGTATTAGTGTGGAAAAAACACTTTTCGCACTTGTGTTGGTGCAGGAAACCACTTTTGCACTTGTATTAGTGTGGAAAAAACACTTTTCGCACTTGTGTTAGTGTTGAAAAAACACTTTTCGCATTTGTGTTAGTGTTGATAAACCACTTTTCGCACTTGTGTTGGTGCAGGAAACCACTTTTTGCACTTGTGATAGTGTTGAAAAACCACTTTTCGCACTTGTGTTAGTGTTGAAAAACCACTTTTCGCACTTGTGTTAGTGTTGAAAAACCACTTTTCGCACTTGTGTTGGTGCAGGAAACCACTTTTGCACTTGTATTAGTGTGGAAAAAACACTTTTCGCACTTGTGTTGGTGCAGGAAACCACTTTTGCACTTGTATTAGTGTGGAAAAAACACTTTTCGCACTTGTGTTAGTGTTGAAAAAACACTTTTCGCATTTGTGTTAGTGTTGATAAACCACTTTTCGCACTTGTGTTGGTGCAGGAAACCACTTTTTGCACTTGTGATAGTGTTGAAAAACCACTTTTCGCACTTGTGTTAGTGTTGAAAAACCACTTTTCGCACTTGTGTTGGTGTAGGAAACCACTTTTGCACTTGTATTAGTGTGGAAAAACCACTTTTCGCACTTGTGTTAGTGTTGAAAAACCACTTTCCGCACTTGTGTTAGTGTTGAAAAACCACTTTTCGCACTTGTGTTGGTGCAGGAAACCACTTTTGCACTTGTATTAGTGTGGAAAAACCACTTTTCGCGCTTGTGTTAGTGTTGAAAAACCACTTTTCGCACTTGTGTTAGTGCAGGAAACCACTTTTGCACTTGTATTAGTGTGGAAAATACACTTTTTGCACTTGTGATAGTGTTGAAAAACCACTTTTCACACTTGTGTTAGTGTTGAAAAACCACTTTTCACACTTGTGTTGGTGTAGGAAACCACTTTTGCACTTGTATTAGTGTGGAAAAACCACTTTTCGCACGTGTGTTAGTGTTGAAAAACCACTTTCCGCACTTGTGTTAGTGTTGAATAACCACTTTTGGCACTTGTGTTGGTGCAGGAAACCACTTTTGCACTTGTATTAGTGTGGAAAAAACACTTTTTGCACTTGTGATAGTGTTGAAAAACCACTTTTCGCACTTGTGTTGTAGTGTTGAAAAACCACTTTTCGCACTTGTGTTGGTGCAGGAAACCACTTTTGCACTTGTATTAGTGTGGAAAAAACACTTTTCGCACTTGTGTTAGTGTTGAAAAACCACTTTTCGCACTTGTGTTGGTGCAGGAAACCACTTTTGCACTTGTATTAGTGTGGAAGAAACACTTTTTGAACTTGTGATAGTGTTGAAAAACCACTTTTCGCACTTGTGTTAGTGTTGAAAAACCACTTTTCGCGCTTGTGTTGGTGCAGGAAACCACTTTTGCACTTGTATTAGTGTGGAAAAAACACTTTTCGCACTTGTGTTAGTGTTGAAAAACCACTTTTCGCACTTGTGTTAGTGTTGAAAAACCACTTTTCGCACTTGTGTTGGTGCAGGAAACCACTTTTGCACTTGTATTAGTGTGGAAAAAACCACTTTTCGCACTTGTGAGTGTTGAAAAACCACTTTTCGCACTTGTGTTCGTGTTGAAAAACCACTTTTCGCACTTGTGTTGGTGCAGGAAACCACTTTCGCACTTGTGTTAGTGTTGAAAAACCACTTTTCGCACTTGTGTTAGTGTTGAAAAACCACTTTTCGCACTTGTGTTGGTGCAGGAAACCACTTTTGCACTTGTATTAGTGTGGAAAAAACACTTTTCGCACTTGTGTTAGTGTTGAAAAACCACTTTTCGCACTTGTGTTAGTGTTGAAAAACCACTTTTCGCACTTGTGTTGGTGCAGGAAACCACTTTTGCACTTGTATTAGTGTGGAAAAAACCACTTTTCGCACTTGTGAGTGTTGAAAAACCACTTTTCGCACTTGTGGTCGTGTTGAAAAACCACTTTTCGCACTTGTGTTGGTGCAGGAAACCACTTTTGCACTTGTATTAGTGTGGAAAAACCACTTTTCGCGCTTGTGTTAGTGTTGAAAAACTACTTTTCGCACTTGTGTTAGTGTTGAAAAACCACTTTTCGCACTTGTGTTGGTGCAGGAAACCAGTTTTGCACTTGTATTAGTGTGGAAAATACACTTTTTGCACTTGTGATAGTGTTGAAAAAACACTTTTCGCACTTGTGTTAGTGTTGAAAAACCACTTTTCGCACTTGTGTTGGTGCAGGAAACCACTTTTGCACTTGTATTAGTGTGGAAAAACCACTTTTCGCACTTGCGTTAGTGTTGAAAAACCACTTTTCGCACTTGTGTTAGTGTTGAAAAACCACTTTTCGCACTTGTGTTGGTGCAGGAAACCACTTTTGCACTTGTATTAGTGTGGAAAATACACTTTTTGCACTTGTGATAGTGTTGAAAAACCACTTTTCGCACTTGTGTTAGAGTTGAAAAACCACTTTTCGCTCTTGTGTTGGTGCAGGAAACCACTTTTGCACTTGTATTAGTGTGGAAAAACCACTTTTCGCACTTGTGTTAGTGTTGAAAAACCACTTTTCGCACTTGTGTTAGTGTTGAAAAACCACTTTTCGCACTTGTGTTAGTGTTGAAAAACCACTTTTCGCACTTGTGTTGGTGCAGGAAACCACTTTTGCACTTGTATTAGTGTGGAAAAACACTTTTCGCACTTGTGTTAGTGTTGAAAAACCACTTTTCGCACTTGTGTTAGTGTTGAAAAACCACTTTTCGCACTTGTGTTGGTGCAGGAAACCACTTTTGCACTTGTATTAGTGTGGAAAAAACACTTTTTGCACTTGTGTTAGTGTTGAAAAACCACTTTTCGCACTTGTGTTGGTGCAGGAAACCACTTTTGCACTTGTATTAGTGTGGAAAAACCACTTTTCGCACTTGTGTTAGTGTTGAAAAACCACTTTCTGCACTTGTGTTAGTGTTGAAAAACCACTTTTCGCACTTGTGTTAGTGTTGAATAACCACTTTTGGCACTTGTGTTGGTGCAGGAAACCACTTTTGCACTTGTATTAGTGTGGAAAAAACACTTTTTGCACTTGCGATAGTGTTGAAAAACCACTTTTCGCACTTGTGTTAGTGTTGAAAAACCACTTTTCGCACTTGTGTTGGTGCAGGAAACCACTTTTGCACTTGTATTAGTGTGGAAAAACCACTTTTCGCACTTGTGTTAGTGTTGAAAAACCACTTTTTGCACTTGTGTTAGTGTTGAAAAACCACTTTTCGCACTTGTGTTAGTGTTGAAAAACCACTTTTCGCACTTGTGTTGGTGCAGGAAACCACTTTTGCACTTGTATTAGTGTGGAAAAAACACTTTTCGCACTTGTGTTAGTGTTGAAAAACCACTTTTCGCACTTGTGTTAGTGTTGAAAAACCACTTTTCGCACAAGTGTTGGTGCAGGAAACCACTTTTGCACTTGTATTAGTGTGGAAGAAACACTTTTTGAACTTGTGATAGTGTTAAAAAACCACTTTTCGCACTTGTGTTAGTGTTGAAAAACCACTTTTCGCACTTGTGTTAGTGTTGAAAAACCACTTTTCGCACTTGTGTTAGTGTTGAAAAACCACTTTTCGCACTTGTGTTGGTGCAGGAAACCACTTTTGCACTTGTATTAGTGTGGAAAAAACACTTTTCGCACTTGTGTTAGTGTTGAAAAACCACTTTTCGCACTTGTGTTAGTGTTGAAAAACCACTTTTTGCACTTGTGTTGGTGCAGGAAACCACTTTTGCACTTGTATTAGTGTGGAAAAAACCACTTTTCGCACTTGTGAGTGTTGAAAAACCACTTTTCGCACTTGTGGTCGTGTTGAAAAACCACTTTTCGCACTTGTGTTGGTGCAGGAAACCACTTTTGCACTTGTATTAGTGTGGAAAAACCACTTTTCGCGCTTGTGTTACTGTTGAAAAACTACTTTTCGCACTTGTGTTAGTGTTGAAAACCACTTTTCGCACTTGTGTTGGTGTAGGAAACCACTTTTGCACTTGTATTAGTGTGGAAAATACACTTTTTGCACTTGTGATAGTGTTGAAAAAACACTTTTCGCACTTGTGTTAGTGTTGAAAAACCACTTTTCGCACTTGTGTTGGTGCAGGAAACCACTTTTGCACTTGTATTAGTGTGGAAAAACCACTTTTCGCACTTGCGTTAGTGTTGAAAAACCACTTTTCGCACTTGTGTTAGTGTTGAAAAACCACTTTTCGCACTTGCGTTGGTGCAGGGAACCACTTTTGCACTTGTATTAGTGTGGAAAATACACTTTTTGCACTTGTGATAGTGTTGAAAAACCACTTTTCGCACTTGTGTTAGAGTTGAAAAACCACTTTTCGCTCTTGTGTTGGTGCAGGAAACGACTTTTGCACTTGTATTAGTGTGGAAAAACCACTTTTCGCACTTGTGTTAGTGTTGAAAAACCACTTTTCGCACTTGTGTTAGTGTTGAAAAACCACTTTTCGCACTTGTGTTAGTGTTGAAAAACCACTTTTCGCACTTGTGTTGGTGCAGGAAACCACTTTTGCACTTGTATTAGTGTGGAAAAACACTTTTCGCACTTGTGTTAGTGTTGAAAAACCACTTTTCGCACTTGTGTTAGTGTTGAAAAACCACTTTTCGCACTTGTGTTGGTGCAGGAAACCACTTTTGCACTTGTATTAGTGTGGAAAAAACACTTTTTGCACTTGTGTTAGTGTTGAAAAACCACTTTTCGCACTTGTGTTGGTGCAGGAAACCACTTTTGCACTTGTATTAGTGTGGAAAAACCACTTTTCGCACTTGTGTTAGTGTTGAAAAACCACTTTCTGCACTTGTGTTAGTGTTGAAAAACCACTTTTCGCACTTGTGTTAGTGTTGAATAACCACTTTTGGCACTTGTGTTGGTGCAGGAAACCACTTTTGCACTTGTATTAGTGTGGAAAAAACACTTTTTGCACTTGCGATAGTGTTGAAAAACCACTTTTCGCACTTGTGTTAGTGTTGAAAAACCACTTTTCGCACTTGTGTTGGTGCAGGAAACCACTTTTGCACTTGTATTAGTGTGGAAAAACCACTTTTCGCACTTGTGTTAGTGTTGAAAAACCACTTTTTGCACTTGTGTTAGTGTTGAAAAACCACTTTTTGCACTTGTGTTAGTGTTGAAAAACCACTTTTCGCACTTGTGTTGGTGCAGGAAACCACTTTTGCACTTGTATTAGTGTGGAAAAAACACTTTTCGCACTTGTGTTAGTGTTGAAAAACCACTTTTCGCACTTGTGTTAGTGTTGAAAAACCACTTTTCGCACAAGTGTTGGTGCAGGAAACCACTTTTGCACTTGTATTAGTGTGGAAGAAACACTTTTTGAACTTGTGATAGTGTTGAAAAACCACTTTTCGCACTTGTGTTAGTGTTGAAAAACCACTTTTCGCACTTGTGTTAGTGTTGAAAAACCACTTTTCGCACTTGTGTTAGTGTTGAAAAACCACTTTTCGCACTTGTGTTGGTGCAGGAAACCACTTTTGCACTTGTATTAGTCTGGAAAAAACACTTTTCGCACTTGTGTTAGTGTTGAAAAACCACTTTTCGCACTTGTGTTAGTGTTGAAAAACCACTTTTCGCACTTGTGTTGGTGCAGGAAACCACTTTTGCACATGTATTAGTGTGGAAAAACCACTTTTCGCACTTGTGTTAGTGTTGAAAAACCACTTTTCGCACTTGTGTTAGTGTTGAAAAACCACTTTTCGCACTTGTGTTGGTGCAGGAAACCACTTTTGCAATTGTATTAGTATGGAAAAACCACTTTTCGCACTTGTGTTAGTGTTGAAAAACCACTTTTCGCACTTGTGTTAGTGTTGAAAAACCACTTTTCGCACGTGTTGGTGCAGGAAACCACTTTTGCACTTGTATTAGTGTGGAAAAACCACTTTTCGCGCTTGTGTTAGTGTTGAAAAACCACTTTTCGCACTTGTGTTAGTGTTGAAAAACCACTTTTCGCACTTGTGTTGGTGCAGGAAACCACTTTTGCACTTGTATTAGTGTGGAAAATACACTTTTTGCACTTGTGATAGTGTTGAAAACCACTTTTCGCACTTGTGTTAGTGTTGAAAAACCACTTTTCGCACTTGTGTTGGTGTAGGAAACCACTTTTGCACTTGTATTAGTGTGGAAAAACCACTTTTCGCACTTGTGTTAGTGTTGAAAAACCACTTTCCGCACTTGTGTTAGTGTTGAAAAACCACTTTTCGCACTTGTGTTAGTGTTGAATAACCACTTTTGGCACTTGTGTTGGTGCAGGAAACCACTTTTGCACTTGTATTAGTGTGGAAAAAACACTTTTTGCACTTGTGATAGTGTTGAAAAACCACTTTTCGCACTTGTGTTGTAGTGTTGAAAAACCACTTTTCGCACTTGTGTTGGTGCAGGAAACCACTTTTGCACTTGTATTAGTGTGGAAAAAACACTTTTCGCACTTGTGTTAGTGTTGAAAAACCACTTTTCACACTTGTGTTGGTGCAGGAAACCACTTTTGCACTTGTATTAGTGTGGAAGAAACACTTTTTGAACTTGTGATAGTGTTGAAAAACCACTTTTCGCACTTGTGTTAGTGTTGAAAAACCACTTTTCGCACTTGTGTTGGTGCAGGAAACCACTTTTGCACTTGTATTAGTGTGCCAAAACCACTTTTCGCACTCGTGTTAGTGTTGAAAAACCACTTTTCGCACTTGTGTTAGTGTTGAAAAACCACTTTTCGCACTTGTATTGGTGCAGGAAACCACTTTTGCACTTGTATTAGTGTGGAAAAAACACTTCGCACTTGTGTTAGTGTTGAAAAACCACTTTTGGCACTTGTGTTAGTGTTGAAAAACCACTTTTCGCACTTGTGTTGGTGCAGGAAACCACTTTTGCACTTGTATTAGTGTGGAAGAAACACTTTTTGAACTTGTGATAGTGTTGAAAAACCACTTTTCGCACTTGTGTTAGTGTTGAAAAACCACTTTTCGCACTTGTGTTAGTGTTGAAAAAACACTTTTCGCACTTGTGTTAGTGTTGAAAAACCACTTTTCGCACTTGTGTTGGTGCAGGAAACCACTTTTGCACTTGTATTAGTGTGGAAAAAACACTTTTCACACTTGTGTTAGTGTTGAAAAACCACTTTTCGCACTTATGTTAGTGTTGAAAAACCACTTTTCGCACTTGTGTTGGTGCAGGAAACCACTTTTGCACTTGTATTAGTGTGGAAAAAACACTTTTCGCACTTGTGTTAGTGTTGAAAAACCACTTTTCGCACTTGTGTTAGTGTTGAAAAACCACATTTCGCACTTGTGTTAGTGTTGAAAGACCACTTTTCGCACTTGTGTTGGTGCAGGAAACCACTTTTGCACTTGTATTAGTGTGGAAAATACACTTTTTGCACTTGTGATAGTGTTGAAAAACCACTTTTCGCACTTGTGTTAGTGTTGAAAAACCACTTTTCGCACTTGTGTTGGTGTAGGAAACCACTTTTGCACTTGTATTAGTGTGGAAAAACCACTTTTCGCACTTGTGTTAGTGTTGAAAAACCACTTTCCGCACTTGTGTTAGTGTTGAAAAACCACTTTTCGCACTTGTGTTAGTGTTGAATAACCACTTTTGGCACTTGTGTTGGTGCAGGAAACCACTTTTGCACTTGTATTAGTGTGGAAAAAACACTTTTTGCACTTGTGATAGTGTTGAAAAACCACTTTTCGCACTTGTGTTAGTGTTGAAAAACCACTTTTCGCACTTGTGTTGGTGCAGGAAACCACTTTTGCACTTGTATTAGTGTGGAAAAAACACTTTTCGCACTTGTGTTAGTGTTGAAAAACCACTTTTCGCACTTGTGTTAGTGTTGAAAAACCACTTTTCGCACAAGTGTTGGTGCAGGAAACCACTTTTGCACTTGTATTAGTGTGGAAGAAACACTTTTTGAACTTGTGATAGTGTTGAAAAACCACTTTTCGCACTTGTGTTAGTGTTGAAAAACCACTTTTCGCACTTGTGTTAGTGTTGAAAAACCACTTTTCGCACTTGTGTTAGTGTTGAAAAACCACTTTTCGCACTTGTGTTGGTGCAGGAAACCACTTTTGCACTTGTATTAGTGTGGAAAAAACACTTTTCGCACTTGTGTTAGTGTTGAAAAACCACTTTTCGCACTTGTGTTAGTGTTGAAAAACCACTTTTCGCACTTGTGTTGGTGCAGGAAACCACTTTTGCACATGTATTAGTGTGGAAAAACCACTTTTCGCACTTGAGTTAGTGTTGAAAAACCACTTTTCACACTTGTGTTAGTGTTGAAAAACCACTTTTCGCACTTGTGTTGGTGCAGGAAACCACTTTTGCACTTGTATTAGTATGGAAAAACCACTTTTCGCACTTGTGTTAGTGTTGAAAAACCACTTTTCGCACTTGTGTTAGTGTTGAAAAACCACTTTTCGCACGTGTTGGTGCAGGAAACCACTTTTGCACTTGTATTAGTGTGGAAAAACCACTTTTCGCGCTTGTGTTAGTGTTGAAAAACCACTTTTCGCACTTGTGTTAGTGTTGAAAAACCACTTTTCGCACTTGTGTTGGTGCAGGAAACCACTTTTGCACTTGTATTAGTGTGGAAAATACACTTTTTGCACTTGTGATAGTGTTGAAAACCACTTTTCGCACTTGTGTTAGTGTTGAAAAACCACTTTTCGCACTTGTGTTGGTGTAGGAAACCACTTTTGCACTTGTATTAGTGTGGAAAAACCACTTTTCGCACTTGTGTTAGTGTTGAAAAACCACTTTTCGCACTTGTGTTAGTGTTGAATAACCACTTTTGGCACTTGTGTTGGTGCAGGAAACCACTTTTGCACTTGTATTAGTGTGGAAAAAACACTTTTTGCACTTGTGATAGTGTTGAAAAACCACTTTTCGCACTTGTGTTGTAGTGTTGAAAAACCACTTTTCGCACTTGTGTTGGTGCAGGAAACCACTTTTGCACTTGTATTAGTGTGGAAAAAACACTTTTCGCACTTGTGTTAGTGTTGAAAAACCACTTTTCGCACTTGTGTTGGTGCAGGAAACCACTTTTGCACTTGTATTAGTGTGGAAGAAACACTTTTTGAACTTGTGATAGTGTTGAAAAACCACTTTTCGCACTTGTGTTAGTGTTGAAAAACCACTTTTCGCACTTGTGTTGGTGCAGGAAACCACTTTTGCACTTGTATTAGTGTGCCAAAACCACTTTTTGCACTTGTGTTAGTGTTGAAAAACCACTTTTCGCACTTATGTTAGTGTTGAAAAACCACTTTTCGCACTTGTGTTAGTGTTGAAAAACCACTTTTCGCACTTGTGTTGGTGCAGGAAACCACTTTTGCACTTGTATTAGTGTGGAAAAAACACTTCGCACTTGTGTTAGTGTTGAAAAACCACTTTTGGCACTTGTGTTAGTGTTGAAAAACCACTTTTCGCACTTGTGTTGGTGCAGGAAACCACTTTTGCACTTGTATTAGTGTGGAAGAAACACTTTTTGAACTTGTGATAGTGTTGAAAAACCACTTTTCGCACTTGTGTTAGTGTTGAAAAACCACTTTTCGCACTTGTGTTAGTGTTGAAAAAACACTTTTCGCACTTGTGTTAGTGTTGAAAAACCACTTTTCGCACTTGTGTTGGTGCAGGAAACCACTTTTGCACTTGTATTAGTGTGGAAAAAACACTTTTCACACTTGTGTTAGTGTTGAAAAACCACTTTTCGCACTTATGTTAGTGTTGAAAAACCACTTTTCGCACTTGTGTTGGTGCAGGAAACCACTTTTGCACTTGTATTAGTGTGGAAAAACCACTTTTCGCACTTGTGTTAGTGTTGAAAAACCACTTTTCGCACTTGTGTTAGTGTTGAAAAACCACATTTCGCACTTGTGTTAGTGTTGAAAGACCACTTTTCGCACTTGTGTTGGTGCAGGAAACCACTTTTGCACTTGTATTAGTGTGGAAAATACACTTTTTGCACTTGTGATAGTGTTGAAAAACCACTTTTCGCACTTGTGTTAGTGTTGAAAAACCACTTTTCGCACTTGTGTTGGTGTAGGAAACCACTTTTGCACTTGTATTAGTGTGGAAAAACCACTTTTCGCACTTGTGTTAGTGTTGAAAAACCACTTTCCGCACTTGTGTTAGTGTTGAAAAACCACTTTTCGCACTTGTGTTAGTGTTGAATAACCACTTTTGGCACTTGTGTTGGTGCAGGAAACCACTTTTGCACTTGTATTAGTGTGGAAAAAACACTTTTTGCACTTGTGATAGTGTTGAAAAACCACTTTTCGCACTTGTGTTGTAGTGTTGAAAAACCACTTTTCGCACTTGTGTTGGTGCAGGAAACCACTTTTGCACTTGTATTAGTGTGGAAAAAACACTTTTTGCACTTGTGTTAGTGTTGAAAAACCACTTTTCGCACTTGTGTTGGTGCAGGAAACCACTTTTGCACTTGTATTAGTGTGGAAGAAACACTTTTTGAACTTGTGATAGTGTTGAAAAACCACTTTTTGCACTTGTGTTAGTGTTGAAAAACCACTTTTCGCACTTGTGTTGGTGCAGGAAACCACTTTTGCACTTGTATTAGTGTGCCAAAACCACTTTTCGCACTTGTGTTAGTGTTGAAAAACCACTTTTCGCACTTGTGTTAGTGTTGAAAAACCACTTTTCGCACTTGTGTTAGTGTTGAAAAACCACTTTTCGCACTTGTGTTGGTGCAGGAAACCACTTTTGCACTTGTATTAGTGTGGAAAAAACACTTCGCACTTGTGTTAGTGTTGAAAAACCACTTTTGGCACTTGTGTTAGTGTTGAAAAACCACTTTTCGCACTTGTGTTGGTGCAGGAAACCACTTTTGCACTTGTATTAGTGTGGAAGAAACACTTTTTGAACTTGTGATAGTGTTGAAAAACCACTTTTCGCACTTGTGTTAGTGTTGAAAAACCACTTTTCGCACTTGTGTTAGTGTTGAAAAACCACTTTTCGCACTTGTGTTAGTGTTGAAAAACCACTTTTCGCACTTGTGTTGGTGCAGGAAACCACTTTTGCACTTGTATTAGTGTGGAAAAAACACTTTTCACACTTGTGTTAGTGTTGAAAAACCACTTTTCGCACTTATGTTAGTGTTGAAAAACCACTTTTCGCACTTGTGTTGGTGCAGGAAACCACTTTTGCACTTGTATTAGTGTGGAAAAACCACTTTTCGCACTTGTGTTAGTGTTGAAAAACCACTTTTCGCACTTGTGTTAGTGTTGAAAAACCACATTTCGCACTTGTGTTAGTGTTGAAAAACCACTTTTCGCACTTGTGTTGGTGCAGGAAACCACTTTTGCACTTGTATTAGTGTGGAAAAAACACTTTTCGCACTTATGTTAGTGTTGAAAAACCACTTTTCGCACTTGTGTTAGTGTTGAAAAACCACTTTTCGCACTTGTGTTGGTGCAGGAAACCACTTTTGCACTTGTATTAGTGTGGAAAAAACACTTTTCGCACTTGTGTTAGTGTTGAAAAAACACTTTTCGCATTTGTGTTAGTGTTGAAAAACAACTTTTCGCACTTGTGTTGGTGCAGGAAACCACTTTTTGCACTTGTGATAGTGTTGAAAAACCACTTTTCGCACTAGTATTAGTGTTGACAAACCACTTTTCGCACTTGTGTTGGTGCAGGAAACCACTTTTGCACTTGTATTAGTATGGAAAAACCACTTTTCGCACTTGTGTTAGTGTTGAAAAACCACTTTTCGCACTTGTGTTAGTGTTGAAAAACCACTTTTCGCACGTGTTGGTGCAGGAAACCACTTTTGCACTTGTATTAGTGTGGAAAAACCACTTTTCGCGCTTGTGTTAGTGTTGAAAAACCACTTTTCGCACTTGTGTTAGTGTTGAAAAACCACTTTTCGCACTTGTGTTGGTGCAGGAAACCACTTTTGCACTTGTATTAGTGTGGAAAATACACTTTTTGCACTTGTGATAGTGTTGAAAAACCACTTTTCGCACTTGTGTTAGTGTTGAAAAACCACTTTTCGCACTTGTGTTGGTGCAGGAAACCACTTTTCGCACTTGTGTTAGTGTTGAAAAACCACTTTTCGCACTTGTGTTAGTGTTGAAAAACCACTTTTCGCACTTGTGTTAGTGTTGAAAAACCACTTTTCGCACTTGTGTTGGTGCAGGAAACCACTTTTGCACTTGTATTAGTGTGGAAAAACCACTTTTCGCACTTGTGTTAGTGTTGAAAAACCACTTTTCGCACTTGTGTTGGTGCAGGAAACCACTTTTGCACTTGTATTAGTGTGGAAAATACACTTTTTGCACTTGTGATAGTGTTGAAAAACCACTTTTCGCACTTGTGTTGGAGTTGAAAAACCACTTTTCGCACTTGTGTTGGTGCAGGAAACCACTTTTGCACTTGTATTAGTGTGGAAAAACCACTTTTCGCACTTGTGTTAGTGTTGAAAAACCACTTTTCGCACTTGTGTTAGTGTTGAAAAACCACTTTTCGCACTTGTGTTGGTGCAGGAAACCACTTTTGCACTTGTATTAGTGTGGAAAAAACACTTTTCGCACTTGTGTTAGTGTTGAAAAAACACTTTTCGCATTTGTGTTAGTGTTGAAAAACCACTTTTCGCACTTGTGTTGGTGCAGGAAACCACTTTTTGCACTTGTATTAGTGTGGAAGAAACACTTTTTGAACTTGTGATAGTGTTGAAAAACCACCTTTCGCACTTGTGTTAGTGTTGAAAAACCACTTTTCGCACTTGTGTTAGTGTTGAAAAACCACTTTTCGCACTTGTGTTAGTGTTGAAAAACCACTTTTCGCACTTGTGTTGGTGCAGGAAACCACTTTTGCACTTGTATTAGTGTGGAAAAAACACTTTTCGCACTTGTGTTAGTGTTGAAAAACCACTTTTCGCACTTGTGTTAGTGTTGAAAAACCACTTTTCGCACTTGTGTTGGTGCAGGAAACCACTTTTGCACTTGTATTAGTGTGGAAAAACCACTTTTCGCACTTGTGTTAGTGTTGAAAAACCACTTTTCGCACTTGTGTTAGTGTTGAAAAACCACTTTTCGCACTTGTGTTGGTGCAGGGAAACCACTTTTGCACTTGTATTAGTGTGGAAAAAACACTTTTCGCACTTGTGTTAGTGTTGAAAAACCACTTTTCGCACTTGTGTTAGTGTTGAAAAACCACTTTTCGCACTTGTGTTGGTGCAGGAAACAACCTTAGCACTTGTATTAGTGTGGAAAAAACACTTTTCGCACTTGTGTTAGTGTTGAAAAAACACTTTTCGCATTTGTGTTAGTGTTGAAAAACCACTTTTCGCACTTGTGTTGGTGCAGGAAACCACTTTTTGCACTTGTGATAGTGTTGAAAAACCACTTTTCGCACTAGAGTTAGTGTTGAAAAACCACTTTTCGCACTTGTGTTAGTGTTGAAAAACCACTTTTCGCACTTGTGTTGGTGCAGGAAACCACTTTTGCACTTGTATTAGTGTGGAAAAAACACTTTTCGCACTTGTGTTAGTGTTGAAAAACCACTTTTCGCACTTGTGTTAGTGTTGAAAAACCACTTTTCGCACGTGTTGGTGCAGGAAACCACTTTTGCACTTGTATTAGTGTGGAAAAACCACTTTTCGCGCTTGTGTTAGTGTTGAAAAACCACTTTTCGCACTTGTGTTAGTGTTGAAAAACCACTTTTCGCACTTGTGTTGGTGCAGGAAACCACTTTTGCACTTGTATTAGTGTGGAAAATACACTTTTTGCACTTGTGATAGTGTTGAAAAACCACTTTTCGCACTTGTGTTAGTGTTGAAAAACCACTTTTCGCACTTGTGTTGGTGCAGGAAACCACTTTTCGCACTTGTGTTAGTGTTGAAAAACCACTTTTCGCACTTGTGTTAGTGTTGAAAAACCACTTTTCGCACTTGTGTTAGTGTTGAAAAACCACTTTTCGCACTTGTGTTGGTGCAGGAAACCACTTTTGCACTTGTATTAGTGTGGAAAAACCACTTTTCGCACTTGTGTTAGTGTTGAAAAACCACTTTTCGCACTTGTGTTGGTGCAGGAAACCACTTTTGCACTTGTATTAGTGTGGAAAATACACTTTTTGCACTTGTGATAGTGTTGAAAAACCACTTTTCGCACTTGTGTTGGAGTTGAAAAACCACTTTTCGCACTTGTGTTGGTGCAGGAAACCACTTTTGCACTTGTATTAGTGTGGAAAAACCACTTTTCGCACTTGTGTTAGTGTTGAAAAACCACTTTTCGCACTTGTGTTAGTGTTGAAAAACCACTTTTCGCACTTGTGTTGGTGCAGGAAACCACTTTTGCACTTGTATTAGTGTGGAAAAAACACTTTTCGCACTTGTGTTAGTGTTGAAAAAACACTTTTCGCATTTGTGTTAGTGTTGAAAAACCACTTTTCGCACTTGTGTTGGTGCAGGAAACCACTTTTTGCACTTGTATTAGTGTGGAAGAAACACTTTTTGAACTTGTGATAGTGTTGAAAAACCACCTTTCGCACTTGTGTTAGTGTTGAAAAACCACTTTTCGCACTTGTGTTAGTGTTGAAAAACCACTTTTCGCACTTGTGTTAGTGTTGAAAAACCACTTTTCGCACTTGTGTTGGTGCAGGAAACCACTTTTGCACTTGTATTAGTGTGGAAAAAACACTTTTCGCACTTGTGTTAGTGTTGAAAAACCACTTTTCGCACTTGTGTTAGTGTTGAAAAACCACTTTTCGCACTTGTGTTGGTGCAGGAAACCACTTTTGCACTTGTATTAGTGTGGAAAAACCACTTTTCGCACTTGTGTTAGTGTTGAAAAACCACTTTTCGCACTTGTGTTAGTGTTGAAAAACCACTTTTCGCACTTGTGTTGGTGCAGGGAAACCACTTTTGCACTTGTATTAGTGTGGAAAAAACACTTTTCGCACTTGTGTTAGTGTTGAAAAACCACTTTTCGCACTTGTGTTAGTGTTGAAAAACCACTTTTCGCACTTGTGTTGGTGCAGGAAACAACCTTAGCACTTGTATTAGTGTGGAAAAAACACTTTTCGCACTTGTGTTAGTGTTGAAAAAACACTTTTCGCATTTGTGTTAGTGTTGAAAAACCACTTTTCGCACTTGTGTTGGTGCAGGAAACCACTTTTTGCACTTGTGATAGTGTTGAAAAACCACTTTTCGCACTAGAGTTAGTGTTGACAAACCACTTTTCGCACTTGTGTTAGTGTTGAAAAACCACTTTTCGCACTTGTGTTGGTGCAGGAAACCACTTTTGCACTTGTATTAGTGTGGAAAAAACACTTTTCGCACTTGTGTTAGTGTTGAAAAAACACTTTTCGCATTTGTGTTAGTGTTGAAAAACCACTTTTCGCACTTGTGTTGGTGCAGGAAACCACTTTTTGCACTTGTATTAGTGTGGAAGAAACACTTTTTGAACTTGTGATAGTGTTGAAAAACCACTTTTCGCACTTGTGTTAGTGTTGAAAAACCACTTTTCGCACTTGTGTTAGTGTTGAAAAACCACTTTTCGCACTTGTGTTAGTGTTGAAAAACCACTTTTCGCACTTGTGTTGGTGCAGGAAACCACTTTTGCACTTGTATTAGTGTGGAAAAAACACTTTTCGCACTTGTGTTAGTGTTGAAAAACCACTTTTCGCACTTGTGTTAGTGTTGAAAAACCACTTTTCGCACTTGTGTTGGTGCAGGAAACCACTTTTGCACTTGTATTAGTGTGGAAAAAACCACTTTTCGCACTTGTGTTAGTGTTGAAAAACCACTTTTCGCACTTGTGTTAGTGTTGAAAAACCACTTTTCGCACTTGTGTTGGTGCAGGGAAACCACTTTTGCACTTGTATTAGTGTGGAAAAAACACTTTTCGCACTTGTGTTAGTGTTGAAAAACCACTTTTCGCACTTGTGTTAGTGTTGAAAAACCACTTTTCGCACTTGTGTTGGTGCAGGAAACCACTTTTGCACTTGTATTAGTATGGAAAAACCAGTTTTCGCACTTGTGTTAGTGTTGATAAACCACCTTTCGCACTTGTGTTAGTGTTGAAAAACCACTTTTCGCACGTGTTGGTGCAGGAAACCACTTTTGCACTTGTATTAGTGTGGAAAAACCACTTTTCGCGCTTGTGTTAGTGTTGAAAAACCACTTTTCGCACTTGTGTTAGTGTTGAAAAACCACTTTTCGCACTTGTGTTGGTGCAGGAAACCACTTTTGCACTTGTATTAGTGTGGAAAATACACTTTTTGCACTTGTGATAGTGTTGAAAAACCACTTTTCGCACTTGTGTTAGTGTTGAAAAACCACTTTTCGCACTTGTGTTGGTGCAGGAAACCACTTTTGCACTTGTATTAGTGTGGAAAAACCACTTTTCGCACTTGTGTTAGTGTTGAAAAACCACTTTTCGCACTTGTGTTAGTGTTGAAAAACCACTTTTCGCACTTGTGTTAGTGTTGAAAAACCACTTTTCGCACTTGTGTTGGTGCAGGAAACCACTTTTGCACTTGTATTAGTGTGGAAAAACCACTTTTCGCACTTGTGTTAGTGTTGAAAAACCACTTTTCGCACTTGTGTTGGTGCAGGAAACCACTTTTGCACTTGTATTAGTGTGGAAAATACACTTTTTGCACTTGTGATAGTGTTGAAAAACCACTTTTCGCACTTGTGTTAGTGTTGAAAAACCACTTTTCGCACTTGTGTTGGAGTTGAAAAACCACTTTTCGCACTTGTGTTGGTGCAGGAAACCACTTTTGCACTTGTATTAGTGTGGAAAAACCACTTTTCGCACTTGTGTTAGTGTTGAAAAACCACTTTTCGCACTTGTGTTAGTGTTGAAAAACCACTTTTCGCACTTGTGTTGGTGCAGGAAACCACTTTTGCACTTGTATTAGTGTGGAAAAAACACTTTTCGCACTTGTGTTAGTGTTGAAAAAACACTTTTCGCATTTGTGTTAGTGTCGAAAAACCACTTTTCGCACTTGTGTTGGTGCAGGAAACCACTTTTTGCACTTGTGATAGTGTTGAAAAACCACTTTTCGCACTTGTGTTAGTGTTGACAAACCACTTTTCGCACTTGTGTTGGTGCAGGAAACCACTTTTGCACTTGTATTAGTATGGAAAAACCACTTTTCGCACTTGTGTTAGTGTTGAAAAACCACTTTTCGCACTTGTGTTAGTGTTGAAAAACCACTTTTCGCACGTGTTGGTGCAGGAAACCACTTTTGCACTTGTATTAATGTGGAAAAACCACTTTTCGCACTTGTGTTAGTGTTGAAAAACCACTTTTCGCACTTGTGTTAGTGTTGAAAAACCACTTTTCGCACTTGTGTTGGTGCAGGAAACCATTTTTGCACTTGTATTAGGGTGGAAGAAACACTTTTTGAACTTGTGATAGTGTTGAAAAACCACTTTTCGCACTTGTGTTAGTGTTGAAAAACCACTTTTCGCACTTGTGTTAGTGTTGAAAAACCACTTTTCGCACTTGTGTTAGTGTTGAAAAACCACTTTTCGCACTTGTGTTGGTGCAGGAAACCACTTTTGCACTTGTATTAGTGTGGAAAAAACACTTTTCACACTTGTGTTAGTGTTGAAAAACCACTTTTTGCACTTATGTTAGTGTTGAAAAACCACTTTTCGCACTTGTGTTGGTGCAGGAAACCACTTTTGCACTTGTATTAGTGTGGAAAAACCACTTTTCGCACTTGTGTTAGTGTTGAAAAACCACTTTTCGCACTTGTGTTAGTGTTGAAAAACCACATTTCGCACTTGTGTTAGTGTTGAAAAACCACTTTTCGCACTTGTGTTGGTGCAGGAAACCACTTTTGCACTTGTATTAGTGTGGAAAAACCACTTTTCGCACTTGTGTTAGTGTTGAAAAACCACTTTTCGCACTTGTGTTAGTGTTGAAAAACCACTTTTGCACTTGTATTAGTGTGGAAAAAACACTTTTCGCACTTATGCTTGTGTTGAAAAACCACTTTTCGCACTTGTGTTAGTGTTGAAAAACCACTTTTCGCACTTGTGTTGGTGCAGGAAACCACTTTTGCACTTGTATTAGTGTGGAAAAAACACTTTTCGCACTTGTGTTAGTGTTGAAAAAACACTTTTCGCATTTGTGTTAGTGTTGAAAAACCACTTTTCGCACTTGTGTTGGTGCAGGAAACCACTTTTTGCACTTGTGATAGTGTTGAAAAACCACTTTTCGCACTAGTGTTAGTGTTGACAAACCACTTTTCGCACTTGTGTTGGTGCAGGAAACCACTTTTGCACTTGTATTAGTATGGAAAAACCACTTTTCGCACTTGTGTTAGTGTTGAAAAACCACTTTTCGCACTTGTGTTAGTGTTGAAAAACCACTTTTCGCACGTGTTGGTGCAGGAAACCACTTTTGCACTTGTATTAGTGTGGAAAAACCACTTTTCGCGCTTGTGTTAGTGTTGAAAAACCACTTTTCGCACTTGTGTTAGTGTTGAAAAACCACTTTTCGCACTTGTGTTGGTGCAGGAAACCACTTTTGCACTTGTATTAGTGTGGAAAATACACTTTTTGCACTTGTGATAGTGTTGAAAAACCACTTTTCGCACTTGTGTTAGTGTTGAAAAACCACTTTTCGCACTTGTGTTGGTGCAGGAAACCACTTTTGCACTTGTATTAGTGTGGAAAAACCACTTTTCGCACTTGTGTTAGTGTTGAAAAACGACTTTTCGCACTTGTGTTAGTGTTGAAAAACCACTTTTCGCACTTGTGTTAGTGTTGAAAAACCACTTTTCGCACTTGTGTTGGTGCAGGAAACCACTTTTGCACTTGTATTAGTGTGGAAAAACCACTTTTCGCACTTGTGTTAGTGTTGAAAAACCACTTTTCGCACTTGTGTTGGTGCAGGAAACCACTTTTGCACTTGTATTAGTGTGGACAATACACTTTTTGCACTTGTGATAGTGTTGAAAAACCACTTTTCGCACTTGTGTTGGAGTTGAAAAACCACTTTTCGCACTTGTGTTGGTGCAGGAAACCACTTTTGCACTTGTATTAGTGTGGAAAAACCACTTTTCGCACTTGTGTTAGTGTTGAAAAACCACTTTTCGCACTTGTGTTAGTGTTGAAAAACCACTTTTCGCACTTGTGTTGGTGCAGGAAACCACTTTTGCACTTGTATTAGTGTGGAAAAAACACTTTTCGCACTTGTGTTAGTGGTGAAAAAACACTTTTCGCATTTGTGTTAGTGTTGAAAAACCACTTTTCGCACTTGTGTTGGTGCAGGAAACCACTTTTTGCACTTGTATTAGTGTGGAAGAAACACTTTTTGAACTTGTGATAGTGTTGAAAAACCACTTTTCGCACTTGTGTTAGTGTTGAAAAACCACTTTTCGCACTTGTGTTAGTGTTGAAAAACCACTTTTCGCACTTGTGTTAGTGTTGAAAAACCACTTTTCGCACTTGTGTTGGTGCAGGAAACCACTTTTGCACTTGTATTAGTGTGGAAAAAACACTTTTCGCACTTGTGTTAGTGTTGAAAAACCACTTTTCGCACTTGTGTTAGTGTTGAAAAACCACTTTTCGCACTTGTGTTGGTGCAGGAAACCACTTTTGCACTTGTATTAGTGTGGAAAAACCACTTTTCGCACTTGTGTTAGTGTTGAAAAACCACTTTTCGCACTTGTGTTAGTGTTTAAAAACCACTTTTCGCACTTGTGTTGGTGCAGGGAAACCACTTTTGCACTTGTATTAGTGTGGAAAAAACACTTTTCGCACTTGTGTTAGTGTTGAAAAACCACTTTTCGCACTTGTGTTAGTGTTGAAAAACCACTTTTCGCACTTGTGTTGGTGCAGGAAACAACTTTAGCACTTGTATTAGTGTGGAAAAAACACTTTTCGCACTTGTGTTAGTGTTGAAAAAACACTTTTCGCATTTGTGTTAGTGTTGAAAAACCACTTTTCGCACTTGTGTTGGTGCAGGAAACCACTTTTTGCACTTGTGATAGTGTTGAAAAACCACTTTTCGCACTAGTGTTAGTGTTGACAAACCACTTTTCGCACTTGTGTTGGTGCAGGAAACCACTTTTGCACTTGTATTAGTATGGAAAAACCAGTTTTTGCACTTGTGTTAGTGTTGATAAACCACCTTTCGCACTTGTGTTAGTGTTGAAAAACCACTTTTCGCACGTGTTGGTGCAGGAAACCACTTTTGCACTTGTATTAGTGTGGAAAAACCACTTTTCGCGCTTGTGTTAGTGTTGAAAAACCACTTTTCGCACTTGTGTTAGTGTTGAAAAACCACTTTTCGCACTTGTGTTGGTGCAGGAAACCACTTTTGCACTTGTATTAGTGTGGAAAATACACTTTTTGCACTTGTGATAGTGTTGAAAAACCACTTTTCGCACTTGTGTTAGTGTTGAAAAACCACTTTTCGCACTTGTGTTGGTGCAGGAAACCACTTTTGCACTTGTATTAGTGTGGAAAAACCACTTTTCGCACTTGTGTTAGTGTTGAAAAACCACTTTTCGCACTTGTGTTAGTGTTGAAAAACCACTTTTCGCACTTGTGTTAGTGTTGAAAAACCACTTTTCGCACTTGTGTTGGTGCAGGAAACCACTTTTGCACTTGTATTAGTGTGGAAAAACCACTTTTCGCACTTGTGTTAGTGTTGAAAAACCACTTTTCGCACTTGTGTTGGTGCAGGAAACCACTTTTGCACTTGTATTAGTGTGGAAAATACACTTTTTGCACTTGTGATAGTGTTGAAAAACCACTTTTCGCACTTGTGTTGGAGTTGAAAAACCACTTTTCGCACTTGTGTTGGTGCAGGAAACCACTTTTGCACTTGTATTAGTGTGGAAAAACCACTTTTCGCACTTGTGTTAGTGTTGAAAAACCACTTTTCGCACTTGTGTTGGTGCAGGAAACCACTTTTGCACTTGTATTAGTGTGGAAAAAACACTTTTCGCACTTGTGTTAGTGTTGAAAAAACACTTTTCGCATTTGTGTTAGTGTTGAAAAACCACTTTTCGCACTTGTGTTGGTGCAGGAAACCACTTTTTGCACTTGTGATAGTGTTGAAAAACCACTTTTCGCACTTGTGTTAGTGTTGACAAACGACTTTTCGCACTTGTGTTGGTGCAGGAAACCACTTTTGCACTTGTATTAGTATGGAAAAACCACTTTTCGCACTTGTGTTAGTGTTGAAAAACCACTTTTCGCACTTGTGTTAGTGTTGAAAAAACACTTTTCGCACGTGTTGGTGCAGGAAACCACTTTTGCACTTGTATTAGTGTGGAAAAACCACTTTTCGTGCTTGTGTTAGTGTTGAAAAACCACTTTTCGCACTTGTGTTAGTGTTGAAAAACCACTTTTCGCACTTGTGTTGGTGCAGGAAACCATTTTTGCACTTGTATTAGTGTGGAAAATACACTTTTTGCACTTGTGATAGTGTTGAAAAACCACTTTTCGCACTTGTGTTAGTGTTGAAAAACCACTTTTCGCACTTGTGTTGGTGCAGGAAACCACTTTTGCACTTGTATTAGTGTGGAAAAAACACTTCGCAGTTGTGTTAGTGTTGAAAAACCACTTTTGGCACTTGTGTTAGTGTTGAAAAACCACTTTTCGCACTTGTGTTGGTGCAGGAAACCACTTTTGCACTTGTATTAGTGTGGAAGAAACACTTTTTGAACTTGTGATAGTGTTGAAAAACCACTTTTCGCACTTGTGTTAGTGTTGAAAAACCACTTTTCGCACTTGTGTTAGTGTTGAAAAACCACATTTCGCACTTGTGTTAGTGTTGAAAAACCACTTTTCGCACTTGTGTTGGTGCAGGAAACCACTTTTGCACTTGTATTAGTGTGGAAAAAACACTTTTCACATTTGTGTTAGTGTTGAAAAACCACTTTTCGCACTTATGTTAGTGTTGAAAAAACACTTTTCGCACTTGTGTTGGTGCAGGAAACCACTTTTGCACTTGTATTAGTGTGGAAAAACCACTTTTCGAACTTATGTTAGTGTTGAAAAACCACTTTTCGCATTTGTGTTAGTGTTGAAAAACCACATTTCGCACTTGTGTTAGTGTTGAAAAATCACTTTTCGCACTTGTGTTGGTGCAGGAAACCACTTTTGCACTTGTATTAGTGTGGAAAAAACACTTTTCGCACTTATGTTAGTGTTGAAAAACCACTTTTCGCACTTGTGTTAGTGTTGAAAAACCACTTTTCGCACTTGTGTTGGTGCAGGAAACCACTTTTGCACTTGTATTAGTGTGGAAAAAACACTTTTCGCACTTGTTTTAGTGTTGAAAAAACACTTTTCGCATTTGTGTTAGTGTTGAAAAACCACTTTTCGCACTTGTGTTCGTGCAGGAAACCACTTTTTGCACTTGTGATAGTGTTGAAAAACCACTTTTCGCACTAGTGTTAGTGTTGACAAACCACTTTTCGCACTTGTGTTGGTGCAGGAAACCACTTTTGCACTTGTATTAGTATGGAAAAACCACTTTTCGCACTTGTGTTAGTGTTGAAAAACCACTTTTCGCACTTGTGTTAGTGTTGAAAAACCACTTTTCGCACGTGTTGGTGCAGGAAACCACTTTTGCACTTGTATTAGTGTGGGAAAACCACTTTTCGCGCTTGTGTTAGTGTTGAAAAACCACTTTTCGCACTTGTGTTAGTGTTGAAAAACCACTTTTCGCACTTGTGTTGGTGCAGGAAACCACTTTTGCACTTGTATTAGTGTGGAAAATACACTTTTTGCACTTGTGATAGTGTTGAAAAACCACTTTTCGCACTTGTGTTAGTGTTGAAAAACCACTTTTCGCACTTGTGTTAGTGTGGAAAAACCACTTTTCGCACTTGTGTTAGTGTTGAAAAACCACTTTTCGCACTTGTGTTAGTGTTGAAAAACCACTTTTCGCACTTGTGTTAGTGTTGAAAAACCACTTTTCGCACTTGTGTTGGTGCAGGAAACCACTTTTGCACTTGTATTAGTGTGGAAAAACCACTTTTCGCACTTGTGTTAGTGTTGAAAAACCACTTTTCGCACTTGTGTTGGTGCAGGAAACCACTTTTGCACTTGTATTAGTGTGGAAAATACACTTTTTGCACTTGTGATAGTGATGAAAAACCACTTTTCGCACTTGTGTTAGTGTTGAAAAACCACTTTTCGCACTTGTGTTGGTGCAGGAAACCACTTTTGCACTTGTATTAGTGTGGAAAATACACTTTTTGCACTTGTGATAGTGTTGAAAAACCACTTTTCACACTTGTGTTAGAGTTGAAAAACCACTTTTCGCTCTTGTGTTGGTGCAGGAAACCACTTTTGCACTTGTATTAGTGTGGAAAAACCACTTTTCGCACTTGTGTTAGTGTTGAAAAACCACTTTGCGCAATTGTGTTAGTGTTGAAAAACCACTTTTCGCACTTGTGTTAGTGTTGAAAAACCACTTTTCACACTTGTGTTGGTGCAGGAAACCACTTTTGCACTTGTATTAGTGTGGAAAAACACTTTTCGCACTTGTGTTAGTGTTGAAAAACCACTTTTCGCACTTGTGTTAGTGTTGAAAAACCACTTTTCGCACTTGTGTTGGTGCAGGAAACCACTTTTGCACTTGTATTAGTGTGGAAAAAACACTTTTTGCACTTGTGTTAGTGTTGAAAAACCACTTTTCGCACTTGTGTTGGTGCAGGAAACCACTTTTGCACTTGTATTAGTGTGGAAAACCACTTTTCGCACTTGTGTTAGTGTTGAAAAACCACTTTCCGCACTTGTGTTAGTGTTGAAAAACCACTTTTCGCACTTGTGTTAGTGTTGAATAACCACTTTTGGCACTTGTGTTGGTGCAGGAAACCACTTTTGCACTTGTATTAGTGTGGAAAAAACACTTTTTGCACTTGCGATAGTGTTGAAAAACCACTTTTCGCACTTGTGTTAGTGTTGAAAAACCACTTTTTGCACTTGTGTTGGTGCAGGAAACCACTTTTGCACTTGTATTAGTGTGGAAAAACCACTTTTCGCACTTGTGTTAGTGTTGAAAAACCACTTTTTGCACTTGTGTTAGTGTTGAAAAACCACTTTTCGCACTTGTGTTAGTGTTGAAAAACCACTTTTCGCACTTGTGTTGGTGCAGGAAACCACTTTTGCATTTGTATTAGTGTGGAAAAAACACTTTTCGCACTTGTGTTAGTGTTGAAAAACCACTTTTCGCACTTGTGTTAGTGTTGAAAACCCACTTTTCGCACAAGTGTTGGTGCAGGAAACACTTTTGCACTTGTATTAGTGTGGAAGAAACACTTTTTGAACTTGTGATAGTGTTGAAAAACCACTTTTCGCACTTGTGTTAGTGTTGAAAAACCACTTTTCGCACTTGTGTTAGTGTTGAAAAACCACTTTTCGCACTTGTGTTAGTGTTGAAAAACCACTTTTCGCACTTGTGTTGGTGCAGGAAACCACTTTTGCACTTGTATTAGTGTGGAAAAAACACTTTTCGCACTTGTGTTAGTGTTGAAAAACCACTTTTCGCACTTGTGTTAGTGTTGAAAAACCACTTTTCGCACTTGTGTTGGTGCAGGAAACCACTTTTGCACATGTATTAGTGTGGAAAAAACCACTTTTCGCACTTGTGTTAGTGTTGAAAAACCACTTTTCGCACTTGTGTTAGTGTTGAAAAACCACTTTTCGCACTTGTGTTGGTGCAGGGAAACCACTTTTGCACTTGTATTAGTGTGGAAAAAACACTTTTCGCACTTGTGTTAGTGTTGAAAAACCACTTTTCGCACTTGTGTTAGTGTTGAAAAACCACTTTTTGCACTTGTGTTAGTGTTGAAAAACCACTTTTCGCACTTGTGTTGGTGCAGGAAACCACTTTTGCACTTGTATTAGTGTGGAAAAACCACTTTTCGCACTTGTGTTAGTGTTGAAAAACAACTTTTCGCACTTGTGTTGGTGCAGGAAACCACTTTTGCACTTGTATTAGTGTGGAAAATACACTTTTTGCACTTGTGATAGTGTTGAAAAACCACTTTTCGCACTTGTGTTGGAGTTGAAAAACCACTTTTCGCACTTGTGTTGGTGCAGGAAACCACTTTTGCACTTGTATTAGTGTGGAAAAACCACTTTTCGCACTTGTGTTAGTGTTGAAAAACCACTTTTCGCACTTGTGTTAGTGTTGAAAAACCACTTTTCGCACTTGTGTTGGTGCAGGAAACCACTTTTGCACTTGTATTAGTGTGGAAAAAACACTTTTCGCACTTGTGTTAGTGTTGAAAAAACACTTTTCGCATTTGTGTTAGTGTTGAAAAACCACTTTTCGCACTTGTGTTAGTGTTGACAAACCACTTTTCGCACTTGTGTTGGTGCAGGAAACCACTTTTGCACTTGTATTAGTATGGAAAAACCACTTTTCGCACTTGTGTTAGTGTTGAAAAACCACTTTTCCCACTTGTGTTAGTGTTGAAAAACCACTTTTTGCACGTGTTGGTGCAGGAAACCACTTTTGCACTTGTATTAGTGTGGAAAAACCACTTTTCGCGCTTGTGTTAGTGTTGAAAAACCACTTTTCGCACTTGTGTTAGTGTTGAAAAACCACTTTTCGCACTTGTGTTGGTGCAGGAAACCATTTTTGCACTTGTATTAGTGTGGAAAATACACTTTTTGCACTTGTGATAGTGTTGAAAAACCACTTTTCGCACTTGTGTTAGTGTTGAAAAACCACTTTTCGCACTTGTGTTGGTGCAGGAAACCACTTTTGCACTTGTATTAGTGTGGAAAAACACTTCGCAGTTGTGTTAGTGTTGAAAAACCACTTTTGGCACTTGTGTTAGTGTTGAAAAACCACTTTTCGCACTTGTGTTGGTGCAGGAAACCACTTTTGCACTTGTATTAGTGTGGAAGAAACACTTTTTGAACTTGTGATAGTGTTGAAAAACCACTTTTCGCACTTGTGTTAATGTTGAAAAACCACTTTTCGCACTTGTGTTAGTGTTGAAAAACCACTTTTCGCACTTGTGTTAGTGTTGAAAAACCACTTTTCGCACTTGTGTTGGTGCAGGAAACCACTTTTGCACTTGTATTAGTGTGGAAAAAACACTTTTCACACTTGTGTTAGTGTTGAAAAACCACTTTTCGCACTTATGTTAGTGTTGAAAAACCACTTTTCGCACTTGTGTTGGTGCAGGAAACCACTTTTGCATTTGTATTAGTGTGGAAAAACCACTTTTCGCACTTGTGTTAGTGTTGAAAAACCACTTTTCGCACTTGTGTTAGTGTTGAAAAACCACATTTCGCACTTGTGTTAGTGTTGAAAAACCACTTTTCGCACTTGTGTTGGTGCAGGAAACCACTTTTGCACTTGTATTAGTGTGGAAAAAACACTTTTCGCACTTATGTTAGTGTTGAAAAACCACTTTTCGCACTTGTGTTAGTGTTGAAAAACCACTTTTCGCACTTGTGTTGGTGCAGGAAACCACTTTTGCACTTGTATTAGTGTGGAAAAAACACTTTTCGCACTTGTGTTAGTGTTGAAAAAACACTTTTCGCATTTGTGTTAGTGTTGAAAAACCACTTTTCGCACTTGTGTTGGTGCAGGAAACCACTTTTTGCACTTGTGATAGTGTTGAAAAACCACTTTTCGCACTAGTGTTAGTGTTGACAAACCACTTTTCGCACTTGTGTTGGTGCAGGAAACCACTTTTGCACTTGTATTAGTATGGAAAAACCACTTTTCGCACTTGTGTTAGTGTTGAAAAACCACTTTTCGCACTTGTGTTAGTGTTGAAAAACCACTTTTCGCACGTGTTGGTGCAGGAAACCACTTTTGCACTTGTATTAGTGTGGAAAAAACACTTTTCGCACTTATGTTAGTGTTGAAAAACCACTTTTCGCACTTGTGTTAGTGTTGAAAAACCACTTTTCGCACTTGTGTTGGTGCAGGAAACCACTTTTGCACTTGTATTAGTGTGGAAAAAACACTTTTCGCACTTGTTTTAGTGTTGAAAAACCACTTTTCGCACTTGTGTTAGTGTTGAAAAAACACTTTTCGCATTTGTGTTAGTGTTGAAAAACCACTTTTCGCACTTGTGTTCGTGCAGGAAACCACTTTTTGCACTTGTGATAGTGTTGAAAAACCACTTTTCGCACTAGTGTTAGTGTTGACAAACCACTTTTCGCACTTGTGTTGGTGCAGGAAACCACTTTTGCACTTGTATTAGTATGGAAAAACCACTTTTCGCACTTGTGTTAGTGTTGAAAAACCACTTTTCGCACTTGTGTTAGTGTTGAAAAACCACTTTTCGCACGTGTTGGTGCAGGAAACCACTTTTGCACTTGTATTAGTGTGGGAAAACCACTTTTCGCGCTTGTGTTAGTGTTGAAAAACCACTTTTCGCACTTGTGTTAGTGTTGAAAAACCACTTTTCGCACTTGTGTTGGTGCAGGAAACCACTTTTGCACTTGTATTAGTGTGGAAAATACACTTTTTGCACTTGTGATAGTGTTGAAAAACCACTTTTCGCACTTGTGTTAGTGTTGAAAAACCACTTTTCGCACTTGTGTTAGTGTGGAAAAACCACTTTTCGCACTTGTGTTAGTGTTGAAAAACCACTTTTCGCACTTGTGTTAGTGTTGAAAAACCACTTTTCGCACTTGTGTTAGTGTTGAAAAACCACTTTTCGCACTTGTGTTGGTGCAGGAAACCACTTTTGCACTTGTATTAGTGTGGAAAAACCACTTTTCGCACTTGTGTTAGTGTTGAAAAACCACTTTTCGCACTTGTGTTGGTGCAGGAAACCACTTTTGCACTTGTATTAGTGTGGAAAATACACTTTTTGCACTTGTGATAGTGATGAAAAACCACTTTTCGCACTTGTGTTAGTGTTGAAAAACCACTTTTCGCACTTGTGTTGGTGCAGGAAACCACTTTTGCACTTGTATTAGTGTGGAAAATACACTTTTTGCACTTGTGATAGTGTTGAAAAACCACTTTTCACACTTGTGTTAGAGTTGAAAAACCACTTTTCGCTCTTGTGTTGGTGCAGGAAACCACTTTTGCACTTGTATTAGTGTGGAAAAACCACTTTTCGCACTTGTGTTAGTGTTGAAAAACCACTTTTCGCACTTGTGTTAGTGTTGAAAAACCACTTTTCGCACTTGTGTTAGTGTTGAAAAACCACTTTTCACACTTGTGTTGGTGCAGGAAACCACTTTTGCACTTGTATTAGTGTGGAAAAACACTTTTCGCACTTGTGTTAGTGTTGAAAAACCACTTTTCGCACTTGTGTTAGTGTTGAAAAACCACTTTTCGCACTTGTGTTGGTGCAGGAAACCACTTTTGCACTTGTATTAGTGTGGAAAAAACACTTTTTGCACTTGTGTTAGTGTTGAAAAACCACTTTTCGCACTTGTGTTGGTGCAGGAAACCACTTTTGCACTTGTATTAGTGTGGAAAACCACTTTTCGCACTTGTGTTAGTGTTGAAAAACCACTTTCCGCACTTGTGTTAGTGTTGAAAAACCACTTTTCGCACTTGTGTTAGTGTTGAATAACCACTTTTGGCACTTGTGTTGGTGCAGGAAACCACTTTTGCACTTGTATTAGTGTGGAAAAAACACTTTTTGCACTTGCGATAGTGTTGAAAAACCACTTTTCGCACTTGTGTTAGTGTTGAAAAACCACTTTTCGCACTTGTGTTGGTGCAGGAAACCACTTTTGCACTTGTATTAGTGTGGAAAAACCACTTTTCGCACTTGTGTTAGTGTTGAAAAACCACTTTTTGCACTTGTGTTAGTGTTGAAAAACCACTTTTCGCACTTGTGTTAGTGTTGAAAAACCACTTTTCGCACTTGTGTTGGTGCAGGAAACCACTTTTGCATTTGTATTAGTGTGGAAAAAACACTTTTCGCACTTGTGTTAGTGTTGAAAAACCACTTTTCGCACTTGTGTTAGTGTTGAAATCCCACTTTTCGCACAAGTGTTGGTGCAGGAAACACTTTTGCACTTGTATTAGTGTGGAAGAAACACTTTTTGAACTTGTGATAGTGTTGAAAAACCACTTTTCGCACTTGTGTTAGTGTTGAAAAACCACTTTTCGCACTTGTGTTAGTGTTGAAAAACCACTTTTCGCACTTGTGTTAGTGTTGAAAAACCACTTTTCGCACTAGTGTTAGTGTTGACAAACCACTTTTCGCACTTGTGTTGGTGCAGGAAACCACTTTTGCACTTGTATTAGTATGTAAAAACCACTTTTCGCACTTGTGTTAGTGTTGAAAAACCACTTTTCGCACTTGTGTTAGTGTTGACAAACCACTTTTCGCACTTGTGTTGGTGCAGGAAACCACTTTTGCACTTGTATTAGTATGGAAAAACCACTTTTCGCACTTGTGTTAGTGTTGAAAAACCACTTTTCCCACTTGTGTTAGTGTTGAAAAACCACTTTTTGCACGTGTTGGTGCAGGAAACCACTTTTGCACTTGTATTAGTGTGGAAAAACCACTTTTCGCGCTTGTGTTAGTGTTGAAAAACCACTTTTCGCACTTGTGTTAGTGTTGAAAAACCACTTTTCGCACTTGTGTTGGTGCAGGAAACCATTTTTGCACTTGTATTAGTGTGGAAAATACACTTTTTGCACTTGTGATAGTGTTGAAAAACCACTTTTCGCACTTGTGTTAGTGTTGAAAAACCACTTTTCGCACTTGTGTTGGTGCAGGAAACCACTTTTGCACTTGTATTAGTGTGGAAAAACACTTCGCAGTTGTGTTAGTGTTGAAAAACCACTTTTGGCACTTGTGTTAGTGTTGAAAAACCACTTTTCGCACTTGTGTTGGTGCAGGAAACCACTTTTGCACTTGTATTAGTGTGGAAGAAACACTTTTTGAACTTGTGATAGTGTTGAAAAACCACTTTTCGCACTTGTGTTAATGTTGAAAAACCACTTTTCGCACTTGTGTTAGTGTTGAAAAACCACTTTTCGCACTTGTGTTAGTGTTGAAAAACCACTTTTCGCACTTGTGTTGGTGCAGGAAACCACTTTTGCACTTGTATTAGTGTGGAAAAAACACTTTTCACACTTGTGTTAGTGTTGAAAAACCACTTTTCGCACTTATGTTAGTGTTGAAAAACCACTTTTCGCACTTGTGTTGGTGCAGGAAACCACTTTTGCATTTGTATTAGTGTGGAAAAACCACTTTTCGCACTTGTGTTAGTGTTGAAAAACCACTTTTGGCACTTGTGTTAGTGTTGAAAAACCACTTTTCGCACTTGTGTTGGTGCAGGAAACCACTTTTGCACTTGTATTAGTGTGGAAGAAACACTTTTTGAACTTGTGATAGTGTTGAAAAACCACTTTTCGCACTTGTGTTAATGTTGAAAAACCACTTTTCGCACTTGTGTTAGTGTTGAAAAACCACTTTTCGCACTTGTGTTAGTGTTGAAAAACCACTTTTCGCACTTGTGTTGGTGCAGGAAACCACTTTTGCACTTGTATTAGTGTGGAAAAAACACTTTTCACACTTGTGTTAGTGTTGAAAAACCACTTTTCGCACTTATGTTAGTGTTGAAAAACCACTTTTCGCACTTGTGTTGGTGCAGGAAACCACTTTTGCATTTGTATTAGTGTGGAAAAACCACTTTTCGCACTTGTGTTAGTGTTGAAAAACCACTTTTCGCACTTGTGTTAGTGTTGAAAAACCACATTTCGCACTTGTGTTAGTGTTGAAAAACCACTTTTCGCACTTGTGTTGGTGCAGGAAACCACTTTTGCACTTGTATTAGTGTGGAAAAAACACTTTTCGCACTTATGTTAGTGTTGAAAAACCACTTTTCGCACTTGTGTTAGTGTTGAAAAACCACTTTTCGCACTTGTGTTGGTGCAGGAAACCACTTTTGCACTTGTATTAGTGTGGAAAAAACACTTTTCGCACTTGTGTTAGTGTTGAAAAAACACTTTTCGCATTTGTGTTAGTGTTGAAAAACCACTTTTCGCACTTGTGTTGGTGCAGGAAACCACTTTTTGCACTTGTGATAGTGTTGAAAAACCACTTTTCGCACTAGTGTTAGTGTTGACAAACCACTTTTCGCACTTGTGTTGGTGCAGGAAACCACTTTTGCACTTGTATTAGTATGGAAAAACCACTTTTCGCACTTGTGTTAGTGTTGAAAAACCACTTTTCGCACTTGTGTTAGTGTTGAAAAACCACTTTTCGCACGTGTTGGTGCAGGAAACCACTTTTGCACTTGTATTAGTGTGGAAAAAACACTTTTCGCACTTATGTTCGTGTTGAAAAACCACTTTTCGCACTTGTGTTAGTGTTGAAAAACCACTTTTCGCACTTGTGTTGGTGCAGGAAACCACTTTTGCACTTGTATTAGTGTGGAAAAAACACTTTTCGCACTTGTTTTAGTGTTGAAAAAACACTTTTCGCATTTGTGTTAGTGTTGAAAAACCACTTTTCGCACTTGTGTTCGTGCAGGAAACCACTTTTTGCACTTGTGATAGTGTTGAAAAACCACTTTTCGCACTAGTGTTAGTGTTGACAAACCACTTTTCGCACTTGTGTTGGTGCAGGAAACCACTTTTGCACTTGTATTAGTATGGAAAAACCACTTTTCGCACTTGTGTTAGTGTTGAAAAACCACTTTTCGCACTTGTGTTAGTGTTGAAAAACCACTTTTCGCACGTGTTGGTGCAGGAAACCACTTTTGCACTTGTATTAGTGTGGGAAAACCACTTTTCGCGCTTGTGTTAGTGTTGAAAAACCACTTTTCGCACTTGTGTTAGTGTTGAAAAACCACTTTTCGCACTTGTGTTGGTGCAGGAAACCACTTTTGCACTTGTATTAGTGTGGAAAATACACTTTTTGCACTTGTGATAGTGTTGAAAAACCACTTTTCGCACTTGTGTTAGTGTTGAAAAACCACTTTTCGCACTTGTGTTAGTGTGGAAAAACCACTTTTCGCACTTGTGTTAGTGTTGAAAAACCACTTTTCGCACTTGTGTTAGTGTTGAAAAACCACTTTTCGCACTTGTGTTAGTGTTGAAAAACCACTTTTCGCACTTGTGTTGGTGCAGGAAACCACTTTTGCACTTGTATTAGTGTGGAAAAACCACTTTTCGCACTTGTGTTAGTGTTGAAAAACCACTTTTCGCACTTGTGTTGGTGCAGGAAACCACTTTTGCACTTGTATTAGTGTGGAAAATACACTTTTTGCACTTGTGATAGTGATGAAAAACCACTTTTCGCACTTGTGTTAGTGTTGAAAAACCACTTTTCGCACTTGTGTTGGTGCAGGAAACCACTTTTGCACTTGTATTAGTGTGGAAAATACACTTTTTGCACTTGTGATAGTGTTGAAAAACCACTTTTCACACTTGTGTTAGAGTTGAAAAACCACTTTTCGCTCTTGTGTTGGTGCAGGAAACCACTTTTGCACTTGTATTAGTGTGGAAAAACCACTTTTCGCACTTGTGTTAGTGTTGAAAAACCACTTTTCGCACTTGTGTTAGTGTTGAAAAACCACTTTTCGCACTTGTGTTAGTGTTGAAAAACCACTTTTCACACTTGTGTTGGTGCAGGAAACCACTTTTGCACTTGTATTAGTGTGGAAAAACACTTTTCGCACTTGTGTTAGTGTTGAAAAACCACTTTTCGCACTTGTGTTAGTGTTGAAAAACCACTTTTCGCACTTGTGTTGGTGCAGGAAACCACTTTTGCACTTGTATTAGTGTGGAAAAAACACTTTTTGCACTTGTGTTAGTGTTGAAAAACCACTTTTCGCACTTGTGTTGGTGCAGGAAACCACTTTTGCACTTGTATTAGTGTGGAAAACCACTTTTCGCACTTGTGTTAGTGTTGAAAAACCACTTTCCGCACTTGTGTTAGTGTTGAAAAACCACTTTTCGCACTTGTGTTAGTGTTGAATAACCACTTTTGGCACTTGTGTTGGTGCAGGAAACCACTTTTGCACTTGTATTAGTGTGGAAAAAACACTTTTTGCACTTGCGATAGTGTTGAAAAACCACTTTTCGCACTTGTGTTAGTGTTGAAAAACCACTTTTCGCACTTGTGTTGGTGCAGGAAACCACTTTTGCACTTGTATTAGTGTGGAAAAACCACTTTTCGCACTTGTGTTAGTGTTGAAAAACCACTTTTTGCACTTGTGTTAGTGTTGAAAAACCACTTTTCGCACTTGTGTTAGTGTTGAAAAACCACTTTTCGCACTTGTGTTGGTGCAGGAAACCACTTTTGCATTTGTATTAGTGTGGAAAAAACACTTTTCGCACTTGTGTTAGTGTTGAAAAACCACTTTTCGCACTTGTGTTAGTGTTGAAATCCCACTTTTCGCACAAGTGTTGGTGCAGGAAACACTTTTGCACTTGTATTAGTGTGGAAGAAACACTTTTTGAACTTGTGATAGTGTTGAAAAACCACTTTTCGCACTTGTGTTAGTGTTGAAAAACCACTTTTCGCACTTGTGTTAGTGTTGAAAAACCACTTTTCGCACTTGTGTTAGTGTTGAAAAACCACTTTTCGCACTTGTGTTGGTGCAGGAAACCACTTTTGCACTTGTATTAGTGTGGAAAAAACACTTTTCGCACTTGTGTTAGTGTTGAAAAACCACTTTTCGCACTTGTGTTAGTGTTGAAAAACCACTTTTCGCACTTGTGTTGGTGCAGGAAACCACTTTTGCACATGTATTAGTGTGGAAAAAACCACTTTTCGCACTTGTGTTAGTGTTGAAAAACCACTTTTCGCACTTGTGTTGGTGTTGAAAAACCACTTTTCGCACTTGTGTTGGTGCAGGGAAACCACTTTTGCACTTGTATTAGTGTGGAAAAAACACTTTTCGCACTTGTGTTAGTGTTGAAAAACCACTTTTCGCACTTGTGTTAGTGTTGAAAAACCACTTTTCGCACTTGTGTTAGTGTTGAAAAACCACTTTTCGCACTTGTGTTGGTGCAGGAAACCACTTTTGCACTTGTATTAGTGTGGAAAAACCACTTTTCGCACTTGTGTTAGTGTTGAAAAACCACTTTTCGCACTTGTGTTGGTGCAGGAAACCACTTTTGCACTTGTATTAGTGTGGAAAATACACTTTTTGCACTTGTGATAGTGTTGAAAAACCACTTTTCGCACTTGTGTTGGAGTTGAAAAACCACTTTTCGCACTTGTGTTGGTGCAGGAAACCACTTTTGCACTTGTATTAGTGTGGAAAAACCACTTTTCGCACTTGTGTTAGTGTTGAAAAACCACTTTTCGCACTTGTGTTAGTGTTGAAAAACCACTTTTCGCACTTGTGTTGGTGCAGGAAACCACTTTTGCACTTGTATTAGTGTGGAAAAAACACTTTTCGCACTTGTGTTAGTGTTGAAAAAACACTTTTCGCATTTGTGTTAGTGTTGAAAAACCACTTTTCGCACTTGTGTTAGTGTTGACAAACCACTTTTCGCACTTGTGTTGGTGCAGGAAACCACTTTTGCACTTGTATTAGTATGGAAAAACCACTTTTCGCACTTGTGTTAGTGTTGAAAAACCACTTTTCGCACTTGTGTTAGTGTTGAAAAACCACTTTTTGCACGTGTTGGTGCAGGAAACCACTTTTGCACTTGTATTAGTGTGGAAAAACCACTTTTCGCGCTTGTGTTAGTGTTGAAAAACCACTTTTCGCACTTGTGTTAGTGTTGAAAAACCACTTTTCGCACTTGTGTTGGTGCAGGAAACCATTTTTGCACTTGTATTAGTGTGGAAAATACACTTTTTGCACTTGTGATAGTGTTGAAAAACCACTTTTCGCACTTGTGTTAGTGTTGAAAAACCACTTTTCGCACTTGTGTTGGTGCAGGAAACCACTTTTGCACTTGTATTAGTGTGGAAAAACACTTCGCAGTTGTGTTAGTGTTGAAAAACCACTTTTGGCACTTGTGTTAGTGTTGAAAAACCACTTTTCGCACTTGTGTTGGTGCAGGAAACCACTTTTGCACTTGTATTAGTGTGGAAGAAACACTTTTTGAACTTGTGATAGTGTTGAAAAACCACTTTTCGCACTTGTGTTAATGTTGAAAAACCACTTTTCGCACTTGTGTTAGTGTTGAAAAACCACTTTTCGCACTTGTGTTAGTGTTGAAAAACCACTTTTCGCACTTGTGTTGGTGCAGGAAACCACTTTTGCACTTGTATTAGTGTGGAAAAAACACTTTTCACACTTGTGTTAGTGTTGAAAAACCACTTTTCGCACTTATGTTAGTGTTGAAAAACCACTTTTCGCACTTGTGTTGGTGCAGGAAACCACTTTTGCATTTGTATTAGTGTGGAAAAACCACTTTTCGCACTTGTGTTAGTGTTGAAAAACCACTTTTCGCACTTGTGTTAGTGTTGAAAAACCACATTTCGCACTTGTGTTAGTGTTGAAAAACCACTTTTCGCACTTGTGTTGGTGCAGGAAACCACTTTTGCACTTGTATTAGTGTGGAAAAAACACTTTTCGCACTTATGTTAGTGTTGAAAAACCACTTTTCGCACTTGTGTTAGTGTTGAAAAACCACTTTTCGCACTTGTGTTGGTGCAGGAAACCACTTTTGCACTTGTATTAGTGTGGAAAAAACACTTTTCGCACTTGTGTTAGTGTTGAAAAAACACTTTTCGCATTTGTGTTAGTGTTGAAAAACCACTTTTCGCACTTGTGTTGGTGCAGGAAACCACTTTTTGCACTTGTGATAGTGTTGAAAAACCACTTTTCGCACTAGTGTTAGTGTTGACAAACCACTTTTCGCACTTGTGTTGGTGCAGGAAACCACTTTTGCACTTGTATTAGTATGGAAAAACCACTTTTCGCACTTGTGTTAGTGTTGAAAAACCACTTTTCGCACTTGTGTTAGTGTTGAAAAACCACTTTTCGCACGTGTTGGTGCAGGAAACCACTTTTGCACTTGTATTAGTGTGGAAAAACCACTTTTTGCACTTGTGATAGTGTTGAAAAACCACTTTTCGCACTTGTGTTAGTGTTGAAAAACCACTTTTTGCACTTGTGTTGGTGCAGGAAACCACTTTTGCACTTGTATTAGTGTGGAAAAAACACTTTTCGCACTTGTGTTAGTGTTGAAAAACCACTTTTCGCACTTGTGTTAGTGTTGAAAAACCACTTTTCGCACTTGTGTTGGTGCAGGAAACCACTTTTGCACTTGTATTAGTGTGGAAGAAACACTTTTTGAACTTGTGATAGTGTTGAAAAACCACTTGTCGCACTTGTGTTAGTGTTGAAAAACCACTTTTCGCACTTGTGTTGGTGCAGGAAACCACTTTTGCATTTGTATTAGTGTGGAAAAACCACTTTTCGCACTTGTGTTAGTGTTGAAAAACCACTTTTCGCACTTGTGTTAGTGTTGAAAAACCACTTTTCGCACTTGTGTTGGTGCAGGAAACCACTTTTGCACTTGTATTAGTGTGGGAAAAACACTTATCGCACTTGTGTTAGTGTTGAAAAACCACTTTTCGCACTTGTGTTGGTGCAGGAAACCACTTTTGCACTTGTATTAGTGTGGAAGAAACACTTTTTGAACTTGTGATAGTGTTGAAAAACCACTTTTCGCACTTGTGTTAGTGTTGAAAAACCACTTTTCGCACTGGTGTTGGTGCAGGAAACCACTTTTGCACTTGTATTAGTGTGGAAAAACCACTTTTCGCACTTGTGTTAGTGTTGAAAAACCACTTTTCGCACTTGTGTTAGTGTTGAAAAACCACTTTTCGCACTTGTGTTAGTGTTGAAAAACCACTTTTCGCACTTGTGTTGGTGCAGGAAACCACTTTTGCACGTGTATTAGTGTGGAAAAAACACTTTTCGCACTTGTGTTAGTGTTGAAAAACCACTTTTCGCACTTGTGTTAGTGTTGAAAAACCACTTTTCGCACTTGTGTTGGTGCAGGAAACCACTTTTGCACTTTTATTAGTGTGGAAAAAACACTTTTTGCACTTGTGATAGTGTTGAAAAACCACTTTTCGCACTTGTGTTGGTGCAGGAAACCACTTTTGCACTTGTATTAGTGTGGAAAAAACACTTTTTGCACTTGTGATAGTGTTGAAAAACCACTTTTCGCACTTATGTTAGTGTTGAAAAACCACTTTTCGCACTTGTGTTGGTGCAGGAAACCACTTTTGCACTTGTATTAGTGTGGAAAAAACACTTTTCGCACTTGTGTTTGTGTTGAAAAACCACTTTTCGCACTTGTGTTAGTGTTGAAAAACCACTTTTCGCACTTGTGTTGGTGCAGAAACCACTTTTGCACTTCTATTAGTGTGGAAGAAACACTTTTTGAACTTGTGATAGTGTTGAAAAACCACTTTTCGCACTTGTGTTAGTGTTGAAAAACCACTTTTCGCACTTGTGTTGGTGCAGGAAACCACTTTTGCACTTGTATTAGTGTGGAAAACCACTTTTCGCACTTGTGTTAGTGTTGAAAAACCACTATTCGCACTTGTGTTAGTGTTGAAAAACCACTTTTCGCGCTTGTGTTGGTGCAGGAAACCACTTTTGCACTTGCATTAGTGTGGAAAAAATACTTTTCGCACCTGTGTTAGTGTTGAAAAACCACTTTTCGCACTTGTGTTAGTGTTGAAAAACCACATTTCGCACTTGTGTTGGTGCAGGAAACCAGGAAACCAGTGCAGGAAACCACTTTTGCACTTGTATTAGTGTGGAAAAAACACTTTTTGAAATTGTGATTGTGTTGAAAAACCACTTTTCGCACTTGTGTTAATGTTGAAAAACCACTTTTCGCACTTGTGTTAGTGTTGAAAAACCACTTTTCGCACTTGTGTTAGTGTTGAAAAACCACTTTTCGCACTTGTGTTAGTGTTGAAAAACCACTTTTCGCACTTGTGTTGGTGCAGGAAACCACTTTTGCACTTGTATTAGTGTGGAAAAAACACTTTTCGCACTTGTGTTAGTGTTGAAAAACCACTTTTCGCACTTGTGTTAGTGTTGAAAAACCACTTTTCGCACTTGTGTTGGTGCAGGATACCACTTTTGCACTTGTATTAGTGTGGAAAAAACCACTTTTCGCACTTGTGAGTGTTGAAAAACCACTTTTCGCACTTGTGTTCGTGTTGAAAAACCACTTTTCGCACTTGTGTTAGTGTTGAAAAACCACTTTTCGCACTTGTGTTGGTGCAGGAAACCACTTTTGCACTTGTATAAGTGTGGAAAAAACACTTTTCGCACTTGTGTTAGTGTTGAAAAACCACTTTTCACACTTGGTTAGTGTTGAAAAACCACTTTTCGCACTTGTGTTGGTGCAGGAAACCACTTTTGCACTTGTATTAGTGTGGAAAAAACACTTTTCGCACTTGTGTTAGTGTTGAAAAAACACTTTTTCCATTTGTGTGAGTGTTGAAAAACCACTTTTCGCACTTGTGTTGGTGCAGGAAACCACTTTTTGCACTCGTGATAGTGTTGAAAAACCACTTTTCGCACTTGTGTTAGTGTTGACAAACCACTTTTCGCACTTGTGTTGGTGCAGGAAACCACTTTTGCACTTGTATTAGTATGGAAAAACCACTTTTCGCACTTGTGTTAGTGTTGAAAAACCACTTTTCGCACTTGTGTTAGTGTTGAAAAACCACTTTTCGCACGTGTTGGTGCAGGAAACCACTTTTGCACTTGTATTAGTGTGGAAAAACCACTTTTCGCGCTTGTGTTAGTGTTGAAAAACCACTTTTCGCACTTGTGTTGGTGCAGGAAACCACTTTTGCACTTGTATTAGTGTGGAAAATACACTTTTTGCACTTGTGATAGTGTTGAAAAAACACTTTTCGCACTTGTGTTAGTGTTGAAAAACCACTTTTCACACTTGTGTTGGTGCAGGAAACCACTTTTGCACTTGTATTAGTGTGGAAAAACCACTTTTCGCACTTGTGTTAGTGTTGAAAAACCACTTTTCGCACTTGTGTTAGTGTTGAAAAACCACTTTTCGCACTTGTGTTGGTGCAGGAAACCACTTTTGCACTTGTATTAGTGTGGAAAATACACTTTTTGCACTTGTGATAGTGTTGAAAAACCACTTTTCGCACTTGTGTTAGAGTTGAAAAACCACTTTTCGCTCTTGTGTTGGTGCAGGAAACCACTTTTGCACTTGTATTAGTGTGGAAAAACCACTTTTTGCACTTGTGTTAGTGTTGAAAAACCACTTTTCGCACTTGTGTTAGTGTTGAAAAACCACTTTTCGCACTTGTGTTAGTGTTGAAAAACCACTTTTCGCACTTGTGTTGGTGCACGAAACCACTTTTGCACTTGTATTAGTGTGGAAAAAACACTTTTCGCACTTGTGTTAGTGTTGAAAAACCACTTTTCGCACTTGTGTTAGTGTTGAAAAACCACTTTTCGCACTTGTGTTGGTGCAGGAAACCACTTTTGCACTTGTATTAGTGTGGAAAAAACACTTTTTGCACTTGTGATAGTGTTGAAAAACCACTTTTCGCACTTGTGTTGGTGCAGGAAACCACTTTTGCACTTGTATTAGTGTGGAAAAAACACTTTTCGCACTTGTGTTAGTGTTGAAAAAACACTTTTTCCATTTGTGTGAGTGTTGAAAAACCACTTTTCGCACTTGTGTTGGTGCAGGAAACCACTTTTTGCACTTGTGATAGTGTTGAAAAACCACTTTTCGCACTTGTGTTAGTGTTGACAAACCACTTTTCGCACTTGTGTTGGTGCAGGAAACCACTTTTGCACTTGTATTAGTATGGAAAAACCACTTTTCGCACTTGTGTTAGTGTTGAAAAACCACTTTTCGCACTTGTGTTAGTGTTGAAAAACCACTTTTCGCACGTGTTGGTGCAGGAAACCACTTTTGCACTTGTATTAGTGTGGAAAAACCACTTTTCGCGCTTGTGTTAGTGTTGAAAAACCACTTTTCGCACTTGTGTTGGTGCAGGAAACCACTTTTGCACTTGTATTAGTGTGGAAAAAACACTTTTTGCACTTGTGATAGTGTTGAAAAACCACTTTTCGCACTTATGTTAGTGTTGAAAAACCACTTTTCGCACTTGTGTTGGTGCAGAAACCACTTTTGCACTTCTATTAGTGTGGAAGAAACACTTTTTGAACTTGTGATAGTGTTGAAAAACCACTTTTCGCACTTGTGTTAGTGTTGAAAAACCACTTTTCGCACTTGTGTTGGTGCAGGAAACCACTTTTGCACTTGTATTAGTGTGGAAAAAACACTTTTCACACTTGTGTTAGTGTTGAAAAACCACTTTTCGCACTTATGTTAGTGTTGAAAAACCACTTTTCGCACTTGTGTTGGTGCAGGAAACCACTTTTGCATTTGTATTAGTGTGGAAAAACCACTTTTCGCACTTGTGTTAGTGTTGAAAAACCACTTTTCGCACTTGTGTTAGTGTTGAAAAACCACATTTCGCACTTGTGTTAGTGTTGAAAAACCACTTTTCGCACTTGTGTTGGTGCAGGAAACCACTTTTGCACTTGTATTAGTGTGGAAAAAACACTTTTCGCACTTATGTTAGTGTTGAAAAACCACTTTTCGCACTTGTGTTAGTGTTGAAAAACCACTTTTCGCACTTGTGTTGGTGCAGGAAACCACTTTTGCACTTGTATTAGTGTGGAAAAAACACTTTTCGCACTTGTGTTAGTGTTGAAAAAACACTTTTCGCATTTGTGTTAGTGTTGAAAAACCACTTTTCGCACTTGTGTTGGTGCAGGAAACCACTTTTTGCACTTGTGATAGTGTTGAAAAACCACTTTTCGCACTAGTGTTAGTGTTGACAAACCACTTTTCGCACTTGTGTTGGTGCAGGAAACCACTTTTGCACTTGTATTAGTATGGAAAAACCACTTTTCGCACTTGTGTTAGTGTTGAAAAACCACTTTTCGCACTTGTGTTAGTGTTGAAAAACCACTTTTCGCACGTGTTGGTGCAGGAAACCACTTTTGCACTTGTATTAGTGTGGAAAAACCACTTTTTGCACTTGTGATAGTGTTGAAAAACCACTTTTCGCACTTGTGTTAGTGTTGAAAAACCACTTTTCGCACTTGTGTTGGTGCAGGAAACCACTTTTGCACTTGTATTAGTGTGGAAAAAACACTTTTCGCACTTGTGTTAGTGTTGAAAAACCACTTTTCGCACTTGTGTTAGTGTTGAAAAACCACTTTTCGCACTTGTGTTGGTGCAGGAAACCACTTTTGCACTTGTATTAGTGTGGAAGAAACACTTTTTGAACTTGTGATAGTGTTGAAAAACCACTTGTCGCACTTGTGTTAGTGTTGAAAAACCACTTTTCGCACTTGTGTTGGTGCAGGAAACCACTTTTGCATTTGTATTAGTGTGGAAAAACCACTTTTCGCACTTGTGTTAGTGTTGAAAAACCACTTTTCGCACTTGTGTTAGTGTTGAAAAACCACTTTTCGCACTTGTGTTGGTGCAGGAAACCACTTTTGCACTTGTATTAGTGTGGGAAAAACACTTATCGCACTTGTGTTAGTGTTGAAAAACCACTTTTCGCACTTGTGTTGGTGCAGGAAACCACTTTTGCACTTGTATTAGTGTGGAAGAAACACTTTTTGAACTTGTGATAGTGTTGAAAAACCACTTTTCGCACTTGTGTTAGTGTTGAAAAACCACTTTTCGCACTGGTGTTGGTGCAGGAAACCACTTTTGCACTTGTATTAGTGTGGAAAAGCCACTTTTCGCACTTGTGTTAGTGTTGAAAAACCACTTTTCGCACTTGTGTTAGTGTTGAAAAACCACTTTTCGCACTTGTGTTAGTGTTGAAAAACCACTTTTCGCACTTGTGTTGGTGCAGGAAACCACTTTTGCACGTGTATTAGTGTGGAAAAAACACTTTTCGCACTTGTGTTAGTGTTGAAAAACCACTTTTCGCACTTGTGTTAGTGTTGAAAAACCACTTTTCGCACTTGTGTTGGTGCAGGAAACCACTTTTGCACTTTTATTAGTGTGGAAAAAACACTTTTTGCACTTGTGATAGTGTTGAAAAACCACTTTTCGCACTTGTGTTGGTGCAGGAAACCACTTTTGCACTTGTATTAGTGTGGAAAAAACACTTTTTGCACTTGTGATAGTGTTGAAAAACCACTTTTCGCACTTATGTTTGTGTTGAAAAACCACTTTTCGCACTTGTGTTGGTGCAGGAAACCACTTTTGCACTTGTATTAGTGTGGAAAAAACACTTTTCGCACTTGTGTTAGTGTTGAAAAACCACTTTTCGCACTTGTGTTAGTGTTGAAAAACCACTTTTCGCACTTGTGTTGGTGCAGAAACCACTTTTGCACTTCTATTAGTGTGGAAGAAACACTTTTTGAACTTGTGATAGTGTTGAAAAACCACTTTTCGCACTTGTGTTAGTGTTGAAAAACCACTTTTCGCACTTGTGTTGGTGCAGGAAACCACTTTTGCACTTGTATTAGTGTGGAAAACCACTTTTCGCACTTGTGTTAGTGTTGAAAAACCACTATTCGCACTTGTGTTAGTGTTGAAAAACCACTTTTCGCGCTTGTGTTGGTGCAGGAAACCACTTTTGCACTTGCATTAGTGTGGAAAAAATACTTTTCGCACCTGTGTTAGTGTTGAAAAACCACTTTTCGCACTTGTGTTAGTGTTGAAAAACCACATTTCGCACTTGTGTTGGTGCAGGAAACCAGGAAACCAGTGCAGGAAACCACTTTTTCACTTGTATTAGTGTGGAAAAAACACTTTTTGAAATTGTGATTGTGTTGAAAAACCACTTTTCGCACTTGTGTTAGTGTTGAAAAACCACTTTTCGCACTTGTGTTAGTGTTGAAAAACCACTTTTCGCACTTGTGTTAGTGTTGAAAAACCACTTTTCAGACTTGTGTTAGTGTTGAAAAACCACTTTTCGCACTTGTGTTGGTGCAGGAAACCACTTTTGCACTTGTATTAGTGTGGAAAAAACACTTTTCGCACTTGTGTTAGTGTTGAAAAACCACTTTTCGCACTTGTGTTAGTGTTGAAAAACCACTTTTCGCACTTGTGTTGGTGCAGGATACCACTTTTGCACTTGTATTAGTGTGGAAAAAACCACTTTTCGCACTTGTGAGTGTTGAAAAACCACTTTTCGCACTTGTGTTCGTGTTGAAAAACCACTTTTCGCACTTGTGTTAGTGTTGAAAAACCACTTTTCGCACTTGTGTTGGTGCAGGAAACCACTTTTGCACTTGTATTAGTGTGGAAAAAACACTTTTCGCACTTGTGTTAGTGTTGAAAAACCACTTTTCACACTTGGTTAGTGTTGAAAAACCACTTTTCGCACTTGTGTTGGTGCAGGAAACCACTTTTGCACTTGTATTAGTGTGGAAAAAACACTTTTCACACTTGTGTTAGTGTTGAAAAAACACTTTTTCCATTTGTGTGAGTGTTGAAAAACCACTTTTCGCACTTGTGTTGGTGCAGGAAACCACTTTTTGCACTTGTGATAGTGTTGAAAAACCACTTTTCGCACTTGTGTTAGTGTTGACAAACCACTTTTCGCACTTGTGTTGGTGCAGGAAACCACTTTTGCACTTGTATTAGTATGGAAAAACCACTTTTCGCACTTGTGTTAGTGTTGAAAAACCACTTTTCGCACTTGTGTTAGTGTTGAAAAACCACTTTTCGCACGTGTTGGTGCAGGAAACCACTTTTGCACTTGTATTAGTGTGGAAAAACCACTTTTCGCGCTTGTGTTAGTGTTGAAAAACCACTTTTCGCACTTGTGTTGGTGCAGGAAACCACTTTTGCACTTGTATTAGTGTGGAAAATACACTTTTTGCACTTGTGATAGTGTTGAAAAAACACTTTTCGCACTTGTGTTAGTGTTGAAAAACCACTTTTCACACTTGTGTTGGTGCAGGAAACCACTTTTGCACTTGTATTAGTGTGGAAAAACCACTTTTCGCACTTGTGTTAGTGTTGAAAAACCACTTTTCGCACTTGTGTTAGTGTTGAAAAACCACTTTTCGCACTTGTGTTGGTGCAGGAAACCACTTTTGCACTTGTATTAGTGTGGAAAATACACTTTTTGCACTTGTGATAGTGTTGAAAAACCACTTTTCGCACTTGTGTTAGAGTTGAAAAACCACTTTTCGCTCTTGTGTTGGTGCAGGAAACCACTTTTGCACTTGTATTAGTGTGGAAAAACCACTTTTTGCACTTGTGTTAGTGTTGAAAAACCACTTTTCGCACTTGTGTTAGTGTTGAAAAACCACTTTTCGCACATGTGTTAGTGTTGAAAAACCACTTTTCGCACTTGTGTTGGTGCACGAAACCACTTTTGCACTTGTATTAGTGTGGAAAAAACACTTTTCGCACTTGTGTTAGTGTTGAAAAACCACTTTTCGCACTTGTGTTAGTGTTGAAAAACAACTTTTCGCACTTGTGTTGGTGCAGGAAACCACTTTTGCACTTGTATTAGTGTGGAAAAAACACTTTTTGCATTTGTGATAGTGTTGAAAAACCACTTTTCGCACTTGTGTTGGTGCAGGAAACCACTTTTGCACTTGTATTAGTGTGGAAAAAACACTTTTCGCACTTGTGTTAGTGTTGAAAAAACACTTTTTCCATTTGTGTGAGTGTTGAAAAACCACTTTTCGCACTTGTGTTGGTGCAGGAAACCACTTTTTGCACTTGTGATAGTGTTGAAAAACCACTTTTCGCACTTGTGTTAGTGTTGACAAACCACTTTTCGCACTTGTGTTGGTGCAGGAAACCACTTTTGCACTTGTATTAGTATGGAAAAACCACTTTTCGCACTTGTGTTAGTGTTGAAAAACCACTTTTCGCACTTGTGTTGGTGCAGGAAACCACTTTTGCACTTGTATTAGTGTGGAAGAAACACTTTTTGAACTTGTGATAGTGTTGAAAAACCACTTTTCGCACTTGTGTTAGTGTTGAAAAACCACTTTTCGCACTGGTGTTGGTGCAGGAAACCACTTTTGCACTTGTATTAGTGTGGAAAAACCACTTTTCGCACTTGTGTTAGTGTTGAAAAACCACTTTTCGCACTTGTGTTAGTGTTGAAAAACCACTTTTCGCACTTGTGTTAGTGTTGAAAAACCACTTTTCGCACTTGTGTTGGTGCAGGAAACCACTTTTGCACGTGTATTAGTGTGGAAAAAACACTTTTCGCACTTGTGTTAGTGTTGAAAAACCACTTTTCGCACTTGTGTTAGTGTTGAAAAACCACTTTTCGCACTTGTGTTGGTGCAGGAAACCACTTTTGCACTTTTATTAGTGTGGAAAAAACACTTTTTGCACTTGTGATAGTGTTGAAAAACCACTTTTCGCACTTGTGTTGGTGCAGGAAACCACTTTTGCACTTGTATTAGTGTGGAAAAAACACTTTTTGCACTTGTGATAGTGTTGAAAAACCACTTTTCGCACTTATGTTTGTGTTGAAAAACCACTTTTCGCACTTGTGTTGGTGCAGGAAACCACTTTTGCACTTGTATTAGTGTGGAAAAAACACTTTTCGCACTTGTGTTAGTGTTGAAAAACCACTTTTCGCACTTGTGTTAGTGTTGAAAAACCACTTTTCGCACTTGTGTTGGTGCAGAAACCATTTTTGCACTTCTATTAGTGTGGAAGAAACACTTTTTGAACTTGTGATAGTGTTGAAAAACCACTTTTCGCACTTGTGTTAGTGTTGAAAAACCACTTTTCGCACTTGTGTTGGTGCAGGAAACCACTTTTGCACTTGTATTAGTGTGGAAAACCACTTTTCGCACTTGTGTTAGTGTTGAAAAACCACTATTCGCACTTGTGTTAGTGTTGAAAAACCACTTTTCGCGCTTGTGTTGGTGCAGGAAACCACTTTTGCACTTGCATTAGTGTGGAAAAAATACTTTTCGCACCTGTGTTAGTGTTGAAAAACCACTTTTCGCACTTGTGTTAGTGTTGAAAAACCACATTTCGCACTTGTGTTGGTGCAGGAAACCAGGAAACCAGTGCAGGAAACCACTTTTTCACTTGTATTAGTGTGGAAAAAACACTTTTTTAAATTGTGATTGTGTTGAAAAACCACTTTTCGCACTTGTGTTAGTGTTGAAAAACCACTTTTCGCACTTGTGTTAGTGTTGAAAAACCACTTTTCGCACTTGTGTTAGTGTTGAAAAACCACTTTTCGCACTTGTGTTAGTGTTGAAAAACCACTTTTCGCACTTGTGTTGGTGCAGGAAACCACTTTTGCACTTGTATTAGTGTGGAAAAAACACTTTTCGCACTTGTGTTAGTGTTGAAAAACCACTTTTCGCACTTGTGTTAGTGTTGAAAAACCACTTTTCGCACTTGTGTTGGTGCAGGATACCACTTTTGCACTTGTATTAGTGTGGAAAAAACCACTTTTCGCACTTGTGAGTGTTGAAAAACCACTTTTCGCACTTGTGTTCGTGTTGAAAAACCACTTTTCGCACTTGTGTTAGTGTTGAAAAACCACTTTTCGCACTTGTGTTGGTGCAGGAAACCACTTTTGCACTTGTATTAGTGTGGAAAAAACACTTTTCGCACTTGTGTTAGTGTTGAAAAACCACTTTTCACACTTGGTTAGTGTTGAAAAACCACTTTTCGCACTTGTGTTGGTGCAGGAAACCACTTTTGCACTTGTATTAGTGTGGAAAAAACACTTTTCACACTTGTGTTAGTGTTGAAAAAACACTTTTTCCATTTGTGTGAGTGTTGAAAAACCACTTTTCGCACTTGTGTTGGTGCAGGAAACCACTTTTTGCACTTGTGATAGTGTTGAAAAACCACTTTTCGCACTTGTGTTAGTGTTGACAAACCACTTTTCGCACTTGTGTTGGTGCAGGAAACCACTTTTGCACTTGTATTAGTATGGAAAAACCACTTTTCGCACTTGTGTTAGTGTTGAAAAACCACTTTTCGCACTTGTGTTAGTGTTGAAAAACCACTTTTCGCACGTGTTGGTGCAGGAAACCACTTTTGCACTTGTATTAGTGTGGAAAAACCACTTTTCGCGCTTGTGTTAGTGTTGAAAAACCACTTTTCGCACTTGTGTTGGTGCAGGAAACCACTTTTGCACTTGTATTAGTGTGGAAAATACACTTTTTGCACTTGTGATAGTGTTGAAAAAACACTTTTCGCACTTGTGTTAGTGTTGAAAAACCACTTTTCACACTTGTGTTGGTGCAGGAAACCACTTTTGCACTTGTATTAGTGTGGAAAAACCACTTTTCGCACTTGTGTTAGTGTTGAAAAACCACTTTTCGCACTTGTGTTAGTGTTGAAAAACCACTTTTCGCACTTGTGTTGGTGCAGGAAACCACTTTTGCACTTGTATTAGTGTGGAAAATACACTTTTTGCACTTGTGATAGTGTTGAAAAACCACTTTTCGCACTTGTGTTAGAGTTGAAAAACCACTTTTCGCTCTTGTGTTGGTGCAGGAAACCACTTTTGCACTTGTATTAGTGTGGAAAAACCACTTTTTGCACTTGTGTTAGTGTTGAAAAACCACTTTTCGCACTTGTGTTAGTGTTGAAAAACCACTTTTCGCACTTGTGTTAGTGTTGAAAAACCACTTTTCGCACTTGTGTTGGTGCACGAAACCACTTTTGCACTTGTATTAGTGTGGAAAAAACACTTTTCGCACTTGTGTTAGTGTTGAAAAACCACTTTTCGCACTTGTGTTAGTGTTGAAAAACCACTTTTCGCACTTGTGTTGGTGCAGGAAACCACTTTTGCACTTGTATTAGTGTGGAAAAAACACTTTTTGCACTTGTGATAGTGTTGAAAAACCACTTTTCGCACTTGTGTTGGTGCAGGAAACCACTTTTGCACTTGTATTAGTGTGGAAAAAACACTTTTCGCACTTGTGTTAGTGTTGAAAAAACACTTTTTCCATTTGTGTGAGTGTTGAAAAACCACTTTTCGCACTTGTGTTGGTGCAGGAAACCACTTTTTGCACTTGTGATAGTGTTGAAAAACCACTTTTCGCACTTGTGTTAGTGTTGACAAACCACTTTTCGCACTTGTGTTGGTGCAGGAAACCACTTTTGCACTTGTATTAGTATGGAAAAACCACTTTTCGCACTTGTGTTAGTGTTGAAAAACCACTTTTCGCACTTGTGTTAGTGTTGAAAAACCACTTTTCGCACGTGTTGGTGCAGGAAACCACTTTTGCACTTGTATTAGTGTGGAAAAACCACTTTTCGCGCTTGTGTTAGTGTTGAAAAACCACTTTTCGCACTTGTGTTGGTGCAGGAAACCACTTTTGCACTTGTATTAGTGTGGAAAAAACACTTTTTGCACTTGTGATAGTGTTGAAAAACCACTTTTCGCACTTATGTTAGTGTTGAAAAACCACTTTTCGCACTTGTGTTGGTGCAGGAAACCACTTTTGCACTTGTATTAGTGTGGAAAAAACACTTTTCGCACTTGTGTTAGTGTTGAAAAACCACTTTTCGCACTTGTGTTAGTGTTGAAAAACCACTTTTCGCACTTGTGTTGGTGCAGAAACCACTTTTGCACTTCTATTAGTGTGGAAGAAACACTTTTTGAACTTGTGATAGTGTTGAAAAACCACTTTTCGCACTTGTGTTAGTGTTGAAAAACCACTTTTCGCACTTGTGTTGGTGCAGGAAACCACTTTTGCACTTGTATTAGTGTGGAAAACCACTTTTCGCACTTGTGTTAGTGTTGAAAAACCACTATTCGCACTTGTGTTAGTGTTGAAAAACCACTTTTCGCACTTGTGTTGGTGCAGAAACCACTTTTGCACTTCTATTAGTGTGGAAGAAACACTTTTTGAACTTGTGATAGTGTTGAAAAACCACTTTTCGCACTTGTGTTAGTGTTGAAAAACCACTTTTCGCACTTGTGTTGGTGCAGGAAACCACTTTTGTACTTGTATTAGTGTGGAAAACCACTTTTCGCACTTGTGTTAGTGTTGAAAAACCACTATTCGCACTTGTGTTAGTGTTGAAAAACCACTTTTCGCGCTTGTGTTGGTGCAGGAAACCACTTTTGCACTTGCATTAGTGTGGAAAAAATACTTTTCGCACCTGTGTTAGTGTTGAAAAACCACTTTTCGCACTTGTGTTAGTGTTGAAAAACCACATTTCGCACTTGTGTTGGTGCAGGAAACCAGGAAACCAGTGCAGGAAACCACTTTTTCACTTGTATTAGTGTGGAAAAAACACTTTTTGAAATTGTGATTGTGTTGAAAAACCACTTTTCGCACTTGTGTTAGTGTTGAAAAACCACTTTTCGCACTTGTGTTAGTGTTGAAAAACCACTTTTCGCACTTGTGTTAGTGTTGAAAAACCACTTTTCGCACTTGTGTTAGTGTTGAAAAACCACTTTTCGCACTTGTGTTGGTGCAGGAAACCACTTTTGCACTTGTATTAGTGTGGAAAAAACACTTTTCGCACTTGTGTTAGTGTTGAAAAACCACTTTTCGCACTTGTGTTAGTGTTGAAAAACCACTTTTCGCACTTGTGTTGGTGCAGGATACCACTTTTGCACTTGTATTAGTGTGGAAAAAACCACTTTTCGCACTTGTGAGTGTTGAAAAACCACTTTTCGCACTTGTGTTCGTGTTGAAAAACCACTTTTCGCACTTGTGTTAGTGTTGAAAAACCACTTTTCGCACTTGTGTTGGTGCAGGAAACCACTTTTGCACTTGTATTAGTGTGGAAAAAACACTTTTCGCACTTGTGTTAGTGTTGAAAAACCACTTTTCACACTTGGTTAGTGTTGAAAAACCACTTTTCGCACTTGTGTTGGTGCAGGAAACCACTTTTGCACTTGTATTAGTGTGGAAAAAACACTTTTCACACTTGTGTTAGTGTTGAAAAAACACTTTTTCCATTTGTGTGAGTGTTGAAAAACCACTTTTCGCACTTGTGTTGGTGCAGGAAACCACTTTTTGCACTTGTGATAGTGTTGAAAAACCACTTTTCGCACTTGTGTTAGTGTTGACAAACCACTTTTCGCACTTGTGTTGGTGCAGGAAACCACTTTTGCACTTGTATTAGTATGGAAAAACCACTTTTCGCACTTGTGTTAGTGTTGAAAAACCACTTTTCGCACTTGTGTTAGTGTTGAAAAACCACTTTTCGCACGTGTTGGTGCAGGAAACCACTTTTGCACTTGTATTAGTGTGGAAAAACCACTTTTCGCGCTTGTGTTAGTGTTGAAAAACCACTTTTCGCACTTGTGTTGGTGCAGGAAACCACTTTTGCACTTGTATTAGTGTGGAAAATACACTTTTTGCACTTGTGATAGTGTTGAAAAAACACTTTTCGCACTTGTGTTAGTGTTGAAAAACCACTTTTCACACTTGTGTTGGTGCAGGAAACCACTTTTGCACTTGTATTAGTGTGGAAAAACCACTTTTCGCACTTGTGTTAGTGTTGAAAAACCACTTTTCGCACTTGTGTTAGTGTTGAAAAACCACTTTTCGCACTTGTGTTGGTGCAGGAAACCACTTTTGCACTTGTATTAGTGTGGAAAATACACTTTTTGCACTTGTGATAGTGTTGAAAAACCACTTTTCGCACTTGTGTTAGAGTTGAAAAACCACTTTTCGCTCTTGTGTTGGTGCAGGAAACCACTTTTGCACTTGTATTAGTGTGGAAAAACCACTTTTTGCACTTGTGTTAGTGTTGAAAAACCACTTTTCGCACTTGTGTTAGTGTTGAAAAACCACTTTTCGCACTTGTGTTAGTGTTGAAAAACCACTTTTCGCACTTGTGTTGGTGCACGAAACCACTTTTGCACTTGTATTAGTGTGGAAAAAACACTTTTCGCACTTGTGTTAGTGTTGAAAAACCACTTTTCGCACTTGTGTTAGTGTTGAAAAACCACTTTTCGCACTTGTGTTGGTGCAGGAAACCACTTTTGCACTTGTATTAGTGTGGAAAAAACACTTTTTGCACTTGTGATAGTGTTGAAAAACCACTTTTCGCACTTGTGTTGGTGCAGGAAACCACTTTTGCACTTGTATTAGTGTGGAAAAAACACTTTTCGCACTTGTGTTAGTGTTGAAAAAACACTTTTTCCATTTGTGTGAGTGTTGAAAAACCACTTTTCGCACTTGTGTTGGTGCAGGAAACCACTTTTTGCACTTGTGATAGTGTTGAAAAACCACTTTTCGCACTTGTGTTAGTGTTGACAAACCACTTTTCGCACTTGTGTTGGTGCAGGAAACCACTTTTGCACTTGTATTAGTATGGAAAAACCACTTTTCGCACTTGTGTTAGTGTTGAAAAACCACTTTTCGCACTTGTGTTAGTGTTGAAAAACCACTTTTCGCACGTGTTGGTGCAGGAAACCACTTTTGCACTTGTATTAGTGTGGAAAAACCACTTTTCGCGCTTGTGTTAGTGTTGAAAAACCACTTTTCGCACTTGTGTTGGTGCAGGAAACCACTTTTGCACTTGTATTAGTGTGGAAAAAACACTTTTTGCACTTGTGATAGTGTTGAAAAACCACTTTTCGCACTTATGTTAGTGTTGAAAAACCACTTTTCGCACTTGTGTTGGTGCAGGAAACCACTTTTGCACTTGTATTAGTGTGGAAAAAACACTTTTCGCACTTGTGTTAGTGTTGAAAAACCACTTTTCGCACTTATGTTAGTGTTGAAAAACCACTTTTCGCACTTGTGTTGGTGCAGGAAACCACTTTTGCACTTGTATTAGTGTGGAAAAAACACTTTTCACACTTGTGTTAGTGTTGAAAAAACACTTTTTCCATTTGTGTGAGTGTTGAAAAACCACTTTTCGCACTTGTGTTGGTGCAGGAAACCACTTTTTGCACTTGTGATAGTGTTGAAAAACCACTTTTCGCACTTGTGTTAGTGTTGACAAACCACTTTTCGCACTTGTGTTGGTGCAGGAAACCACTTTTGCACTTGTATTAGTATGGAAAAACCACTTTTCGCACTTGTGTTAGTGTTGAAAAACCACTTTTCGCACTTGTGTTAGTGTTGAAAAACCACTTTTCGCACGTGTTGGTGCAGGAAACCACTTTTGCACTTGTATTAGTGTGGAAAAACCACTTTTCGCGCTTGTGTTAGTGTTGAAAAACCACTTTTCGCACTTGTGTTGGTGCAGGAAACCACTTTTGCACTTGTATTAGTGTGGAAAATACACTTTTTGCACTTGTGATAGTGTTGAAAAAACACTTTTCGCACTTGTGTTAGTGTTGAAAAACCACTTTTCACACTTGTGTTGGTGCAGGAAACCACTTTTGCACTTGTATTAGTGTGGAAAAACCACTTTTCGCACTTGTGTTAGTGTTGAAAAACCACTTTTCGCACTTGTGTTAGTGTTGAAAAACCACTTTTCGCACTTGTGTTGGTGCAGGAAACCACTTTTGCACTTGTATTAGTGTGGAAAATACACTTTTTGCACTTGTGATAGTGTTGAAAAACCACTTTTCGCACTTGTGTTAGAGTTGAAAAACCACTTTTCGCTCTTGTGTTGGTGCAGGAAACCACTTTTGCACTTGTATTAGTGTGGAAAAACCACTTTTTGCACTTGTGTTAGTGTTGAAAAACCACTTTTCGCACTTGTGTTAGTGTTGAAAAACCACTTTTCGCACTTGTGTTAGTGTTGAAAAACCACTTTTCGCACTTGTGTTGGTGCACGAAACCACTTTTGCACTTGTATTAGTGTGGAAAAAACACTTTTCGCACTTGTGTTAGTGTTGAAAAACCACTTTTCGCACTTGTGTTAGTGTTGAAAAACCACTTTTCGCACTTGTGTTGGTGCAGGAAACCACTTTTGCACTTGTATTAGTGTGGAAAAAACACTTTTTGCACTTGTGATAGTGTTGAAAAACCACTTTTCGCACTTGTGTTGGTGCAGGAAACCACTTTTGCACTTGTATTAGTGTGGAAAAAACACTTTTCGCACTTGTGTTAGTGTTGAAAAAACACTTTTTCCATTTGTGTGAGTGTTGAAAAACCACTTTTCGCACTTGTGTTGGTGCAGGAAACCACTTTTTGCACTTGTGATAGTGTTGAAAAACCACTTTTCGCACTTGTGTTAGTGTTGACAAACCACTTTTCGCACTTGTGTTGGTGCAGGAAACCACTTTTGCACTTGTATTAGTATGGAAAAACCACTTTTCGCACTTGTGTTAGTGTTGAAAAACCACTTTTCGCACTTGTGTTAGTGTTGAAAAACCACTTTTCGCACGTGTTGGTGCAGGAAACCACTTTTGCACTTGTATTAGTGTGGAAAAACCACTTTTCGCGCTTGTGTTAGTGTTGAAAAACCACTTTTCGCACTTGTGTTGGTGCAGGAAACCACTTTTGCACTTGTATTAGTGTGGAAAAAACACTTTTTGCACTTGTGATAGTGTTGAAAAACCACTTTTCGCACTTATGTTAGTGTTGAAAAACCACTTTTCGCACTTGTGTTGGTGCAGGAAACCACTTTTGCACTTGTATTAGTGTGGAAAAAACACTTTTCGCACTTGTGTTAGTGTTGAAAAACCACTTTTCGCACTTGTGTTAGTGTTGAAAAACCACTTTTCGCACTTGTGTTGGTGCAGAAACCACTTTTGCACTTCTATTAGTGTGGAAGAAACACTTTTTGAACTTGTGATAGTGTTGAAAAACCACTTTTCGCACTTGTGTTAGTGTTGAAAAACCACTTTTCGCACTTGTGTTGGTGCAGGAAACCACTTTTGCACTTGTATTAGTGTGGAAAACCACTTTTCGCACTTGTGTTAGTGTTGAAAAACCACTATTCGCACTTGTGTTAGTGTTGAAAAACCACTTTTCGCGCTTGTGTTGGTGCAGGAAACCACTTTTGCACTTGCATTAGTGTGGAAAAAATACTTTTCGCACCTGTGTTAGTGTTGAAAAACCACTTTTCGCACTTGTGTTAGTGTTGAAAAACCACATTTCGCACTTGTGTTGGTGCAGGAAACCAGGAAACCAGTGCAGGAAACCACTTTTGCACTTGTATTAGTGTGGAAAAAACACTTTTTGAAATTGTGATTGTGTTGAAAAACCACTTTTCGCACTTGTGTTAGTGTTGAAAAACCACTTTTCGCACTTGTGTTAGTGTTGAAAAACCACTTTTCGCACTTGTGTTAGTGTTGAAAAACCACTTTTCGCACTTGTGTTAGTGTTGAAAAACCACTTTTCGCACTTGTGTTGGTGCAGGAAACCACTTTTGCACTTGTATTAGTGTGGAAAAAACACTTTTCGCACTTGTGTTAGTGTTGAAAAACCACTTTTCGCACTTGTGTTAGTGTTGAAAAACCACTTTTCGCACTTGTGTTGGTGCAGGATACCACTTTTGCACTTGTATTAGTGTGGAAAAAACCACTTTTCGCACTTGTGAGTGTTGAAAAACCACTTTTCGCACTTGTGTTCGTGTTGAAAAACCACTTTTCGCACTTGTGTTAGTGTTGAAAAACCACTTTTCGCACTTGTGTTGGTGCAGGAAACCACTTTTGCACTTGTATTAGTGTGGAAAAAACACTTTTCGCACTTGTGTTAGTGTTGAAAAACCACTTTTCACACTTGTGTTAGTGTTGAAAAAACACTTTTTCCATTTGTGTGAGTGTTGAAAAACCACTTTTCGCACTTGTGTTGGTGCAGGAAACCACTTTTTGCACTTGTGATAGTGTTGAAAAACCACTTTTCGCACTTGTGTTAGTGTTGACAAACCACTTTTCGCACTTGTGTTGGTGCAGGAAACCACTTTTGCACTTGTATTAGTATGGAAAAACCACTTTTCGCACTTGTGTTAGTGTTGAAAAACCACTTTTCGCACTTGTGTTAGTGTTGAAAAACCACTTTTCGCACGTGTTGGTGCAGGAAACCACTTTTGCACTTGTATTAGTGTGGAAAAACCACTTTTCGCGCTTGTGTTAGTGTTGAAAAACCACTTTTCGCACTTGTGTTGGTGCAGGAAACCACTTTTGCACTTGTATTAGTGTGGAAAATACACTTTTTGCACTTGTGATAGTGTTGAAAAAACACTTTTCGCACTTGTGTTAGTGTTGAAAAACCACTTTTCACACTTGTGTTAGAGTTGAAAAACCACTTTTCGCTCTTGTGTTGGTGCAGGAAACCACTTTTGCACTTGTATTAGTGTGGAAAAACCACTTTTTGCACTTGTGTTAGTGTTGAAAAACCACTTTTCGCACTTGTGTTAGTGTTGAAAAACCACTTTTCGCACTTGTGTTAGTGTTGAAAAACCACTTTTCGCACTTGTGTTGGTGCACGAAACCACTTTTGCACTTGTATTAGTGTGGAAAAAACACTTTTCGCACTTGTGTTAGTGTTGAAAAACCACTTTTCGCACTTGTGTTAGTGTTGAAAAACCACTTTTCGCACTTGTGTTGGTGCAGGAAACCACTTTTGCACTTGTATTAGTGTGGAAAAAACACTTTTTGCACTTGTGATAGTGTTGAAAAACCACTTTTCGCACTTGTGTTGGTGCAGGAAACCACTTTTGCACTTGTATTAGTGTGGAAAAAACACTTTTCGCACTTGTGTTAGTGTTGAAAAAACACTTTTTCCATTTGTGTGAGTGTTGAAAAACCACTTTTCGCACTTGTGTTGGTGCAGGAAACCACTTTTTGCACTTGTGATAGTGTTGAAAAACCACTTTTCGCACTTGTGTTAGTGTTGACAAACCACTTTTCGCACTTGTGTTGGTGCAGGAAACCACTTTTGCACTTGTATTAGTATGGAAAAACCACTTTTCGCACTTGTGTTAGTGTTGAAAAACCACTTTTCGCACTTGTGTTAGTGTTGAAAAACCACTTTTCGCACGTGTTGGTGCAGGAAACCACTTTTGCACTTGTATTAGTGTGGAAAAACCACTTTTCGCGCTTGTGTTAGTGTTGAAAAACCACTTTTCGCACTTGTGTTGGTGCAGGAAACCACTTTTGCACTTGTATTAGTGTGGAAAAAACACTTTTTGCACTTGTGATAGTGTTGAAAAACCACTTTTCGCACTTATGTTAGTGTTGAAAAACCACTTTTCGCACTTGTGTTGGTGCAGGAAACCACTTTTGCACTTGTATTAGTGTGGAAAAAACACTTTTCGCACTTGTGTTAGTGTTGAAAAACCACTTTTCGCACTTGTGTTAGTGTTGAAAAACCACTTTTCGCACTTGTGTTGGTGCAGAAACCACTTTTGCACTTCTATTAGTGTGGAAGAAACACTTTTTGAACTTGTGATAGTGTTGAAAAACCACTTTTCGCACTTGTGTTAGTGTTGAAAAACCACTTTTCGCACTTGTGTTGGTGCAGGAAACCACTTTTGCACTTGCATTAGTGTGGAAAACCACTTTTCGCACTTGTGTTAGTGTTGAAAAACCACTATTCGCACTTGTGTTAGTGTTGAAAAACCACTTTTCGCACGTGTTGGTGCAGGAAACCACTTTTGCACTTGTATTAGTGTGGAAAAACCACTTTTCGCGCTTGTGTTAGTGTTGAAAAACCACTTTTCGCACTTGTGTTGGTGCAGGAAACCACTTTTGCACTTGTATTAGTGTGGAAAATACACTTTTTGCACTTGTGATAGTGTTGAAAAAACACTTTTCGCACTTGTGTTAGTGTTGAAAAACCACTTTTCACACTTGTGTTGGTGCAGGAAACCACTTTTGCACTTGTATTAGTGTGGAAAAACCACTTTTCGCACTTGTGTTAGTGTTGAAAAACCACTTTTCGCACTTGTGTTAGTGTTGAAAAACCACTTTTCGCACTTGTGTTGGTGCAGGAAACCACTTTTGCACTTGTATTAGTGTGGAAAATACACTTTTTGCACTTGTGTTAGTGTTGAAAAACACTTTTTCCATTTGTGTGAGTGTTGAAAAACCACTTTTCGCACTTGTGTTGGTGCAGGAAACCACTTTTTGCACTTGTGATAGTGTTGAAAAACCACTTTTCGCACTTGTGTTAGTGTTGACAAACCACTTTTCGCACTTGTGTTGGTGCAGGAAACCACTTTTGCACTTGTATTAGTATGGAAAAACCACTTTTCGCACTTGTGTTAGTGTTGAAAAACCACTTTTCGCACTTGTGTTAGTGTTGAAAAACCACTTTTCGCACGTGTTGGTGCAGGAAACCACTTTTGCACTTGTATTAGTGTGGAAAAACCACTTTTCGCGCTTGTGTTAGTGTTGAAAAACCACTTTTCGCACTTGTGTTGGTGCAGGAAACCACTTTTGCACTTGTATTAGTGTGGAAAAAACACTTTTTGCACTTGTGATAGTGTTGAAAAACCACTTTTCGCACTTATGTTAGTGTTGAAAAACCACTTTTCGCACTTGTGTTGGTGCAGGAAACCACTTTTGCACTTGTATTAGTGTGGAAAAAACACTTTTCGCACTTGTGTTAGTGTTGAAAAACCACTTTTCGCACTTGTGTTAGTGTTGAAAAACCACTTTTCGCACTTGTGTTGGTGCAGAAACCACTTTTGCACTTCTATTAGTGTGGAAGAAACACTTTTTGAACTTGTGATAGTGTTGAAAAACCACTTTTCGCACTTGTGTTAGTGTTGAAAAACCACTTTTCGCACTTGTGTTGGTGCAGGAAACCACTTTTGCACTTGTATTAGTGTGGAAAACCACTTTTCGCACTTGTGTTAGTGTTGAAAAACCACTATTCGCACTTGTGTTAGTGTTGAAAAACCACTTTTCGCGCTTGTGTTGGTGCAGGAAACCACTTTTGCACTTGCATTAGTGTGGAAAAAATACTTTTCGCACCTGTGTTAGTGTTGAAAAACCACTTTTCGCACTTGTGTTAGTGTTGAAAAACCACATTTCGCACTTGTGTTGGTGCAGGAAACCAGGAAACCAGTGCAGGAAACCACTTTTGCACTTGTATTAGTGTGGAAAAAACACTTTTTGAAATTGTGATTGTGTTGAAAAACCACTTTTCGCACTTGTGTTAGTGTTGAAAAACCACTTTTCGCACTTGTGTTAGTGTTGAAAAACCACTTTTCGCACTTGTGTTAGTGTTGAAAAACCACTTTTCGCACTTGTGTTAGTGTTGAAAAACCACTTTTCGCACTTGTGTTGGTGCAGGAAACCACTTTTGCACTTGTATTAGTGTGGAAAAAACACTTTTCGCACTTGTGTTAGTGTTGAAAAACCACTTTTCGCACTTGTGTTAGTGTTGAAAAACCACTTTTCGCACTTGTGTTGGTGCAGGATACCACTTTTGCACTTGTATTAGTGTGGAAAAAACCACTTTTCGCACTTGTGAGTGTTGAAAAACCACTTTTCGCACTTGTGTTCGTGTTGAAAAACCACTTTTCGCACTTGTGTTAGTGTTGAAAAACCACTTTTCGCACTTGTGTTGGTGCAGGAAACCACTTTTGCACTTGTATTAGTGTGGAAAAAACACTTTTCGCACTTGTGTTAGTGTTGAAAAACCACTTTTCACACTTGTGTTAGTGTTGAAAAAACACTTTTTCCATTTGTGTGAGTGTTGAAAAACCACTTTTCGCACTTGTGTTGGTGCAGGAAACCACTTTTTGCACTTGTGATAGTGTTGAAAAACCACTTTTCGCACTTGTGTTAGTGTTGACAAACCACTTTTCGCACTTGTGTTGGTGCAGGAAACCACTTTTGCACTTGTATTAGTATGGAAAAACCACTTTTCGCACTTGTGTTAGTGTTGAAAAACCACTTTTCGCACTTGTGTTAGTGTTGAAAAACCACTTTTCGCACGTGTTGGTGCAGGAAACCACTTTTGCACTTGTATTAGTGTGGAAAAACCACTTTTCGCGCTTGTGTTAGTGTTGAAAAACCACTTTTCGCACTTGTGTTGGTGCAGGAAACCACTTTTGCACTTGTATTAGTGTGGAAAATACACTTTTTGCACTTGTGATAGTGTTGAAAAAACACTTTTCGCACTTGTGTTAGTGTTGAAAAACCACTTTTCACACTTGTGTTGGTGCAGGAAACCACTTTTGCACTTGTATTAGTGTGGAAAAACCACTTTTCGCACTTGTGTTAGTGTTGAAAAACCACTTTTCGCACTTGTGTTAGTGTTGAAAAACCACTTTTCGCACTTGTGTTGGTGCAGGAAACCACTTTTGCACTTGTATTAGTGTGGAAAATACACTTTTTGCACTTGTGATAGTGTTGAAAAACCACTTTTCGCACTTGTGTTAGAGTTGAAAAACCACTTTTCGCTCTTGTGTTGGTGCAGGAAACCACTTTTGCACTTGTATTAGTGTGGAAAAACCACTTTTTGCACTTGTGTTAGTGTTGAAAAACCACTTTTCGCACTTGTGTTAGTGTTGAAAAACCACTTTTCGCACTTGTGTTAGTGTTGAAAAACCACTTTTCGCACTTGTGTTGGTGCACGAAACCACTTTTGCACTTGTATTAGTGTGGAAAAAACACTTTTCGCACTTGTGTTAGTGTTGAAAAACCACTTTTCGCACTTGTGTTAGTGTTGAAAAACCACTTTTCGCACTTGTGTTGGTGCAGGAAACCACTTTTGCACTTGTATTAGTGTGGAAAAAACACTTTTTGCACTTGTGATAGTGTTGAAAAACCACTTTTCGCACTTGTGTTGGTGCAGGAAACCACTTTTGCACTTGTATTAGTGTGGAAAAAACACTTTTCGCACTTGTGTTAGTGTTGAAAAAACACTTTTTCCATTTGTGTGAGTGTTGAAAAACCACTTTTCGCACTTGTGTTGGTGCAGGAAACCACTTTTTGCACTTGTGATAGTGTTGAAAAACCACTTTTCGCACTTGTGTTAGTGTTGACAAACCACTTTTCGCACTTGTGTTGGTGCAGGAAACCACTTTTGCACTTGTATTAGTATGGAAAAACCACTTTTCGCACTTGTGTTAGTGTTGAAAAACCACTTTTCGCACTTGTGTTAGTGTTGAAAAACCACTTTTCGCACGTGTTGGTGCAGGAAACCACTTTTGCACTTGTATTAGTGTGGAAAAACCACTTTTCGCGCTTGTGTTAGTGTTGAAAAACCACTTTTCGCACTTGTGTTGGTGCAGGAAACCACTTTTGCACTTGTATTAGTGTGGAAAAAACACTTTTTGCACTTGTGATAGTGTTGAAAAACCACTTTTCGCACTTATGTTAGTGTTGAAAAACCACTTTTCGCACTTGTGTTGGTGCAGGAAACCACTTTTGCACTTGTATTAGTGTGGAAAAAACACTTTTCGCACTTGTGTTAGTGTTGAAAAACCACTTTTCGCACTTGTGTTAGTGTTGAAAAACCACTTTTCGCACTTGTGTTGGTGCAGAAACCACTTTTGCACTTCTATTAGTGTGGAAGAAACACTTTTTGAACTTGTGATAGTGTTGAAAAACCACTTTTCGCACTTGTGTTAGTGTTGAAAAACCACTTTTCGCACTTGTGTTGGTGCAGGAAACCACTTTTGCACTTGTATTAGTGTGGAAAACCACTTTTCGCACTTGTGTTAGTGTTGAAAAACCACTATTCGCACTTGTGTTAGTGTTGAAAAACCACTTTTCGCGCTTGTGTTGGTGCAGGAAACCACTTTTGCACTTGCATTAGTGTGGAAAAAATACTTTTCGCACCTGTGTTAGTGTTGAAAAACCACTTTTCGCACTTGTGTTAGTGTTGAAAAACCACATTTCGCACTTGTGTTGGTGCAGGAAACCAGGAAACCAGTGCAGGAAACCACTTTTGCACTTGTATTAGTGTGGAAAAAACACTTTTTGAAATTGTGATTGTGTTGAAAAACCACTTTTCGCACTTGTGTTAGTGTTGAAAAACCACTTTTCGCACTTGTGTTAGTGTTGAAAAACCACTTTTCGCACTTGTGTTAGTGTTGAAAAACCACTTTTCGCACTTGTGTTAGTGTTGAAAAACCACTTTTCGCACTTGTGTTGGTGCAGGAAACCACTTTTGCACTTGTATTAGTGTGGAAAAAACACTTTTCGCACTTGTGTTAGTGTTGAAAAACCACTTTTCGCACTTGTGTTAGTGTTGAAAAACCACTTTTCGCACTTGTGTTGGTGCAGGATACCACTTTTGCACTTGTATTAGTGTGGAAAAAACCACTTTTCGCACTTGTGAGTGTTGAAAAACCACTTTTCGCACTTGTGTTCGTGTTGAAAAACCACTTTTCGCACTTGTGTTAGTGTTGAAAAACCACTTTTCGCACTTGTGTTGGTGCAGGAAACCACTTTTGCACTTGTATTAGTGTGGAAAAAACACTTTTCGCACTTGTGTTAGTGTTGAAAAACCACTTTTCGCACTTGGTTAGTGTTGAAAAACCACTTTTCGCACTTGTGTTGGTGCAGGAAACCACTTTTGCACTTGTATTAGTGTGGAAAAAACACTTTTCGCACTTGTGTTAGTGTTGAAAAAACACTTTTTCCATTTGTGTGAGTGTTGAAAAACCACTTTTCGCACTTGTGTTGGTGCAGGAAACCACTTTTTGCACTTGTGATAGTGTTGAAAAACCACTTTTCGCACTTGTGTTAGTGTTGACAAACCACTTTTCGCACTTGTGTTGGTGCAGGAAACCACTTTTGCACTTGTATTAGTATGGAAAAACCACTTTTCGCACTTGTGTTAGTGTTGAAAAACCACTTTTCGCACTTGTGTTAGTGTTGAAAAACCACTTTTCGCACGTGTTGGTGCAGGAAACCACTTTTGCACTTGTATTAGTGTGGAAAAACCACTTTTCGCGCTTGTGTTAGTGTTGAAAAACCACTTTTCGCACTTGTGTTGGTGCAGGAAACCACTTTTGCACTTGTATTAGTGTGGAAAATACACTTTTTGCACTTGTGATAGTGTTGAAAAAACACTTTTCGCACTTGTGTTAGTGTTGAAAAACCACTTTTCACACTTGTGTTGGTGCAGGAAACCACTTTTGCACTTGTATTAGTGTGGAAAAACCACTTTTCGCACTTGTGTTAGTGTTGAAAAACCACTTTTCGCACTTGTGTTAGTGTTGAAAAACCACTTTTCGCACTTGTGTTGGTGCAGGAAACCACTTTTGCACTTGTATTAGTGTGGAAAATACACTTTTTGCACTTGTGATAGTGTTGAAAAACCACTTTTCGCACTTGTGTTAGAGTTGAAAAACCACTTTTCGCTCTTGTGTTGGTGCAGGAAACCACTTTTGCACTTGTATTAGTGTGGAAAAACAACTTTTTGCACTTGTGTTAGTGTTGAAAAACCACTTTTCGCACTTGTGTTAGTGTTGAAAAACCACTTTACGCACTTGTGTTAGTGTTGAAAAACCACTTTTCACACTTGTGTTGGTGCAGGAAACCACTTTTGCACTTGTATTAGTGTGGAAAATACACTTTTTGCACTTGTGATAGTGTTGAAAAAACACTTTTCGCACTTGTGTTAGTGTTGAAAAACCACTTTTCACACTTGTGTTGGTGCAGGAAACCACTTTTGCACTTGTATTAGTGTGGAAAAACCACTTTTCGCACTTGTGTTAGTGTTGAAAAACCACTTTTCGCACTTGTGTTAGTGTTGAAAAACCACTTTTCGCACTTGTGTTGGTGCAGGAAACCACTTTTGCACTTGTATTAGTGTGGAAAATACACTTTTTGCACTTGTGTTAGTGTTGAAAAACACTTTTTCCATTTGTGTGAGTGTTGAAAAACCACTTTTCGCACTTGTGTTGGTGCAGGAAACCACTTTTTGCACTTGTGATAGTGTTGAAAAACCACTTTTCGCACTTGTGTTAGTGTTGACAAACCACTTTTCGCACTTGTGTTGGTGCAGGAAACCACTTTTGCACTTGTATTAGTATGGAAAAACCACTTTTCGCACTTGTGTTAGTGTTGAAAAACCACTTTTCGCACTTGTGTTAGTGTTGAAAAACCACTTTTCGCACGTGTTGGTGCAGGAAACCACTTTTGCACTTGTATTAGTGTGGAAAAACCACTTTTCGCGCTTGTGTTAGTGTTGAAAAACCACTTTTCGCACTTGTGTTGGTGCAGGAAACCACTTTTGCACTTGTATTAGTGTGGAAAAAACACTTTTTGCACTTGTGATAGTGTTGAAAAACCACTTTTCGCACTTATGTTAGTGTTGAAAAACCACTTTTCGCACTTGTGTTGGTGCAGGAAACCACTTTTGCACTTGTATTAGTGTGGAAAAAACACTTTTCGCACTTGTGTTAGTGTTGAAAAACCACTTTTCGCACTTGTGTTAGTGTTGAAAAACCACTTTTCGCACTTGTGTTGGTGCAGAAACCACTTTTGCACTTCTATTAGTGTGGAAGAAACACTTTTTGAACTTGTGATAGTGTTGAAAAACCACTTTTCGCACTTGTGTTAGTGTTGAAAAACCACTTTTCGCACTTGTGTTGGTGCAGGAAACCACTTTTGCACTTGTATTAGTGTGGAAAACCACTTTTCGCACTTGTGTTAGTGTTGAAAAACCACTATTCGCACTTGTGTTAGTGTTGAAAAACCACTTTTCGCGCTTGTGTTGGTGCAGGAAACCACTTTTGCACTTGCATTAGTGTGGAAAAAATACTTTTCGCACCTGTGTTAGTGTTGAAAAACCACTTTTCGCACTTGTGTTAGTGTTGAAAAACCACATTTCGCACTTGTGTTGGTGCAGGAAACCAGGAAACCAGTGCAGGAAACCACTTTTGCACTTGTATTAGTGTGGAAAAAACACTTTTTGAAATTGTGATTGTGTTGAAAAACCACTTTTCGCACTTGTGTTAGTGTTGAAAAACCACTTTTCGCACTTGTGTTAGTGTTGAAAAACCACTTTTCGCACTTGTGTTAGTGTTGAAAAACCACTTTTCGCACTTGTGTTAGTGTTGAAAAACCACTTTTCGCACTTGTGTTGGTGCAGGAAACCACTTTTGCACTTGTATTAGTGTGGAAAAAACACTTTTCGCACTTGTGTTAGTGTTGAAAAACCACTTTTCGCACTTGTGTTAGTGTTGAAAAACCACTTTTCGCACTTGTGTTGGTGCAGGATACCACTTTTGCACTTGTATTAGTGTGGAAAAAACCACTTTTCGCACTTGTGAGTGTTGAAAAACCACTTTTCGCACTTGTGTTCGTGTTGAAAAACCACTTTTCGCACTTGTGTTAGTGTTGAAAAACCACTTTTCGCACTTGTGTTGGTGCAGGAAACCACTTTTGCACTTGTATTAGTGTGGAAAAAACACTTTTCGCACTTGTGTTAGTGTTGAAAAACCACTTTTCACACTTGTGTTAGTGTTGAAAAAACACTTTTTCCATTTGTGTGAGTGTTGAAAAACCACTTTTCGCACTTGTGTTGGTGCAGGAAACCACTTTTTGCACTTGTGATAGTGTTGAAAAACCACTTTTCGCACTTGTGTTAGTGTTGACAAACCACTTTTCGCACTTGTGTTGGTGCAGGAAACCACTTTTGCACTTGTATTAGTATGGAAAAACCACTTTTCGCACTTGTGTTAGTGTTGAAAAACCACTTTTCGCACTTGTGTTAGTGTTGAAAAACCACTTTTCGCACGTGTTGGTGCAGGAAACCACTTTTGCACTTGTATTAGTGTGGAAAAACCACTTTTCGCGCTTGTGTTAGTGTTGAAAAACCACTTTTCGCACTTGTGTTGGTGCAGGAAACCACTTTTGCACTTGTATTAGTGTGGAAAATACACTTTTTGCACTTGTGATAGTGTTGAAAAAACACTTTTCGCACTTGTGTTAGTGTTGAAAAACCACTTTTCACACTTGTGTTGGTGCAGGAAACCACTTTTGCACTTGTATTAGTGTGGAAAAACCACTTTTCGCACTTGTGTTAGTGTTGAAAAACCACTTTTCGCACTTGTGTTAGTGTTGAAAAACCACTTTTCGCACTTGTGTTGGTGCAGGAAACCACTTTTGCACTTGTATTAGTGTGGAAAATACACTTTTTGCACTTGTGATAGTGTTGAAAAACCACTTTTCGCACTTGTGTTAGAGTTGAAAAACCACTTTTCGCTCTTGTGTTGGTGCAGGAAACCACTTTTGCACTTGTATTAGTGTGGAAAAACCACTTTTTGCACTTGTGTTAGTGTTGAAAAACCACTTTTCGCACTTGTGTTAGTGTTGAAAAACCACTTTTCGCACTTGTGTTAGTGTTGAAAAACCACTTTTCGCACTTGTGTTGGTGCACGAAACCACTTTTGCACTTGTATTAGTGTGGAAAAAACACTTTTCGCACTTGTGTTAGTGTTGAAAAACCACTTTTCGCACTTGTGTTAGTGTTGAAAAACCACTTTTCGCACTTGTGTTGGTGCAGGAAACCACTTTTGCACTTGTATTAGTGTGGAAAAAACACTTTTTGCACTTGTGATAGTGTTGAAAAACCACTTTTCGCACTTGTGTTGGTGCAGGAAACCACTTTTGCACTTGTATTAGTGTGGAAAAAACACTTTTCGCACTTGTGTTAGTGTTGAAAAAACACTTTTTCCATTTGTGTGAGTGTTGAAAAACCACTTTTCGCACTTGTGTTGGTGCAGGAAACCACTTTTTGCACTTGTGATAGTGTTGAAAAACCACTTTTCGCACTTGTGTTAGTGTTGACAAACCACTTTTCGCACTTGTGTTGGTGCAGGAAACCACTTTTGCACTTGTATTAGTATGGAAAAACCACTTTTCGCACTTGTGTTAGTGTTGAAAAACCACTTTTCGCACTTGTGTTAGTGTTGAAAAACCACTTTTCGCACGTGTTGGTGCAGGAAACCACTTTTGCACTTGTATTAGTGTGGAAAAACCACTTTTCGCGCTTGTGTTAGTGTTGAAAAACCACTTTTCGCACTTGTGTTGGTGCAGGAAACCACTTTTGCACTTGTATTAGTGTGGAAAAAACACTTTTTGCACTTGTGATAGTGTTGAAAAACCACTTTTCGCACTTATGTTAGTGTTGAAAAACCACTTTTCGCACTTGTGTTGGTGCAGGAAACCACTTTTGCACTTGTATTAGTGTGGAAAAAACACTTTTCGCACTTGTGTTAGTGTTGAAAAACCACTTTTCGCACTTGTGTTAGTGTTGAAAAACCACTTTTCGCACTTGTGTTGGTGCAGAAACCACTTTTGCACTTCTATTAGTGTGGAAGAAACACTTTTTGAACTTGTGATAGTGTTGAAAAACCACTTTTCGCACTTGTGTTAGTGTTGAAAAACCACTTTTCGCACTTGTGTTGGTGCAGGAAACCACTTTTGCACTTGTATTAGTGTGGAAAACCACTTTTCGCACTTGTGTTAGTGTTGAAAAACCACTATTCGCACTTGTGTTAGTGTTGAAAAACCACTTTTCGCGCTTGTGTTGGTGCAGGAAACCACTTTTGCACTTGCATTAGTGTGGAAAAAATACTTTTCGCACCTGTGTTAGTGTTGAAAAACCACTTTTCGCACTTGTGTTAGTGTTGAAAAACCACATTTCGCACTTGTGTTGGTGCAGGAAACCAGGAAACCAGTGCAGGAAACCACTTTTGCACTTGTATTAGTGTGGAAAAAACACTTTTTGAAATTGTGATTGTGTTGAAAAACCACTTTTCGCACTTGTGTTAGTGTTGAAAAACCACTTTTCGCACTTGTGTTAGTGTTGAAAAACCACTTTTCGCACTTGTGTTAGTGTTGAAAAACCACTTTTCGCACTTGTGTTAGTGTTGAAAAACCACTTTTCGCACTTGTGTTGGTGCAGGAAACCACTTTTGCACTTGTATTAGTGTGGAAAAAACACTTTTCGCACTTGTGTTAGTGTTGAAAAACCACTTTTCGCACTTGTGTTAGTGTTGAAAAAACACTTTTCGCACTTGTGTTGGTGCAGGATACCACTTTTGCACTTGTATTAGTGTGGAAAAAACCACTTTTCGCACTTGTGAGTGTTGAAAAACCACTTTTCGCACTTGTGTTCGTGTTGAAAAACCACTTTTCGCACTTGTGTTAGTGTTGAAAAACCACTTTTCGCACTTGTGTTGGTGCAGGAAACCACTTTTGCACTTGTATTAGTGTGGAAAAAACACTTTTCGCACTTGTGTTAGTGTTGAAAAACCACTTTTCGCACTTGGTTAGTGTTGAAAAACCACTTTTCGCACTTGTGTTGGTGCAGGAAACCACTTTTGCACTTGTATTAGTGTGGAAAAAACACTTTTCGCACTTGTGTTAGTGTTGAAAAAACACTTTTTCCATTTGTGTGAGTGTTGAAAAACCACTTTTCGCACTTGTGTTGGTGCAGGAAACCACTTTTTGCACTTGTGATAGTGTTGAAAAACCACTTTTCGCACTTGTGTTAGTGTTGACAAACCACTTTTCGCACTTGTGTTGGTGCAGGAAACCACTTTTGCACTTGTATTAGTATGGAAAAACCACTTTTCGCACTTGTGTTAGTGTTGAAAAACCACTTTTCGCACTTGTGTTAGTGTTGAAAAACCACTTTTCGCACGTGTTGGTGCAGGAAACCACTTTTGCACTTGTATTAGTGTGGAAAAACCACTTTTCGCGCTTGTGTTAGTGTTGAAAAACCACTTTTCGCACTTGTGTTGGTGCAGGAAACCACTTTTGCACTTGTATTAGTGTGGAAAATACACTTTTTGCACTTGTGATAGTGTTGAAAAAACACTTTTCGCACTTGTGTTAGTGTTGAAAAACCACTTTTCACACTTGTGTTGGTGCAGGAAACCACTTTTGCACTTGTATTAGTGTGGAAAAACCACTTTTCGCACTTGTGTTAGTGTTGAAAAACCACTTTTCGCACTTGTGTTAGTGTTGAAAAACCACTTTTCGCACTTGTGTTGGTGCAGGAAACCACTTTTGCACTTGTATTAGTGTGGAAAATACACTTTTTGCACTTGTGATAGTGTTGAAAAACCACTTTTCGCACTTGTGTTAGAGTTGAAAAACCACTTTTCGCTCTTGTGTTGGTGCAGGAAACCACTTTTGCACTTGTATTAGTGTGGAAAAACAACTTTTTGCACTTGTGTTAGTGTTGAAAAACCACTTTTCGCACTTGTGTTAGTGTTGAAAAACCACTTTACGCACTTGTGTTAGTGTTGAAAAACCACTTTTCGCACTTGTGTTGGTGCACGAAACCACTTTTGCACTTGTATTAGTGTGGAAAAAACACTTTTCGCACTTGTGTTAGTGTTGAAAAACCACTTTTCGCACTTGTGTTAGTGTTGAAAAACCACTTTTCGCACTTGTGTTGGTGCAGGAAACCACTTTTGCACTTGTATTAGTGTGGAAAAAACACTTTTTGCACTTGTGATAGTGTTGAAAAACCACTTTTCGCACTTGTGTTGGTGCAGGAAACCACTTTTGCACTTGTATTAGTGTGGAAAAAACACTTTTCGCACTTGTGTTAGTGTTGAAAAAACACTTTTTCCATTTGTGTGAGTGTTGAAAAACCACTTTTCGCACTTGTGTTGGTGCAGGAAACCACTTTTTGCACTTGTGATAGTGTTGAAAAACCACTTTTCGCACTTGTGTTAGTGTTGACAAACCACTTTTCGCACTTGTGTTGGTGCAGGAAACCACTTTTGCACTTGTATTAGTATGGAAAAACCACTTTTCGCACTTGTGTTAGTGTTGAAAAACCACTTTTCGCACTTGTGTTAGTGTTGAAAAACCACTTTTCGCACGTGTTGGTGCAGGAAACCACTTTTGCACTTGTATTAGTGTGGAAAAACCACTTTTCGCGCTTGTGTTAGTGTTGAAAAACCACTTTTCGCACTTGTGTTGGTGCAGGAAACCACTTTTGCACTTGTATTAGTGTGGAAAATACACTTTTTGCACTTGTGATAGTGTTGAAAAAACACTTTTCGCACTTGTGTTAGTGTTGAAAAACCACTTTTCACACTTGTGTTGGTGCAGGAAACCACTTTTGCACTTGTATTAGTGTGGAAAAACCACTTTTCGCACTTGTGTTAGTGTTGAAAAACCACTTTTCGCACTTGTGTTAGTGTTGAAAAACCACTTTTCGCACTTGTGTTGGTGCAGGAAACCACTTTTGCACTTGTATTAGTGTGGAAAATACACTTTTTGCACTTGTGATAGTGTTGAAAAACCACTTTTCGCACTTGTGTTAGAGTTGAAAAACCACTTTTCGCTCTTGTGTTGGTGCAGGAAACCACTTTTGCACTTGTATTAGTGTGGAAAAACCACTTTTTGCACTTGTGTTAGTGTTGAAAAACCACTTTTCGCACTTGTGTTAGTGTTGAAAAACCACTTTTCGCACTTGTGTTAGTGTTGAAAAACCACTTTTCGCACTTGTGTTGGTGCACGAAACCACTTTTGCACTTGTATTAGTGTGGAAAAAACACTTTTCGCACTTGTGTTAGTGTTGAAAAACCACTTTTCGCACTTGTGTTAGTGTTGAAAAACCACTTTTCGCACTTGTGTTGGTGCAGGAAACCACTTTTGCACTTGTATTAGTGTGGAAAAAACACTTTTCGCACTTGGTTAGTGTTGAAAAACCACTTTTCGCACTTGTGTTGGTGCAGGAAACCACTTTTGCACTTGTATTAGTGTGGAAAAAACACTTTTCGCACTTGTGTTAGTGTTGAAAAAACACTTTTTCCATTTGTGTGAGTGTTGAAAAACCACTTTTCGCACTTGTGTTGGTGCAGGAAACCACTTTTTGCACTTGTGATAGTGTTGAAAAACCACTTTTCGCACTTGTGTTAGTGTTGACAAACCACTTTTCGCACTTGTGTTGGTGCAGGAAACCACTTTTGCACTTGTATTAGTATGGAAAAACCACTTTTCGCACTTGTGTTAGTGTTGAAAAACCACTTTTCGCACTTGTGTTAGTGTTGAAAAACCACTTTTCGCACGTGTTGGTGCAGGAAACCACTTTTGCACTTGTATTAGTGTGGAAAAACCACTTTTCGCGCTTGTGTTAGTGTTGAAAAACCACTTTTCGCACTTGTGTTGGTGCAGGAAACCACTTTTGAACTTGTATTAGTGTGGAAAATACACTTTTTGCACTTGTGATAGTGTTGAAAAAACACTTTTCGCACTTGTGTTAGTGTTGAAAAACCACTTTTCACACTTGTGTTGGTGCAGGAAACCACTTTTGCACTTGTATTAGTGTGGAAAAACCACTTTTCGCACTTGTGTTAGTGTTGAAAAACCACTTTTCGCACTTGTGTTAGTGTTGAAAAACCACTTTTCGCACTTGTGTTGGTGCAGGAAACCACTTTTGCACTTGTATTAGTGTGGAAAATACACTTTTTGCACTTGTGATAGTGTTGAAAAACCACTTTTCGCACTTGTGTTAGAGTTGAAAAACCACTTTTCGCCCTTGTGTTGGTGCAGGAAACCACTTTTGCACTTGTATTAGTGTGGAAAAACCACTTTTTGCACTTGTGTTAGTGTTGAAAAACCACTTTTCGCACTTGTGTTAGTGTTGAAAAACCACTTTTCGCACTTGTGTTAGTGTTGAAAAACCACTTTTCGCACTTGTGTTGGTGCACGAAACCACTTTTGCACTTGTATTAGTGTGGAAAAAACACTTTTCGCACTTGTGTTAGTGTTGAAAAACCACTTTTCGCACTTGTGTTAGTGTTGAAAAACCACTTTTCGCACTTGTGTTGGTGCAGGAAACCACTTTTGCACTTGTATTAGTGTGGAAAAAACACTTTTTGCACTTGTGATAGTGTTGAAAAACCACTTTTCGCACTTGTGTTGGTGCAGGAAACCACTTTTGCACTTGTATTAGTGTGGAAAAACCACTTTTCGCACTTGTGTTAGTGTTGAAAAACCACTTTCCGCACTTGTGTTAGTGTTGAAAAACCACTTTTCGCACTTGTGTTAGTGTTGAAAAACCACTTTTCGCACTTGTGTTGGTGCAGGAAACCACTTTTGCACTTGTATTAGTGTGGAAAAAACACTTTTCGCACTTGTGTTAGTGTTGAAAAACCACTTTTCGCACTTGTGTTAGTGTTGAAAAACCACTTTTCGCACTTGTGTTGGTGCAGGAAACCACTTTTGCACTTGTATTAGTGTGGAAAAAACACTTTTCGCACTTGGTTAGTGTTGAAAAACCACTTTTCGCACTTGTGTTGGTGCAGGAAACCACTTTTGCACTTGTATTAGTGTGGAAAAAACACTTTTCGCACTTGTGTTAGTGTTGAAAAAACACTTTTTCCATTTGTGTGAGTGTTGAAAAACCACTTTTCGCACTTGTGTTGGTGCAGGAAACCACTTTTTGCACTTGTGATAGTGTTGAAAAACCACTTTTCGCACTTGTGTTAGTGTTGACAAACCACTTTTCGCACTTGTGTTGGTGCAGGAAACCACTTTTGCACTTGTATTAGTATGGAAAAACCACTTTTCGCACTTGTGTTAGTGTTGAAAAACCACTTTTCGCACTTGTGTTAGTGTTGAAAAACCACTTTTCGCACGTGTTGGTGCAGGAAACCACTTTTGCACTTGTATTAGTGTGGAAAAACCACTTTTCGCGCTTGTGTTAGTGTTGAAAAACCACTTTTCGCACTTGTGTTGGTGCAGGAAACCACTTTTGCACTTGTATTAGTGTGGAAAATACACTTTTTGCACTTGTGATAGTGTTGAAAAAACACTTTTCGCACTTGTGTTAGTGTTGAAAAACCACTTTTCACACTTGTGTTGGTGCAGGAAACCACTTTTGCACTTGTATTAGTGTGGAAAAACCACTTTTCGCACTTGTGTTAGTGTTGAAAAACCACTTTTCGCACTTGTGTTAGTGTTGAAAAACCACTTTTCGCACTTGTGTTGGTGCAGGAAACCACTTTTGCACTTGTATTAGTGTGGAAAATACACTTTTTGCACTTGTGATAGTGTTGAAAAACCACTTTTCGCACTTGTGTTAGAGTTGAAAAACCACTTTTCGCTCTTGTGTTGGTGCAGGAAACCACTTTTGCACTTGTATTAGTGTGGAAAAACCACTTTTTGCACTTGTGTTAGTGTTGAAAAACCACTTTTCGCACTTATGTTAGTGTTGAAAAACCACTTTTCGCACTTGTGTTAGTGTTGAAAAACCACTTTTCGCACTTGTGTTGGTGCACGAAACCACTTTTGCACTTGTATTAGTGTGGAAAAAACACTTTTCGCACTTGTGTTAGTGTTGAAAAACCACTTTTCGCACTTGTGTTAGTGTTGAAAAACCACTTTTCGCACTTGTGTTGGTGCAGGAAACCACTTTTGCACTTGTATTAGTGTGGAAAAAACACTTTTTGCACTTGTGATAGTGTTGAAAAACCACTTTTCGCACTTGTGTTGGTGCAGGAAACCACTTTTGCACTTGTGTTAGTGTTGAAAAACCACTTTTCGCACTTGTGTTAGTGTTGAAAAACCACTTTTCGCACTTGTGTTAGTGTTGAAAAACCACTTTTCGCACTTGTGTTAGTGTTGAAAAACCACTTTTCGCACTTGTGTTGGTGCAGGAAACCACTTTTGCACTTGTATTAGTGTGGAAAAAACACTTTTCGCACTTGTGTTAGTGTTGAAAAACCACTTTTCGCACTTGTGTTAGTGTTGAAAAACCACTTTTCGCACTTGTGTTGGTGCAGGATACCACTTTTGCACTTGTATTAGTGTGGAAAAAACCACTTTTCGCACTTGTGAGTGTTGAAAAACCACTTTTCGCACTTGTGTTCGTGTTGAAAAACCACTTTTCGCACTTGTGTTAGTGTTGAAAAACCACTTTTCGCACTTGTGTTGGTGCAGGAAACCACTTTTGCACTTGTATTAGTGTGGAAAAAACACTTTTCGCACTTGTGTTAGTGTTGAAAAACCACTTTTCGCACTTGGTTAGTGTTGAAAAACCACTTTTCGCACTTGTGTTGGTGCAGGAAACCACTTTTGCACTTGTATTAGTGTGGAAAAAACACTTTTCGCACTTGTGTTAGTGTTGAAAAAACACTTTTTCCATTTGTGTGAGTGTTGAAAAACCACTTTTCGCACTTGTGTTGGTGCAGGAAACCACTTTTTGCACTTGTGATAGTGTTGAAAAACCACTTTTCGCACTTGTGTTAGTGTTGACAAACCACTTTTCGCACTTGTGTTGGTGCAGGAAACCACTTTTGCACTTGTATTAGTATGGAAAAACCACTTTTCGCACTTGTGTTAGTGTTGAAAAACCACTTTTCGCACTTGTGTTAGTGTTGAAAAACCACTTTTCGCACGTGTTGGTGCAGGAAACCACTTTTGCACTTGTATTAGTGTGGAAAAACCACTTTTCGCGCTTGTGTTAGTGTTGAAAAACCACTTTTCGCACTTGTGTTGGTGCAGGAAACCACTTTTGCACTTGTATTAGTGTGGAAAATACACTTTTTGCACTTGTGATAGTGTTGAAAAAACACTTTTCGCACTTGTGTTAGTGTTGAAAAACCACTTTTCACACTTGTGTTGGTGCAGGAAACCACTTTTGCACTTGTATTAGTGTGGAAAAACCACTTTTCGCACTTGTGTTAGTGTTGAAAAACCACTTTTCGCACTTGTGTTAGTGTTGAAAAACCACTTTTCGCACTTGTGTTGGTGCAGGAAACCACTTTTGCACTTGTATTAGTGTGGAAAATACACTTTTTGCACTTGTGATAGTGTTGAAAAACCACTTTTCGCACTTGTGTTAGAGTTGAAAAACCACTTTTCGCTCTTGTGTTGGTGCAGGAAACCACTTTTGCACTTGTATTAGTGTGGAAAAACAACTTTTTGCACTTGTGTTAGTGTTGAAAAACCACTTTTCGCACTTGTGTTAGTGTTGAAAAACCACTTTACGCACTTGTGTTAGTGTTGAAAAACCACTTTTCGCACTTGTGTTGGTGCACGAAACCACTTTTGCACTTGTATTAGTGTGGAAAAAACACTTTTCGCACTTGTGTTAGTGTTGAAAAACCACTTTTCGCACTTGTGTTAGTGTTGAAAAACCACTTTTCGCACTTGTGTTGGTGCAGGAAACCACTTTTGCACTTGTATTAGTGTGGAAAAAACACTTTTTGCACTTGTGATAGTGTTGAAAAACCACTTTTCGCACTTGTGTTGGTGCAGGAAACCACTTTTGCACTTGTATTAGTGTGGAAAAAACACTTTTCGCACTTGTGTTAGTGTTGAAAAAACACTTTTTCCATTTGTGTGAGTGTTGAAAAACCACTTTTCGCACTTGTGTTGGTGCAGGAAACCACTTTTTGCACTTGTGATAGTGTTGAAAAACCACTTTTCGCACTTGTGTTAGTGTTGACAAACCACTTTTCGCACTTGTGTTGGTGCAGGAAACCACTTTTGCACTTGTATTAGTATGGAAAAACCACTTTTCGCACTTGTGTTAGTGTTGAAAAACCACTTTTCGCACTTGTGTTAGTGTTGAAAAACCACTTTTCGCACGTGTTGGTGCAGGAAACCACTTTTGCACTTGTATTAGTGTGGAAAAACCACTTTTCGCGCTTGTGTTAGTGTTGAAAAACCACTTTTCGCACTTGTGTTGGTGCAGGAAACCACTTTTGCACTTGTATTAGTGTGGAAAATACACTTTTTGCACTTGTGATAGTGTTGAAAAAACACTTTTCGCACTTGTGTTAGTGTTGAAAAACCACTTTTCACACTTGTGTTGGTGCAGGAAACCACTTTTGCACTTGTATTAGTGTGGAAAAACCACTTTTCGCACTTGTGTTAGTGTTGAAAAACCACTTTTCGCACTTGTGTTAGTGTTGAAAAACCACTTTTCGCACTTGTGTTGGTGCAGGAAACCACTTTTGCACTTGTATTAGTGTGGAAAATACACTTTTTGCACTTGTGATAGTGTTGAAAAACCACTTTTCGCACTTGTGTTAGAGTTGAAAAACCACTTTTCGCTCTTGTGTTGGTGCAGGAAACCACTTTTGCACTTGTATTAGTGTGGAAAAACCACTTTTTGCACTTGTGTTAGTGTTGAAAAACCACTTTTCGCACTTGTGTTAGTGTTGAAAAACCACTTTTCGCACTTGTGTTAGTGTTGAAAAACCACTTTTCGCACTTGTGTTGGTGCACGAAACCACTTTTGCACTTGTATTAGTGTGGAAAAAACACTTTTCGCACTTGTGTTAGTGTTGAAAAACCACTTTTCGCACTTGTGTTAGTGTTGAAAAACCACTTTTCGCACTTGTGTTGGTGCAGGAAACCACTTTTGCACTTGTATTAGTGTGGAAAAAACACTTTTCGCACTTGGTTAGTGTTGAAAAACCACTTTTCGCACTTGTGTTGGTGCAGGAAACCACTTTTGCACTTGTATTAGTGTGGAAAAAACACTTTTCGCACTTGTGTTAGTGTTGAAAAAACACTTTTTCCATTTGTGTGAGTGTTGAAAAACCACTTTTCGCACTTGTGTTGGTGCAGGAAACCACTTTTTGCACTTGTGATAGTGTTGAAAAACCACTTTTCGCACTTGTGTTAGTGTTGACAAACCACTTTTCGCACTTGTGTTGGTGCAGGAAACCACTTTTGCACTTGTATTAGTATGGAAAAACCACTTTTCGCACTTGTGTTAGTGTTGAAAAACCACTTTTCGCACTTGTGTTAGTGTTGAAAAACCACTTTTCGCACGTGTTGGTGCAGGAAACCACTTTTGCACTTGTATTAGTGTGGAAAAACCACTTTTCGCGCTTGTGTTAGTGTTGAAAAACCACTTTTCGCACTTGTGTTGGTGCAGGAAACCACTTTTGAACTTGTATTAGTGTGGAAAATACACTTTTTGCACTTGTGATAGTGTTGAAAAAACACTTTTCGCACTTGTGTTAGTGTTGAAAAACCACTTTTCACACTTGTGTTGGTGCAGGAAACCACTTTTGCACTTGTATTAGTGTGGAAAAACCACTTTTCGCACTTGTGTTAGTGTTGAAAAACCACTTTTCGCACTTGTGTTAGTGTTGAAAAACCACTTTTCGCACTTGTGTTGGTGCAGGAAACCACTTTTGCACTTGTATTAGTGTGGAAAATACACTTTTTGCACTTGTGATAGTGTTGAAAAACCACTTTTCGCACTTGTGTTAGAGTTGAAAAACCACTTTTCGCCCTTGTGTTGGTGCAGGAAACCACTTTTGCACTTGTATTAGTGTGGAAAAACCACTTTTTGCACTTGTGTTAGTGTTGAAAAACCACTTTTCGCACTTGTGTTAGTGTTGAAAAACCACTTTTCGCACTTGTGTTAGTGTTGAAAAACCACTTTTCGCACTTGTGTTGGTGCACGAAACCACTTTTGCACTTGTATTAGTGTGGAAAAAACACTTTTCGCACTTGTGTTAGTGTTGAAAAACCACTTTTCGCACTTGTGTTAGTGTTGAAAAACCACTTTTCGCACTTGTGTTGGTGCAGGAAACCACTTTTGCACTTGTATTAGTGTGGAAAAAACACTTTTTGCACTTGTGATAGTGTTGAAAAACCACTTTTCGCACTTGTGTTGGTGCAGGAAACCACTTTTGCACTTGTATTAGTGTGGAAAAACCACTTTTCGCACTTGTGTTAGTGTTGAAAAACCACTTTCCGCACTTGTGTTAGTGTTGAAAAACCACTTTTCGCACTTGTGTTAGTGTTGAAAAACCACTTTTCGCACTTGTGTTGGTGCAGGAAACCACTTTTGCACTTGTATTAGTGTGGAAAAAACACTTTTCGCACTTGTGTTAGTGTTGAAAAACCACTTTTCGCACTTGTGTTAGTGTTGAAAAACCACTTTTCGCACTTGTGTTGGTGCAGGAAACCACTTTTGCACTTGTATTAGTGTGGAAAAAACACTTTTCGCACTTGGTTAGTGTTGAAAAACCACTTTTCGCACTTGTGTTGGTGCAGGAAACCACTTTTGCACTTGTATTAGTGTGGAAAAAACACTTTTCGCACTTGTGTTAGTGTTGAAAAAACACTTTTTCCATTTGTGTGAGTGTTGAAAAACCACTTTTCGCACTTGTGTTGGTGCAGGAAACCACTTTTTGCACTTGTGATAGTGTTGAAAAACCACTTTTCGCACTTGTGTTAGTGTTGACAAACCACTTTTCGCACTTGTGTTGGTGCAGGAAACCACTTTTGCACTTGTATTAGTATGGAAAAACCACTTTTCGCACTTGTGTTAGTGTTGAAAAACCACTTTTCGCACTTGTGTTAGTGTTGAAAAACCACTTTTCGCACGTGTTGGTGCAGGAAACCACTTTTGCACTTGTATTAGTGTGGAAAAACCACTTTTCGCGCTTGTGTTAGTGTTGAAAAACCACTTTTCGCACTTGTGTTGGTGCAGGAAACCACTTTTGCACTTGTATTAGTGTGGAAAATACACTTTTTGCACTTGTGATAGTGTTGAAAAAACACTTTTCGCACTTGTGTTAGTGTTGAAAAACCACTTTTCACACTTGTGTTGGTGCAGGAAACCACTTTTGCACTTGTATTAGTGTGGAAAAACCACTTTTCGCACTTGTGTTAGTGTTGAAAAACCACTTTTCGCACTTGTGTTAGTGTTGAAAAACCACTTTTCGCACTTGTGTTGGTGCAGGAAACCACTTTTGCACTTGTATTAGTGTGGAAAATACACTTTTTGCACTTGTGATAGTGTTGAAAAACCACTTTTCGCACTTGTGTTAGAGTTGAAAAACCACTTTTCGCTCTTGTGTTGGTGCAGGAAACCACTTTTGCACTTGTATTAGTGTGGAAAAACCACTTTTTGCACTTGTGTTAGTGTTGAAAAACCACTTTTCGCACTTATGTTAGTGTTGAAAAACCACTTTTCGCACTTGTGTTAGTGTTGAAAAACCACTTTTCGCACTTGTGTTGGTGCACGAAACCACTTTTGCACTTGTATTAGTGTGGAAAAAACACTTTTCGCACTTGTGTTAGTGTTGAAAAACCACTTTTCGCACTTGTGTTAGTGTTGAAAAACCACTTTTCGCACTTGTGTTGGTGCAGGAAACCACTTTTGCACTTGTATTAGTGTGGAAAAAACACTTTTTGCACTTGTGATAGTGTTGAAAAACCACTTTTCGCACTTGTGTTGGTGCAGGAAACCACTTTTGCACTTGTATTAGTGTGGAAAAACCACTTTTCGCACTTGTGTTAGTGTTGAAAAACCACTTTCCGCACTTGTGTTAGTGTTGAAAAACCACTTTTCGCACTTGTGTTAGTGTTGAATAACCACTTTTGGCACTTGTGTTGGTGCAGGAAACCACTTTTGCACTTGTATTAGTGTGGAAAAAACACTTTTTGCACTTGCGATAGTGTTGAAAAACCACTTTTCGCACTTGTGTTAGTGTTGAAAAACCACTTTTCGCACTTGTGTTGGTGCAGGAAACCACTTTTGCACTTGTATTAGTGTGGAAAAACCACTTTTCGCACTTGTGTTAGTGTTGAAAAACCACTTTTCGCACTTGTGTTAGTGTTGAAAAACCACTTTTCGCACTTGTGTTAGTGTTGAAAAACTACTTTTCGCACTTGTGTTGGTGCAGGAAACCACTTTTGCACTTGTATTAGTGTGGAAAAAACACTTTTCGCACTTGTGTTAGTGTTGGAAAAACCACTTTTCGCACTTGTGTTAGTGTTGAAAAACCACTTTTCGCACTTGTGTTGGTGCAGGAAACCACTTTTGCACTTGTATTAGTGTGGAAGAAACACTTTTTGAACTTGTGATAGTGTTGAAAAACCACTTTTCGCACTTGTGTTATTGTTGAAAAACCACTTTTCGCACTTGTGTTAGTGTTGAAAAACCACTTTTCGCACTTGTGTTAGTGTTGAAAAACCACTTTTCGCACTTGTGTTGGTGCAGGGAACCACTTTTGCACTTATATTAGTGTGGAAAAAACACTTTTCGCACTTGTGTTAGTGTTGAAAAACCACTTTTCGCACTTGTGTTAGTGTTGAAAAACCACTTTTCGCACTTGTGTTGGTGCAGGAAACCACTTTTGCACTTGTATTAGTGTGGAAAAACCACTTTTCGCACTTGTGTTAGTGTTGAAAAACCACTTTTCGCACTTGTGTTAGTGTTGAAAAACAACTTTTCGCACTTGTGTTAGTGTTGAAAAACCACTTTTCGCACTTGTGTTGGTGCAGGAAACCACTTTTGCACTTGTATTAGTGTGGAAAAAACACTTTTCGCACTTGTGTTAGTGTTGAAAAACCACTTTTCGCACTTGTGTTAGTGTTGAAAAACCACTTTTCGCACTTGTGTTGGTGCAGGAAACCACTTTTGCACTTGTATTAGTGTGGAAAAAACACTTTTCGCACTTGTGTTAGTGTTGAAAAAACACTTTTCGCATTTGTGTTAGTGTTGAAAAACCACTTTTCGCACTTGTGTTGGTGCAGGAAACCACTTTTTGCACTTGTGATAGTGTTGAAAAACCACTTTTCGCACTAGTGTTAGTGTTGACAAACCACTTTTCGCACTTGTGTTGGTGCAGGCAACCACTTTTGCACTTGTATTAGTATGGAAAAACCACTTTTCGCACTTGTGTTAGTGTTGATAAACCACCTTTCGCACTTGTGTTAGTGTTGAAAAACCACTTTTCGCACGTGTTGGTGCAGGAAACCACTTTTGCACTTGTATTAGTGTGGAAAAACCACTTTTCGCGCTTGTGTTAGTGTTGAAAAACCACTATTCGCACTTGTGTTAGTGTTGAAAAGCCCACTTTTCGCACTTGTGTTAGTGTTGAAAAACCACTTTTCGCACTTGTGTTAGTGTTGAAAAACCACTTTTCGCACGTGTTGGTGCAGGAAACCACTTTTGCACTTGTATTAGTGTGGAAAAACCACTTTTCGCGCTTGTGTTAGTGTTGAAAAACCACTTTTCGCACTTGTGTTAGTGTTGAAAAACCACTTTTCGCACTTGTGTTGGTGCAGGAAACCATTTTTGCACTTGTATTAGTGTGGAAAATACACTTTTTGCACTTGTGATAGTGTTGAAAAACCACTTTTCGCACTTGTGTTAGTGTTGAAAAAACACTTTTCGCATTTGTGTTAGTGTTGAAAAACCACTTTTCGCACTTGTGTTGGTGCAGGAAACCACTTTTCGCGCTTGTGTTAGTGTTGAAAAACCCCTATTCGCACTTGTGTTAGTGTTGAAAAGCCCACTTTTTGCACTTGTGTTAGTGTTGAAAAACCACTTTTCGCACTTGTGTTAGTGTTGAAAAACCACTTTTCGCACGTGTTGGTGCAGGAAACCACTTTTGCACTTGTATTAGTGTGGAAAAATCACTTTTCGCGCTTGTGTTAGTGTTGAAAAACCACTTTTCGCACTTGTGTTAGTGTTGAAAAACCACTTTTCGCACTCGTGTTGGTGCAGGAAACCATTTTTGCACTTGTATTAGTGTGGAAAATACACTTTTTGCACTTGTGATAGTGTTGAAAAACCACTTTTCGCACTTGTGTTAGTGTTGAAAAACCACTTTTCGCACTTGTGTTGGTGCAGGAAACCACTTTTGCACTTGTATTAGTGTGGAAAAAACACTTCGCAGTTGTGTTAGTGTTGAAAAACCACTTTTGGCACTTGTGTTAGTGGTGAAAAACCACTTTTCGCACTTGTGTTGGTGCAGGAAACCACTTTTGCACTTGTATTAGTGTGGAAGAAACACTTTTTGAACTTGTGATAGTGTTGAAAAACCACTTTTCGCACTTGTGTTAGTGTTGAAAAACCACTTTTCGCACTTGTGTTAGTGTTGAAAAACCACTTTTCGCACTTGTGTTAGTGTTGAAAAACCACTTTTCGCACTTGTGTTGGTGCAGGAAACCACTTTTGCACTTGTATTAGTGTGGAAAAAACACTTTTCACACTTGTGTTAGTGTTGAAAAACCACTTTTCGCACTTATGTTAGTGTTGAAAAACCACTTTTCGCACTTGTGTTGGTGCAGGAAACCACTTTTGCACTTGTATTAGTGTGGAAAAACCACTTTTCGCACTTGTGTTAGTGTTGAAAAACCACTTTTCGCACTTGTGTTAGTGTTGAAAAACCACATTTCGCACTTGTGTTAGTGTTGAAAAACCACTTTTCGCACTTGTGTTGGTGCAGGAAACCACTTTTGCACTTGTATTAGTGTGGAAAAAACACTTTTCGCACTTATGTTAGTGTTGAAAAACCACTTTTCGCACTTGTGTTAGTGTTGAAAAACCACTTTTCGCACTTGTGTTGGTGCAGGAAACCACTTTTGCACTTGTATTAGTGTGGAAAAAACACTTTTCGCACTTGTGTTAGTGTTGAAAAAACACTTTTCGCATTTGTGTTAGTGTTGAAAAACCACTTTTCGCACTTGTGTTGGTGCAGGAAACCACTTTTTGCACTTGTGATAGTGTTGAAAAACCACTTTTCGCACTAGTGTTAGTGTTGACAAACCACTTTTCGCACTTGTGTTGGTGCAGGAAACCACTTTTGCACTTGTATTAGTATGGAAAAACCACTTTTCGCACTTGTGTTAGTGTTGAAAAACCACTTTTCGCACTTGTGTTAGTGTTGAAAAACCACTTTTCGCACTTGTGTTGGTGCAGGAAACCACTTTTGCACTTGTATTAGTGTGGAAAAACCACTTTTTGCACTTGTGATAGTGTTGAAAAACCACTTTTCGCACTTGTGTTAGTGTTGAAAACCCACTTTTCGCACTTGTGTTGGTGCAGGAAACCACTTTTGCACTTGTATTAGTGTGGAAAAAACACTTTTCGCACTTGTGTTAGTGTTGAAAAACCACTTTTCGCACTTGTGTTAGTGTTGAAAAACCACTTTTCGCACTTGTGTTGGTGCAGGAAACCACTTTTGCACTTGTATTAGTGTGGAAGAAACACTTTTTGAACTTGTGATAGTGTTGAAAAACCACTTTTCGCACTTGTGTTAGTGTTGAAAAACCACTTTTCGCACTTGTGTTGGTGCAGGAAACCACTTTTGCATTTGTATTAGTGTGGAAAAACCATTTTCGCACTTGTGTTAGTGTTGAAAAACCACTTTTCGCACTTGTGTTAGTGTTGAAAAACCACTTTTCGCACTTGTGTTGGTGCAGGAAACCACTTTTGCACTTGTATTAGTGTGGGAAAAACACTTATCGCACTTGTGTTAGTGTTGAAAAACCACTTTTCGCACTTGTGTTGGTGCAGGAAACCACTTTTGCACTTGTATTAGTGTGGAAGAAACACTTTTTGAACTTGTGATAGTGTTGAAAAACCACTTTTCGCACTTGTGTTAGTGTTGAAAAACCACTTTTCGCACTGGTGTTGGTGCAGGAAACCACTTTTGCACTTGTATTAGTGTGGAAAAACCACTTTTCGCACTTGTGTTAGTGTTGAAAAACCACTTTTCGCACTTGTGTTAGTGTTGAAAAACCACTTTTCGCACTTGTGTTAGTGTTGAAAAACCACTTTTCGCACTTGTGTTGGTGCAGGAAACCACTTTTGCACGTGTATTAGTGTGGAAAAAACACTTTTCGCACTTGTGTTAGTGTTGAAAAACCACTTTTCGCACTTGTGTTAGTGTTGAAAAACCACTTTTCGCACTTGTGTTGGTGCAGGAAACCACTTTTGCACTTTTATTAGTGTGGAAAAAACACTTTTTGCACTTGTGATAGTGTTGAAAAACCACTTTTCGCACTTGTGTTGGTGCAGGAAACCACTTTTGCACTTGTATTAGTGTGGAAAAAACACTTTTTGCACTTGTGATAGTGTTGAAAAACCACTTTTCGCACTTATGTTAGTGTTGAAAAACCACTTTTCGCACTTGTCTTGGTGCAGGAAACCACTTTTGCACTTGTATTAGTGTGGAAAAAACACTTTTCGCACTTGTGTTAGTGTTGAAAAACCACTTTTCGCACTTGTGTTAGTGTTGAAAAACCACTTTTCGCACTTGTGTTGGTGCAGAAACCACTTTTGCACTTCTATTAGTGTGGAAGAAACACTTTTTGAACTTGTGATAGTGTTGAAAAACCACTTTTCGCACTTGTGTTAGTGTTGAAAAACCACTTTTCGCACTTGTGTTGGTGCAGGAAACCACTTTTGCACTTGTATTAGTGTGGAAAACCACTTTTCGCATTTGTGTTAGTGTTGAAAAACCACTATTCGCACTTGTGTTAGTGTTGAAAAACCACTTTTCGCGCTTGTGTTGGTGCAGGAAACCACTTTTTGCACTTGTGATAGTGTTGAAAAACCACTTTTCGCACTAGTGTTAGTGTTGACAAACCACTTTTCGCACTTGTGTTGGTGCAGGAAACCACTTTTGCACTTGTATTAGTATGGAAAAACCACTTTTCGCACTTGTGTTAGTGTTGAAAAACCACTTTTCGCACTTGTGTTAGTGTTGAAAAACCACTTTTCGCACTTGTGTTGGTGCAGGAAACCACTTTTGCACTTGTATTAGTGTGGAAAAACCACTTTTTGCACTTGTGATAGTGTTGAAAAACCACTTTTCGCACTTGTGTTAGTGTTGAAAACCCACTTTTCGCACTTGTGTTGGTGCAGGAAACCACTTTTGCACTTGTATTAGTGTGGAAAAAACACTTTTCGCACTTGTGTTAGTGTTGAAAAACCACTTTTCGCACTTGTGTTAGTGTTGAAAAACCACTTTTCGCACTTGTGTTGGTGCAGGAAACCACTTTTGCACTTGTATTAGTGTGGAAGAAACACTTTTTGAACTTGTGATAGTGTTGAAAAACCACTTTTCGCACTTGTGTTAGTGTTGAAAAACCACTTTTCGCACTTGTGTTGGTGCAGGAAACCACTTTTGCATTTGTATTAGTGTGGAAAAACCATTTTCGCACTTGTGTTAGTGTTGAAAAACCACTTTTCGCACTTGTGTTAGTGTTGAAAAACCACTTTTCGCACTTGTGTTGGTGCAGGAAACCACTTTTGCACTTGTATTAGTGTGGGAAAAACACTTATCGCACTTGTGTTAGTGTTGAAAAACCACTTTTTCGCACTTGTGTTGGTGCAGGAAACCACTTTTGCACTTGTATTAGTGTGGAAGAAACACTTTTTGAACTTGTGATAGTGTTGAAAAACCACTTTTCGCACTTGTGTTAGTGTTGAAAAACCACTTTTCGCACTGGTGTTGGTGCAGGAAACCACTTTTGCACTTGTATTAGTGTGGAAAAACCACTTTTCGCACTTGTGTTAGTGTTGAAAAACCACTTTTCGCACTTGTGTTAGTGTTGAAAAACCACTTTTCGCACTTGTGTTAGTGTTGAAAAACCACTTTTCGCACTTGTGTTGGTGCAGGAAACCACTTTTGCACGTGTATTAGTGTGGAAAAAACACTTTTCGCACTTGTGTTAGTGTTGAAAAACCACTTTTCGCACTTGTGTTAGTGTTGAAAAACCACTTTTCGCACTTGTGTTGGTGCAGGAAACCACTTTTGCACTTTTATTAGTGTGGAAAAAACACTTTTTGCACTTGTGATAGTGTTGAAAAACCACTTTTCGCACTTGTGTTGGTGCAGGAAACCACTTTTGCACTTGTATTAGTGTGGAAAAAACACTTTTTGCACTTGTGATAGTGTTGAAAAACCACTTTTCGCACTTATGTTAGTGTTGAAAAACCACTTTTCGCACTTGTCTTGGTGCAGGAAACCACTTTTGCACTTGTATTAGTGTGGAAAAAACACTTTTCGCACTTGTGTTAGTGTTGAAAAACCACTTTTCGCACTTGTGTTAGTGTTGAAAAACCACTTTTCGCACATGTGTTGGTGCAGAAACCACTTTTGCACTTCTATTAGTGTGGAAGAAACACTTTTTGAACTTGTGATAGTGTTGAAAAACCACTTTTCGCACTTGTGTTAGTGTTGAAAAACCACTTTTCGCACTTGTGTTGGTGCAGGAAACCACTTTTGCACTTGTATTAGTGTGGAAAACCACTTTTCGCATTTGTGTTAGTGTTGAAAAACCACTATTCGCACTTGTGTTAGTGTTGAAAAACCACTTTTCGCGCTTGTGTTGGTGCAGGAAACCACTTTTGCACTTGCATTAGTGTGGAAAAAACACTTTTCGCACCTGTGTTAGTGTTGAAAAACCACTTTTCGCACTTGTGTTAGTGTTGAAAAACCACATTTCGCACTTGTGTTGGTGCAGGAAACCAGGAAACCAGTGCAGGAAACCACTTTTGCACTTGTATTAGTGTGGAAGAAACACTTTTTGAAATTGTGATTGTGTTGAAAAACCACTTTTCGCACTTTTATTAGTGTGGAAAAAACACTTTTTGCACTTGTGATAGTGTTGAAAAACCACTTTTCGCACTTGTGTTGGTGCAGGAAACCACTTTTGCACTTGTATTAGTGTGGAAAAAACACTTTTTGCACTTGTGATAGTGTTGAAAAACCACTTTTCGCACTTATGTTAGTGTTGAAAAACCACTTTTCGCACTTGTCTTTGTGCAGGAAACCACTTTTGCACTTGTATTAGTGTGGAAAAAAGACTTTTCGCACTTGTGTTAGTGTTGAAAAACCACTTTTCGCACTTGTGTTAGTGTTGAAAAACCACTTTTCGCACTTGTGTTGGTGCAGAAACCACTTTTGCACTTCTATTAGTGTGGAAGAAACACTTTTTGAACTTGTGATAGTGTTGAAAAACCACTTTTCGCACTTGTGTTAGTGTTGAAAAACCACTTTTCGCACTTGTGTTGGTGCAGGAAACCACTTTTGCACTTGTATTAGTGTGGAAAACCACTTTTCGCATTTGTGTTAGTGTTGAAAAACCACTATTCGCACTTGTGTTAGTGTTGAAAAACCACTTTTCGCGCTTGTGTTGGTGCAGGAAACCACTTTTGCACTTGCATTAGTGTGGAAAAAACACTTTTCGCACCTGTGTTAGTGTTGAAAAACCACTTTTCGCACTTGTGTTAGTGTTGAAAAACCACATTTCGCACTTGTGTTGGTGCAGGAAACCAGGAAACCAGTGCAGGAAACCACTTTTGCACTTGTATTAGTGTGGAAGAAACACTTTTTGAAATTGTGATTGTGTTGAAAAACCACTTTTCGCACTTGTGTTAGTGTTGAAAAACCACTTTTCGCACTTGTGTTAGTGTTGAAAAACCACTTTTCGCACTTGTGTTGGTGCAGGAAACCACTTTTGCACTTGTATTAGTGTGGAAGAAACACTTTTTGAACTTGTGATAGTGTTGAAAAACGACTTTTCGCACTTGTGTTAGTGTTGAAAAACCACTTTTCGCACTTGTGTTGTTGCAGGAAACCACTTTTGCATTTGTATTAGTGTGGAAAAACCATTTTTCGCACTTGTGTTAGTGTTGAAAAACCACTTTTCGCACTTGTGTTAGTGTTGAAAAACCACTTTTCGCACTTGTGTTGGTGCAGGAAACCACTTTTGCACTTGTATTAGTGTGGGAAAAACACTTATCGCACTTGTGTTAGTGTTGAAAAACCACTTTTCGCAATTGTGTTGGTGCAGGAAACCACTTTTGCACTTGTATTAGTGTGGAAGAAACACTTTTTGAACTTGTGATAGTGTTGAAAAACCACTTTTCGCACTTGTGTTAGTGTTGAAAAACCACTTTTCGCACTGGTGTTGGTGCAGGAAACCACTTTTGCACTTGTATTAGTGTGGAAAAACCACTTTTCGCACTTGTGTTAGTGTTGAAAAACCACTTTTCGCACTTGTGTTAGTGTTGAAAAACCACTTTTCGCACTTGTGTTAGTGTTGAAAAACCACTTTTCGCACTTGTGTTGGTGCAGGAAACCACTTTTGCACGTGTATTAGTGTGGAAAAAACACTTTTCGCACTTGCGTTATTGTTGAAAAACCACTTTTCGCACTTGTGTTAGTGTGGAAAAACCACTTTTCGCACTTGTGTTGGTGCAGGAAACCACTTTTGCACTTTTATTAGTGTGGAAAAAACACTTTTTGCACTTGTGATAGTGTTGAAAAACCACTTTTCGCACTTGTGTTGGTGCAGGAAACCACTTTTGCACTTGTATTAGTGTGGAAAAAACACTTTTTGCACTTGTGATAGTGTTGAAAAACCACTTTTCGCACTTATGTTAGTGTTGAAAAACCACTTTTCGCACTTGTGTTGGTGCAGGAAACCACTTTTGCACTTGTATTAGTGTGGAAAAAACACTTTTCGCACTTGTGTTAGTGTTGAAAAACCACTTTTCGCACTTGTGTTAGTGTTGAAAAACCACTTTTCGCACTTGTGTTGGTGCAGAAACCACTTTTGCACTTCTATTAGTGTGGAAGAAACACTTTTTGAACTTGTGATAGTGTTGAAAAACCACTTTTCGCACTTGTGTTAGTGTTGAAAAACCACTTTTCGCACTTGTGTTGGTGCAGGAAACCACTTTTGCACTTGTATTAGTGTGGAAAACCACTTTTCGCACTTGTGTTAGTGTTGAAAAACCACTATTCGCACTTGTGTTAGTGTTGAAAAACCACTTTTCGCGCTTGTGTTGGTGCAGGAAACCACTTTTGCACTTGCATTAGTGTGGAAAAAACACTTTTCGCACCTGTGTTAGTGTTGAAAAACCACTTTTCGCACTTGTGTTAGTGTTGAAAAACCACATTTCGCACTTGTGTTGGTGCAGGAAACCAGGAAACCAGTGCAGGAAACCACTTTTGCACTTGTATTAGTGTGGAAGAAACACTTTTTGAAATTGTGATTGTGTTGAAAAACCACTTTTCGCACTTGTGTTAGTGTTGAAAAACCACTTTTCGCACTTGTGTTAGTGTTGAAAAACCACTTTTCGCACTTGTGTTAGTGTTGAAAAACCACTTTTCGCACTTGTGTTGGTGTTGAAAAACCACTTTTCGCACTTGTGTTGGTGCAGGAAACCACTTTTGCACTTGTATTAGTGTGGAAAAAACACTTTTCGCACTTGTGTTAGTGTTGAAAAACCACTTTTCGCACTTGTGTTAGTGTTGAAAAACCACTTTTCGCACTTGTGTTGGTGCAGGATACCACTTTTGCACTTGTATTAGTGTGGAAAAAACCACTTTTCGCACTTGTGAGTGTTGAAAAACCACTTTTCGCACTTGTGTTCGTGTTGAAAAACCACTTTTCGCACTTGTGTTAGTGTTGAAAAACCACTTTTCGCACTTGTGTTGGTGCAGGAAACCACTTTTGCACTTGTATTAGTGTGGAAAAAACACTTTTCGCACTTGTGTTAGTGTTGAAAAACCACTTTTCGCACTTGGTTAGTGTTGAAAAACCACTTTTCGCACTTGTGTTGGTGCAGGAAACCACTTTTGCACTTGTATTAGTGTGGAAAAAACACTTTTCGCACTTGTGTTAGTGTTGAAAAAACACTTTTTCCATTTGTGTGAGTGTTGAAAAACCACTTTTCGCACTTGTGTTGGTGCAGGAAACCACTTTTTGCACTTGTGATAGTGTTGAAAAACCACTTTTCGCACTTGTGTTAGTGTTGACAAACCACTTTTCGCACTTGTGTTGGTGCAGGAAACCACTTTTGCACTTGTATTAGTATGGAAAAACCACTTTTCGCACTTGTGTTATTGTTGAAAAACCACTTTTCGCACTTGTGTTAGTGTTGAAAAACCACTTTTCGCACGTGTTGGTGCAGGAAACCACTTTTGCACTTGTATTAGTGTGGAAAAACCACTTTTCGCGCTTGTGTTAGTGTTGAAAAACCACTTTTCGCACTTGTGTTGGTGCAGGAAACCACTTTTGCACTTGTATTAGTGTGGAAAATACACTTTTTGCACTTGTGATAGTGTTGAAAAAACACTTTTCGCACTTGTGTTAGTGTTGAAAAACCACTTTTCACACTTGTGTTGGTGCAGGAAACCACTTTTGCACTTGTATTAGTGTGGAAAAACCACTTTTCGCACTTGTGTTAGTGTTGAAAAACCACTTTTCGCACTTGTGTTAGTGTTGAAAAACCACTTTTCGCACTTGTGTTGGTGCAGGAAACCACTTTTGCACTTGTATTAGTGTGGAAAATACACTTTTTGCACTTGTGATAGTGTTGAAAAACCACTTTTCGCACTTGTGTTAGAGTTGAAAAACCACTTTTCGCTCTTGTGTTGGTGCAGGAAACCACTTTTGCACTTGTATTAGTGTGGAAAAACCACTTTTTGCACTTGTGTTAGTGTTGAAAAACCACTTTTCGCACTTGTGTTAGTGTTGAAAAACCACTTTTCGCACTTGTGTTAGTGTTAAAAAACCACTTTTCGCACTTGTGTTGGTGCACGAAACCACTTTTGCACTTGTATTAGTGTGGAAAAAACACTTTTCGCACTTGTGTTAGTGTTGAAAAACCACTTTTCGCACTTGTGTTAGTGTTGAAAAACCACTTTTCGCACTTGTGTTGGTGCAGGAAACCACTTTTGCACTTGTATTAGTGTGGAAAAAACACTTTTTGCACTTGTGTTAGTGTTGAAAAACCACTTTTCGCACTTGTGTTGGTGCAGGAAACCACTTTTGCACTTGTATTAGTGTGGAAAAACCACTTTTCTCACTTGTGTTAGTGTTGAAAAACCACTTTCCGCACTTGTGTTAGTGTTGAAAAACCACTTTTCGCACTTGTGTTAGTGTTGAATAACCACTTTTGGCACTTGTGTTGGTGCAGGAAACCACTTTTGCACTTGTATTAGTGTGGAAAAAACACTTTTTGCACTTGCGATAGTGTTGAAAAACCACTTTTCGCACTTGTGTTAGTGTTGAAAAACCACTTTTCGCACTTGTGTTGGTGCAGGAAACCACTTTTGCACTTGTATTAGTGTGGAAAAACCACTTTTCGCACTTGTGTTAGTGTTGAAAAACCACTTTTCGCACTTGTGTTAGTGTTGAAAAACCACTTTTCGCACTTGTGTTAGTGTTGAAAAACTACTTTTCGCACTTGTGTTGGTGCAGGAAACCACTTTTGCACTTGTATTAGTGTGGAAAAAACACTTTTCGCACTTGTGTTAGTGTTGAAAAACCACTTTTCGCACTTGTGTTAGTGTTGAAAAACCACTTTTCGCACTTGTGTTGGTGCAGGAAACCACTTTTGCACTTGTATTAGTGTGGAAAAAACACTTTTCGCACTTGTGTTAGTGTTGAAAAACCACTTTTCGCACTTGGTTAGTGTTGAAAAACCACTTTTCGCACTTGTGTTGGTGCAGGAAACCACTTTTGCACTTGTATTAGTGTGGAAAAAACACTTTTCGCACTTGTGTTAGTGTTGAAAAAACACTTTTTCCATTTGTGTGAGTGTTGAAAAACCACTTTTCGCACTTGTGTTGGTGCAGGAAACCACTTTTTGCACTTGTGATAGTGTTGAAAAACCACTTTTCGCACTTGTGTTAGTGTTGACAAACCACTTTTCGCACTTGTGTTGGTGCAGGAAACCACTTTTGCACTTGTATTAGTATGGAAAAACCACTTTTCGCACTTGTGTTATTGTTGAAAAACCACTTTTCGCACTTGTGTTAGTGTTGAAAAACCACTTTTCGCACGTGTTGGTGCAGGAAACCACTTTTGCACTTGTATTAGTGTGGAAAAACCACTTTTCGTGCTTGTGTTAGTGTTGAAAAACCACTTTTCGCACTTGTGTTGGTGCAGGAAACCACTTTTGCACTTGTATTAGTGTGGAAAATACACTTTTTGCACTTGTGATAGTGTTGAAAAAACACTTTTCGCACTTGTGTTAGTGTTGAAAAACCACTTTTCACACTTGTGTTGGTGCAGGAAACCACTTTTGCACTTGTATTAGTGTGGAAAAACCACTTTTCGCACTTGTGTTAGTGTTGAAAAACCACTTTTCGCACTTGTGTTAGTGTTGAAAAACCACTTTTCGCACTTGTGTTGGTGCAGGAAACCACTTTTGCACTTGTATTAGTGTGGAAAATACACTTTTTGCACTTGTGATAGTGTTGAAAAACCACTTTTCGCACTTGTGTTAGAGTTGAAAAACCACTTTTCGCTCTTGTGTTGGTGCAGGAAACCACTTTTGCACTTGTATTAGTGTGGAAAAACCACTTTTTGCACTTGTGTTAGTGTTGAAAAACCACTTTTCGCACTTGTGTTAGTGTTGAAAAACCACTTTTCGCACTTGTGTTAGTGTTGAAAAACCACTTTTCGCACTTGTGTTGGTGCACGAAACCACTTTTGCACTTGTATTAGTGTGGAAAAAACACTTTTCGCACTTGTGTTAGTGTTGAAAAACCACTTTTCGCACTTGTGTTAGTGTTGAAAAACCACTTTTCGCACTTGTGTTGGTGCAGGAAACCACTTTTGCACTTGTATTAGTGTGGAAAAAACACTTTTTGCACTTGTGTTAGTGTTGAAAAACCACTTTTCGCACTTGTGTTGGTGCAGGAAACCACTTTTGCACTTGTATTAGTGTGGAAAAACCACTTTTCGCACTTGTGTTAGTGTTGAAAAACCACTTTCCGCACTTGTGTTAGTGTTGAAAAACCACTTTTCGCACTTGTGTTAGTGTTGAATAACCACTTTTGGCACTTGTGTTGGTGCAGGAAACCACTTTTGCACTTGTATTAGTGTGGAAAAAACACTTTTTGCACTTGCGATAGTGTTGAAAAACCACTTTTCACACTTGTGTTAGTGTTGAAAAACCACTTTTCGCACTTGTGTTGGTGCAGGAAACCACTTTTGCACTTGTATTAGTGTGGAAAAACCACTTTTCGCACTTGTGTTAGTGTTGAAAAACCACTTTTCGCACTTGTGTTAGTGTTGAAAAACCACTTTTCGCACTTGTGTTAGTGTTGAAAAACTACTTTTCGCACTTGTGTTGGTGCAGGAAACCACTTTTCCACTTGTATTAGTGTGGAAAAAACACTTTTCGCACTTGTGTTAGTGTTGAAAAACCACTTTTCGCACTTGTGTTAGTGTTGAAAAACCACTTTTCGCACTTGTGTTGGTGCAGGAAACCACTTTTGCACTTGTATTAGTGTGGAAGAAACACTTTTTGAACTTGTGATAGTGTTGAAAAACCACTTTTCGCACTTGTGTTATTGTTGAAAAACCACTTTTCGCACTTGTGTTAGTGTTGAAAAACCACTTTTCGCACTTGTGTTAGTGTTGAAAAACCACTTTTCGCACTTGTGTTGGTGCAGGGAACCACTTTTGCACTTATATTAGTGTGGAAAAAACACTTTTCGCACTTGTGTTAGTGTTGAAAAACCACTTTTCACACTTGTGTTAGTGTTGAAAAACCACTTTTCGCACTTGTGTTGGTGCAGGAAACCACTTTTGCACTTGTATTAGTGTGGAAAAACCACTTTTCGCACTTGTGTTAGTGTTGAAAAACCACTTTTCGCACTTGTGTTAGTGTTGAAAAACAACTTTTCGCACTTGTGTTAGTGTTGAAAAACCACTTTTCGCACTTGTGTTGGTGCAGGAAACCACTTTTGCACTTGTATTAGTGTGGAAAAAACACTTTTCGCACTTGTGTTAGTGTTGAAAAACCACTTTTCGCACTTGTGTTAGTGTTGAAAAACCACTTTTCGCACTTGTGTTGGTGCAGGAAACCACTTTTGCACTTGTATTAGTGTGGAAAAAACACTTTTCGCACTTGTGTTAGTGTTGAAAAAACACTTTTCGCATTTGTGTTAGTGTTGAAAAACCACTTTTCGCACTTGTGTTGGTGCAGGAAACCACTTTTTGCACTTGTGATAGTGTTGAAAAACCACTTTTCGCACTAGTGTTAGTGTTGACAAACCACTTTTCGCACTTGTGTTGGTGCAGGCAACCACTTTTGCACTTGTATTAGTATGGAAAAACCACTTTTCGCACTTGTGTTAGTGTTGATAAACCACCTTTCGCACTTGTGTTAGTGTTGAAAAACCACTTTTCGCACGTGTTGGTGCAGGAAACCACTTTTGCACTTGTATTAGAGTGGAAAAACCACTTTTCGCGCTTGTGTTAGTGTTGAAAAACCACTAATCGCACTTGTGTTAGTGTTGAAAAGCCCACTTTTCGCACTTGTGTTAGTGTTGAAAAACCACTTTTCGCACTTGTGTTAGTGTTGAAAAACCACTTTTCGCACTTGTGTTGGTGCAGGAAACCACTTTTGCACTTGTATTAGTGTGGAAAAAACACTTTTCGCACTTGTGTTAGTGTTGAAAAAACACTTTTCGCATTTGTGTTAGTGTTGAAAAACCACTTTTCGCACTTGTGTTGGTGCAGGAAACCACTTTTTGCACTTGTGATAGTGTTGAAAAACCACTTTTCGCACTAGTGTTAGTGTTGACAAACCACTTTTCGCACTTGTGTTGGTGCAGGCAACCACTTTTGCACTTGTATTAGTATGGAAAAACCACTTTTCGCACTTGTGTTAGTGTTGATAAACCACCTTTCGCACTTGTGTTAGTGTTGAAAAACCACTTTTCGCACGTGTTGGTGCAGGAAACCACTTTTGCACTTGTATTAGTGTGGAAAAACCACTTTTCGCGCTTGTGTTAGTGTTGAAAAACCACTATTCGCACTTTTCTTAGTGTTGAAAAGCCCACTTTTCGCACTTGTGTTAGTGTTGAAAAACCACTTTTCGCACTTGTGTTAGTGTTGAAAAACCACTTTTCGCACTTGTGTTAGTGTTGAAAAACCACTTTTCGCACTTGTGTTAGTGTTGAAAAACTACTTTTCGCACTTGTGTTGGTGCAGGAAACCACTTTTGCACTTGTATTAGTGTGGAAAAAACACTTTTCGCACTTGTGTTAGTGTTGAAAAACCACTTTTCGCACTTGTGTTAGTGTTGAAAAACCACTTTTCGCACTTGTGTTGGTGCAGGAAACCACTTTTGCACTTGTATTAGTGTGGAAGAAACACTTTTTGAACTTGTGATAGTGTTGAAAAACCACTTTTCGCACTTGTGTTATTGTTGAAAAACCACTTTTCGCACTTGTGTTAGTGTTGAAAAACCACTTTTCGCACTTGTGTTAGTGTTGAAAAACCACTTTTCGCACTTGTGTTGGTGCAGGGAACCACTTTTGCACTTATATTAGTGTGGAAAAAACACTTTTCGCACTTGTGTTAGTGTTGAAAAACCACTTTTCGCACTTGTGTTAGTGTTGAAAAACCACTTTTCGCACTTGTGTTGGTGCAGGAAACCACTTTTGCACTTGTATTAGTGTGGAAAAACCACTTTTCGCACTTGTGTTAGTGTTGAAAAACCACTTTTCGCACTTGTGTTAGTGTTGAAAAACAACTTTTCGCACTTGTGTTAGTGTTGAAAAACCACTTTTCGCACTTGTGTTGGTGCAGGAAACCACTTTTGCACTTGTATTAGTGTGGAAAAAACACTTTTCGCACTTGTGTTAGTGTTGAAAAACCACTTTTCGCACTTGTGTTAGTGTTGAAAAACCACTTTTCGCACTTGTGTTGGTGCAGGAAACCACTTTTGCACTTGTATTAGTGTGGAAAAAACACTTTTCGCACTTGTGTTAGTGTTGAAAAAACACTTTTCGCATTTGTGTTAGTGTTGAAAAACCACTTTTCGCACTTGTGTTGGTGCAGGAAACCACTTTTTGCACTTGTGATAGTGTTGAAAAACCACTTTTCGCACTAGTGTTAGTGTTGACAAACCACTTTTCGCACTTGTGTTGGTGCAGGCAACCACTTTTGCACTTGTATTAGTATGGAAAAACCACTTTTCGCACTTGTGTTAGTGTTGATAAACCACCTTTCGCACTTGTGTTAGTGTTGAAAAACCACTTTTCGCACGTGTTGGTGCAGGAAACCACTTTTGCACTTGTATTAGTGTGGAAAAACCACTTTTCGCGCTTGTGTTAGTGTTGAAAAACCACTATTCGCACTTGTGTTAGTGTTGAAAAGCCCACTTTTCGCACTTGTGTTAGTGTTGAAAAACCACTTTTCGCACTTGTGTTAGTGTTGAAAAACCACTTTTCGCACTTGTGTTGGTGCAGGAAACCACTTTTGCACTTGTATTAGTGTGGAAAAAACACTTTTCGCACTTGTGTTAGTGTTGAAAAAACACTTTTCGCATTTGTGTTAGTGTTGAAAAACCACTTTTCGCACTTGTGTTGGTACAGGAAACCACTTTTTGCACTTGTGATAGTGTTGAAAAACCACTTTTCGCACTAGTGTTAGTGTTGACAAACCACTTTTCGCACTTGTGTTGGTGCAGGCAACCACTTTTGCACTTGTATTAGTATGGAAAAACCACTTTTCGCACTTGTGTTAGTGTTGATAAACCACCTTTCGCACTTGTGTTAGTGTTGAAAAACCACTTTTCGCACGTGTTGGTGCAGGAAACCACTTTTGCACTTGTATTAGTGTGGAAAAACCACTTTTCGCGCTTGTGTTAGTGTTGAAAAACCACTATTCGCACTTTTCTTAGTGTTGAAAAGCCCACTTTTCGCACTTGTGTTAGTGTTGAAAAACCACTTTTTGCACTTGTGTTAGTGTTGAAAAACCACTTTTCGCACTTGTGTTGGTGCAGGAAACCACTTTTGCACTTGTATTAGTGTGGAAAAAACACTTTTCGCACTTGTGTTAGTGTTGAAAAACCACTTTTCGCACTTGTGTTAGTGTTGAAAAACCACTTTTCGCACTTGTGTTGGTGCAGGAAACCACTTTTGCACTTGTATTAGTGTGGAAGAAACACTTTTTGAACTTGTGATAGTGTTGAAAAACCACTTTTCGCACTTGTGTTAGTGTTGAAAAACCACTTTTCGCACTTGTGTTGGTGCAGGAAACCACTTTTGCACTTGTATTAGTGTGGAAAAACCACTTTTCGCACTTGTGTTAGTGTTGAAAAACCACTTTTCGCACTTGCGTTAGTGTTGAAAAACCACTTTTCGCACTTGTGTTGGTGCAGGAAACCACTTTTGCACTTGTATTAGTGTGGGAAAAACACTTTTCGCACTTGTGTTAGTGTTGAAAAACCACTTTTCGCACTTGTGTTAGTGTTGAAAAACCACTTTTCGCACTTGTGTTGGTGCAGGAAACCACTTTTGCACTTGTATTAGTGTGGAAAAACCACTTTTCGCACTTGTGTTAGTGTTGAAAAACCACTTTTCGCACTTGTGTTAGTGTTGAAAAACCACTTTTCGCACTTGTGTTGGTGCAGGAAACCACTTTTGCACTTGTATTAGTGTGGAAAAACCACTTTTCGCACTTGTGTTAGTGTTGAAAAACCACTTTTCGCACTTGTGTTAGTGTTGAAAAACCACTTTTCGCACTTGTGTTGGTGCAGGAAACCACTTTTGCACTTGTATTAGTGTGGGAAAAACACTTTTCGCACTTGTGTTAGTGTTGAAAAACCACTTTTCGCACTTGTGTTAGTGTTGAAAAACCACTTTTCGCACTTGTGTTGGTGCAGGAAACCACTTTTGCACTTGTATTAGTGTGGAAGAAACACTTTTTGAACTTGTGATAGTGTTGAAAAACCACTTTTTGCACTTGTGTTAGTGTTGAAAAACCACTTTTCGCACTTGTGTTGGTGCAGGAAACCACTTTTACACTTGTATTAGTGTGGAAAAACCACTTTTCGCACTTGTGTTAGTGTTGAAAAACCACTTTTCGCACTTGTGTTAGTGTTGAAAAACCACTTTTCACACTTGTGTTGGTGCATGAAACCACTTTTGCACGTGTATTAGTGTGGAAAAAACACTTTTCGCACTTGTGTTAGTGTTGAAAAACCACTTTTCGCACTTGTGTTAGTGTTGAAAAACCACTTTTCGCACTTGTGTTGGTGCAGGAAACCACTTTTGCACTTGTATTAGTGTGGAAAAACCACTTTTCGCACTTGTGTTAGTGTTGAAAAACCACTTTTCGCACTTGTGTTAGTGTTGAAAAACCACTTTTCGCACTTGTGTTGGTGCAGGAAACCACTTTTGCACGTGTATTAGTGTGGAAAAAACACTTTTCGCACTTGTGTTAGTGTTGAAAAACCACTTTTCGCACTTGTGTTAGTGTTGAAAAACCACTTTTCGCACTTGTTTGGTGCAGGAAACCACTTTTGCACTTGTATTAGTGTGGAAAAAACACTTTTTGCACTTGTGTTAGTGTTGAAAAAACACTTTTCGCATTTGTGTTAGTGTTGAAAAACCACTTTTCGCACTTGTGTTGGTGCAGGAAACCACTTTTTGCACTTGTGATAGTGTTGAAAAACCACTTTTCGCACTTGTGTTAGTGTTGACAAACCACTTTTCGCACTTGTGTTGGTGCAGGAAACCACTTTTGCACTTGTATTAGTGTGGCAAAACCACTTTTCGTGCTTGTGTTAGTGTTGAAAAACCACTTTTCACACTTGTGTTAGTGTTGAAAAACCACTTTTCGCACTTGTGTTGGTGCAGGAAACCACTTTTGCACTTGTATTAGTGTAGAAAAACTACTTTTCGCACTTGTGTTAGTGTTGAAAAACCACTTTTGGCACTTGTGTTAGTGTTGAAAAACCACTTTTCGCACTTGTGTTAGTGTTGAAAACCACTTTTCGCACTCGTGTTGGTGCAGGAAACCACTTGTGCACTTGTATTAGTGTGGAAAAACCACTTTTCGCACTTGTGTTAGTGTTGAAAAACCACTTTTCGCACTTGTGTTGGTGCAGGAATCCACTATTGCACTTGAATTAGTGTGGAAAATACACTTTTTGCACTTGTGATAGTGTTGAAAAACCACTTTTCGCACTTGTGTTGGAGTTGAAAAACCACTTTTCGCACTTGTGTTGGTGCAGGAAACCACTTTTGCACTTGTATTAGTGTGGAAAAACCACTTTTCGCACTTGTGTTAGTGTTGAAAAACCACTTTTCGCACTTGTGTTAGTGTTGAAAAACCACTTTTCGCACTTGTGTTAGTGTTGAAAAACCACTTTTCGCACTTGTGTTGGTGCAGGACACCACTTTTGCACTTGTATTAGTGTGGAAAAAACACTTTTCGCACTTGTGTTAGTGTTGAAAAACCACTTTTCGCACTTGTGTTAGTGTTGAAAAACCACTTTTTGCACTTGTGTTGGTGCAGGAAACCACTTTTGCACTTGTATTAGTGTGGAAAAAACACATTTTGCACTTGTGATAGTGTTGAAAAACCACTTTTCGCACTTGTGTTAGTGTTGAAAAACCACTTTTCGCACTTGTGTTGTTGCAGGAAACCACTTTTGCACTTGTATTAGTGTGGAAAAACCACTTTTTGCACTTGTGTTAGTGTTGAAAAACCACTATTCGCACTTGTGTTAGTGTTGAAAAGCCCACTTTTCGCACTTGTGTTAGTGTTGAAAAACCACTTTTCGCACTTGTGTTGGTGCAGGAAACCACTTTTGCACTTGTATTAGTGTGGAAAAAACACTTTTCGCACTTGTGTTAGTGTTGAAAAACCACTTTTGGCACTTGTGTTAGTGTTGAAAAACCACTTTTCGCACTTGTGTTAGTGTTGAAAACCACTTTTCGCACTCGTGTTGGTGCAGGAAACCACTTGTGCACTTGTATTAGTGTGGAAAAACCACTTTTCGCACTTGTGTTAGTGTTGAAAAACCACTTTTCGCACTTGTGTTGGTGCAGGAATCCACTATTGCACTTGAATTAGTGTGGAAAATACACTTTTTGCACTTGTGATAGTGTTGAAAAACCACTTTTCGCACTTGTGTTGGAGTTGAAAAACCACTTTTCGCACTTGTGTTGGTGCAGGAAACCACTTTTGCACTTGTATTAGTGTGGAAAAACCACTTTTCGCACTTGTGTTAGTGTTGAAAAACCACTTTTCGCACTTGTGTTAGTGTTGAAAAACCACTTTTCGCACTTGTGTTAGTGTTGAAAAACCACTTTTCGCACTTGTGTTGGTGCAGGACACCACTTTTGCACTTGTATTAGTGTGGAAAAAACACTTTTCGCACTTGTGTTAGTGTTGAAAAACCACTTTTCGCACTTGTGTTAGTGTTGAAAAACCACTTTTTGCACTTGTGTTGGTGCAGGAAACCACTTTTGCACTTGTATTAGTGTGGAAAAAACACATTTTGCACTTGTGATAGTGTTGAAAAACCACTTTTCGCACTTGTGTTAGTGTTGAAAAACCACTTTTCGCACTTGTGTTGTTGCAGGAAACCACTTTTGCACTTGTATTAGTGTGGAAAAACCACTTTTTGCACTTGTGTTAGTGTTGAAAAACCACTATTCGCACTTGTGTTAGTGTTGAAAAGCCCACTTTTCGCACTTGTGTTAGTGTTGAAAAACCACTTTTCGCACTTGTGTTGGTGCAGGAAACCACTTTTGCACTTGTATTAGTGTGGAAAAAACACTTTTTGCACTTGTGATAGTGTTGAAAAACCACTTTTCGCACTTGTGTTAGTGTTGAAAAACCACTTTTCGCACTTGTGTTGGTGCAGGAAACCACTTTTGCACTTGTATTAGTGTGGAAAATACACTTTTTGCACTTGTGATAGTGTTGAAAAACCACTTTTCGCACTTGTGTTGGAGTTGAAAAACCACTTTTCGCACTTGTGTTGGAGTTGAAAAACCACTTTTCGCACTTGTGTTGGTGCAGGAAACCACTTTTGCACTTGTATTAGTGTGGAAAACCACTTTTCGCACTTGTCTTAGTGTTGAAAAACCACTTTTCGCACTTGTGTTGGTGCAGGAAACCACTTTTGCACTTGTATTAGTGTGGAAAATACACTTTTTGCACTTGTGATAGTGTTGAAAAACCACTTTTCGCACTTGTGTTGGAGTTGAAAAACCACTTTTCGCACTTGTGTTGGTGCAGGAAACCACTTTTGCACTTGTATTAGTGTGGAAAAACCACTTTTCGCACTTGTGTTAGTGTTGAAAAACCACTTTTCGCACTTGTGTTAGTGTTGAAAAACCACTTTTCGTACTTGTGTTAGTGTTGAAAACCACTTTTCGCACTTGTGTTGGTGCAGGAAACCACTTTTGCACTTGTATTAGTGTGGAAAAAACACTTTTCGCACTTGTGTTAGTGTTGAAAAACCACTTTTCGCACTTGTGTTAGTGTTGAAAAACCACTTTTTGCACTTGTGTTGGTGCAGGAAACCACTTTTGCACTTGTATTAGTGTGGAAAAAACACATTTTGCACTTGTGATAGTGTTGAAAAACCACTTTTTGCACTTGTGTTAGTGTTGAAAAACCACATTTCGCACTTGTGTTGGTGCAGGAAACCACTTTTGCACTTGTATTAGTGTGGAAAAAACACTTTTTGCACTTGTGATAGTGTTGAAAAACCACTTTTCGCACTTGTGTTAGTGTTGAAAAACCACTTTTCGCACTTGTGTTGGTGCAGGAAACCACTTTTGCACTTGTATTAGTGTGGAAAATACACTTTTTGCACTTGTGATAGTGTTGAAAAACCACTTTTCGCACTTGTGTTGGAGTTGAAAAACCACTTTTCGCACTTGTGTTGGAGTTGAAAAACCACTTTTCGCACTTGTGTTGGTGCAGGAAACCACTTTTGCACTTGTATTAGTGTGGAAAACCACTTTTCGCACTTGTCTTAGTGTTGAAAAACCACTTTTCGCACTTGTGTTGGTGCAGGAAACCACTTTTGCACTTGTATTAGTGTGGAAAATACACTTTTTGCACTTGTGATAGTGTTGAAAAACCACTTTTCGCACTTGTGTTGGAGTTGAAAAACCACTTTTCGCACTTGTGTTGGTGCAGGAAACCACTTTTGCACTTGTATTAGTGTGGAAAAACCACTTTTCGCACTTGTGTTAGTGTTGAAAAACCACTTTTCGCACTTGTGTTAGTGTTGAAAAACCACTTTTCGTACTTGTGTTAGTGTTGAAAAACCACTTTTCGCACTTGTGTTGGTGCAGGAAACCACTTTTGCACTTGTATTAGTGTGGAAAAAACACTTTTCGCACTTGTGTTAGTGTTGAAAAACCACTTTTCGCACTTGTGTTAGTGTTGAAAAACCACTTTTTGCACTTGTGTTGGTGCAGGAAACCACTTTTGCACTTGTATTAGTGTGGAAAAAACACATTTTGCACTTGTGATAGTGTTGAAAAACCACTTTTTGCACTTGTGTTAGTGTTGAAAAACCACATTTCGCACTTGTGTTGGTGCAGGAAACCACTTTTGCACTTGTATTAGTGTGGAAAAACCACTTTTCGCACTTGTGTTAGTGTTGAAAAACCACTATTTGCACTTGTGTTAGTGTTGAAAAACCACTTTTCGCACTTGTGTTAGTGTTGAAAAACCACTTTTCGCACTTGTGTTGGTGCAGGAAACCTCTTTTGCACTTGTATTAGTGTGGAAAAAACACTTTTTGCATTTGTGATAGTGTTGAAAAACCACTTTTCGCACTTGTGTTAGTGTTGAAAAACCACTTTTCGCACTTGTGTTGGTGCAGGAAACCACTTTTGCACTTTTATTAGTGTGGAAAAAACACTTTTCGCACTTGTATTAGTGTTGAAAAACCACTTTTCGCACTTGTGTTAGTGTTGAAAAACCACTTTTCGCACTTGTGTTGGTGCAGGAAACCACTTTTGCACTTGTATTAGTGTGGAAGAAACGCTTTTTGAACTTGTGATAGTGTTGAAAAACCACTTTTCGCACTTGTGTTAGTGTTGAAAAACCACTTTTTGCACTTCTGTTGGTGCAGGAAACCACTTTTGCACTTGTATTAGTGTGGAAAAACCACTTTTCGCACTTGTGTTAGTGTTGAAAAACCATTTTTCGCACTTTTGTTAGTGTTGAAAAACCACTTTTCGCACTTGTGTTGGTGCAGGAAACCACTTTTGCACTTGTATTAGTGTGGGAAAAACACTTTTCGCACTTGTGTTAGTGTTGAAAAACCACTTTTCGCACTTGTGTTGGTGCAGGAAACCACTTTTGCACTTGTATTAGTGTGGAAGAAACACTTTTTGAACTTGTGATAGTGTTGAAAAACCACTTTTCGCACTTGTGTTAGTGTTGAAAAACCACTTTTCGCACTTGTGTTGGTGCAGGAAACCACTTTTGCACTTGTATTAGTGTGGAAAAACCACTTTTCGCACTTGTGTTAGTGTTGAAAAACCACTTTTCGCACTTGTGTTAGTGTTGAAAAACCACTTTTCGCACTTATGTTAGTGTTGAAAAACCACTTTTCGCACTTGTGTTGGTGCAGGAAACCACTTTTGCACGTGTATTAGTGTGGAAAAAACACTTTTCACACTTGTGTTAGTGTTGAAAAACCACTTTTCGCACTTGTGTTAGTGTTGAAAAACCACTTTTCGCACATGTGTTGGTGCAGGAAACCACTTTTGCACTTGTATTAGTGTGGAAAAAACACTTTTCGCACTTGTGTTAGTGTTGAAAAAACACTTTTCGCATTTGCGTTAGTGTTGAAAAACCACTTTTCGCACTTGTGTTGGTGCAGGAAACCACTTTTTGCACTTGTATTAGTGTTGAAAAACCACTTTTCGCACTAGTGTTAGTGTTGACAAACCACTTTTCGCACTTGTGTTGGTGCAGGAAACCACTTTTGCACTTGTATTAGTATGGAAAAACCACTTTTCGCACTTGTGTTAGTGTTGAAAAACCACGTTTCGCACTTGTGTTAGTGTTGAAAAACCACTTTTCGCACGTGTTGGTGCAGGAAACCACTTTTGCACTTGTATTAGTGTGGAAAAACCACTTCTCGCACTTGTGTTAGTGTTGAAAAACCACTTTTCGCACTTGTGTTAGTGTTGAAAAACCACTTTTCGCACTTGTGTTGGTGCAGGAAACCACTTTTGCACTTGTATTAGTGTGGAAAAACCACTTTTCGCACTAGTGTTAGTGTTGACAAACCACTTTTCGCACTTGTGTTAGTGTTGAAAAACCACGTTTCGCACTTGTGTTAGTGTTGAAAAACCACTTTTCGCACGTGTTGGTGCAGGAAACCACTTTTGCACTTGTATTAGTGTGGAAAAACCACTTTTCGCACTTGTGTTAGTGTTGAAAAACCACGTTTCGCACTTGTGTTAGTGTTGAAAAACCACTTTTTGCACTTGTGTTGGTGCAGGAAACCACTTTTGCACTTGTATTAGTGTGGAAAAAACACATTTTGCACTTGTGATAGTGTTGAAAAACCACTTTTTGCACTTGTGTTGGTGCAGGAAACCACTTTTGCACTTGTATTAGTGTGGAAAATACACTTTTTGCACTTGTGATAGTGTTGAAAAACCACTTTTCGCACTAGTGTTAGTGTTGACAAACCACTTTTCGCACTTGTGTTAGTGTTGAAAAACCACGTTTCGCACTTGTGTTAGTGTTGAAAAACCACTTTTCGCACTAGTGTTAGTGTTGACAAACCACTTTTCGCACTTGTGTTAGTGTTGAAAAACCACGTTTCGCACTTGTGTTAGTGTTGAAAAACCACTTTTCGCACGTGTTGGTGCAGGAAACCACTTTTGCACTTGTATTAGTGTGGAAAAACCACTTTTCGCACTTGTGTTAGTGTTGAAAAACCACGTTTCGCACTTGTGTTAGTGTTGAAAAACCACTTTTTGCACTTGTGTTGGTGCAGGAAACCACTTTTGCACTTGTATTAGTGTGGAAAAAACACATTTTGCACTTGTGATAGTGTTGAAAAACCACTTTTCGCACTTGTGTTGGTGCAGGAAACCACTTTTGCACTTGTATTAGTGTGGAAAATACACTTTTTGCACTTGTGATAGTGTTGAAAAACCACTTTTCGCACTTGTGTTAGTGTTGAAAAACCACTTTTCGCACTTGTGTTAGTGTTGAAAAACCACTTTTCGCACTTGTGTTGGTGCAGGAAACCTCTTTTGCACTTGTATTAGTGTGGAAAAAACACTTTTTGCATTTGTGATAGTGTTGAAAAACCACTTTTCGCACTTGTGTTAGTGTTGAAAAACCACTTTTCGCACTTGTGTTGGTGCAGGAAACCACTTTTGCACTTTTATTAGTGTGGAAAAAACACTTTTCGCACTTGTGTTAGTGTTGAAAAACCACTTTTCGCACTTGTGTTAGTGTTGAAAAACCACTTTTCGCACTTGTGTTGGTGCAGGAAACCACTTTTGCACTTGTATTAGTGTGGAAGAAACACTTTTTGAACTTGTGATAGTGTTGAAAAACCACTTTTCGCACTTGTGTTAGTGTTGAAAAACCACTTTTCGCACTTCTGTTGGTGCAGGAAACCACTTTTGCACTTGTATTAGTGTGGAAAAACCACTTTTCGCACTTGTGTTAGTGTTGAAAAACCATTTTTCGCACTTTTGTTAGTGTTGAAAAACCACTTTTCGCACTTGTGTTGGTGCAGGAAACCACTTTTGCACTTGTATTAGTGTGGGAAAAACACTTTTCGCACTTGTGTTAGTGTTGAAAAACCACTTTTCGCACTTGTGTTGGTGTAGGAAACCACTTTTGCACTTGTATTAGTGTGGAAGAAACACTTTTTGAACTTGTGATAGTGTTGAAAAACCACTTTTCGCACTTGTGTTTGTGTTGAAAAACCACTTTTCGCACTTGTGTTGGTGCAGGAAACCACTTTTGCACTTGTATTAGTGTGGAAAAACCACTTTTCGCACTTGTGTTAGTGTTGAAAAACCACTTTTCGCACTTGTGTTAGTGTTGAAAAACCACTTTTCGCACTTATGTTAGTGTTGAAAAACCACTTTTCGCACTTGTGTTGGTGCAGGAAACCACTTTTGCACGTGTATTAGTGTGGAAAAAACACTTTTCGCACTTGTGTTAGTGTTGAAAAACCACTTTTCGCACTTGTGTTAGTGTTGAAAAACCACTTTTCGCACTTGTGTTGGTGCAGGAAACCACTTTTGCACTTGTATTAGTGTGGAAAAAACACTTTTCGCACTTGTGTTAGTGTTGAAAAAACACTTTTCGCATTTGCGTTAGTGTTGAAAAACCACTTTTCGCACTTGTGTTGGTGCAGGAAACCACTTTTTGCACTTGTATTAGTGTTGAAAAACCACTTTTCGCACTAGTGTTAGTGTTGACAAACCACTTTTCGCACTTGTGTTGGTGCAGGAAACCACTTTTGCACTTGTATTAGTATGGAAAAACCACTTTTCGCACTTGTGTTAGTGTTGAAAAACCACGTTTCGCACTTGTGTTAGTGTTGAAAAACCACTTTTCGCACGTGTTGGTGCAGGAAACCACTTTTGCACTTGTATTAGTGTTGAAAAATCACTTTTCGCACTTGTGTTAGTGTTGAAAAACCACTTTTCGCACTTGTGTTGGTGCAGGAAACCACTTTTGCACTTGTATTAGTGTGGAAAAACCACTTTTCGCACTTGTGTTAGTGTTGAAAAACCACTTTTCGCACTTGTGTTAGTGTTGAAAAACCACTTTTCGCACTTATGTTAGTGTTGAAAAACCACTTTTCGCACTTGTGTTGGTGCAGGAAACCACTTTTGCACGTGTATTAGTGTGGAAAAAACACTTTTCGCACTTGTGTTAGTGTTGAAAAACCACTTTTCGCACTTGTGTTAGTGTTGAAAAACCACTTTTCGCACTTGTGTTGGTGCAGGAAACCACTTTTGCACTTGTATTAGTGTGGAAAAAACACTTTTCGCAATTGTGTTAGTGTTGAAAAAACACTTTTCGCATTTGCGTTAGTGTTGAAAAACCACTTTTCGCACTTGTGTTGGTGCAGGAAACCACTTTTTGCACTTGTGATAGTGTTGAAAAACCACTTTTCGCACTAGTGTTAGTGTTGACAAACCACTTTTCGCACTTGTGTTAGTGTTGAAAAACCACGTTTCGCACTTGTGTTAGTGTTGAAAAACCACTTTTCGCACGTGTTGGTGCAGGAAACCACTTTTGCACTTGTATTAGTGTGGAAAAACCACTTTTCGCACTTGTGTTAGTGTTGAAAAACCACGTTTCGCACTTGTGTTAGTGTTGAAAAACCACTTTTCGCACGTGTTGGTGCAGGAAACCACTTTTGCACTTGTATTAGTGTGGAAAAACCACTTCTCGCACTTGTGTTAGTGTTGAAAAACCACTTTTCGCACTTGTGTTAGTGTTGAAAAACCACTTTTCGCACTTGTGTTGGTGCAGGAAACCACTTTTGCACTTGTATTAGTGTGGAAAATACACTTTTTGCACTTGTGATAGTGTTGAAAAACCACTTTTCGCACTTGTGTTAGTGTTGAAAAACCACTTTTCGCACTTGTGTTGGTGCAGGAAACCACGTTTGCACTTGTATTAGTGTGGAAAAACCACTTTTCGCACTTGTGTTAGTGTTGAAAAACCACTTTTCGCACTTGTGTTCATGTTGAAAAACCACTTTTCGCACCTGTGTTAGTGTTGAAAAACCACTTTTCGCACTTGTGTTGGTGCAGGAAACCACTTTTGCACTTGTATTAGTGTGGAAAAACCACTTTTCGCACTTGTGTTAGTGTTGAAAAAACACTTTTCGCATTTGTGTTAGTGTTGAAAAACCACTTTTCGCACTTGTGTTGGTGCAGGAAACCACTTTTTGCACTTGTGATAGTGTTGAAAAACCACTTTTCGCACTAGTGTTAGTGTTGACAAACCACTTTTCGCACTTGTGTTGGTGCAGGAAACCACTTTTGCACTTGTATTAGTATGGAAAAACCACTTTTCGCACTTGTGTTAGTGTTGAAAAACCACGTTTCGCACTTGTGTTAGTGTTGAAAAACCACGTTTCGCACTTGTGTTAGTGTTGAAAAACCACTTTTCGCACGTGTTGGTGCAGGAAACCACTTTTGCACTTGTATTAGTGTGGAAAAACCACTTCTCGCACTTGTGTTAGTGTTGAAAAACGACTTTTCGCACTTGTGTTAGTGTTGAAAAACCACTTTTCGCACTTGTGTTGGTGCAGGAAACCACTTTTGCACTTGTATTAGTGTGGAAAATACACTTTTTGCACTTGTGATAGTGTTGAAAAACCACTTTTCGCACTTGTGTTAGTGTTGAAAAACCACTTTTCGCACTTGTGTTGGTGCAGGAAACCACGTTTGCACTTGTATTAGTGTGGAAAAACCACTTTTCGCACTTGTGTTAGTGTTGAAAAACCACTTTTCGCACTTGTGTTCATGTTGAAAATCCACTTTTCGCACCTGTGTTAGTGTTGAAAAACCACTTTTCGCACTTGTGTTGGTGCAGGAAACCACTTTTGCACTTGTAATCGTGTGGAAGAAACACTTTTTGAGCTTGTGATAGTGTTGGAAAACCACTTTTCGCACTTGTGTTAGTGTTGAAAAACCACTTTTCGCACTTGTGTTGGTGCAGGAAACCACTTTTGCACTTGTATTAGTGTGGAAAAACCACTTTTCGCACTTGTGTTAGTGTTGAATAACCACTTTTCGCACTTGTGTTGGTGCAGGAAACCACTTTTGCACTTGTATTAGTGTGGAAAAACACTTTTTGCACTTGTGATAGTGTTGAAAAAACACTTTTCGCACTTGTGTTGTAGTGTTGAAAAACCACTTTTCGCACTTGTGTTGGTGCAGGAAACCACTTTTGCACTTGTATTAGTGTGGAAAAAACACTTTTCGCACTTGTGTTAGTGTTGAAAAACCACTTTTCGCACTTGTGTTAGTGTTGAAAAACCACTTTTCGCACTTGTGTTTGTGCAGGAAACCACTTTTGCACTTGTATTAGTGTGGAAGAAACACTTTTTGAGCTTGTGATAGTGTTGAAAAACCACTTTTCGCACTTATGTTAGTGTTGAAAAACCACTTTTCGCACTTGTGTTGGTGCAGGAAACCACTTTTGCACTTGTATTAGTGTGGAAAAACCACTTTTCGCACTTGTGTTAGTGTTGAAAAACCACTTTTCGCACTTGTGTTAGTGTTGAAAAACCACTTTTCGCACTTGTGTTAGTGTTGAAAAACCACTTTTCGCACTTGTGTTGGTGCAGGAAACCACTTTTGCACTTGTATTAGTGTGGAAAAAACACTTTTCGCACTTGTGTTAGTGTTGAAAAACCACTTTTCGCACTCGTGTTAGTGTTGAAAAACCACTTTTCGCACTTGTGTTGGTGCAGGAAACCACTTTTGCACGTGTATTAGTGTGGAAGAAACACTTTTTGAACTTGTGATAGTGTTGAAAAACCAATTTTCGCACTTGTGTTAGTGTTGAAAAACCACTTTTCGCACTTGTGTTGGGCAGGAAACCACTTTTGCACTTGTATTAGTGTGGAAAAACCACTTTTCGCACTTGTGTTAGTGTTGAAAAACCACTTTTCGCACTTGTGTTAGTGTTGAAAAACCACTTTTCGCACTTGTGTTAGTGTTGAAAAACCACTTTTCGCACTTGTGTTGGTGCAGGAAACCACTTTTGCACTTGTATTAGTGTGGAAAAAACACTTTTCGCACTTGTGTTAGTGTTGAAAAACCACTTTTCGCACTCGTGTTAGTGTTGAAAAACCACTTTTCGCACTTGTGTTGGTGCAGGAAACCACTTTTGCACGTGTATTAGTGTGGAAGAAACACTTTTTGAACTTGTGATAGTGTTGAAAAACCAATTTTCGCACTTGTGTTAGTGTTGAAAAACCACTTTTCGCACTTGTGTTGGGCAGGAAACCACTTTTGCACTTGTATTAGTGTGGAAAAACCACTTTTCGCACTTGTGTTAGTGTTGAAAAAACACTTTTCGCATTTGTGTTAGTGTTGAAAAACCACTTTTCGCACTTGTGTTGGTGCAGGAAACCACTTTTTGCACTTGTGATAGTGTTGAAAAACCACTTTTCGCACTAGTGTTAGTGTTGACAAACCACTTTTCGCACTTGTGTTGGTGCAGGAAACCACTTTTGCACTTGTATTAGTATGGAAAAACCACTTTTCGCACTTGTGTTAGTGTTGAAAAACCACGTTTCGCACTTGTGTTAGTGTTGAAAAACCACGTTTCGCACTTGTGTTAGTGTTGAAAAACCACTTTTCGCACGTGTTGGTGCAGGAAACCACTTTTGCACTTGTATTAGTGTGGAAAAACCACTTTTCGCACTTGTGTTAGTGTTGAAAAACCACTTTTCGCACTTGTGTTAGTGTTGACAAACCACTTTTCGCACTTGTGTTGGTGCAGGAAACCACTTTTGCACTTGTATTAGTATGGAAAAACCACTTTTCGCACTTGTGTTAGTGTTGAAAAACCACGTTTCGCACTTGTGTTAGTGTTGAAAAACCACGTTTCGCACTTGTGTTAGTGTTGAAAAACCACTTTTCGCACTTGTGTTGGTGCAGGAAACCACTTTTGCACTTGTATTAGTGTGGAAAAAACACTTTTCGCACTTGTGTTAGTGTTGAAAAACCACTTTTCGCACTTGTGTTAGTGTTGAAAAACCACTTTTCGCACTTGTGTTTGTGCAGGAAACCACTTTTGCACTTGTATTAGTGTGGAAGAAACACTTTTTGAGCTTGTGATAGTGTTGAAAAACCACTTTTCGCACTTATGTTAGTGTTGAAAAACCACTTTTCGCACTTGTGTTGGTGCAGGAAACCACTTTTGCACTTGTATTAGTGTGGAAAAACCACTTTTCGCACTTGTGTTAGTGTTGAAAAACCACTTTTCGCACTTGTGTTAGTGTTGAAAAACCACTTTTCGCACTTGTGTTAGTGTTGAAAAACCACTTTTCGCACTTGTGTTGGTGCAGGAAACCACTTTTGCACTTGTATTAGTGTGGAAAAAACACTTTTCGCACTTGTGTTAGTGTTGAAAAACCACTTTTCGCACTCGTGTTAGTGTTGAAAAACCACTTTTCGCACTTGTGTTGGTGCAGGAAACCACTTTTGCACGTGTATTAGTGTGGAAGAAACACTTTTTGAACTTGTGATAGTGTTGAAAAACCAATTTTCGCACTTGTGTTAGTGTTGAAAAACCACTTTTCGCACTTGTGTTGGGCAGGAAACCACTTTTGCACTTGTATTCGTGTGGAAAAACCACTTTTGCACTTGTATTAGTGTGGAAAAAACACTTTTCGCACTTGTGTTAGTGTTGAAAAACCACTTTTCGCACTTGTGTTAATGTTGAAAAACCACTTTTCGCACTTTTGTTGGTGCAGGAAACCACTTTTGCACTTGTATTAGTGTGGAAAAAAAACTTTTCGCACTTGTGTTAGTGTTGAAAAACCACTTTTCGCACTTGTGTTAGTGTTGAAAAACCACTTTTCGCACTTGTGTTGGTGCAGGAAACCACTTTTGCACTTGTATTAGTGTGGAAAAAACACTTTTCGCACTTGTGTTAGTGTTGAAAAAACACTTTTCGCATTTGTGTTAGTGTTGAAAAACCACTTTTCGCACGTGTTGGTGCAGGAAACCACTTTTGCACTTGTATTAGTGTGGAAAAACCACTTCTCGCACTTGTGTTAGTGTTGAAAAACCACTTTTCGCACTTGTGTTAGTGTTGAAAAACCACTTTTCGCACTTGTGTTGGTGCAGGAAACCACTTTTGCACTTGTATTAGTGTGGAAAAACCACTTCTCGCACTTGTGTTAGTGTTGAAAAACCACTTTTCGCACTTGTGTTAGTGTTGAAAAACCACTTTTCGCACTTGTGTTGGTGCAGGAAACCACTTTTTGCACTTGTGATAGTGTTGAAAAACCACTTTTCGCACTTGTGTTAGTGTTGAAAAACCACTTTTCGCACTTGTGTTGGTGCAGGAAACCACGTTTGCACTTGTATTAGTGTGGAAAAACCACTTTTCGCACTTGTGTTAGTGTTGAAAAACCACTTTTCGCACTTGTGTTCATGTTGAAAAACCACTTTTCGCACCTGTGTTAGTGTTGAAAAACCACTTTTCGCACTTGTGTTGGTGCAGGAAACCACTTTTGCACTTGTAATCGTGTGGAAGAAACACTTTTTGAGCTTGTGATAGTGTTGAAAAACCACTTTTCGCACTTGTGTTAGTGTTGAAAAACCACTTTTCGCACTTGTGTTGGTGCAGGAAACCACATTTGCACTTGTATTAGTGTGGAAAAACCACTTTTCGCACTTGTGTTAGTGTTGAATAACCACTTTTCGCACTTGTGTTGGTGCAGGAAACCACTTTTGCACTTGTATTAGTGTGGAAAAACACTTTTTCCACTTGTGATAGTGTTGAAAAACCACTTTTCGCACTTGTGTTGTAGTGTTGAAAAACCACTTTTCGCACGTGTGTTGGTGCAGGAAACCACTTTTGCACTTGTATTAGTGTGGAAAAAACACTTTTCGCACTTGTGTTAGTGTTGAAAAACCACTTTTCGCACTTGTGTTAGTGTTGAAAAACCACTTTTCGCACTTGTGTTGGTGCAGGAAACCACTTTTGCACTTGTATTAGTGTGGAAGAAACACTTTTTGAGCTTGTGATAGTGTTGAAAAACCACTTTTCGCACTTGTGTTAGTGTTGAAAAACCACTTTTCGCACTTGTGTTGGTGCAGGAAACCACTTTTGCACTTGTATTAGTGTGGAAAAACCACTTTTCGCACTTGTGTTAGTGTTGAAAAACCACTTTTCGCACTTGTGTTAGTGTTGAAAAACCACTTTTCGCACTTGTGTTAGTGTTGAAAAACCACTTTTCGCACTTGTGTTGGTGCAGGAAACCACTTTTGCACTTGTATTAGTGTGGAAAAAACACTTTTCGCACTTGTGTTAGTGTTGAAAAACCACTTTTCGCACTCGTGTTAGTGTTGAAAAAACACTTTTCGCACTTGTGTTGGTGCAGGAAACCACTTTTGCACGTGTATTAGTGTGGAAGAAACACTTTTTGAACTTGTGATAGTGTTGAAAAACCACTTTTCGCACTTGTGTTAGTGTTGAAAAACCACTTTTCGCACTTGTGTTGGTGCAGGAAACCACTTTTGCACTTGTATTAGTGTGGAAAAACTACTTTTGCACTTGTATTAGTGTGGAAAAAACACTTTTCGCACTTGTGTTAGTGTTGAAAAAACACTTTTCGCACTTGTGTTAGTGTTGAAAAACCACTTTTCGCACTTTTGTTGGTGCAGTAAACCACTTTTGCACTTGTATTAGTGTGGAAAAAACACTTTTCGCACTTGTGTTAGTGGTCTAAAACCACTTTTTGCACTTGTGTTAGTGTTGAAAAACCACTTTTTGCACTTGTGTTGGTGCAGGAAACCACTTTTGCACTTGTATTAGTGTGGAAAAAACACTTTTCGCACTTGTGTTAGTGTTGAAAAAACACTTTTCGCATTTGTGTTAGTGTTGAAAAACCACTTTTCGCACTTGTGTTGGTGCAGGAAACCACTTTTTGCACTTGTGATAGTGTTGAAAAACCACTTTTCGCACTAGTGTTAGTGTTGACAAACCACTTTTCGCACTTGTGTTGGTGCAGGAAACCACTTTTGCACTTGTATTAGTGTGGAAAAACCACTTTTCGCGCTTGTGTTAGTGTTGAAAAACCACTTTTGCACTTGTATTAGTGTGGAAAAACCACTTTTCGCACTTGTGTTAGTGTTGAATAACCACTTTTCGCACTTGTGTTGGTGCAGGAAACCACTTTTGCACTTGTATTAGTGTGGAAAAACACTTTTTGCACTTGTGATAGTGTTGAAAAACCACTTTTCGCACTTGTGTTGTAGTGTTGAAAAACCACTTTTCGCACTTGTGTTGGTGCAGGAAACGACTTTTGCACTTGTATTAGTGTGGAAAAAACACTTTTTGCACTTGTGTTAGTGTTGAAAAACCACTTTTCGCAATTGTGTTAGTGTTGAAAAACCACTTTTCGCACTTGTGTTAGTGTTGAAAAACCACTTTTCGCACTTGTGTTAGTGTTGAAAAACCACTTTTCGCACTTGTGTTAGTGTTGAAAAACCACTTTTCGCACTTGTGTTGGTGCAGGAAACCACTTTTGCACTTGTATTAGTGTGGAAGAAACACTTTTTGAGCTTGTGATAGTGTTGAAAAACCACTTTTCGCACTTGTGTTAGTGTTGAAAAACCACTTTTCGCACTTGTGTTGGTGCAGGAAAACCACTTTTGCACTTGTATTAGTGTGGGAAAACCACTTTTCGCACTTGTGTTAGTGTTGAAAAACCACTTTTCGCACTTGTGTTAGTGTTGAAAAACCACTTTTCGCACTTGTGTTAGTGTTGAAAAACCACATTTCGCACTTGTGTTGGTGCAGGAAACCACTTTTGCACTTGTATTAGTGTGGAAAAAACACTTTTCGCACTTGTGTTAGTGTTGAAAAACCACTTTTCGCACTCGTGTTAGTGTTGAAAAACCACTTTTCGCACTTGTGTTGGTGCAGGAAACCACTTTTCGCACTTGTGTTAGTGTTGAAAAAACACTTTTCGCATTTGTGTTAGTGTTGAAAAACCACTTTTCGCACTTGTGTTGGTGCAGGAAACCACTTTTTGCACTTGTGATAGTGTTGAAAAACCACTTTTCGCACTAGTGTTAGTGTTGACAAACCACTTTTCGCAATTGTGTTGGTGCAGGAAACCACTTTTGCACTTGTATTAGTATGGAAAAACCACTTTTCGCACTTGTGTTAGTGTTGAAAAACCACTTTTCGCACTTGTGTTAGTGTTGAAAAACCACTTTTCGCACGTGTTGGTGCAGGAAACCACTTTTGCCCTTGTATTAGTGTGGAAAAACAACTTTTCGCGCTTGTGTTAGTGTTGAAAAAGCACTTTTGCACTTGTATTAGTGTGGAAAAACCACTTTTCGCACTTGTGTTAGTGTTGAATAACCACTTTTCGCACTTGTGTTGGTGCAGGAAACCACTTTTGCACTTGTATTAGTGTGGAAAAACACTTTTTGCACTTGTGATAGTGTTGAAAAACCACTTTTCGCACTTGTGTTGTAGTGTTGAAAAACCACTTTTCGCACTTGTGTTGGTGCAGGAAACCACTTTTGCACTTGTATTAGTGTGGAAAAAACACTTTTCGCACTTGTGTTAGTGTTGAAAAAACACTTTTCGCATTTGTGTTAGTGTTGAAAAACCACTTTTCGCACTTGTGTTGGTGCAGGAAACCACTTTTTGCACTTGTGATAGTGTTGAAAAACCACTTTTCGCACTAGTGTTAGTGTTGACAAACCACTTTTCGCACTTGTGTTGGTGCAGGAAACCACTTTTGCACTTGTATTAGTATGGAAAAACCACTTTTCGCACTTGTGTTAGTGTTGAAAAACCACGTTTCGCACTTGTGTTAGTGTTGAAAAACCACTTTTCGCACGTGTTGGTGCAGGAAACCACTTTTGCACTTGTATTAGTGTGGAAAAACCACTTCTCGCACTTGTGTTAGTGTTGAAAAACCACTTTTCGCACTTGTGTTAGTGTTGAAAAACCACTTTTCGCACTTGTGTTGGTGCAGGAAACCACTTTTGCACTTGTATTAGTGTGGAAAAACCACTTCTCGCACTTGTGTTAGTGTTGAAAAACCACTTTTCGCACTTGTGTTAGTGTTGAAAAACCACTTTTCGCACTTGTGTTGGTGCAGGAAACCACTTTTTGCACTTGTGATAGTGTTGAAAAACCACTTTTCGCACTTGTGTTAGTGTTGAAAAACCACTTTTCGCACTTGTGTTGGTGCAGGAAACCACGTTTGCACTTGTATTAGTGTGGAAAAACCACTTTTCGCACTTGTGTTAGTGTTGAAAAACCACTTTTCGCACTTGTGTTCATGTTGAAAAACCACTTTTCGCACCTGTGTTAGTGTTGAAAAACCACTTTTCGCACTTGTGTTGGTGCAGGAAACCACTTTTGCACTTGTAATCGTGTGGAAGAAACACTTTTTGAGCTTGTGATAGTGTTGAAAAACCACTTTTCGCACTTGTGTTAGTGTTGAAAAACCACTTTTCGCACTTGTGTTGGTGCAGGAAACCACTTTTGCACTTGTATTAGTGTGGAAAAAACCACTTTTCGCACTTGTGTTAGTGTTGAATAACCACTTTTCGCACTTGTGTTGGTGCAGGAAACCACTTTTGCACTTGTATTAGTGTGGAAAAACACTTTTTCCACTTGTGATAGTGTTGAAAAACCACTTTTCGCACTTGTGTTGTAGTGTTGAAAAACCACTTTTCGCACGTGTGTTGGTGCAGGAAACCACTTTTGCACTTGTATTAGTGTGGAAAAAACACTTTTCGCACTTGTGTTAGTGTTGAAAAACCACTTTTCGCACTTGTGTTAGTGTTGAAAAACCACTTTTCGCACTTGTGTTGGTGCAGGAAACCACTTTTGCACTTGTATTAGTGTGGAAGAAACACTTTTTGAGCTTGTGATAGTGTTGAAAAACCACTTTTCGCACTTGTGTTAGTGTTGAAAAACCACTTTTCGCACTTGTGTTGGTGCAGGAAACCACTTTTGCACTTGTATTAGTGTGGAAAAACCACTTTTCGCACTTGTGTTAGTGTTGAAAAACCACTTTTCGCACTTGTGTTAGTGTTGAAAAACCACTTTTCGCACTTGTGTTAGTGTTGAAAAACCACTTTTCGCACTTGTGTTGGTGCAGGAAACCACTTTTGCACTTGTATTAGTGTGGAAAAAACACTTTTCGCACTTGTGTTAGTGTTGAAAAACCACTTTTCGCACTCGTGTTAGTGTTGAAAAAACACTTTTCGCACTTGTGTTGGTGCAGGAAACCACTTTTGCACGTGTATTAGTGTGGAAGAAACACTTTTTGAACTTGTGATAGTGTTGAAAAACCACTTTTCGCACTTGTGTTAGTGTTGAAAAACCACTTTTCGCACTTGTGATGGTGCAGGAAACCACTTTTGCACTTGTATTAGTGTGGAAAAACTACTTTTGCACTTGTATTAGTGTGGAAAAAACACTTTTCGCACTTGTGTTAGTGTTGAAAAAACACTTTTCGCACTTGTGTTAGTGTTGAAAAACCACTTTTCGCACTTTTGTTGGTGCAGGAAACCACTTTTGCACTTATATTAGTGTGGAAAAAACACTTTTCGCACTTGTGTTAGTGGTCTAAAACCACTTTTTGCACTTGTGTTAGTGTTGAAAAACCACTTTTTGCACTTGTGTTGGTGCAGGAAACCACTTTTGCACTTGTATTAGTGTGGAAAAAACACTTTTCGCACTTGTGTTAGTGTTGAAAAAACACTTTTCGCATTTGTGTTAGTGTTGAAAAACCACTTTTCGCACTTGTGTTGGTGCAGGAAACCACTTTTTGCACTTGTGATAGTGTTGAAAAACCACTTTTCGCACTAGTGTTAGTGTTGACAAACCACTTTTCGCACTTGTGTTGGTGCAGGAAACCACTTTTGCACTTGTATTAGTATGGAAAAACCACTTTTCGCACTTGTGTTAGTGTTGAAAAACCACTTTTCGCACTTGTGTTAGTGTTGAAAAACCACTTTTCGCACGTGTTGGTGCAGGAAACCACTTTTGCACTTGTATTAGTGTGGAAAAACCACTTTTCGCGCTTGTGTTAGTGTTGAAAAACCACTTTTGCACTTGTATTAGTGTGGAAAAACCACTTTTCGCACTTGTGTTAGTGTTGAATAACCACTTTTCGCACTTGTGTTGGTGCAGGAAACCACTTTTGCACTTGTATTAGTGTGGAAAAACACTTTTTGCACTTGTGATAGTGTTGAAAAACCACTTTTCGCACTTGTGTTGTAGTGTTGAAAAACCACTTTTCGCACTTGTGTTGGTGCAGGAAACCACTTTTGCACTTGTATTAGTGTGGAAAAAACACTTTTTGCACTTGTGTTAGTGTTGAAAAACCACTTTTCGCACTTGTGTTAGTGTTGAAAAACCACTTTTCGCACTTGTGTTGGTGCAGGAAACCACTTTTGCACTTGTATTAGTGTGGAAGAAACACTTTTTGAGCTTGTGATAGTGTTGAAAAACCACTTTTCGCACTTGTGTTAGTGTTGAAAAACCACTTTTCGCACTTGTGTTGGTGCAGGAAAACCACTTTTGCACTTGTATTAGTGTGGGAAAACCACTTTTCGCACTTGTGTTAGTGTTGAAAAACCACTTTTCGCACTTGTGTTAGTGTTGAAAAACCACTTTTCGCACTTGTGTTAGTGTTGAAAAACCACATTTCGCACTTGTGTTGGTGCAGGAAACCACTTTTGCACTTGTATTAGTGTGGAAAAACCACTTTTCGCACTTGTGTTAGTGTTGAAAAACCACTTTTCGCACTTGTGTTGGTGCAGGAAACCACTTTTGCACTTGTATTAGTGTGGAAAAACCACTTTTCGCACTTGTGTTAGTGTTGAATAACCACTTTTCGCACTTGTGTTGGTGCAGGAAACCACTTTTGCACTTGTATTAGTGTGGAAAAACACTTTTTCCACTTGTGATAGTGTTGAAAAACCACTTTTCGCACTTGTGTTGTAGTGTTGAAAAACCACTTTTCGCACATGTGTTGGTGCAGGAAACCACTTTTGCACTTGTATTAGTGTGGAAAAAACACTTTTCGCACTTGTGTTAGTGTTGAAAAACCACTTTTCGCACTTGTGTTAGTGTTGAAAAACCACTTTTCGCACTTGTGTTGGTGCAGGAAACCACTTTTGCACTTGTATTAGTGTGGAAGAAACACTTTTTGAGCTTGTGATAGTGTTGAAAAACCACTTTTCGCACTTGTGTTAGTGTTGAAAAACCACTTTTCGCACTTGTGTTGGTGCAGGAAACCACTTTTGCACTTGTATTAGTGTGGAAAAACCACTTTTCGCACTTGTGTTAGTGTTGAAAAACCACTTTTCGCACTTGTGTTAGTGTTGAAAAACCACTTTTCGCACTTGTGTTAGTGTTGAAAAACCACTTTTCGCACTTGTGTTGGTGCAGGAAACCACTTTTGCACTTGTATTAGTGTGGAAAAAACACTTTTCGCACTTGTGTTAGTGTTGAAAAACCACTTTTCGCACTCGTGTTAGTGTTGAAAAAACACTTTTCGCACTTGTGTTGGTGCAGGAATCCACTTTTGCACGTGTATTAGTGTGGAAGAAACACTTTTTGAACTTGTGATAGTGTTGAAAAACCACTTTTCGCACTTGTGTTAGTGTTGAAAAACCACTTTTCGCACTTGTGTTGGTGCAGGAAACCACTTTTGCACTTGTATTAGTGTGGAAAAACTACTTTTGCACTTGTATTAGTGTGGAAAAAACACTTTTCGCACTTGTGTTAGTGTTGAAAAAACACTTTTCGCACTTGTGTTAGTGTTGAAAAACCACTTTTCGCACTTTTGTTGGTGCAGGAAACCACTTTTGCACTTGTATTAGTGTGGAAAAAACACTTTTCGCACTTGTGTTAGTGGTCTAAAACCACTTTTTGCACTTGTGTTAGTGTTGAAAAACCACTTTTTGCACTTGTGTTGGTGCAGGAAACCACTTTTGCACTTGTATTAGTGTGGAAAAAACACTTTTCGCACTTGTGTTAGTGTTGAAAAAACACTTTTCGCATTTGTGTTAGTGTTGAAAAACCACTTTTCGCACTTGTGTTGGTGCAGGAAACCACTTTTTGCACTTGTGATAGTGTTGAAAAACCACTTTTCGCACTAGTGTTAGTGTTGACAAACCACTTTTCGCACTTGTGTTGGTGCAGGAAACCACTTTTGCACTTGTATTAGTATGGAAAAACCACTTTTCGCACTTGTGTTAGTGTTGAAAAACCACTTTTCGCACTTGTGTTAGTGTTGAAAAACCACTTTTCGCACGTGTTGGTGCAGGAAACCACTTTTGCACTTGTATTAGTGTGGAAAAACCACTTTTCGCGCTTGTGTTAGTGTTGAAAAACCACTTTTGCACTTGTATTAGTGTGGAAAAACCACTTTTCGCACTTGTGTTAGTGTTGAATAACCACTTTTCGCACTTGTGTTGGTGCAGGAAACCACTTTTGCACTTGTATTAGTGTGGAAAAACACTTTTTGCACTTGTGATAGTGTTGAAAAACCACTTTTCGCACTTGTGTTGTAGTGTTGAAAAACCACTTTTCGCACTTGTGTTGGTGCAGGAAACCACTTTTGCACTTGTATTAGTGTGGAAAAAACACTTTTTGCACTTGTGTTAGTGTTGAAAAACCACTTTTCGCACTTGTGTTAGTGTTGAAAAACCACTTTTCGCACTTGTGTTGGTGCAGGAAACCACTTTTGCACTTGTATTAGTGTGGAAGAAACACTTTTTGAGCTTGTGATAGTGTTGAAAAACCACTTTTCGCACTTGTGTTAGTGTTGAAAAACCACTTTTCGCACTTGTGTTGGTGCAGGAAAACCACTTTTGCACTTGTATTAGTGTGGGAAAACCACTTTTCGCACTTGTGTTAGTGTTGAAAAACCACTTTTCGCACTTGTGTTAGTGTTGAAAAACCACTTTTCGCACTTGTGTTAGTGTTGAAAAACCACATTTCGCACTTGTGTTGGTGCAGGAAACCACTTTTGCACTTGTATTAGTGTGGAAAAAACACTTTTCGCACTTGTGTTAGTGTTGAAAAACCACTTTTCGCACTCGTGTTAGTGTTGAAAAACCACTTTTCGCACTTGTGTTGGTGCAGGAAACCACTTTTGCACGTGTATTAGTGTGGAAGAAACACTTTTTGAACTTGTGATAGTGTTGAAAAACCACTTTTCGCACTTGTGTTAGTGTTGAAAAACCACTTTTCGCACTTGTGTTGGTGCAGGAAACCACTTTTGCACTTGTGTTGGTGCAGGAAACCACTTTTGCACTTGTATTAGTGTGGAAGAAACACTTTTTGATCTTGTGATAGTGTTGAAAAACCACTTTTCGCACTTGTGTTAGTGTTGAAAAACCACTTTTCGCACTTGTGTTGGTGCAGGAAACCACTTTTGCACTTGTATTAGTGTGGAAAAACCACTTTTGCACTTGTGTTAGTGTTGAAAAACCACTTTTCGCACTTGTGTTAGTGTTGAAAAACCACTTTTCGCACTTGTTGGTGCAGGAAACCACTTTTGCACTTGTATTAGTGTGGAAGAAACACTTTTTGAGCTTGTGATAGTGTTGAAAAACCACTTTTCGCACTTGTGTTAGTGTTGAAAAACCACTTTTCGCACTTGTGTTGGTGCAGGAAAACCACTTTTGCACTTGTATTAGTGTGGGAAAACCACTTTTCGCACTTGTGTTAGTGTTGAAAAACCACTTTTCGCACTTGTGTTAGTGTTGAAAAACCACTTTTCGCACTTGTGTTAGTGTTGAAAAACCACATTTCGCACTTGTGTTGGTGCAGGAAACCACTTTTGCACTTGTATTAGTGTGGAAACCACTTTTCGCACTTGTGTTAGTGTTGAAAAACCACTTTTCGCACTTGTGTTGGTGCAGGAAACCACTTTTGCACTTGTATTAGTGTGGAAAAACCACTTTTCGCACTTGTGTTAGTGTTGAATAACCACTTTTCGCACTTGTGTTGGTGCAGGAAACCACTTTTGCACTTGTATTAGTGTGGAAAAACACTTTTTCCACTTGTGATAGTGTTGAAAAACCACTTTTCGCACTTGTGTTGTAGTGTTGAAAAACCACTTTTCGCACGTGTGTTGGTGCAGGAAACCACTTTTGCACTTGTATTAGTGTGGAAAAAACACTTTTCGCACTTGTGTTAGTGTTGAAAAACCACTTTTCGCACTTGTGTTAGTGTTGAAAAACCACTTTTCGCACTTGTGTTGGTGCAGGAAACCACTTTTGCACTTGTATTAGTGTGGAAGAAACACTTTTTGAGCTTGTGATAGTGTTGAAAAACCACTTTTCGCACTTGTGTTAGTGTTGAAAAACCACTTTTCGCACTTGTGTTGGTGCAGGAAACCACTTTTGCACTTGTATTAGTGTGGAAAAACCACTTTTCGCACTTGTGTTAGTGTTGAAAAACCACTTTTCGCACTTGTGTTAGTGTTGAAAAACCACTTTTCGCACTTGTGTTAGTGTTGAAAAACCACTTTTCGCACTTGTGTTGGTGCAGGAAACCACTTTTGCACTTGTATTAGTGTGGAAAAAACACTTTTCGCACTTGTGTTAGTGTTGAAAAACCACTTTTCGCACTCGTGTTAGTGTTGAAAAAACACTTTTCGCACTTGTGTTGGTGCAGGAATCCACTTTTGCACGTGTATTAGTGTGGAAGAAACACTTTTTGAACTTGTGATAGTGTTGAAAAACCACTTTTCGCACTTGTGTTAGTGTTGAAAAACCACTTTTCGCACTTGTGTTGGTGCAGGAAACCACTTTTGCACTTGTATTAGTGTGGAAAAACTACTTTTGCACTTGTATTAGTGTGGAAAAAACACTTTTCGCACTTGTGTTAGTGTTGAAAAAACACTTTTCGCACTTGTGTTAGTGTTGAAAAACCACTTTTCGCACTTTTGTTGGTGCAGGAAACCACTTTTGCACTTGTATTAGTGTGGAAAAAACACTTTTCGCACTTGTGTTAGTGGTCTAAAACCACTTTTTGCACTTGTGTTAGTGTTGAAAAACCACTTTTTGCACTTGTGTTGGTGCAGGAAACCACTTTTGCACTTGTATTAGTGTGGAAAAAACACTTTTCGCACTTGTGTTAGTGTTGAAAAAACACTTTTCGCATTTGTGTTAGTGTTGAAAAACCACTTTTCGCACTTGTGTTGGTGCAGGAAACCACTTTTTGCACTTGTGATAGTGTTGAAAAACCACTTTTCGCACTAGTGTTAGTGTTGACAAACCACTTTTCGCACTTGTGTTGGTGCAGGAAACCACTTTTGCACTTGTATTAGTATGGAAAAACCACTTTTCGCACTTGTGTTAGTGTTGAAAAACCACTTTTCGCACTTGTGTTAGTGTTGAAAAACCACTTTTCGCACGTGTTGGTGCAGGAAACCACTTTTGCACTTGTATTAGTGTGGAAAAACCACTTTTCGCGCTTGTGTTAGTGTTGAAAAACCACTTTTGCACTTGTATTAGTGTGGAAAAACCACTTTTCGCACTTGTGTTAGTGTTGAATAACCACTTTTCGCACTTGTGTTGGTGCAGGAAACCACTTTTGCACTTGTATTAGTGTGGAAAAACACTTTTTGCACTTGTGATAGTGTTGAAAAACCACTTTTCGCACTTGTGTTGTAGTGTTGAAAAACCACTTTTCGCACTTGTGTTGGTGCAGGAAACCACTTTTGCACTTGTATTAGTGTGGAAAAAACACTTTTTGCACTTGTGTTAGTGTTGAAAAACCACTTTTCGCACTTGTGTTAGTGTTGAAAAACCACTTTTCGCACTTGTGTTGGTGCAGGAAACCACTTTTGCACTTGTATTAGTGTGGAAGAAACACTTTTTGAGCTTGTGATAGTGTTGAAAAACCACTTTTCGCACTTGTGTTAGTGTTGAAAAACCACTTTTCGCACTTGTGTTGGTGCAGGAAAACCACTTTTGCACTTGTATTAGTGTGGGAAAACCACTTTTCGCACTTGTGTTAGTGTTGAAAAACCACTTTTCGCACTTGTGTTAGTGTTGAAAAACCACTTTTCGCACTTGTGTTAGTGTTGAAAAACCACATTTCGCACTTGTGTTGGTGCAGGAAACCACTTTTGCACTTGTATTAGTGTGGAAAAAACACTTTTCGCACTTGTGTTAGTGTTGAAAAACCACTTTTCGCACTCGTGTTAGTGTTGAAAAACCACTTTTCGCACTTGTGTTGGTGCAGGAAACCACTTTTGCACGTGTATTAGTGTGGAAGAAACACTTTTTGAACTTGTGATAGTGTTGAAAAACCACTTTTCGCACTTGTGTTAGTGTTGAAAAACCACTTTTCGCACTTGTGTTGGTGCAGGAAACCACTTTTTGCACTTGTGTTGGTGCAGGAAACCACTTTTGCACTTGTATTAGTGTGGAAGAAACACTTTTTGATCTTGTGATAGTGTTGAAAAACCACTTTTCGCACTTGTGTTAGTGTTGAAAAACCACTTTTCGCACTTGTGTTGGTGCAGGAAACCACTTTTGCACTTGTATTAGTGTGGAAAAACCACTTTTGCACTTGTGTTAGTGTTGAAAAACCACTTTTCGCACTTGTGTTAGTGTTGAAAAACCACTTTTCGCACTTGTGTTGGTGCAGGAAACCACTTTTGCACTTGTATTAGTGTGGAAAAAACACTTTTCGCACTTGTGTTAGTGTTGAAAAACCACTTTTCGCACTTGTGTTAGTGTTGAAAAACCACTTTTCGCACTTGTGTTGGTGCAGGAAACCACTTTTGCACTTGTATTAGTGTGGAAAAAACACTTTTCGCACTTGTGTTAGTGTTGAAAAAACCACTTTTCGCACTTGTGTTGGTGCAGGAAACCACTTTTTGCACTTGTGATAGTGTTGAAAAACCACTTTTCGCACTAGTGTTAGTGTTGACAAACCACTTTTCGCACTTGTGTTGGTGCAGGAAACCACTTTTGCACTTGTATTAGTATGGAAAAACCACTTTTTGCACTTGTGTTAGTGTTGAAAAACCACTTTTCGCACTTGTGTTGGTGCAGGAAACCACTTTTGCACTTGTGTTGGTGCAGGAAACCACTTTTGCACTTGTATTAGTGTGGAAGAAACACTTTTTGAACTTGTGATAGTGTTGAAAAACCACTTTTCGCACTTGTGTTAGTGTTGAAAAACCACTTTTCGCACTTGTGTTGGTGCAGGAAACCACTTTTGCACTTGTATTAGTGTGGAAAAACCACTTTTGCACTTGTGTTAGTGTTGAAAAACCACTTTTCGCACTTGTGTTAGTGTTGAAAAACCACTTTTCGCACTTGTGTTGGTGCAGGAAACCACTTTTGCACTTGTATTAGTGTGGAAAAAACACTTTTCGCACTTGTGTTAGTGTTGAAAAACCACTTTTCGCACTTGTGTTAGTGTTGAAAAACCACTTTTCGCACTTGTGTTGGTGCAGGAAACCACTTTTGCACTTGTATTAGTGTGGAAAAAACACTTTTCGCACTTGTGTTAGTTTTGAAAAAACCACTTTTCGCACTTGTGTTGGTGCAGGAAACCACTTTTTGCACTTGTGATAGTGTTGAAAAACCACTTTTCGCACTAGTGTTAGTGTTGACAAACCACTTTTCGCACTTGTGTTGGTGCAGGAAACCACTTTTGCACTTGTATTAGTATGGAAAAACCACTTTTTGCACTTGTGTTAGTGTTGAAAAACCACTTTTCGCACTTGTGTTAGTGTTGAAAAACCACTTTTCGCACTTGTGTTGGTGCAGGAAACCTCTTTTGCACTTGTATTAGTGTGGAAAATACACTTTTTGCACTTGTGATAGTGTTGAAAAAACACTTTTCGCACTTGTGTTAGTGTTGAAAAACCACTTTTCGCACTTGTGTTGGTGCAGGAAACCACTTTTGCACTTGTATTAGTGTGGAAAAACCACTTTTCGCACTTGTGTTAGTGTTGAAAAACCACTTTTCGCACTTGTGTTAGTGTTGAAAAACCACTTTTCGCACTTGTGTTAGTGTTGAAAAACCACTTTTCTTACTTGTGTTGGTGCAGGAAACCACTTTTGCACTTGTATTAGTGTGGAAAACCACTTTTCGCACTTGTCTTAGTGTTGAAAAACCACTTTTCGCACTTGTGTTGGTGAAGGAAACCACTTTTGCACTTGTATTAGTGTGGAAAATACACTTTTTGCACTTGTGATAGTGTTGAAAAACCACTTTTTGCACTTGTGTTGGAGTTGAAAACCACTTTTCACACTTGTGTTGGTGCAGGAAACCACTTTTGCACTTGTATTAGTGTGGAAAAACCACTTTTCGCACTTGTGTTAGTTTTGAAAAACCACTTTTCGCACTTGTGTTAGTGTTGAAAAACCACTTTTCGCACTTGTGTTGGTGCAGGAAACCACTTTTGCACTTGTATTAGTGTGGAAAAACTACTTTTGCACTTGTATTAGTGTGGAAAAAACACTTTTCGCACTTGTGTTAGTGTTGAAAAAACACTTTTCGCACTTGTGTTAGTGTTGAAAAACCACTTTTCGCACTTTTGTTGGTGCAGGAAACCACTTTTGCACTTGTATTAGTGTGGAAAAAACACTTTTCGCACTTGTGTTAGTGGTCTAAAACCACTTTTTGCACTTGTGTTAGTGTTGAAAAACCACTTTTTGCACTTGTGTTGGTGCAGGAAACCACTTTTGCACTTGTATTAGTGTGGAAAAAACACTTTTCGCACTTGTGTTAGTGTTGAAAAAACACTTTTCGCATTTGTGTTAGTGTTGAAAAACCACTTTTCGCACTTGTGTTGGTGCAGGAAACCACTTTTTGCACTTGTGATAGTGTTGAAAAACCACTTTTCGCACTAGTGTTAGTGTTGACAAACCACTTTTCGCACTTGTGTTGGTGGTACAGGAAACCACTTTTGCACTTGTATTAGTATGGAAAAACCACTTTTCGCACTTGTGTTAGTGTTGAAAAACCACTTTTCGCACTTGTGTTAGTGTTGAAAAACCACTTTTCGCACGTGTTGGTGCAGGAAACCACTTTTGCACTTGTATTAGTGTGGAAAAACCACTTTTCGCGCTTGTGTTAGTGTTGAAAAACCACTTTTGCACTTGTATTAGTGTGGAAAAACCACTTTTCGCACTTGTGTTAGTGTTGAATAACCACTTTTCGCACTTGTGTTGGTGCAGGAAACCACTTTTGCACTTGTATGAGTGTGGAAAAACACTTTTTGCACTTGTGATAGTGTTGAAAAACCACTTTTCGCACTTGTGTTGTAGTGTTGAAAAACCACTTTTCGCACTTGTGTTGGTGCAGGAAACCACTTTTGCACTTGTATTAGTGTGGAAAAAACACTTTTTGCACTTGTGTTAGTGTTGAAAAACCACTTTTCGCACTTGTGTTAGTGTTGAAAAACCACTTTTCGCACTTGTGTTGGTGCAGGAAACCACTTTTGCACTTGTATTAGTGTGGAAGAAACACTTTTTGAGCTTGTGATAGTGTTGAAAAACCACTTTTCGCACTTGTGTTAGTGTTGAAAAACCACTTTTCGCACTTGTGTTGGTGCAGGAAAACCACTTTTGCACTTGTATTAGTGTGGGAAAACCACTTTTCGCACTTGTGTTAGTGTTGAAAAACCACTTTTCGCACTTGTGTTAGTGTTGAAAAACCACTTTTCGCACTTGTGTTAGTGTTGAAAAACCACATTTCGCACTTGTGTTGGTGCAGGAAACCACTTTTGCACTTGTATTAGTGTGGAAAAAACACTTTTCGCACTTGTGTTAGTGTTGAAAAACCACTTTTCGCACTCGTGTTAGTGTTGAAAAACCACTTTTCGCACTTGTGTTGGTGCAGGAAACCACTTTTGCACGTGTATTAGTGTGGAAGAAACACTTTTTGAACTTGTGATAGTGTTGAAAAACCACTTTTCGCACTTGTGTTAGTGTTGAAAAACCACTTTTCGCACTTGTGTTGGTGCAGGAAACCACTTTTGCACTTGTGTTGGTGCAGGAAACCACTTTTGCACTTGTATTAGTGTGGAAGAAACACTTTTTGATCTTGTGATAGTGTTGAAAAACCACTTTTCGCACTTGTGTTAGTGTTGAAAAACCACTTTTCGCACTTGTGTTGGTGCAGGAAACCACTTTTGCACTTGTATTAGTGTGGAAAAACCACTTTTGCACTTGTGTTAGTGTTGAAAAACCACTTTTCGCACTTGTGTTAGTGTTGAAAAACCACTTTTCGCACTTGTGTTGGTGCAGGAAACCACTTTTGCACTTGTATTAGTGTGGAAAAAACACTTTTCGCACTTGTGTTAGTGTTGAAAAACCACTTTTCGCACTTGTGTTAGTGTTGAAAAACCACTTTTCGCACTTGTGTTGGTGCAGGAAACCACTTTTGCACTTGTATTAGTGTGGAAAAAACACTTTTCGCACTTGTGTTAGTGTTGAAAAAACCACTTTTCGCACTTGTGTTGGTGCAGGAAACCACTTTTTGCACTTGTGATAGTGTTGAAAAACCACTTTTCGCACTAGTGTTAGTGTTGACAAACCACTTTTCGCACTTGTGTTGGTGCAGGAAACCACTTTTGCACTTGTATTAGTATGGAAAAACCACTTTTTGCACTTGTGTTAGTGTTGAAAAACCACTTTTCGCACTCGTGTTAGTGTTGAAAAACCACTTTTCGCACTTGTGTTGGTGCAGGAAACCACTTTTGCACGTGTATTAGTGTGGAAGAAACACTTTTTGAACTTGTGATAGTGTTGAAAAACCACTTTTCGCACTTGTGTTAGTGTTGAAAAACCACTTTTCGCACTTGTGTTGGTGCAGGAAACCACTTTTGCACTTGTGTTGGTGCAGGAAACCACTTTTGCACTTGTATTAGTGTGGAAGAAACACTTTTTGAACTTGTGATAGTGTTGAAAAACCACTTTTCGCACTTGTGTTAGTGTTGAAAAACCACTTTTCGCACTTGTGTTGGTGCAGGAAACCACTTTTGCACTTGTATTAGTGTGGAAAAACCACTTTTGCACTTGTGTTAGTGTTGAAAAACCACTTTTCGCACTTGTGTTAGTGTTGAAAAACCACTTTTCGCACTTGTGTTGGTGCAGGAAACCACTTTTGCACTTGTATTAGTGTGGAAAAAACACTTTTCGCACTTGTGTTAGTGTTGAAAAACCACTTTTCGCACTTGTGTTAGTGTTGAAAAACCACTTTTCGCACTTGTGTTGGTGCAGGAAACCACTTTTGCACTTGTATTAGTGTGGAAAAAACACTTTTCGCACTTGTGTTAGTTTTGAAAAAACCACTTTTCGCACTTGTGTTGGTGCAGGAAACCACTTTTTGCACTTGTGATAGTGTTGAAAAACCACTTTTCGCACTAGTGTTAGTGTTGACAAACCACTTTTCGCACTTGTGTTGGTGCAGGAAACCACTTTTGCACTTGTATTAGTATGGAAAAACCACTTTTTGCACTTGTGTTAGTGTTGAAAAACCACTTTTCGCACTTGTGTTAGTGTTGAAAAACCACTTTTCGCACTTGTGTTGGTGCAGGAAACCTCTTTTGCACTTGTATTAGTGTGGAAAATACACTTTTTGCACTTGTGATAGTGTTGAAAAAACACTTTTCGCACTTGTGTTAGTGTTGAAAAACCACTTTTCGCACTTGTGTTGGTGCAGGAAACCACTTTTGCACTTGTATTAGTGTGGAAAAACCACTTTTCGCACTTGTGTTAGTGTTGAAAAACCACTTTTCGCACTTGTGTTAGTGTTGAAAAACCACTTTTCGCACTTGTGTTAGTGTTGAAAAACCACTTTTCTTACTTGTGTTGGTGCAGGAAACCACTTTTGCACTTGTATTAGTGTGGAAAACCACTTTTCGCACTTGTCTTAGTGTTGAAAAACCACTTTTCGCACTTGTGTTGGTGAAGGAAACCACTTTTGCACTTGTATTAGTGTGGAAAATACACTTTTTGCACTTGTGATAGTGTTGAAAAACCACTTTTTGCACTTGTGTTGGAGTTGAAAACCACTTTTCACACTTGTGTTGGTGCAGGAAACCACTTTTGCACTTGTATTAGTGTGGAAAAACCACTTTTCGCACTTGTGTTAGTTTTGAAAAACCACTTTTCGCACTTGTGTTAGTGTTGAAAAACCACTTTTCGCACTTGTGTTGGTGCAGGAAACCACTTTTGCACTTGTATTAGTGTGGAAAAACTACTTTTGCACTTGTATTAGTGTGGAAAAAACACTTTTCGCACTTGTGTTAGTGTTGAAAAAACACTTTTCGCACTTGTGTTAGTGTTGAAAAACCACTTTTCGCACTTTTGTTGGTGCAGGAAACCACTTTTGCACTTGTATTAGTGTGGAAAAAACACTTTTCGCACTTGTGTTAGTGGTCTAAAACCACTTTTTGCACTTGTGTTAGTGTTGAAAAACCACTTTTTGCACTTGTGTTGGTGCAGGAAACCACTTTTGCACTTGTATTAGTGTGGAAAAAACACTTTTCGCACTTGTGTTAGTGTTGAAAAAACACTTTTCGCATTTGTGTTAGTGTTGAAAAACCACTTTTCGCACTTGTGTTGGTGCAGGAAACCACTTTTTGCACTTGTGATAGTGTTGAAAAACCACTTTTCGCACTAGTGTTAGTGTTGACAAACCACTTTTCGCACTTGTGTTGGTGGTACAGGAAACCACTTTTGCACTTGTATTAGTATGGAAAAACCACTTTTCGCACTTGTGTTAGTGTTGAAAAACCACTTTTCGCACTTGTGTTAGTGTTGAAAAACCACTTTTCGCACGTGTTGGTGCAGGAAACCACTTTTGCACTTGTATTAGTGTGGAAAAACCACTTTTCGCGCTTGTGTTAGTGTTGAAAAACCACTTTTGCACTTGTATTAGTGTGGAAAAACCACTTTTCGCACTTGTGTTAGTGTTGAATAACCACTTTTCGCACTTGTGTTGGTGCAGGAAACCACTTTTGCACTTGTATGAGTGTGGAAAAACACTTTTTGCACTTGTGATAGTGTTGAAAAACCACTTTTCGCACTTGTGTTGTAGTGTTGAAAAACCACTTTTCGCACTTGTGTTGGTGCAGGAAACCACTTTTGCACTTGTATTAGTGTGGAAAAAACACTTTTTGCACTTGTGTTAGTGTTGAAAAACCACTTTTCGCACTTGTGTTAGTGTTGAAAAACCACTTTTCGCACTTGTGTTGGTGCAGGAAACCACTTTTGCACTTGTATTAGTGTGGAAGAAACACTTTTTGAGCTTGTGATAGTGTTGAAAAACCACTTTTCGCACTTGTGTTAGTGTTGAAAAACCACTTTTCGCACTTGTGTTGGTGCAGGAAAACCACTTTTGCACTTGTATTAGTGTGGGAAAACCACTTTTCGCACTTGTGTTAGTGTTGAAAAACCACTTTTCGCACTTGTGTTAGTGTTGAAAAACCACTTTTCGCACTTGTGTTAGTGTTGAAAAACCACATTTCGCACTTGTGTTGGTGCAGGAAACCACTTTTGCACTTGTATTAGTGTGGAAAAACCACTTTTCGCACTTGTGTTAGTGTTGAAAAACCACTTTTCGCACTTGTGTTGGTGCAGGAAACCACTTTTGCACTTGTATTAGTGTGGAAAAACCACTTTTCGCACTTGTGTTAGTGTTGAATAACCACTTTTCGCACTTGTGTTGGTGCAGGAAACCACTTTTGCACTTGTATTAGTGTGGAAAAACACTTTTTCCACTTGTGATAGTGTTGAAAAACCACTTTTCGCACTTGTGTTGTAGTGTTGAAAAACCACTTTTCGCACGTGTGTTGGTGCAGGAAACCACTTTTGCACTTGTATTAGTGTGGAAAAAACACTTTTCGCACTTGTGTTAGTGTTGAAAAACCACTTTTCGCACTTGTGTTAGTGTTGAAAAACCACTTTTCGCACTTGTGTTGGTGCAGGAAACCACTTTTGCACTTGTATTAGTGTGGAAGAAACACTTTTTGAGCTTGTGATAGTGTTGAAAAACCACTTTTCGCACTTGTGTTAGTGTTGAAAAACCACTTTTCGCACTTGTGTTGGTGCAGGAAACCACTTTTGCACTTGTATTAGTGTGGAAAAACCACTTTTCGCACTTGTGTTAGTGTTGAAAAACCACTTTTCGCACTTGTGTTAGTGTTGAAAAACCACTTTTCGCACTTGTGTTAGTGTTGAAAAACCACTTTTCGCACTTGTGTTGGTGCAGGAAACCACTTTTGCACTTGTATTAGTGTGGAAAAAACACTTTTCGCACTTGTGTTAGTGTTGAAAAACCACTTTTCGCACTCGTGTTAGTGTTGAAAAAACACTTTTCGCACTTGTGTTGGTGCAGGAATCCACTTTTGCACGTGTATTAGTGTGGAAGAAACACTTTTTGAACTTGTGATAGTGTTGAAAAACCACTTTTCGCACTTGTGTTAGTGTTGAAAAACCACTTTTCGCACTTGTGTTGGTGCAGGAAACCACTTTTGCACTTGTATTAGTGTGGAAAAACTACTTTTGCACTTGTATTAGTGTGGAAAAAACACTTTTCGCACTTGTGTTAGTGTTGAAAAAACACTTTTCGCACTTGTGTTAGTGTTGAAAAACCACTTTTCGCACTTTTGTTGGTGCAGGAAACCACTTTTGCACTTGTATTAGTGTGGAAAAAACACTTTTCGCACTTGTGTTAGTGGTCTAAAACCACTTTTTGCACTTGTGTTAGTGTTGAAAAACCACTTTTTGCACTTGTGTTGGTGCAGGAAACCACTTTTGCACTTGTATTAGTGTGGAAAAAACACTTTTCGCACTTGTGTTAGTGTTGAAAAAACACTTTTCGCATTTGTGTTAGTGTTGAAAAACCACTTTTCGCACTTGTGTTGGTGCAGGAAACCACTTTTTGCACTTGTGATAGTGTTGAAAAACCACTTTTCGCACTAGTGTTAGTGTTGACAAACCACTTTTCGCACTTGTGTTGGTGCAGGAAACCACTTTTGCACTTGTATTAGTATGGAAAAACCACTTTTCGCACTTGTGTTAGTGTTGAAAAACCACTTTTCGCACTTGTGTTAGTGTTGAAAAACCACTTTTCGCACTTGTTGGTGCAGGAAACCACTTTTGCACTTGTATTAGTGTGGAAGAAACACTTTTTGAGCTTGTGATAGTGTTGAAAAACCACTTTTCGCACTTGTGTTAGTGTTGAAAAACCACTTTTCGCACTTGTGTTGGTGCAGGAAAACCACTTTTGCACTTGTATTAGTGTGGGAAAACCACTTTTCGCACTTGTGTTAGTGTTGAAAAACCACTTTTCGCACTTGTGTTAGTGTTGAAAAACCACTTTTCGCACTTGTGTTAGTGTTGAAAAACCACATTTCGCACTTGTGTTGGTGCAGGAAACCACTTTTGCACTTGTATTAGTGTGGAAACCACTTTTCGCACTTGTGTTAGTGTTGAAAAACCACTTTTCGCACTTGTGTTGGTGCAGGAAACCACTTTTGCACTTGTATTAGTGTGGAAAAACCACTTTTCGCACTTGTGTTAGTGTTGAATAACCACTTTTCGCACTTGTGTTGGTGCAGGAAACCACTTTTGCACTTGTATTAGTGTGGAAAAACACTTTTTCCACTTGTGATAGTGTTGAAAAACCACTTTTCGCACTTGTGTTGTAGTGTTGAAAAACCACTTTTCGCACGTGTGTTGGTGCAGGAAACCACTTTTGCACTTGTATTAGTGTGGAAAAAACACTTTTCGCACTTGTGTTAGTGTTGAAAAACCACTTTTCGCACTTGTGTTAGTGTTGAAAAACCACTTTTCGCACTTGTGTTGGTGCAGGAAACCACTTTTGCACTTGTATTAGTGTGGAAGAAACACTTTTTGAGCTTGTGATAGTGTTGAAAAACCACTTTTCGCACTTGTGTTAGTGTTGAAAAACCACTTTTCGCACTTGTGTTGGTGCAGGAAACCACTTTTGCACTTGTATTAGTGTGGAAAAACCACTTTTCGCACTTGTGTTAGTGTTGAAAAACCACTTTTCGCACTTGTGTTAGTGTTGAAAAACCACTTTTCGCACTTGTGTTAGTGTTGAAAAACCACTTTTCGCACTTGTGTTGGTGCAGGAAACCACTTTTGCACTTGTATTAGTGTGGAAAAAACACTTTTCGCACTTGTGTTAGTGTTGAAAAACCACTTTTCGCACTCGTGTTAGTGTTGAAAAAACACTTTTCGCACTTGTGTTGGTGCAGGAATCCACTTTTGCACGTGTATTAGTGTGGAAGAAACACTTTTTGAACTTGTGATAGTGTTGAAAAACCACTTTTCGCACTTGTGTTAGTGTTGAAAAACCACTTTTCGCACTTGTGTTGGTGCAGGAAACCACTTTTGCACTTGTATTAGTGTGGAAAAACTACTTTTGCACTTGTATTAGTGTGGAAAAAACACTTTTCGCACTTGTGTTAGTGTTGAAAAAACACTTTTCACACTTGTGTTAGTGTTGAAAAACCACTTTTCGCACTTTTGTTGGTGCAGGAAACCACTTTTGCACTTGTATTAGTGTGGAAAAAACACTTTTCGCACTTGTGTTAGTGGTCTAAAACCACTTTTTGCACTTGTGTTAGTGTTGAAAAACCACTTTTTGCACTTGTGTTGGTGCAGGAAACCACTTTTGCACTTGTATTAGTGTGGAAAAAACACTTTTCGCACTTGTGTTAGTGTTGAAAAAACACTTTTCGCATTTGTGTTAGTGTTGAAAAACCACTTTTCGCACTTGTGTTGGTGCAGGAAACCACTTTTTGCACTTGTGATAGTGTTGAAAAACCACTTTTCGCACTAGTGTTAGTGTTGACAAACCACTTTTCGCACTTGTGTTGGTGCAGGAAACCACTTTTGCACTTGTATTAGTATGGAAAAACCACTTTTCGCACTTGTGTTAGTGTTGAAAAACCACTTTTCGCACTTGTGTTAGTGTTGAAAAACCACTTTTCGCACGTGTTGGTGCAGGAAACCACTTTTGCACTTGTATTAGTGTGGAAAAACCACTTTTCGCGCTTGTGTTAGTGTTGAAAAACCACTTTTGCACTTGTATTAGTGTGGAAAAACCACTTTTCGCACTTGTGTTAGTGTTGAATAACCACTTTTCGCACTTGTGTTGGTGCAGGAAACCACTTTTGCACTTGTATTAGTGTGGAAAAACACTTTTTGCACTTGTGATAGTGTTGAAAAACCACTTTTCGCACTTGTGTTGTAGTGTTGAAAAACCACTTTTCGCACTTGTGTTGGTGCAGGAAACCACTTTTGCACTTGTATTAGTGTGGAAAAAACACTTTTTGCACTTGTGTTAGTGTTGAAAAACCACTTTTCGCACTTGTGTTAGTGTTGAAAAACCACTTTTCGCACTTGTGTTGGTGCAGGAAACCACTTTTGCACTTGTATTAGTGTGGAAAAACCACTTTTCGCACTTGTGTTAGTGTTGAAAAACCACTTTTCGCACTTGTGTTAGTGTTGAAAAACCACTTTTCGCACTTGTGTTAGTGTTGAAAAACCACTTTTCGCACTTGTGTTGGTGCAGGAAAACCACTTTTGCACTTGTATTAGTGTGGGAAAACCACTTTTCGCACTTGTGTTAGTGTTGAAAAACCACTTTTCGCACTTGTGTTAGTGTTGAAAAACCACTTTTCGCACTTGTGTTAGTGTTGAAAAACCACATTTCGCACTTGTGTTGGTGCAGGAAACCACTTTTGCACTTGTATTAGTGTGGAAACCACTTTTCGCACTTGTGTTAGTGTTGAAAAACCACTTTTCGCACTTGTGTTGGTGCAGGAAACCACTTTTGCACTTGTATTAGTGTGGAAAAACCACTTTTCGCACTTGTGTTAGTGTTGAATAACCACTTTTCGCACTTGTGTTGGTGCAGGAAACCACTTTTGCACTTGTATTAGTGTGGAAAAACACTTTTTCCACTTGTGATAGTGTTGAAAAACCACTTTTCGCACTTGTGTTGTAGTGTTGAAAAACCACTTTTCGCACGTGTGTTGGTGCAGGAAACCACTTTTGCACTTGTATTAGTGTGGAAAAAACACTTTTCGCACTTGTGTTAGTGTTGAAAAACCACTTTTCGCACTTGTGTTAGTGTTGAAAAACCACTTTTCGCACTTGTGTTGGTGCAGGAAACCACTTTTGCACTTGTATTAGTGTGGAAGAAACACTTTTTGAGCTTGTGATAGTGTTGAAAAACCACTTTTCGCACTTGTGTTAGTGTTGAAAAACCACTTTTCGCACTTGTGTTGGTGCAGGAAACCACTTTTGCACTTGTATTAGTGTGGAAAAACCACTTTTCGCACTTGTGTTAGTGTTGAAAAACCACTTTTCGCACTTGTGTTAGTGTTGAAAAACCACTTTTCGCACTTGTGTTAGTGTTGAAAAACCACTTTTCGCACTTGTGTTGGTGCAGGAAACCACTTTTGCACTTGTATTAGTGTGGAAAAAACACTTTTCGCACTTGTGTTAGTGTTGAAAAACCACTTTTCGCACTCGTGTTAGTGTTGAAAAAACACTTTTCGCACTTGTGTTGGTGCAGGAATCCACTTTTGCACGTGTATTAGTGTGGAAGAAACACTTTTTGAACTTGTGATAGTGTTGAAAAACCACTTTTCGCACTTGTGTTAGTGTTGAAAAACCACTTTTCGCACTTGTGTTGGTGCAGGAAACCACTTTTGCACTTGTATTAGTGTGGAAAAACTACTTTTGCACTTGTATTAGTGTGGAAAAAACACTTTTCGCACTTGTGTTAGTGTTGAAAAAACACTTTTCGCACTTGTGTTAGTGTTGAAAAACCACTTTTCGCACTTTTGTTGGTGCAGGAAACCACTTTTGCACTTGTATTAGTGTGGAAAAAACACTTTTCGCACTTGTGTTAGTGGTCTAAAACCACTTTTTGCACTTGTGTTAGTGTTGAAAAACCACTTTTTGCACTTGTGTTGGTGCAGGAAACCACTTTTGCACTTGTATTAGTGTGGAAAAAACACTTTTCGCACTTGTGTTAGTGTTGAAAAAACACTTTTCGCATTTGTGTTAGTGTTGAAAAACCACTTTTCGCACTTGTGTTGGTGCAGGAAACCACTTTTTGCACTTGTGATAGTGTTGAAAAACCACTTTTCGCACTAGTGTTAGTGTTTACAAACCACTTTTCGCACTTGTGTTGGTGCAGGAAACCACTTTTGCACTTGTATTAGTATGGAAAAACCACTTTTCGCACTTGTGTTAGTGTTGAAAAACCACTTTTCGCACTTGTGTTAGTGTTGAAAAACCACTTTTCGCACGTGTTGGTGCAGGAAACCACTTTTGCACTTGTATTAGTGTGGAAAAACCACTTTTCGCGCTTGTGTTAGTGTTGAAAAACCACTTTTGCACTTGTATTAGTGTGGAAAAACCACTTTTCGCACTTGTGTTAGTGTTGAATAACCACTTTTCGCACTTGTGTTGGTGCAGGAAACCACTTTTGCACTTGTATTAGTGTGGAAAAACACTTTTTGCACTTGTGATAGTGTTGAAAAACCACTTTTCGCACTTGTGTTGTAGTGTTGAAAAACCACTTTTCGCACTTGTGTTGGTGCAGGAAACCACTTTTGCACTTGTATTAGTGTGGAAAAAACACTTTTTGCACTTGTGTTAGTGTTGAAAAACCACTTTTCGCACTTGTGTTAGTGTTGAAAAACCACTTTTCGCACTTGTGTTGGTGCAGGAAACCACTTTTGCACTTGTATTAGTGTGGAAGAAACACTTTTTGAGCTTGTGATAGTGTTGAAAAACCACTTTTCGCACTTGTGTTAGTGTTGAAAAACCACTTTTCGCACTTGTGTTGGTGCAGGAAAACCACTTTTGCACTTGTATTAGTGTGGGAAAACCACTTTTCGCACTTGTGTTAGTGTTGAAAAACCACTTTTCGCACTTGTGTTAGTGTTGAAAAACCACTTTTCGCACTTGTGTTAGTGTTGAAAAACCACATTTCGCACTTGTGTTGGTGCAGGAAACCACTTTTGCACTTGTATTAGTGTGGAAAAAACACTTTTCGCACTTGTGTTAGTGTTGAAAAACCACTTTTCGCACTCGTGTTAGTGTTGAAAAACCACTTTTCGCACTTGTGTTGGTGCAGGAAACCACTTTTGCACGTGTATTAGTGTGGAAGAAACACTTTTTGAACTTGTGATAGTGTTGAAAAACCACTTTTCGCACTTGTGTTAGTGTTGAAAAACCACTTTTCGCACTTGTGTTGGTGCAGGAAACCACTTTTGCACTTGTGTTGGTGCAGGAAACCACTTTTGCACTTGTATTAGTGTGGAAGAAACACTTTTTGATCTTGTGATAGTGTTGAAAAACCACTTTTCGCACTTGTGTTAGTGTTGAAAAACCACTTTTCGCACTTGTGTTGGTGCAGGAAACCACTTTTGCACTTGTATTAGTGTGGAAAAACCACTTTTGCACTTGTGTTAGTGTTGAAAAACCACTTTTCGCACTTGTGTTAGTGTTGAAAAACCACTTTTCGCACTTGTTGGTGCAGGAAACCACTTTTGCACTTGTATTAGTGTGGAAGAAACACTTTTTGAGCTTGTGATAGTGTTGAAAAACCACTTTTCGCACTTGTGTTAGTGTTGAAAAACCACTTTTCGCACTTGTGTTGGTGCAGGAAAACCACTTTTGCACTTGTATTAGTGTGGGAAAACCACTTTTCGCACTTGTGTTAGTGTTGAAAAACCACTTTTCGCACTTGTGTTAGTGTTGAAAAACCACTTTTCGCACTTGTGTTAGTGTTGAAAAACCACATTTCGCACTTGTGTTGGTGCAGGAAACCACTTTTGCACTTGTATTAGTGTGGAAACCACTTTTCGCACTTGTGTTAGTGTTGAAAAACCACTTTTCGCACTTGTGTTGGTGCAGGAAACCACTTTTGCACTTGTATTAGTGTGGAAAAACCACTTTTCGCACTTGTGTTAGTGTTGAATAACCACTTTTCGCACTTGTGTTGGTGCAGGAAACCACTTTTGCACTTGTATTAGTGTGGAAAAACACTTTTTCCACTTGTGATAGTGTTGAAAAACCACTTTTCGCACTTGTGTTGTAGTGTTGAAAAACCACTTTTCGCACGTGTGTTGGTGCAGGAAACCACTTTTGCACTTGTATTAGTGTGGAAAAAACACTTTTCGCACTTGTGTTAGTGTTGAAAAACCACTTTTCGCACTTGTGTTAGTGTTGAAAAACCACTTTTCGCACTTGTGTTGGTGCAGGAAACCACTTTTGCACTTGTATTAGTGTGGAAGAAACACTTTTTGAGCTTGTGATAGTGTTGAAAAACCACTTTTCGCACTTGTGTTAGTGTTGAAAAACCACTTTTCGCACTTGTGTTGGTGCAGGAAACCACTTTTGCACTTGTATTAGTGTGGAAAAACCACTTTTCGCACTTGTGTTAGTGTTGAAAAACCACTTTTCGCACTTGTGTTAGTGTTGAAAAACCACTTTTCGCACTTGTGTTAGTGTTGAAAAACCACTTTTCGCACTTGTGTTGGTGCAGGAAACCACTTTTGCACTTGTATTAGTGTGGAAAAAACACTTTTCGCACTTGTGTTAGTGTTGAAAAACCACTTTTCGCACTCGTGTTAGTGTTGAAAAAACACTTTTCGCACTTGTGTTGGTGCAGGAATCCACTTTTGCACGTGTATTAGTGTGGAAGAAACACTTTTTGAACTTGTGATAGTGTTGAAAAACCACTTTTCGCACTTGTGTTAGTGTTGAAAAACCACTTTTCGCACTTGTGTTGGTGCAGGAAACCACTTTTGCACTTGTATTAGTGTGGAAAAACTACTTTTGCACTTGTATTAGTGTGGAAAAAACACTTTTCGCACTTGTGTTAGTGTTGAAAAAACACTTTTCGCACTTGTGTTAGTGTTGAAAAACCACTTTTCGCACTTTTGTTGGTGCAGGAAACCACTTTTGCACTTGTATTAGTGTGGAAAAAACACTTTTCGCACTTGTGTTAGTGGTCTAAAACCACTTTTTGCACTTGTGTTAGTGTTGAAAAACCACTTTTTGCACTTGTGTTGGTGCAGGAAACCACTTTTGCACTTGTATTAGTGTGGAAAAAACACTTTTCGCACTTGTGTTAGTGTTGAAAAAACACTTTTCGCATTTGTGTTAGTGTTGAAAAACCACTTTTCGCACTTGTGTTGGTGCAGGAAACCACTTTTTGCACTTGTGATAGTGTTGAAAAACCACTTTTCGCACTAGTGTTAGTGTTGACAAACCACTTTTCGCACTTGTGTTGGTGCAGGAAACCACTTTTGCACTTGTATTAGTATGGAAAAACCACTTTTCGCACTTGTGTTAGTGTTGAAAAACCACTTTTCGCACTTGTGTTAGTGTTGAAAAACCACTTTTCGCACGTGTTGGTGCAGGAAACCACTTTTGCACTTGTATTAGTGTGGAAAAACCACTTTTCGCGCTTGTGTTAGTGTTGAAAAACCACTTTTGCACTTGTATTAGTGTGGAAAAACCACTTTTCGCACTTGTGTTAGTGTTGAATAACCACTTTTCGCACTTGTGTTGGTGCAGGAAACCACTTTTGCACTTGTATTAGTGTGGAAAAACACTTTTTGCACTTGTGATAGTGTTGAAAAACCACTTTTCGCACTTGTGTTGTAGTGTTGAAAAACCACTTTTCGCACTTGTGTTGGTGCAGGAAACCACTTTTGCACTTGTATTAGTGTGGAAAAAACACTTTTTGCACTTGTGTTAGTGTTGAAAAACCACTTTTCGCACTTGTGTTAGTGTTGAAAAACCACTTTTCGCACTTGTGTTGGTGCAGGAAACCACTTTTGCACTTGTATTAGTGTGGAAGAAACACTTTTTGAGCTTGTGATAGTGTTGAAAAACCACTTTTCGCACTTGTGTTAGTGTTGAAAAACCACTTTTCGCACTTGTGTTGGTGCAGGAAAACCACTTTTGCACTTGTATTAGTGTGGGAAAACCACTTTTCGCACTTGTGTTAGTGTTGAAAAACCACTTTTCGCACTTGTGTTAGTGTTGAAAAACCACTTTTCGCACTTGTGTTAGTGTTGAAAAACCACATTTCGCACTTGTGTTGGTGCAGGAAACCACTTTTGCACTTGTATTAGTGTGGAAAAAACACTTTTCGCACTTGTGTTAGTGTTGAAAAACCACTTTTCGCACTCGTGTTAGTGTTGAAAAACCACTTTTCGCACTTGTGTTGGTGCAGGAAACCACTTTTGCACGTGTATTAGTGTGGAAGAAACACTTTTTGAACTTGTGATAGTGTTGAAAAACCACTTTTCGCACTTGTGTTAGTGTTGAAAAACCACTTTTCGCACTTGTGTTGGTGCAGGAAACCACTTTTGCACTTGTGTTGGTGCAGGAAACCACTTTTGCACTTGTATTAGTGTGGAAGAAACACTTTTTGATCTTGTGATAGTGTTGAAAAACCACTTTTCGCACTTGTGTTAGTGTTGAAAAACCACTTTTCGCACTTGTGTTGGTGCAGGAAACCACTTTTGCACTTGTATTAGTGTGGAAAAACCACTTTTGCACTTGTGTTAGTGTTGAAAAACCACTTTTCGCACTTGTGTTAGTGTTGAAAAACCACTTTTCGCACTTGTGTTGGTGCAGGAAACCACTTTTGCACTTGTATTAGTGTGGAAAAAACACTTTTCGCACTTGTGTTAGTGTTGAAAAACCACTTTTCGCACTTGTGTTAGTGTTGAAAAACCACTTTTCGCACTTGTGTTGGTGCAGGAAACCACTTTTGCACTTGTATTAGTGTGGAAAAAACACTTTTCGCACTTGTGTTAGTGTTGAAAAAACCACTTTTCGCACTTGTGTTGGTGCAGGAAACCACTTTTTGCACTTGTGATAGTGTTGAAAAACCACTTTTCGCACTAGTGTTAGTGTTGACAAACCACTTTTCGCACTTGTGTTGGTGCAGGAAACCACTTTTGCACTTGTATTAGTATGGAAAAACCACTTTTTGCACTTGTGTTAGTGTTGAAAAACCACTTTTCGCACTCGTGTTAGTGTTGAAAAACCACTTTTCGCACTTGTGTTGGTGCAGGAAACCACTTTTGCACGTGTATTAGTGTGGAAGAAACACTTTTTGAACTTGTGATAGTGTTGAAAAACCACTTTTCGCACTTGTGTTAGTGTTGAAAAACCACTTTTCGCACTTGTGTTGGTGCAGGAAACCACTTTTGCACTTGTGTTGGTGCAGGAAACCACTTTTGCACTTGTATTAGTGTGGAAGAAACACTTTTTGAACTTGTGATAGTGTTGAAAAACCACTTTTCGCACTTGTGTTAGTGTTGAAAAACCACTTTTCGCACTTGTGTTGGTGCAGGAAACCACTTTTGCACTTGTATTAGTGTGGAAAAACCACTTTTGCACTTGTGTTAGTGTTGAAAAACCACTTTTCGCACTTGTGTTAGTGTTGAAAAACCACTTTTCGCACTTGTGTTGGTGCAGGAAACCACTTTTGCACTTGTATTAGTGTGGAAAAAACACTTTTCGCACTTGTGTTAGTGTTGAAAAACCACTTTTCGCACTTGTGTTAGTGTTGAAAAACCACTTTTCGCACTTGTGTTGGTGCAGGAAACCACTTTTGCACTTGTATTAGTGTGGAAAAAACACTTTTCGCACTTGTGTTAGTTTTGAAAAAACCACTTTTCGCACTTGTGTTGGTGCAGGAAACCACTTTTTGCACTTGTGATAGTGTTGAAAAACCACTTTTCGCACTAGTGTTAGTGTTGACAAACCACTTTTCGCACTTGTGTTGGTGCAGGAAACCACTTTTGCACTTGTATTAGTATGGAAAAACCACTTTTTGCACTTGTGTTAGTGTTGAAAAACCACTTTTCGCACTTGTGTTAGTGTTGAAAAACCACTTTTCGCACTTGTGTTGGTGCAGGAAACCTCTTTTGCACTTGTATTAGTGTGGAAAATACACTTTTTGCACTTGTGATAGTGTTGAAAAAACACTTTTCGCACTTGTGTTAGTGTTGAAAAACCACTTTTCGCACTTGTGTTGGTGCAGGAAACCACTTTTGCACTTGTATTAGTGTGGAAAAACCACTTTTCGCACTTGTGTTAGTGTTGAAAAACCACTTTTCGCACTTGTGTTAGTGTTGAAAAACCACTTTTCGCACTTGTGTTAGTGTTGAAAAACCACTTTTCTTACTTGTGTTGGTGCAGGAAACCACTTTTGCACTTGTATTAGTGTGGAAAACCACTTTTCGCACTTGTCTTAGTGTTGAAAAACCACTTTTCGCACTTGTGTTGGTGAAGGAAACCACTTTTGCACTTGTATTAGTGTGGAAAATACACTTTTTGCACTTGTGATAGTGTTGAAAAACCACTTTTTGCACTTGTGTTGGAGTTGAAAACCACTTTTCACACTTGTGTTGGTGCAGGAAACCACTTTTGCACTTGTATTAGTGTGGAAAAACCACTTTTCGCACTTGTGTTAGTTTTGAAAAACCACTTTTCGCACTTGTGTTAGTGTTGAAAAACCACTTTTCGCACTTGTGTTGGTGCAGGAAACCACTTTTGCACTTGTATTAGTGTGGAAAAACTACTTTTGCACTTGTATTAGTGTGGAAAAAACACTTTTCGCACTTGTGTTAGTGTTGAAAAAACACTTTTCGCACTTGTGTTAGTGTTGAAAAACCACTTTTCGCACTTTTGTTGGTGCAGGAAACCACTTTTGCACTTGTATTAGTGTGGAAAAAACACTTTTCGCACTTGTGTTAGTGGTCTAAAACCACTTTTTGCACTTGTGTTAGTGTTGAAAAACCACTTTTTGCACTTGTGTTGGTGCAGGAAACCACTTTTGCACTTGTATTAGTGTGGAAAAAACACTTTTCGCACTTGTGTTAGTGTTGAAAAAACACTTTTCGCATTTGTGTTAGTGTTGAAAAACCACTTTTCGCAATTGTGTTGGTGCAGGAAACCACTTTTTGCACTTGTGATAGTGTTGAAAAACCACTTTTCGCACTAGTGTTAGTGTTGACAAACCACTTTTCGCACTTGTGTTGGTGGTACAGGAAACCACTTTTGCACTTGTATTAGTATGGAAAAACCACTTTTCGCACTTGTGTTAGTGTTGAAAAACCACTTTTCGCACTTGTGTTAGTGTTGAAAAACCACTTTTCGCACGTGTTGGTGCAGGAAACCACTTTTGCACTTGTATTAGTGTGGAAAAACCACTTTTCGCGCTTGTGTTAGTGTTGAAAAACCACTTTTGCACTTGTATTAGTGTGGAAAAACCACTTTTCGCACTTGTGTTAGTGTTGAATAACCACTTTTCGCACTTGTGTTGGTGCAGGAAACCACTTTTGCACTTGTATTAGTGTGGAAAAACACTTTTTGCACTTGTGATAGTGTTGAAAAACCACTTTTCGCACTTGTGTTGTAGTGTTGAAAAACCACTTTTCGCACTTGTGTTGGTGCAGGAAACCACTTTTGCACTTGTATTAGTGTGGAAAAAACACTTTTTGCACTTGTGTTAGTGTTGAAAAACCACTTTTCGCACTTGTGTTAGTGTTGAAAAACCACTTTTCGCACTTGTGTTGGTGCAGGAAACCACTTTTGCACTTGTATTAGTGTGGAAGAAACACTTTTTGAGCTTGTGATAGTGTTGAAAAACCACTTTTCGCACTTGTGTTAGTGTTGAAAAACCACTTTTCGCACTTGTGTTGGTGCAGGAAAACCACTTTTGCACTTGTATTAGTGTGGGAAAACCACTTTTCGCACTTGTGTTAGTGTTGAAAAACCACTTTTCGCACTTGTGTTAGTGTTGAAAAACCACTTTTCGCACTTGTGTTAGTGTTGAAAAACCACATTTCGCACTTGTGTTGGTGCAGGAAACCACTTTTGCACTTGTATTAGTGTGGAAAAACCACTTTTCGCACTTGTGTTAGTGTTGAAAAACCACTTTTCGCACTTGTGTTGGTGCAGGAAACCACTTTTGCACTTGTATTAGTGTGGAAAAACCACTTTTCGCACTTGTGTTAGTGTTGAATAACCACTTTTCGCACTTGTGTTGGTGCAGGAAACCACTTTTGCACTTGTATTAGTGTGGAAAAACACTTTTTCCACTTGTGATAGTGTTGAAAAACCACTTTTCGCACTTGTGTTGTAGTGTTGAAAAACCACTTTTCGCACGTGTGTTGGTGCAGGAAACCACTTTTGCACTTGTATTAGTGTGGAAAAAACACTTTTCGCACTTGTGTTAGTGTTGAAAAACCACTTTTCGCACTTGTGTTAGTGTTGAAAAACCACTTTTCGCACTTGTGTTGGTGCAGGAAACCACTTTTGCACTTGTATTAGTGTGGAAGAAACACTTTTTGAGCTTGTGATAGTGTTGAAAAACCACTTTTCGCACTTGTGTTAGTGTTGAAAAACCACTTTTCGCACTTGTGTTGGTGCAGGAAACCACTTTTGCACTTGTATTAGTGTGGAAAAACCACTTTTCGCACTTGTGTTAGTGTTGAAAAACCACTTTTCGCACTTGTGTTAGTGTTGAAAAACCACTTTTCGCACTTGTGTTAGTGTTGAAAAACCACTTTTCGCACTTGTGTTGGTGCAGGAAACCACTTTTGCACTTGTATTAGTGTGGAAAAAACACTTTTCGCACTTGTGTTAGTGTTGAAAAACCACTTTTCGCACTCGTGTTAGTGTTGAAAAAACACTTTTCGCACTTGTGTTGGTGCAGGAATCCACTTTTGCACGTGTATTAGTGTGGAAGAAACACTTTTTGAACTTGTGATAGTGTTGAAAAACCACTTTTCGCACTTGTGTTAGTGTTGAAAAACCACTTTTCGCACTTGTGTTGGTGCAGGAAACCACTTTTGCACTTGTATTAGTGTGGAAAAACTACTTTTGCACTTGTATTAGTGTGGAAAAAACACTTTTCGCACTTGTGTTAGTGTTGAAAAAACACTTTTCGCACTTGTGTTAGTGTTGAAAAACCACTTTTCGCACTTTTGTTGGTGCAGGAAACCACTTTTGCACTTGTATTAGTGTGGAAAAAACACTTTTCGCACTTGTGTTAGTGGTCTAAAACCACTTTTTGCACTTGTGTTAGTGTTGAAAAACCACTTTTTGCACTTGTGTTGGTGCAGGAAACCACTTTTGCACTTGTATTAGTGTGGAAAAAACACTTTTCGCACTTGTGTTAGTGTTGAAAAAACACTTTTCGCATTTGTGTTAGTGTTGAAAAACCACTTTTCGCACTTGTGTTGGTGCAGGAAACCACTTTTTGCACTTGTGATAGTGTTGAAAAACCACTTTTCGCACTAGTGTTAGTGTTGACAAACCACTTTTCGCACTTGTGTTGGTGCAGGAAACCACTTTTGCACTTGTATTAGTATGGAAAAACCACTTTTCGCACTTGTGTTAGTGTTGAAAAACCACTTTTCGCACTTGTGTTAGTGTTGAAAAACCACTTTTCGCACGTGTTGGTGCAGGAAACCACTTTTGCACTTGTATTAGTGTGGAAAAACCACTTTTCGCGCTTGTGTTAGTGTTGAAAAACCACTTTTGCACTTGTATTAGTGTGGAAAAACCACTTTTCGCACTTGTGTTAGTGTTGAATAACCACTTTTCGCACTTGTGTTGGTGCAGGAAACCACTTTTGCACTTGTATTAGTGTGGAAAAACACTTTTTGCACTTGTGATAGTGTTGAAAAACCACTTTTCGCACTTGTGTTGTAGTGTTGAAAAACCACTTTTCGCACTTGTGTTGGTGCAGGAAACCACTTTTGCACTTGTATTAGTGTGGAAAAAACACTTTTTGCACTTGTGTTAGTGTTGAAAAACCACTTTTCGCACTTGTGTTAGTGTTGAAAAACCACTTTTCGCACTTGTGTTGGTGCAGGAAACCACTTTTGCACTTGTATTAGTGTGGAAGAAACACTTTTTGAGCTTGTGATAGTGTTGAAAAACCACTTTTCGCACTTGTGTTAGTGTTGAAAAACCACTTTTCGCACTTGTGTTGGTGCAGGAAAACCACTTTTGCACTTGTATTAGTGTGGGAAAATCACTTTTCGCACTTGTGTTAGTGTTGAAAAACCACTTTTCGCACTTGTGTTAGTGTTGAAAAACCACTTTTCGCACTTGTGTTAGTGTTGAAAAACCACATTTCGCACTTGTGTTGGTGCAGGAAACCACTTTTGCACTTGTATTAGTGTGGAAAAAACACTTTTCGCACTTGTGTTAGTGTTGAAAAACCACTTTTCGCACTCGTGTTAGTGTTGAAAAACCACTTTTCGCACTTGTGTTGGTGCAGGAAACCACTTTTGCACGTGTATTAGTGTGGAAGAAACACTTTTTGAACTTGTGATAGTGTTGAAAAACCACTTTTCGCACTTGTGTTAGTGTTGAAAAACCACTTTTCGCACTTGTGTTGGTGCAGGAAACCACTTTTGCACTTGTGTTGGTGCAGGAAACCACTTTTGCACTTGTATTAGTGTGGAAGAAACACTTTTTGATCTTGTGATAGTGTTGAAAAACCACTTTTCGCACTTGTGTTAGTGTTGAAAAACCACTTTTCGCACTTGTGTTGGTGCAGGAAACCACTTTTGCACTTGTATTAGTGTGGAAAAACCACTTTTGCACTTGTGTTAGTGTTGAAAAACCACTTTTCGCACTTGTGTTAGTGTTGAAAAACCACTTTTCGCACTTGTGTTGGTGCAGGAAACCACTTTTGCACTTGTATTAGTGTGGAAAAAACACTTTTCGCACTTGTGTTAGTGTTGAAAAACCACTTTTCGCACTTGTGTTAGTGTTGAAAAACCACTTTTCGCACTTGTGTTGGTGCAGGAAACCACTTTTGCACTTGTATTAGTGTGGAAAAAACACTTTTCGCACTTGTGTTAGTGTTGAAAAAACCACTTTTCGCACTTGTGTTGGTGCAGGAAACCACTTTTTGCACTTGTGATAGTGTTGAAAAACCACTTTTCGCACTAGTGTTAGTGTTGACAAACCACTTTTCGCACTTGTGTTGGTGCAGGAAACCACTTTTGCACTTGTATTAGTATGGAAAAACCACTTTTTGCACTTGTGTTAGTGTTGAAAAACCACTTTTCGCACTCGTGTTAGTGTTGAAAAACCACTTTTCGCACTTGTGTTGGTGCAGGAAACCACTTTTGCACGTGTATTAGTGTGGAAGAAACACTTTTTGAACTTGTGATAGTGTTGAAAAACCACTTTTCGCACTTGTGTTAGTGTTGAAAAACCACTTTTCGCACTTGTGTTGGTGCAGGAAACCACTTTTGCACTTGTGTTGGTGCAGGAAACCACTTTTGCACTTGTATTAGTGTGGAAGAAACACTTTTTGAACTTGTGATAGTGTTGAAAAACCACTTTTCGCACTTGTGTTAGTGTTGAAAAACCACTTTTCGCACTTGTGTTGGTGCAGGAAACCACTTTTGCACTTGTATTAGTGTGGAAAAACCACTTTTGCACTTGTGTTAGTGTTGAAAAACCACTTTTCGCACTTGTGTTAGTGTTGAAAAACCACTTTTCGCACTTGTGTTGGTGCAGGAAACCACTTTTGCACTTGTATTAGTGTGGAAAAAACACTTTTCGCACTTGTGTTAGTGTTGAAAAACCACTTTTCGCACTTGTGTTAGTGTTGAAAAACCACTTTTCGCACTTGTGTTGGTGCAGGAAACCACTTTTGCACTTGTATTAGTGTGGAAAAAACACTTTTCGCACTTGTGTTAGTTTTGAAAAAACCACTTTTCGCACTTGTGTTGGTGCAGGAAACCACTTTTTGCACTTGTGATAGTGTTGAAAAACCACTTTTCGCACTAGTGTTAGTGTTGACAAACCACTTTTCGCACTTGTGTTGGTGCAGGAAACCACTTTTGCACTTGTATTAGTATGGAAAAACCACTTTTCGCACTTGTGTTAGTGTTGAAAAACCACTTTTCGCACTTGTGTTAGTGTTGAAAAACCACTTTTCGCACTTGTTGGTGCAGGAAACCACTTTTGCACTTGTATTAGTGTGGAAAAACCACTTTTCGCGCTTGTGTTAGTGTTGAGAAACCCTTTTCGCACTTGTGTTAGTGTTGAAAAACCACTTTTCGCACTTGTGTTGGTGCAGGAAACCTCTTTTGCACTTGTATTAGTGTGGAAAATACACTTTTTGCACTTGTGATAGTGTTGAAAAAACACTTTTCGCACTTGTGTTAGTGTTGAAAAACCACTTTTCGCACTTGTGTTGGTGCAGGAAACCACTTTTGCACTTGTATTAGTGTGGAAAAACCACTTTTCGCACTTGTGTTAGTGTTGAAAAACCACTTTTCGCACTTGTGTTAGTGTTGAAAAACCACTTTTCGCACTTGTGTTAGTGTTGAAAAACCACTTTTCTTACTTGTGTTGGTGCAGGAAACCACTTTTGCACTTGTATTAGTGTGGAAAACCACTTTTCGCACTTGTCTTAGTGTTGAAAAACCACTTTTCGCACTTGTGTTGGTGAAGGAAACCACTTTTGCACTTGTATTAGTGTGGAAAATACACTTTTTGCACTTGTGATAGTGTTGAAAAACCACTTTTTGCACTTGTGTTGGAGTTGAAAACCACTTTTCACACTTGTGTTGGTGCAGGAAACCACTTTTGCACTTGTATTAGTGTGGAAAAACCACTTTTCGCACTTGTGTTAGTTTTGAAAAACCACTTTTCGCACTTGTGTTAGTGTTGAAAAACCACTTTTCGCACTTGTGTTAGTGTTGAAAAACCACTTTTCGCACTTGTGTTGGTGCAGGAAACCACTTTTGCACTTGTATTAGTGTGGAAAAAACACTTTTTGCACTTGTGTTAGTGTTGAAAAACCACTTTTCGCACTTGTGTTAGTGTTGAAAAACCACTTTTTGCACTTGTGTTGGTGCAGGAAACCACTTTTGCACTTGTATTAGTGTGGAAAAAACACATTTTGCACTTGTGATAGTGTTGAAAAACCACTTTTTGCACTTGTGTTAGTGTTGAAAAACCACTTTTCGCACTTGTGTTGGTGCAGGAAACCACTTTTGCACTTGTATTAGTGTGGAAAAACCACTTTTCGCACTTGTGTTAGTGTTGAAAAACCACTTTTCGCACTTGTGTTAGTGTTGAAAAACCACTTTTCGCACTTGTGTTGGTGCAGGAAACCACTTTTGCACTTGTATTAGTGTGGAAAAACCACTATTCGCACTTGTGTTAGTGTTGAAAAACCACTTTTCGCACTTGTGTTAGTGTTGAAAAACCACTTTTCGCACTTGTGTTGGTGCAGGAAACCACTTTTGCACTTGTATTAGTGTGTAAAAACCACTTTTCGCACTTGTGATAGTGTTGAAAAACCACTTTTTGCACTTGTGTTTGTGTTGAAAAACCACTTTTCGCACTTGTGTTGGTGCAGGAAACCACTTTTGCACTTGTATTAGTGTGGAAAAACCACTATTCGCACTTGTGTTAGTGTTGAAAAACCACTTTTCGCACTTGTGTTAGTGTTGAAAAACCACTTTTCGCACTTGTGTTGGTGCAGGAAACCACTTTTGCACTTGTATTAGTGTGGCAAAAACACTTTTTGCATTTGTGATAGTGTTGAAAAACCACTTTTCGCACTTGTGTTAGTGTTGAAAAACCACTTTTCGCACTTGTGTTGGTGCAGGAAACCACTTTTGCACTTGTATTAGTGTGGAAAAAACACTTTTCGCACTTGTGTTAGTGTTGAAAAACCACTTTTCGCACTTGTGTTAGTGTTGAAAAACCACTTTTCGCACTTGTGTTGGTGCAGGAAACCACTTTTGCACTTGTATTAGTGTGGAAGAAACACTTTTTGAACTTGTGATAGTGTTGAAAAACCACTTTTCGCACTTGTGTTAGTGTTGAAAAACCACTTTTCGCACTTCTGTTGGTGCAGGAAACCACTTTTGCACTTGTATTAGTGTGGAAAAACCACTTTTCGCACTTGTGTTAGTGTTGAAAAACCATTTTTCGCACTTTTGTTAGTGTTGAAAAACCACTTTTCGCACTTGTGTTGGTGCAGGAAACCACTTTTGCACTTGTATTAGTGTGGGAAAAACACTTTTCGCACTTGTGTTAGTGTTGAAAAACCACTTTTCGCACTTGTGTTGGTGCAGGAAACCACTTTTGCACTTGTATTAGTGTGGAAGAAACACTTTTTGAACTTGTGATAGTGTTGAAAAACCACTTTTCGCACTTGTGTTAGTGTTGAAAAACCACTTTTCGCACTTGTGTTGGTGCAGGAAACCACTTTTGCACTTGTATTAGTGTGGAAAAACCACTTTTCGCACTTGTGTTAGTGTTGAAAAACCACTTTTCGCACTTGTGTTAGTGTTGAAAAACCACTTTTCGCACTTGTGTTAGTGTTGAAAAACCACTTTTCGCACTTGTGTTGGTGCAGGAAACCACTTTTGCACGTGTATTAGTGTGGAAAAAACACTTTTCGCACTTGTGTTAGTGTTGAAAAACCACTTTTCGTACTTGTGTTAGTGTTGAAAAACCACTTTTCGCACTTGTGTTGGTGCAGGAAACCACTTTTGCACTTGTATTAGTGTGGAAAAAACACTTTTCGCACTTGTGTTAGTGTTGAAAAAACACTTTTCGCATTTGTGTTAGTGTTGAAAAACCACTTTTCGCACTTGTGTTAGTGCAGGAAACCACTTTTTGCACTTGTGATAGTGTTGAAAAACCACTTTTCGCACTAGTGTTAGTGTTGATAAACCACTTTTCGCACTTGTGTTGGTGCAGGAAACCACTTTTGCACTTGTATTAGTATGGAAAAACCACTTTTCGCACTTGTGTTAGTGTTGAAAAACCACGTTTCGCACTTGTGTTAGTGTTGAAAAACCACTTTTCGCACGTGTTGGTGCAGGAAACCACTTTTGCACTTGTATTAGTGTGGAAAAACCACTTCTCGCACTTGTGTTAGTGTTGAAAAACCACTTTTCGCACTTGTGTTAGTGTTGAAAAACCACTTTTCGCACTTGTGTTGGTGCAGGAAACCACTTTTGCACTTGTATTAGTGTGGAAAATACACTTTTTGCACTTGTGATAGTGTTGAAAAACCACTTTTCGCACTTGTGTTAGTGTTGAAAAACCACTTTTCGCACTTGTGTTGGTGCAGGAAACCACGTTTGCACTTGTATTAGTGTGGAAAAACCACTTTTCGCACTTGTGTTAGTGTTGAAAAACCACTTTTCGCACTTGTGTTCGTGTTGAAAAACCACTTTTCGCACCTGTGTTAGTGTTGAAAAACCACTTTTCACACTTGTGTTGGTGCAGGAAACCACTTTTGCACTTGTATTAGTGTGGCAAAAACACTTTTCGCACTTGTGTTAGTGTTGAAAAACCACTTTTCGCACTTGTGTTAGTTTTGAAAAAACACTTTTCGCACTTGTGTTGGTGCAGGAAACCACTTTTGCACTTGTATTAGTGTGGAAAAAACACTTTTTGCACTTGTGATAGTGTTGAAAAACCACTTTTCGCACTTGTGTTAGTGTTGAAAAACCACTTTTCGCACTTGTGTTGGTGCAGGAAACCACTTTTGCACTTGTAATAGTGTGGAAAAACCAATTTTCGCACTTGTGTTAGTGTTGAAAAACCACTTTTTGCACTTGTGTTAGTGTTGAAAAACCACTTTTCGAACTTGTGTTGGTGCAGGAAACCACTTTTGCACCTGTATTAGTGTGGAAAAAACACTTTTTGCACTTGTGATAGTGTTGAAAAACCACTTTTCGCACTTGTGTTAGTGTTGAAAAACCACTTTTCGCACTTGTGTTGGTGCAGGAAACCACTTTTGCACTTGTATTAGTGTGGAAAAACCACTTTTCGCACTTGTGATAGTGTTGAAAAACCACTTTTTGCACTTGTGTTAGTGTTGAAAAACCACTTTTCGCACTTGTGTTGGTGCAGGAAACCACTTTTGCACTTGTATTAGTGTGGAAAAACCACTATTCGCACTTGTGTTAGTGTTGAAAAACCACTTTTCGCACTTGTGTTAGTGTTGAAAAACCACTTTTCGCACTTGTGTTGGTGCAGGAAACCACTTTTGCACTTGTATTAGTGTGGCAAAAACACTTTTTGCATTTGTGATAGTGTTGAAAAACCACTTTTCGCACTTGTGTTAGTGTTGAAAAACCACTTTTCGCACTTGTGTTGGTGCAGGAAACCACTTTTGCACTTGTATTAGTGTGGAAAAAACACTTTTCGCACTTGTGTTAGTGTTGAAAAACCACTTTTCGCACTTGTGTTAGTGTTGAAAAACCACTTTTCGCACTTGTGTTGGTGCAGGAAACCACTTTTGCACTTGTATTAGTGTGGAAGAAACACTTTTTGAACTTGTGATAGTGTTGAAAAACCACTTTTCGCACTTGTGTTAGTGTTGAAAAACCACTTTTCGCACTTCTGTTGGTGCAGGAAACCACTTTTGCACTTGTATTAGTGTGGAAAAACCACTTTTCGCACTTGTGTTAGTGTTGAAAAACCATTTTTCGCACTTTTGTTAGTGTTTAAAAACCACTTTTCGCACTTGTGTTGGTGCAGGAAACCACTTTTGCACTTGTATTAGTGTGGGAAAAACACTTTTCGCACTTGTGTTAGTGTTGAAAAACCACTTTTCGCACTTGTGTTGGTGCAGGAAACCACTTTTGCACTTGTATTAGTGTGGAAGAAACACTTTTTGACCTTGTGATAGTGTTGAAAAACCACTTTTCGCACTTGTGTTAGTGTTGAAAAACCACTTTTCGCACTTGTGTTGGTGCAGGAAACCACTTTTGCACTTGTATTAGTGTGGAAAAACCACTTTTCGCACTTGTGTTATTGTTGAAAAACCACTTTTCGCACTTGTGTTAGTGTTGAAAAACCACTTTTCGCACTTGTGTTAGTGTTGAAAAACCACTTTTCGCACTTGTGTTGGTGCAGGAAACCACTTTTGCACGTGTATTAGTGTGGAAAAAACACTTTTCGCACTTGTGTTAGTGTTGAAAAACCACTTTTCGTACTTGTGTTAGTGTTGAAAAACCACTTTTCGCACTTGTGTTGGTGCAGGAAACCACTTTTGCACTTGTATTAGTGTGGAAAAAACACTTTTCGCACTTGTGTTAGTGTTGAAAAAACACTTTTCGCATTTGTGTTAGTGTTGAAAAACCACTTTTCGCACTTGTGTTAGTGCAGGAAACCACTTTTTGCACTTGTGATAGTGTTGAAAAACCACTTTTCGCACTAGTGTTAGTGTTGACAAACCACTTTTCGCACTTGTGTTGGTGCAGGAAACCACTTTTGCACTTGTATTAGTATGGAAAAACCACTTTTCGCACTTGTGTTAGTGTTGAAAAACCACGTTTCGCACTTGTGTTAGTGTTGAAAAACCACTTTTCGCACGTGTTGGTGCAGGAAACCACTTTTGCACTTGTATTAGTGTGGAAAAACCACTTCTCGCACTTGTGTTAGTGTTGAAAAACCACTTTTCGCACTTGTGTTAGTGTTGAAAAACCACTTTTCGCACTTGTGTTGGTGCAGGAAACCACTTTTGCACTTGTATTAGTGTGGAAAATACACTTTTTGCACTTGTGATAGTGTTGAAAAACCACTTTTCGCACTTGTGTTAGTGTTGAAAAACCACTTTTCGCACTTGTGTTGGTGCAGGAAACCACGTTTGCACTTGTATTAGTGTGGAAAAACCACTTTTCGCACTTGTGTTAGTGTTGAAAAACCACTTTTCGCACTTGTGTTCGTGTTGAAAAACCACTTTTCGCACCTGTGTTAGTGTTGAAAAACCACTTTTCACACTTGTGTTGGTGCAGGAAACCACTTTTGCACTTGTATTAGTGTGGCAAAAACACTTTTCGCACTTGTGTTAGTGTTGAAAAACCACTTTTCGCACTTGTGTTAGTTTTGAAAAAACACTTTTCGCACTTGTGTTGGTGCAGGAAACCACTTTTGCACTTGTATTAGTGTGGAAAAAACACTTTTTGCACTTGTGATAGTGTTGAAAAACCACTTTTCGCACTTGTGTTAGTGTTGAAAAACCACTTTTCGCACTTGTGTTGGTGCAGGAAACCACTTTTGCACTTGTAATAGTGTGGAAAAACCAATTTTCGCACTTGTGTTAGTGTTGAAAAACCACTTTTCGAACTTGTGTTGGTGCAGGAAACCACTTTTGCACCTGTATTAGTGTGGAAAAAACACTTTTTGCACTTGTGATAGTGTTGAAAAACCACTTTTCGCACTTGTGTTAGTGTTGAAAAACCACTTTTCGCACTTGTGTTGGTGGAGGAAACCACTTTTGCACTTGTATTAGTGTGGAAAAAACACTTTTCGCACTTGTGTTAGTGTTGAAAAACCACTTTTCGCACTTGTGTTAGTGTTGAAAAACCACTTTTCGCACTTGTGTTGGTGCAGGAAACCACTTTTGCACATGTATTAGTGTGGAAGAAACACTTTTTGAACTTGTGATAGTGTTGAAAAACCACTTTTTGCACTTGTGTTAATGTTGAAAAACCACTTTTCGCACTTGTGTTGGTGCAGGAAACCACTTTTGCACTTGTATTAGTGTGGAAAAACCACTTTTTGCACATGTGTTAGTGTTGAAAAACCACTTTTCGCACTTGTGTTAGTGTTGAAAAACCACTTTTCGCACTTGTGTTAGTGTTGAAAAACCATTTTTCGCACTTGTGTTGGTGCAGGAAACCACTTTTGCACTTGTATTAGTGTGGAAAAAACACTTTTTGCACTTGCGATAGTGTTGAAAAACCACTTTTCGCACTTGTGTTAGTGTTGAAAAACCACTTTTCGCACTTGTGTTAGTGTTGAAAAACCACTTTTCGCACTTGTGTTGGTGCAGGAAACCACTTTTGCACTTGTATTAGTGTGGAAAAAACACTTTTTGCATTTGTGATAGTGTTGAAAAACCACTTTTCGCACTTGTGTTAGTGTTGAAAAACCACTTTTCGCACTTGTGTTGGTGCAGGAAACCACTTTTGCACTTGTATTAGTGTGGAAAAACCACTTTTCGCACTTGTGTTAGTGTTGAAAAACCACTTTTCGCACTTGTGTTAGTGTTGAAAAACCACTTTTCGCACATGTGATAGTGTTGAAAAACCACTTTTCGCACTTGTGTTGGTGCAGGAAACTACTTTTGCACTTGTATTAGTGTGGAAAAAACACTTTTCGCACTTGTGTTAGTGTTGAAAAACCACTTTTCGCACTTGTGTTAATGTTGAAAAACGACTTTTCGCACTTGTGTTGGTGCAGGAAACCACTTTTGCACTTGTATTAGTGTGGAAAAAACACTTTTCACACTTGTGTTAGTGTTGAAAAACCACTTTTCGCACTTGTGTTAGTGTTGAAAAACCACTTTTCGCACTTGTGTTGGTGCAGGAAACCACTTTTGCACTTGTATTAGTGTGGAAAAAACACTTTTTGCACTTGTGATAGTGTTGAAAAACCACTTTTCGCACTTGTGTTAGTGTTGAAAAACCACTTTTCGCACTTGTGTTGGTGCAGGAAACCACTTTTGCACTTGTATTAGTGTGGAAAAACCACTTTTCGCACTTGTGTTAGTGTTGAAAAACCACTTTTCGCACTTGTGTTAGTGTTGAAAAACCACTTTTCGCACTTGTGTTAGTGTTGAAAAACCACTTTTCTTACTTGTGTTGGTGCAGGAAACCACTTTTGCACTTGTATTAGTGTGGAAAACCACTTTTCGCACTTGTCTTAGTGTTGAAAAACCACTTTTCGCACTTGTGTTGGTGAAGGAAACCACTTTTGCACTTGTATTAGTGTGGAAAATACACTTTTTGCACTTGTGATAGTGTTGAAAAACCACTTTTTGCACTTGTGTTGGAGTTGAAAACCACTTTTCACACTTGTGTTGGTGCAGGAAACCACTTTTGCACTTGTATTAGTGTGGAAAAACCACTTTTCGCACTTGTGTTAGTTTTGAAAAACCACTTTTCGCACTTGTGTTAGTGTTGAAAAACCACTTTTCGCACTTGTGTTAGTGTTGAAAAACCACTTTTCGCACTTGTGTTGGTGCAGGAAACCACTTTTGCACTTGTATTAGTGTGGAAAAAACACTTTTTGCACTTGTGTTAGTGTTGAAAAACCACTTTTCGCACTTGTGTTAGTGTTGAAAAACCACTTTTTGCACTTGTGTTGGTGCAGGAAACCACTTTTGCACTTGTATTAGTGTGGAAAAAACACATTTTGCACTTGTGATAGTGTTGAAAAACCACTTTTTGCACTTGTGTTAGTGTTGAAAAACCACTTTTCGCACTTGTGTTGGTGCAGGAAACCACTTTTGCACTTGTATTAGTGTGGAAAAACCACTTTTCGCACTTGTGTTAGTGTTGAAAAACCACTTTTCGCACTTGTGTTAGTGTTGAAAAACCACTTTTCGCACTTGTGTTGGTGCAGGAAACCACTTTTGCACTTGTATTAGTGTGGAAAAACCACTATTCGCACTTGTGTTAGTGTTGAAAAACCACTTTTCGCACTTGTGTTAGTGTTGAAAAACCACTTTTCGCACTTGTGTTGGTGCAGGAAACCACTTTTGCACTTGTATTAGTGTGGAAAAACCACTTTTTGCACTTGTGATAGTGTTGAAAAACCACTTTTTGCACTTGTGTTAGTGTTGAAAAACCACTTTTCGCACTTGTGTTGGTGCAGGAAACCACTTTTGCACTTGTATTAGTGTGGAAAAACCACTATTCACACTTGTGTTAGTGTTGAAAAACCACTTTTCGCACTTGTGTTAGTGTTGAAAAACCACTTTTCGCACTTGTGTTGGTGCAGGAAACCACTTTTGCACTTGTATTAGTGTGGCAAAAACACTTTTTGCATTTGTGATAGTGTTGAAAAACCACTTTTCGCACTTGTGTTAGTGTTGAAAAACCACTTTTCACACTTGTGTTGGTGCAGGAAACCACTTTTGCACTTGTATTAGTGTGGAAAAAACACTTTTCGCACTTGTGTTAGTGTTGAAAAACCACTTTTCGCACTTGTGTTAGTGTTGAAAAACCACTTTTCGCACTTGTGTTGGTGCAGGAAACCACTTTTGCACTTGTATTAGTGTGGAAGAAACACTTTTTGAACTTGTGATAGTGTTGAAAAACCACTTTTCGCACTTGTGTTAGTGTTGAAAAACCACTTTTCGCACTTCTGTTGGTGCAGGAAACCACTTTTGCACTTGTATTAGTGTGGAAAAACCACTTTTCGCACTTGTGTTAGTGTTGAAAAACCATTTTTCGCACTTTTGTTAGTGTTGAAAAACCACTTTTCGCACTTGTGTTGGTGCAGGAAACCACTTTTGCACTTGTATTAGTGTGGGAAAAACACTTTTCGAACTTGTGTTAGTGTTGAAAAACCACTTTTCGCACTTGTGTTGGTGCAGGAAACCACTTTTGCACTTGTATTAGTGTGGAAGAAACACTTTTTGAACTTGTGATAGTGTTGAAAAACCACTTTTCGCACTTGTGTTAGTGTTGAAAAACCACTTTTCGCACTTGTGTTGGTGCAGGAAACCACTTTTGCACTTGTATTAGTGTGGGAAAAACACTTTTCGAACTTGTGTTAGTGTTGAAAAACCACTTTTCGCACTTGTGTTGGTGCAGGAAACCACTTTTGCACTTGTATTAGTGTGGAAGAAACACTTTTTGAACTTGTGATAGTGTTGAAAAACCACTTTTCGCACTTGTGTTAGTGTTGAAAAACCACTTTTCGCACTTGTGTTGGTGCAGGAAACCACTTTTGCACTTGTGTTAGTGTTGAAAAACCACTTTTCGCACTTGTGTTAGTGTTGAAAAACCACTTTTCGCACTTGTGTTAGTGTTGAAAAACCACTTTTCGCACTTGTGTTGGTGCAGGAAACCACTTTTGCACGTGTATTAGTGTGGAAAAAACACTTTTCGCACTTGTGTTAGTGTTGAAAAACCACTTTTCGTACTTGTGTTAGTGTTGAAAAACCACTTTTCGCACTTGTGTTGGTGCAGGAAACCACTTTTGCACTTGTATTAGTGTGGAAAAAACACTTTTCGCACTTGTGTTAGTGTTGAAAAAACACTTTTCGCATTTGTGTTAGTGTTGAAAAACCACTTTTCGCACTTGTGTTAGTGCAGGAAACCACTTTTTGCACTTGTGATAGTGTTGAAAAACCACTTTTCGCACTAGTGTTAGTGTTGACAAACCACTTTTTGCACTTGTGTTGGTGCAGGAAACCACTTTTGCACTTGTATTAGTATGGAAAAACCACTTTTCGCACTTGTGTTAGTGTTGAAAAACCACGTTTCGCACTTGTGTTAGTGTTGAAAAACCACTTTTCGCACGTGTTGGTGCAGGAAACCACTTTTGCACTTGTATTAGTGTGGAAAAACCACTTCTCGCACTTGTGTTAGTGTTGAAAAACCACTTTTCGCACTTGTGTTAGTGTTGAAAAACCACTTTTCGCACTTGTGTTGGTGCAGGAAACCACTTTTGCACTTGTATTAGTGTGGAAAATACACTTTTTGCACTTGTGATAGTGTTGAAAAACCACTTTTCGCACTTGTGTTAGTGTTGAAAAACCACTTTTCGCACTTGTGTTGGTGCAGGAAACCACGTTTGCACTTGTATTAGTGTGGAAAAACCACTTTTCGCACTTGTGTTAGTGTTGAAAAACCACTTTTCGCACTTGTGTTCGTGTTGAAAAACCACTTTTCGCACCTGTGTTAGTGTTGAAAAACCACTTTTCACACTTGTGTTGGTGCAGGAAACCACTTTTGCACTTGTATTAGTGTGGCAAAAACACTTTTCGCACTTGTGTTAGTGTTGAAAAACCACTTTTCGCACTTGTGTTAGTTTTGAAAAAACACTTTTCGCACTTGTGTTGGTGCAGGAAACCACTTTTGCACTTGTATTAGTGTGGAAAAAACACTTTTTGCACTTGTGATAGTGTTGAAAAACCACTTTTCGCACTTGTGTTAGTGTTGAAAAACCACTTTTCGCACTTGTGTTGGTGCAGGAAACCACTTTTGCACTTGTAATAGTGTGGAAAAACCAATTTTCGCACTTGTGTTAGTGTTGAAAAACCACTTTTTGCACTTGTGTTAGTGTTGAAAAACCACTTTTCGAACTTGTGTTGGTGCAGGAAACCACTTTTGCACCTGTATTAGTGTGGAAAAAACACTTTTTGCACTTGTGATAGTGTTGAAAAACCACTTTTCGCACTTGTGTTAGTGTTGAAAAACCACTTTTCGCACTTGTGTTGGTGGAGGAAACCACTTTTGCACTTGTATTAGTGTGGAAAAAACACTTTTCGCACTTGTGTTAGTGTTGAAAAAACACTTTTCGCACTTGTGTTAGTGTTGAAAAACCACTTTTCGCACTTGTGTTGGTGCAGGAAACCACTTTTGCACATGTATTAGTGTGGAAGAAACACTTTTTGAACTTGTGATAGTGTTGAAAACCACTTTTTGCACTTGTGTTAATGTTGAAAAACCACTTTTCGCACTTGTGTTGGTGCAGGAAACCACTTTTGCACTTGTATTAGTGTGGAAAACCACTTTTCGCACATGTGTTAGTGTTGAAAAACCACTTTTCGCACTTGTGTTAGTGTTGAAAAACCACTTTTCGCACTTGTGTTAGTGTTGAAAAACCATTTTTCGCACTTGTGTTGGTGCAGGAAACCACTTTTGCACTTGTATTAGTGTGGAAAAAACACTTTTTGCACTTGCGATAGTGTTGAAAAACCACTTTTCGCACTTGTGTCAGTGTTGAAAAACCACTTTTCGCACTTGTGTTAGTGTTGAAAAACCACTTTTCGCACTTGTGTTGGTGCAGGAAACCACTTTTGCACTTGTATTAGTGTGGAAAAAACACTTTTTGCATTTGTGATAGTGTTGAAAAACCACTTTTCGCACTTGTGTTAGTGTTGAAAAACCACTTTTCGCACTTGTGTTGGTGCAGGAAACCACTTTTGCACTTGTATTAGTGTGGAAAAACCACTTTTCGCACTTGTGTTAGTGTTGAAAAACCACTTTTCGCACTTGTGTTAGTGTTGAAAAACCACTTTTCGCACATGTGATAGTGTTGAAAAACCACTTTTCGCACTTGTGTTGGTGCAGGAAACTACTTTTGCACTTGTATTAGTGTGGAAAAAACACTTTTCGCACTTGTGTTAGTGTTGAAAAACCACTTTTCGCACTTGTGTTAATGTTGAAAAACCACTTTTCGCACTTGTGTTGGTGCAGGAAACCACTTTTGCACTTGTATTAGTGTGGAAAAAACACTTTTCACACTTGTGTTAGTGTTGAAAAACCACTTTTCGCACTTGTGTTAGTGTTGAAAAACCACTTTTCGCACTTGTGTTGGTGCAGGAAACCACTTTTGCAGTTGTATTAGTGTGGAAAAAACACTTTTTGCACTTGTGATAGTGTTGAAAAACCACTTTTCGCACTTGTGTTAGTGTTGAAAAACCACTTTTCGCACTTGTGTTGGTGCAGGAAACCACTTTTGCACTTGTATTAGTGTGGAAAAACCACTTTTCGCACTTGTATTGGTGCAGGAAACCACTTTTGCACTTGTAATAGTGTGGAAAAACCAATTTTCGCACTTGTGTTAGTGTTGAAAAACCACTTTTTGCACTTGTGTTAGTGTTGAAAAACCACTTTTCGCACTTGTGTTGGTGCAGGAAACCACTTTTGCACCTGTATTAGTGTGGAAAAAACACTTTTTGCACTTGTGATAGTGTTGAAAAACCACTTTTCGCACTTGTGTTAGTGTTGAAAAACCACTTTTCGCACTTGTGTTGGTGGAGGAAACCACTTTTGCACTTGTATTAGTGTGGAAAAAACACTTTTCTCACTTGTGTTAGTGTTGAAAAACCACTTTTCGCACTTGTGTTAGTGTTGAAAAACCACTTTTCGCACTTGTGTTGGTGCAGGAAACCACTTTTGCACTTGTATTAGTGTGGAAGAAACACTTTTTGAAATTGTGATAGTGTTGAAAAACCACTTTTTGCACTTGTGTTAGTGTTGAAAAACCACTTTTCGCACTTGTGTTGGTGCAGGTAACCACTTTTGCACTTGTATTAGTGTGGAAAAACCACTTTTCGCACTTGTGTTCGTGTTGAAAAACCACTTTTCGCACTTGTGTTAGTGTTGAAAAACCACTTTTCGCACTTGTGTTAGTGTTGAAAAACCATTTTTCGCACTTGTGTTGGTGCAGGAAACAACTTTTGCACTTGTATTAGTGTGGAAAAAACACTTTTTGCACTTGCGATAGTGTTGAAAAACCACTTTTCGCACTTGTGTTAGTGTTGAAAAACCACTTTTCACACTTGTGTTAGTGTTGAAAAACCACTTTTCGCACTTGTGTTGGTGCAGGAAACCACTTTTGCACTTGTAATAGTGTGTAAAAAACACTTTTTGCATTTGTGATAGTGTTGAAAAACCACTTTTCGCACTTGTGTTAGTGTTGAAAAACCACTTTTCGCACTTGTGTTGGTGCAGGAAACCACTTTTGCACTTGTATTAGTGTGGAAAAACCACTTTTCGCACTTGTGTTAGTGTTGAAAAACCACTTTTCGCACTTGTGTTAGTGTTGAAAAACCACTTTTCGCACTTGTGTTAGTGTTGAAAAACCACTTTTCGCACTTGTGTTGGTGCAGGAAACTACTTTTGCACTTGTATTAGTGTGGAAAAAACACTTTTCGCACTTGTGGTAGTGTTGAAAAACCACTTTTCGCACTTGTGTTAGTGTTGAAAAACCACTTTTCGCACTTGTGTTGGTGCAGGAAACCACTTTTGCACTTGTATTAGTGTGGAAAAAACACTTTTCACACTTGTGTTAGTGTTGAAAAACCACTTTTCGCACTTGTGTTAGTGTTGAAAAACCACTTTTCGCACTTGTGTTGGTGCAGGAAACCACTTTTGCACTTGTAATAGTGTGGAAAAAACACTTTTTGCACTTGTGATAGTGTTGAAAAACCACTTTTCGCACTTGTGTTAGTGTTGAAAAACCACTTTTCGCACTTGTGTTGGTGCAGGAAACCACTTTTGCACTTGTATTAGTGTGGAAAAACCACTTTTCGCACTTGTGTTCGTGTTGAAAAACAACTTTTCGCACTTGTGTTAGTGTTGAAAAACCACTTTTCGCACTTGTGTTAGTTTTGAAAAACCACTTTTCGCACTTGTGTTGGTGCAGGAAACCACTTTTGCACTTATATTAGTGTGGAAAAAACACTTTTCGCACTTGTGTTAGTGTTGAAATACCACTTTTCGCACTTGTGTTAGTGTTGAAAAAACACTTTTCACACTTGTGTTGGTGCAGGAAACCACTTTTGCACTTGTATTAGTGTGGAAAAAACACTTTTTGCACTTGTTATAGTGTTGAAAAACCACTTTTCGCACTTGTGTTAGTGTTGAAAAACCACTTTACGCACTTGTGTTGGTGCAGGAAACCACTTTTGCTGTTGTATCAGTGTGGAAAAACCACTTTTCGCACTTGTGTTAGTGTTGAAAAACCACTTTTCGCACTTTAGTGTTGAAAAACCACTTTTCGCACTTGTGTTGGTGCAGGAAACGACTTTTGCACTTGTATTAGTGTGGAAAAAACACTTTTTGCACTTGTGATAGTGTTGAAAAACCACTTTTCACACTTGTGTTAGTGTTGAAAAACCACTTTTCGCACTTGTGTTTGTGCAGGAAACCACTTTTGCACTTGTATTAGTGTGGAAAAAACACTTTTCACACTTGTGTTAGTGTTGAAAAACCACTTTTCGCACTTGTGTTAGTGTTGAAAAACCACTTTTCGCACTTGTGTTGGTGCAGGAAACCACTTTTGCACTTGTAATAGTGTGGAAAAAACACTTTTTGCACTTGTGATAGTGTTGAAAAACCACTTTTCGCACTTGTGTTAGTGTTGAAAAACCACTTTTCGCACTTGTGTTGGTGCAGGAAACCACTTTTGCACTTGTATTAGTGTGGAAAAACCACTTTTCGCACTTGTGTTCGTGTTGAAAAACAACTTTTCGCACTTGTGTTAGTGTTGAAAATCCACTTTTCGCACTTGTGTTAGTTTTGAAAAACCACTTTTCGCACTTGTGTTGGTGCAGGAAACCACTTTTGCACTTATATTAGTGTGGAAAAAACACTTTTTGCACTTGTGTTAGTGTTGAAATACCACTTTTCGCACTTGTGTTAGTGTTGAAAAAACACTTTTCACACTTGTGTTGGTGCAGGAAACCACTTTTGCACTTGTATTAGTGTGGAAAAAACACTTTTTGCACTTGTTATAGTGTTGAAAAACCACTTTTCGCACTTGTGTTAGTGTTGAAAAACCACTTTACGCACTTGTGTTGGTGCAGGAAACCACTTTTGCTGTTGTATTAGTGTGGAAAAACCACTTTTCGCACTTGTGTTAGTGTTGAAAAACCACTTTTCGCACTTTAGTGTTGAAAAACCACTTTTCGCACTTGTGTTGGTGCAGGAAACGACTTTTGCACTTGTATTAGTGTGGAAAAAACACTTTTTGCACTTGTGATAGTGTTGAAAAACCACTTTTCACACTTGTGTTAGTGTTGAAAAACCACTTTTCGCACTTGTGTTTGTGCAGGAAACCACTTTTGCACTTGTATTAGTGTGGAAAAACCACTTTTCGCACTTGTGTTAGTGTTGAAAAACCACTTTTCGCACTTGTGTTGGTGCAGGATATTTAATTCAGGATATTGTAGATAATTACAATAATACAGTTGATGTATTAAACAATCGGAAAACCAAATCAAAACCATCGGAATCATTTACAAAATTAGAATATGAAAAGGAGATTAATTTGAGAAAACCCAAGTTCAAAGTTGGTGATATTGTAAGAATATACAGATGGAAAAGCCATTTTGAGAAAGGTTATTCAAAAAAATGGACTAATGAATTATTTTAAATCGTTGATGTAATGGATACAGTCCAAATTATATGATTTAAATGGAGAGGAAATCTTGGGTTCATTTTACTCACAAGAATTACAAAAAACACAGTAAGCAGATAATACCCTTGAAAACAATACACCAGGGTGTGGTATTAAAAATAATAAATAAATAATAAAATGTAATGGGGATACGTTCTTGAGATCTGTGAATCCCAAACACAGAATCTCTCAACTTTTCAGTTGGGGCTTAACTTTTGTGTGTGTGTGTGTGTGTGTAATGGGGATATGTTCTTGAGATCTGTGAAACCCAAACACAGAATCCCTCAACTTTTCAGTTGGGGCTTAACTTTTGTGTGTGTGTGTGAGTGAGTCATAATAATATACAAACCATAACCCAACCCCATCCCGAACCCAACCCCATCCCTAACCCAACCCATCCCCAACCCAACCCCATCCCTAACCCAACCCCATCCCTAACCCAACTCTAACCCAACACCATCCCTAACCCTCACATTCAAAATCCCAACCCTAACCCAACCCTAACCCAACCCCATCCCTAACCCTCACATTCAAAATCCCATCCCTAACCCAACCCCATCCCTAACCCTCACATTCAAAATCCCAACCCTAACCCAACCCTAAACATTCCCTTACCCAACCCATCCCCAACCCAACCCTAACCCAACCGCAACCCCATCCCTAACCCAACCCCATCCCTAACCCTCACATTCAAAATCCCATCCCTAACTCAACCCCATCCATAACCCTCACATTCAAAATCCCAACCCTAACCCAACCCTAAACATTCCATTACCCAACCCATCCCCAACCCAACCATAACCCAACCCCAACCCCATCCCTAACCCAACCCCATCCCTAACCCTCACATTCAAAATCCCACCCTAACCCAACCCCAACCCTAACCCTCACATTCAAAATCCCAACCCTAACCCAACCCTAAACATTCCCTTACCCAACCCATCCCCAACCCAACTATAACCCAACCCCGACCCCATCCCTAACCCAACCCCATCCCTAACCCTCACATTCAAAATCCCACCCTAACTGTTACGGACTCGACCTTAATGATTGTGGTTATGAGTATTGTGGCTGGTTCGAAGTATTCTAGATATTATGCCTATTGTGACTGAAGGGAAAGGGTTGTTGTGAGTAAAAGATTTAAAAGCACACTTGGTAAAATGTGGCCGGAAATCCGGATCGAGATCGGAAGAGGTGGAGCGAAGAAAAGGAGGTGGGAGGAGAACGAAAAGAGACGTGGTGGTTGAAGCTCCGGGCCGAGCATTCGACGTACTGGGCGAGGGAACTTTGCGTCCTTGAAGGGAAGTTCGGTCGGTAAGAAATATCGCCGGAGTGCGTGGAGCTGGTGTCGTCGGGTATTCTCCTTGAGGTTCCGGAGGATCCGGGCCTTGAGAATCCGGGTTGGAGCGAAAGCCGTCCGTCATCTTGGCCACGCGAGCACCCGGCCGTGAACCGGATTTCCTCGTGTCGGCTGGATATTATTCCCTGGTGGATTGCAGGGAACGGCTGTGCCAGAAAGGGACACGTGAGAATTATACGGAGGCTCGCGGGTGGAACCGCAACGTGTACGTCGGAGCGCAACTTTGTGAGGTTCCTCACCACCGCTGTGCTGCTGGGGGCTGGGCACATGGCCTCGGGGTCGTCTCGATCGTCCACGCCTCAATTGACCACGCCTTGACTCCCCGATCGCGGGAGGGAGCAGAGACATTGGGACTGCGCCTTGGAGGAGAGCAGAGACATTGGGGGCGGTGCCTTGAGTGGGGTTAAGGGGCTTGACAAGGATATTATCATAAGATTTGAAAGTAGGGGAGTAGTGTATATATGTTGCTTCTGGGACACTCTCATTTTCCCATTGACTTACATGTTAATTTTTCCCCTCCCTCATTGCCCCTAAACACCTCTATTTCTCTCACCCTGTTCTTTACGAACCTTCTAACCTTTTGACATGTTATCCTTATTCATTAGACCACTTAAACAATGGTCCTTCTGTGTGAACCTGTGATCCTTCTGACCTTATGGACCTTTTAACCGTTTACTCTTAATATCATCTGGTGAATCATCTTTGGCCCACTCAAACAACGACCCTACAAATATTTGTTTATGCGTGGGAAATAATTTAATTCTCTTGCCACTCTCTTCACCATCTAATATATTAACAAAAAATATGTTTGAGTTTGGTTCTTTATTAAGATATTTTAACTGAGCTAAGATAAAATGGTAAACCTCCCTCAATGTTCTTGTTTGAGCGCCTCCAGTGCCACATACCATTTTTAAATTAAAGTATATATTTTCCTGGCAACCATCAAAGTTTTCCGTCCACTCAAAAATATTTCCATCTTTTTTACCCAATTCACCGGTATTTAAATTAATTCTCTTATTTGTTTTGTAAATTTTTTTACCAGTTGTCTTTTCAATTATACCTATTTGATATTTTTCACATTCGTTATGTTTACCATTTATATACCAAGGTTGATTACACCTTCACTCTTTAGTCTGGTTGGTACTTGGTTCTATCATTTATATAATAGTAAAAAGGTGGCGGTAGCCCGTTAAAATCCCTAACCCCCCTTTTTAACTTATCACTTATATACTTATATAACCATAAGGGAGACTATCAATTCCATTTTCTAAAATAAACCTCTTATCACCAAAAGCCCCCAATGCTTTCTTATTCACCTCTTCTGAATATAATTTATGTTTATAACTTCTTATTCCATTAATCTTTCTAAACTCTTCTTTCTTTGTTGTTAAACAGTTATAATAATCCTTAAAGTTTATTGTTTCTTTAATGACATTTTTCTTTATGCCTTTTAACTTCTTATCAGTTTTTTCAACGTTATTCACAATGTACTTATAAGCATAAGCCTTAGACCTCAATCCCACAAATTCACTCATGACATTTCCTCCTAATTCATCCTTAAACTTTCCAATCACCTTTTTATTTTTAGAAGAGAACAACTCACTCTCTGGACTGTAATTACTAGTGTCATAGATATTAATGTCCTTTTTCATGTCTGAATAAACATCATCAGTATTAATTTGCAAAATAAAACTATCTGTATCCATATAAAGTAGATGAACATCATTTTGATATTTCTTCCTCAAGTTATTATAAAAGTAATCATACATTAATGACTTTGATAAATCAAGAATTGATGTTCCAATATAAATAGGTTTGTCCATTTCAATACTCTCTTTAATCAAATGGATCGCACAAAAGTTCTCAGTAAAGACCTCAGCTCTAGTAAAACTCGGTCTATTAATTAATTTTGATGCTTGTTTCCAAGATGTTGATAGTCTGATATTTTGTCTTTTTCTCACATTTTCCATGGTCTTACCAAAGACCGCATTATTCATCAATTTATAAAAGTCTTTCTCAAAATCTGTTTTTGACTCTGTTCTTCTTTGTGTATTAAAATCAATGTACCCCTTCAACCAATGACTTTGATTGAACTTTAGAACCCTATGGATCTTCTCTACTCTTAGACCTTTTGATAAATATTGTCGCAAATTTCTTTGGTGTAGAACATAATTACCTTCGCAAAAGCGGAAGGTTATGTTTTGATCGCTGTGTATTTATTTGTATGTCTGTGTGTGTGTGTGTATGTTATTCGCATAACTCAAAAAGTATTCAACCGAATTGCATGAAATTTGGTGGGATGATTGGTTATTATACGGGACACATTTGATTAGATTTTGGGAGCAATCGGGTCAAAGGTCAAGGTCAAGGTCACGAAAAGGTCAAAATCGTATTTTTGTTGTTCTGTTCCCTACACTCCCATGCCAAGTACAGAACAGTAGCTGCGGCGAAGGTATGCGCTCTACCGAGTGCCCGTTCTAGTTTTTCTTGTTATATAATGTAGTAAGTAATTTTTCTGTTGATTCACCTATATTAAATGATTGTTGATAATCACTTAACCACTCCTTCTTTGGACTTTCCTTTTCACAAGCAAATGGGAGATCTTTGTGTAGGTTATGAAGTTCCTCTGGATATTTCAAATCGACCTCAAAATAATAACCAACCTTTGAATCATCCAATTCTTTTTGTGTAGAGATACATACATCTTGTAAAACCTTTTTGTAATCTTTTTCCTTTACCCATCTAAGTTTTCCATAAGGAAGAGCCTGAGACATTGCCCAGCCATACAGGTTGTTCGCTTCATAATACATCAAGTAGGAGCTCTCTACCGATGGATCATAATTTGGAATGTACTTGTTATTTGCTTTAGCATATCTCTTTGAACAGACTTGTGAAATTCCTCCTCTCTTTGCCTTTTCAATCATCAAAAGCATATCAACATCGGTTATCAAATCCAAAGCTTGTTTTGTCATTTTTAACATCGCGCTCCAAGCCAATCCAGGAGCAGTGTAATAGTGAGCAGGATCCAATCCATATCCAGAATGACAGATTGTTCTGAAAGCCTCAAACACATCAGCCAAAAAAAGCACATCAGTTTTGAGGTACAAATCGTGATACTCACCAAGATTCTTAATGTTATATTTTTTCCAAACATTTTGTGCGTGTTCATAATCTTTATCAGATATATGACTATTATTTAATTTGTTATAGAAATTTTCTTTTAAAGGAAGTTGTGTTTCATTGAATCTCTCAAATGAGTCCATATGAAGAGTTCAGGCGCAAAAACCGATAAACGCCATTTTTGATGAAACTGAACTATGTTTACCGAAGTATATGTTTCAATACCTCCGTTTCAGTAGGCAAATCATTTTCTCCCAAAACCCGATCGCGTCCACGTATTTTAAGATACAGCCCATGTCATTTTGATGGGTTTCACCTGGAATGCACAGCAGAAAATCTTGATTTTCTCATTTCAGCAAAAATGGATATATCTGTTTTTGCATCTGAACTCTTCATATAGTCATAGGGGTAAATTCCCTTTTGTGTTAGAAAATCTTTATCTAAAAAATACTCTGAAAGACATGGAAACTCTTTTAGATTTTGAACCAAGTTAGCCAATGGACTTGCCATGAATTTAAATGTATCAAGAAATCTGATATGAGTAATAGGAGATGTGTGAATTGTTTTTGTGAATGAAATGTATTTCTGATCCGTGTTTGGAATTGCTGAGATACTTCCAGAAGTCTTTGAGAGTTCCTTGATAAATAGATGTGTATCATAATGAGCGTTGTTATGAAGAAAGACAGGAATGAAAGAGGGGAGTTGATAATTAATATTACAACTTTGATGAGCCGGACCTCTATATTTACCAGTGAGATGACAATGGTCTCTAACCTTTAGACCTTTACCAATTTTCTCCTCACAAATATGACAGACATTGTTTTTTATAAATTCTCTTTTTTCTTTACTTGTTAAGGACATTGGTTTATTGGTTTCTCTCATTATCTTGGTTAATCTAACACAGTCTTTTTCTAGTCGTTTCACAAACTCCTCTGGGGTATTTGAGCCTCTATACATCTCTAACTTGTTATATTTATCACCAACGGATGATTTGATATAATAACAAAAACCACAAGGAGTATGTTTTTGATATTTATTTGTGTATGATTCTTTTGGATCTGGAGAAGCAGTATCAATTTTTTCTAAAATACTTTCAAAATCAGCATATATAACAAATGGATGTTTTATTGTTTTCTTTTCATCTTTGAATGTGATCTTTGAGCCTTTTTTAGGCATGTTGATTACCGTTGATTTATGTTCACCACAATAATTTGAATGTTTATCTAATCTTTCTTGTGTATGGAAGAAGTTAAGACAACGCATACAAATATATATTTTATTTGTTCTTTTACATACTTGTGGTTTTATTAATTTTGTAATATCTTTGATGTATGTATAATGTGAATTTTCCTCTGAATTAAAATATAGAAGTTTAATATGAGTTTGTTTACAATTGTCAGAAAGCTTTAAAACCTGAATGTTGTTTGTTTCTGTTAGACCATAAACATTAACTGATAAATTATTCATCTTTTCAAATTTAGGAATATCATTTAAAGTCATCGGAAACTTTAGATCTTTCGTATTTAATGTATTCTCATATTTTTTATAATGAGATACTCTTTCATCATGAAAATGTGGAGGATGTAAGTGTGCTAAAATAGACCAGAGAAAACATTTATTGTCGTTATTTTTGATATTGATAACTGCTTTTCTATTTTTGATAACACTGGGTAAATCAATGTAAGAAGAAGCTTTTAGAGGATCTGATTTAAGAATATGAATGTCTATGTAACTAATTTTTCCTATATTGAATCCACTTCCTACGATTGAATTATCCACATCTTGCTCTTGTTTAATAAGTTCATCATAGACTCCTGATGTTTTAAAATCTTGATATGAAGATATAAAGTGTGGCTCAGTTCTCATGTATGGTGTATCTATAACTCCTTTATCCTTTGTCATTTCTAATTTTACCCCCATATAAAATTTAAGTGGTTTCATTTCTTTTAGTGTTTTTTCAATCAATGTTTGAACAGCAGGTTTGACTATTTCTACAGCATCAACTATAGACTTTGGTTCGGGAGGTTTGAAGTTAAAGATTCGAATCCTGATATGTCTTTTGAAAGCACCATCAGTATTTTTAATAGTAAACAATTTTGACAAGTGTTTGTTAGTTTTAAGATGGGCTTTAAACCCCTTCTTGAGGATGGTTGTTTTACAGACCTTACAATGTTTTGGTTTAGGTGGAAGAGGGGAAAGTTTGTTAAGAATGTTGTATGTATGTTTTGCGGTGAGAATATGTTGTTTATAATATTTTACTTCCTTCTCGCAAGTATCACAATAAACCATATTTATAGCGTGAGAAAACGTGGTGTTTTATATATATCACTGTGCTTAAAATAAAACACTTTTGAGCTTTACAGCTCCGTTTTATATATATCGCTGTGCTTAAACTAAAACACTTTTTCACTCAGAATCATCGAAGTCATAACTATCACATGAATACTCAGAATCATACTCAGAGTCATCAATAAAGCTACTCTCATAACTATCATTTGAGCACAAACTATTAGTATCATAACTATCATCTGTGTTCAATGAAATACTATCATCACCATCGTCCGAGTTCAATGAAATACTATCATCACTATCGTCCGAGTTCAATGAAATAGTAAAATCTTCACTGCTGTAATGACTCATATTTAATTAGCAGAAAAAACCTTTCCATCTATACCAATATACTTTCTTTCATTAACAGATTCAATCTCTACATTTTTAATATCAAAAGTTATCTTTAAATAATCTCTAACTATCATAGAACGAAATGACATTTCACCAGAAATATTAACATCATTCATTTTACTTAGATCTACACCCTTTGGATTATTAAAGTAAATACAAATTTCTCCACGAGTATTGTTGATGGTCTTATCATTCTTTTTCAAAGTATCGTGGTCAATCACTTTTTCAAGCTTTGAATAAATTGCCAGGAGTAGAGGAGAAACTTTTGTTAGATTTACTTTAATGGATGTCTTTCCAGGTATAGTTAGAGCTCTTCCTTTAAATGAAATAGAGGGGCTCATGTTATTTTCCATAACTGGTGTAGTGAAATCGTATCCGTACTGAACCCGGGTGGGGATGCTCGCTGCTCGCTGTCATTGTTGTCCCCACTACGGGCGTGACTATAAGACCCGTTGCTGTGTCAGTGCTCCGAGACTTCTCCCTTGTGACATGTTACATCGGTAGCCTCGTTAATGGTACGCCTTTATAGAATATCTAGCTTGCTTGCATTGACTGATATGAATGGCTTTATGAGATGTCGCATCGTATGCTTATTGTGTATTTCTACTTACAGGAATGATGTGATGATCTAAATGCAATTAAACCAAACCGTTGGACTAAAAGTTGTGCGGACCTGAATGGTTTTCCACAACACTTAATTGCATTTATGATCTGCTGACATGGCTGGCAACAAGACGTTGACGGTGTCCATTTTCAGCGCCGACCCACAAGCCACGGACGGAGGCTTGCAACTCAAGCACTGGCTCAAGCAACTGGAGCATCTCTTTAATGAGCCTGATACCGCTCCGACGCCTGCCGCGAAGCTGGCAATATTACACTCAAAAATCGACTACCGGGTCTACCACGCGGTCGCTCAATGCACGACGTATGATCTTACCGTCGCGGAGCTCAAGCGGCTTTATATAAAAGAAAAAAGCCCTGTGTATGCGCGTTATTTGCTGCAGACGCGACGGCAGCAACCCAACGAGCCTATGGATCATTACGCCCAGGAGCTCCGGCAGCTCATGCTGGACAGCGCCCAGCCACGGACTCCCGAGCAGGCTAAAGATGATCGACTTTTAGATGCCTTCATAGCAGGGGTCTCCTCTCAGGAACTACGTCTCAAACTCTTGGAGAAGACCGACCTGACCTTCGCTACGGCGGTTGAGCAAGCGACGGTGTATACTGAAGCGCGGATGCAATTGAACGCCTATGATCGCACGCGCCTTTTGGCGGGCACCTCACTACACGCCCGGCCGGAGAGGACCACTGACGAGGACGTGGATCTGCCTGCTGAACTCCGGGATGCTCCGGAGGATGACCCTACCCTGACAGCTGCCGTTACGACCAGCAGACCCAAGGCCTTGCGCGGGGCCGCATGTTTTTTTGTGGAGGGCCTCGTCATGCCCGAGTCGTGTGTCCGGCACGTGACGCTATTTGCCATTTGTGCTCGCTAAAGGGACATTACGCGAAAGTGTGCAAGAAATCGGCACGCGGCTCGCGGCCCTTCGACTCGCGCAGCCGCGGTCGCGCAGGCGCGGCAACCTTGAACGGGCTTGTAGCAGAACCCACGAGCCCAGCGCCTTACCCGTCTTCGAAGGGGAGGGCCCCTCGCTGCGGCCCGCTGGGCGCTCAGACAACCTTGACTGGCGCCACCGGAAAGCCACCACCGTCTCATTCTCCATCGGGGACAAAGGCCGCGTCCTTGGCCAAACCCCGAGCCACGCAAGGGAAGAAACAGCTTTCGAATACTACGGAAGCCTTTTGTCAAAGCGACCAAACGAAAAAGGCGATTTCGAATACTACTACGGAAGCCTTTTGTCAAAGCGACCAAACGAAAAAGGCGATTTCGAATACTACGGAAGCCTTTTGTCAAAGCGACCAAACGAAAAAGGCGATTTCGGCTACAACGGAAGCCTTTATCTGCCAGGAGTGTCAAAAGGCGATGTCAAATACTACTGAGGCCTTTTCTCATCGGATTTTGAATCGCGAAACACCGGAATGCTGGGGAAAGCCCTCTGATGACGATAATGGATTCCCCATGGTCAACGCAGACTCCGGCCACGATCGCAAAACTGCTGCTGGTGTAGGATCCACCCGCGAGGCTGGTCCGACCCATTCGGGGGGCTCAGTCCCGCTCCCAGCTGCCTCGTCTGGCCTGGCTCAAGCCCTTATTCCCCTTATGGTTGAGGGCCATTGTGTTCAGGCCTTGGTGGACACCGGATCTACGGATAGTTTTATCGACCAGCGACTTGTGCTCAGGCATGGATGGCGGATCGGGCGGTCTACACGACGGATCTTCATGGCATCCCAGGGACTCCGGCTTAGCACAAAAGGGGAATGCCGATTGAAACTAGTGCTAAAGGGACGGGTTTTCCCTGATGTACACCTTATGGTTTTACCCGCATTATGTGCTGATATTCTGCTAGGACACGATTTTCTTAAGCTGCATGGACGTCTGGTAATGGAGTTCGGTGGGCCTGACACTGTTGTTGTGGGGGCGGACGACGCGCTAACGGTGTGCGCCCTAGCGCAAATGGACGTCCGTCCGCTTTCGCTGTTCCCCAATCTAACCTCCGACTGTACCCCTGTCGCGGTAAAATCGAGACGCTACTCCCGCGCGGACATGCAATTCATTGCGGACGAAACGACTCAGCTCTTGAAAGACGGCATCATAGAACCTAGTAGGTCACCGTGGCGTGCCCAGGTCTTAGTGGTGCGCAGTGAGGCCCATCGCAAACGCATGGTAATCGACTATTCCCAAACGATTAACCGCTTTACACAGCTGGATGCCTACCCCCTTCCGGGGATGGACGCGCTAGTGCAACAGGTGTCCCAGTATTCGGTCTATAGTACTCTCGATCTCCGTAGTGCGTACCACCAGATCCCTATCTCTAGGGCGGATCGTATCTATACCGCTTTCGAGTCGGGGCAGCGGTTGTACCAATTTACACGATTGCCCTTTGGGGTGACGAACGGGGTCGCTTGTTTCCAGAGGGCCATGGATGACCTCGTTGCGCGGGAGCACTTAACCGATGTTTTCGTCTACCTCGATAACCTTACGGTTTGTGGATATGACCAAGGGCACCATGACGCTAATCTGAAGCGCTTCCTTGAGGTCGCGCAACGGTATCACTTAACTATGAACGAGGATAAGTGCCGATACTCCCTACGCACCATAGATCTTCTGGGGTACACCGTGACCCATGGCTCTGTCTCTCCGGATAAGGAACGTCTGCGACCTTTGCTCGACATGGCCCCTCCCTGCGATCGGGCTTCCCTGAAACGCGCCCTTGGGCTGTTCGCCCATTACTCCAAATGGGTGCAAAATTTCTCCGCGAAACTTCGCCCCCTTGTGGCCTGCGACACCTTTCCCCTGAGTTCGGCCGCATTGACGGCCTTTGAAGGACTTAAGACCGACATCGCCCGAGCCGCCGTAGCAACCATTGACGAGAGCGGCTCGTTCGTCCTCGAAAGTGACGCCTCGGATCAGGCCATCGCGGCGACCCTCTCCCAAGGGGGACGTCCCGTGGCTTTCTTTTCACGGACTCTTACCTCCGCTGAGCGGCGGCACTCGTCCGTTGAAAAGGAAGCGTATGCGATCGTCGAGTCTATTCGGCGATGGCGCCCGTACCTACTCGGGCGGAGCTTCCAAATCATCACGGACCAGCAAAGCGTTGCGTTCATGTACGACACCTTACACGCCCAGCGCATTAAGAACGAGAAAATCACTCGCTGGCGTATCGAACTCGCCGACTTCTGTTACACCATCAAATATCGCCCAGGGAAGGATAACCAGGCCGCCGATGCCTTATCGCGCCCCACTACATGTGCTGGTATCACCTCGTTGGAGGGCCTACGGGTGCTGCATGCTACTGCGGGCCATCCCGGCGTAACGCGTTTCGCTCATTTCGTGCGGAGTGGGAATCTCCCTTACTCGATTGACGATATCCGCCGTATCTGTCGCGACTGCGCTATCTGCGCGGAAATCAAACCGCGTTTCTATAACCCCCCTATGGGGACTCTGGTGAAGGCTACACGCCCGTGGGAACGCTTGGCGATGGATTTCAAGGGCCCTTTGCCGGTGTCGAGCGGCTCTCGCTATCTGCTCACTATCGTTGATGAGTACTCACGATTCCCCTTTGCTTATATGTGCGCGGACATGACTGCTGCCACGGTGATGCGTTGCTTACAGAACTTGTTTTCAATGTTCGGTTACCCGGCCTATGTCCATACCGACCGGGGTGCAGTCTTCTTGTCTCAGGAGGTGCGCGGCTATCTGCTCCAAAACAACGTTGCGTCTAGTTACACCACGCCGTATAGACCCCAGGCTAATGGGCAGATCGAACGCTTCAACGGGATTATCTGGAGGGCCGTCATGCTCCATCTCCGGACCCACGGCCGGGGCCTCGATAAATGGGCTTGGTCGCTACCTGCGGCGTTGAACTCAATCCGGGCACTCCTGAGTACGGCAACTAACCAAACTCCCCACGAGCGTCTTTTCCACCACCCCAGGAGCTCGGGGTGTATACGGTCTTTGCCCAGTTGGCTCGCTGGGCCCGGGCCGGCCTACCTTAAACGGGCAGTTCGCGCGAGCAAGTACGACCCCCTTGTGGACAAAGTGCAGATTCTCCAGGCTAATCCTGAGCATGCTCGTGTGATGACGTCTGATGGTCGTGAGACTACTGTCTCCGTTCGTCATCTTGCCCCTTGCGGGGTCGACGACCTTAGTAGGGAATCGGACGAACCAGTCGAACCCGTCTATGAGACTATGACCTCTCCCGACGCTCCCATCGCCGACAGTCCACCGACCCTCCCCCCGTCGAGACTGCCCGGGTCCGACGACTTGGCGTTACCCCCTTCATCACCCGACCCTGTTGACGCCTCTGACACCGGGGATACAGGGTTACGAGACGCCGTACCCGGGGAATTTCGAACGCGTGCTGGCAGAGAAATTCGCCGCCCGGCCCGCTACGGTTGGGCCGACTAATACTCCGCGCCCATGCTGACGCTCACTCGCTTTTAGCCACGCGGCCGTATAATTCTGACGGGGGGTGAATGTAGTGAAATCGTATCCGTACTGAACCCGGGTGGGGATGCTCGCTGCTCGCTGTCATTGTTGTCCCCACTAGGGGCGTGACTATAAGACCCGTTGCTGTGTCAGTGCTCCGAGACTTCTCCCTTGTGACATGTTACATCGGTAGCCTCGTTAATGGTACGCCTTTATAGAATATCTAGCTTGCTTGCATTGACTGATATGAATGGCTTTATGAGATGTCGCATCGTATGCTTATTGTGTATTTCTACTTACAGGAATGATGTGATGATCTAAATGCAATTAAACCAAACCGTTGGACTAAAAGTTGTGCGGACCTGAATGGTTTTCCACAACAACTGGTTTTACCCAAAAATTCCCATATTTATCTTTGTTCAATTTAACATCTTTGACATATTTTTCTATATCTTTCACCGAAGTAGAGATTGATTGAAATTTGTCTTTTGTGCTTTGAAACATTGTATTTATTAATGAATAAACTTGCATTTAGTTTAAGTAAAAATTTACCACATAAATATGATAAGTTCTGAAGGATATTTAGAATTTCCAGACTCTCCATATGATAAATTAGAGAATTGTCCGGCTTGTGATAGAGTGGGGCTTAATAATGAGGGTTCATATAAACAATGTATTTTCTGTGATTTAATTTTAATTAATGATAATAAAAAATATAAAAATATATATAACTCTTTTAAATTAGAACCAAAAATGAATTACTTTACAAGATTAATAAGAGAGATGAATGTTAAGTATTGTGATGATAATACACCATTTCTTTCAAGGGAAGAGACTATTTGTATTGAGGAAATGTATAAGGGTTTAATGATATTTATTATTCAAAATAATTTTAATGGAAATGTTAATACAAGATACTATATAAATAAAATAATGAATTATTTTGAAATTAAACCCGAACTCAGGATAAAATATAGAGTTTCTAAAATAGCTCAAAAAAAGTTAGATGACTTGTTTTCCAAATATATAAATGAATGATTTTTTACCCGTTTGGGAAAATAAGATAAAATTTAATAACCATAAAAACATTCCAAATTCATTGAGATGTCTAATAGTTGGTTCAAGCGGATGTGGAAAAACCTGTTTACTTTTAAAGATGCTCCTTGGTCCTAATTTTTTAGATTATGATAATTTAATAATTTTTACAAAGTCTAGTTTTCAACCCGAGTATCAACTACTCTCACAGGGTTTTAATGCAGGTCTTAAAAAGGAAGACATTATCGGTTTATTTAAACTTCAAAACAAACTAAATGATTATAATATTGAAGATATAATACAATTATTTTGTGATACACAGAAATCAAAATTGAAACCAAAACCCATAACTTGTATTCTCAGTGATAATACGGATGATATACCTTCACCTCAAGATTTAGATAAATCAAAAAAGAACCTCGTCATCTTTGATGATTGTGTTAATGAGAGAAACCAAACAGTAATGGATAGCTACTATACAAGAGGGAGACATTCTTCTTGTAATTGTATATATCTTAGTCAATCATATTTTCAACTCCCTCGACGCTCAATAAGAAACAATGCCAATACTTTTATTTTATTTAAGTTAAATTCAATAGATGTAAATAATTTTTGGAGAGATAATTGCTCTACGTTATGTAATAAAAAAGAATTTGAAAATTATATGAAACGCACGATTCAAAAATATAAATATATTGTTGTGAAACAAGATGAGATATTAAAGGATGTATTTTTATTTTAAACATAATTACATATATAAATGATAACTATTATTATTAATCTTGTGGGTAAATCTGCTTCAGGAAAGAACTTTCATAAATCTAAACTCTTGAATAGTAAAAATGAAAAGATTGTAATTTTTTTTTAAAACACCCTATGATTCGTTTTGTGAGTACTACAACCAGAGCAAAGCGACCAGGAGAAGTAGAAGGGAAAGATTATTACTACATTTCAATGGAGGAACATATGCGATTGAGGAACGAAGGTCAAATATTTGAGGAGGTCTCTCTTGGTTCTACAAAATATTCACATTGTAAGAGTGAGTTAAATAAAGTAAAATCTAATGGTCTTGGGATTTTAGAAACTAATCCTGAAGGAATGAGACAAATTATTAAACAATTGTGTGGTGATGGAGTTAAGATTTTATCATTCGGTTTTGATATCGATGAGAAGCCTCAACGCAAACGTATGAAAAGTAGAGATACAAGTATTAGTGAAGAAGAAATAACAACTCGTATTAATACCAATAAAGAATTTGATGAAATATTTAAAAAAAGGATTTATTTCAACACATTTACTGTAATGATGAAGAAAAGGAAAATTTTCCCATTGACCTTTACAATTCATTAAATGATATTTTTCAATACTAAATGAATACCGAAGAAAGAGCAAGAAAGTTTAAAGAACATCAAGAGTTGGTTTCAAAAGTTGTAAAGCAACAGGAAGAGATAAAGAAGAAACGGAGACAGAAACTAACTGGTGAAGAAGCCTTTGAAAGAAAACAAGAGAAATTTTTTAAACCGCTTTTAAAAACTCAACACCCTACAGTTCCCACGGTAGAATTTACTCCGAAAAAACTTCAAATGCTCAAAGATTTTAGTCAGATAACAAAACAAGAACTTGGAAAATTAGAATATAATGATGAAGAATTATTTCAGAAACTTGAGGAGGTAAATCAACCCCCTAATTATGTAGTGGAAGCTCTTCAAAACAATGAATATTTGGCAGATTCAAAAACCAGAGCAGGTCTCATTCCAAAAGAAGAACCAGGAGTGTTTCATCTTGTGGAAGAAAAGGTATTGATATTTAATGATGAATTGATGTTCTTGAGTTCTACTCAACCAAATGTTAAATTAACTCCAAGATTAATGTTTCTTCTACAAACCCCGGATTCAGCGGTTCAAAATATTTTGAGGAACCACTTGATATGGAAAGAGAGGAAGATAGGGTATATATTGAGTTGCTAAATGCACTTGATTATGGAGTTTCTGTTGCTGGTAAAAGTAAGAAGAATGAGAAGGAGAAACATATTATTGATGCTTTAAGTAAGCTTGGTTCGGGTGTTAGTTTTCTTCCAAATGACCCATCACAATTAGTTAATAGGCTATTATTGTTGTTAGGTAGTAAGAAGGCTGGAAACAACAATTGTTTTAATGAATCCTCAGCCATTTTAGATCAGTTGATGAACATGAAAATAATTAATAAATGTCAATACAAAGATATTTTATTAGATATTAAATAAGATGAGAAGCACAATTCTTAGTTTTAATTTCACAACGAGCGATTACACAGCTTCATTCCCTTACCCACTACAACTTGACCCCCTTACCTCATATGAGGCATCTTTGTTGTCAATGGAAACTTACAATACCCTGTTTAATATCACAGAGAAAAACAACAAGTTTAGTTATAATCCAGGAAGTGGATATAAAACTATAACCGTTTCACCTGGAGCTTACGAGATTTCTCAAATATCTTCAGAAGTCTCTCGCCTTATGAAAGAAAAAGGTGATGAACCAAAAAATATGGTAATAGATATTCAAAAACACACTTCAAAATCAACGATTAAGCTTAAAAATAATTATAACGTTGATTTCACGATTGAAAATTCGTTCAGAGAGCTATTGGGTTTCTCTTCAAAAAAGATTGAAACTAACGGGACGTTTTACAGTGATAATGTTATCCAAATATCCTCCGGTATAAATTCAGTATTAATTCATTGTGATTTGATTGATGGTGCTTATAAAGATGGAATAAGAACAAATACAATATTTTCATTCAGTGCATACTCAACCCCGATTGGTTATAAATTTAATATGGAACCAAAAAATCTTGTCTATTTACCTGTGTCAGGAAAAACCATATACAGAGTAAATTTTAGGATAACCGACCAAGATAATCGTATGATATCCTTTAATGATGAAATTATATCCATCAGAATTCACCTACGTGAAGTTTTTCAATAAATAAATAATAGTTATTGTGAGAAAACATGAGTTGGGAAAATATAAAATAATTACAGGGGAGGGCATGTACCTTTCACCATACTATACAAGGTATGTGGGTAGAGGATACTATAAACCTAAGAGACAACGAGGTGTAGGTCATCAATTTCGAAATAAAGGAGATGGGATAATTGATACTCTAATGGGTATTGGTTCAACCATCCTTAAACATAAAGACCTAATTGGTTCAACTGCTTCTGCCGTGGGTTCAGTTGCGGGTGCAATAAAGAGTATAAAAGATGCTCAAAAGGAGTCTCATAAATTACAAGCAATCAAAGAAATAAAAAAAGGTAAAACTCAACTATCTTCACAAGAACGACAAAAAATCATTAAAATACTTGGGTCAGGGTTTCAACGATTTTAATACTATATAAATACAAGTATGGAAGCGATTGATAGTATCTATGATTTGGATGATACAATTATCATTTCAAACTCCACAAAAAAGGAAGACTATTTTAAGGTAAATGCTATTACAGGAACAGACTGGAATTCAAACGGAACAAAAAGTTTTGAAATAAATAATCAACAAACTTACTTGAATATAGCTGATAGTTTCTTGCTGTGTAAATTTAAATTCACTAAGGCTGCGAATAATACTAATGCTACACTCGTAAATGATTTCTTCTGGAAAATGTTTGATAGTGTTCGCCTGTATATTGGAACACAAGAGGTTGAAGCGGTTGATTATGTCTCTGCTACATCTGAAATGATGAAATTTACACTATATTCGTTTGGTGATAGAATGGGTAAGGGAGCTGTTGAAGGTTTTATTCCTGATATGTCAACGGGTACAAACACAGACCCTGGTTATAGTCAAAGGAAGTCAATGTATAATGATGACGCAAAAGCTGAGAATAGTTTTACCGTAGCAGTACCTCTGAAAGGTATATTTGGATTTTGTGATTATGATAAAGTTTTGTATGGGCTTAAAATTAGATTTCAACTACAAAGGAATGATAATGTAAATAGATTGCTTTTTGGGGTTGAAAATGCTTTTGGAGAAAATAATAAATTTGTTATTAATGATTTGTGTTGGTATATCAGTGAATATACTCCTAATCTTAAAACGGAAGAGATGTTAAATAGAAGACTTAACTCAAAGAAACCGCTAAATGTATCATACCTTAAAAGAAGATGTCAACACGTTAAACTGGAACACACTACCTACACTTGGAATTTGGGTGTTCTTCAAGGAAAGCCACGATACCTCTGGCTCATTTTTTTAAAAACCAGATGGAGAGGACGGTACTAATAAGAATAATGCCCTGAGTGATAATGCTAAGGTGAAACAACTTCGGGTTTCTCTTGATGGCACATTTTATCCGCGAGATAGATTGGAAATTGATTGGGAAAAAAATGATTATGCGGAAGCCTACAAGTCCTACCAAAAGGTGTGTGAAAGTAATGGTAATAATGATCCTATTTTGGATATGGTTGCGTTTCAAAAACTTTATACAATCTATGCAATTGACCTGAGTTCTCAAAAGGAAACTATAAAGTCTAATCGAGTGGATACTTCTCTATACATTGAAAGAGGGGAGAGTGAAGAGGTTAATGCATATTGTTTGCTTTTGGAGGAAACAGAATTACAGATTAATACAGATAATGGTGTTATGATTAATATCACATAGGTTTTTTCTCATAAATAAATGGTTGGGGTATATGTTAATCAAATCAATCTTAATAAATTAACATCTTGTATTCAAAATCAAAAGCCTTGTATTATTAATGTTAATACAATTCAAAGAAAAGGAGCTGTAAGAATTGATGTTTTACTCACACACACACAAGTAAAAACACTAAATGATGTTGGATCACTTAAAATTAAAATGATGAAACCTATGTTAAAGAAATATTCAATAGACGAGTCAAGAGGAGGATTTCTCCCGTTTCTAATTCCTTTATTTGCTGGTTTAAGTGCGGCGGGAGCATTGACTGGTGGTATTTCAGCAGCGGTAAAAACTGCTAACGAAAGGAAGGCACAACTAAAAGCTCAAAAAGAATTGGAAAGACATAACAAGGAGTTGGAGAAACAAATTAGTGGAAGTGGTGTAATTGTAGATTTTGCTCAAAAACTTGAAAGTCTACCTGATAAAGCTAGATTGTTGGTTGGAGATATGCTTTCCTCTATCGCTCAAGCGGGTGTTAAACTAACTAAACGGGGTAATGGATTGTATCTTTCTCATAAATAAATGGATAAATGGTTTAAACAATTTGGAAAGAATACAACGTCAAATATAGAACTAGCTAAGTATTGTAAAACACTAAAAATTGATAATGTGGTTATTTGTATGAGAGATGAATTAATACATATAAATAAGAATACAAAGAATATTATTATGAATTTAGACACACAGAATGGTTCTCATTGGGTTTGTATTCATAATAGTCAGGATAAATATTATTTTGATAGTTATGGTATGCCACCACCTGTTGAAGTAATACAATTCTTACAGAATGGTGTTTATCAAACATTTCAAGTTCAAGAAATTAATTCTAAATGTTGTGGTCAATTATGTTTATATGTATTATTTCAATTCAACAATAATGAAAATTTTTATGATATCATTTTTAATCTAATATAAATGACTTATGTTGGAAAAGATGGTTCTATCTTTGGAAAATCCTCTCAGGATATTGATTTATCAAATTATTATACAAAGGCACAGGCTGAACGACAAAAATATAGTGTAAGTAAAAATATTAATATGAAGAATACTTATAAATTAATCAATTATCCAAACCCTACAGATGCGAATGACTTAATTAGATTTAGTGATTTATCACAATATATCTATCTATAATTCCAGTAATCTCTGTGTGTATGTGTGTGTGTATGTCTGTGTGTTTGTCTGTGACCGCTGTTTCTCGACAACCACGGGTCCGATATACTTGAAACTTGCCAGGTATATTGCTGGGGACCTGAGGATGTGCCTTTTCAAGGTTTCATATTAATCGGAGAAGTAGTTACCGAGCTATGGCGATTTATTTACCAAACTCATCACAGAACAGGTTGCGGGGTAGGCCAGCCAATCACAGAACACGTTGTTGCGTAGGCGTGGCCGATGTGAGAGCGCGTGCGCCATTACGGATAGTAATTCAATTAAAATTGCCAGATATATTGCTGGGGACCTGAGGATGTGCCTTTTCAAGGTTTCATATTAATCGGAGAAGTAGTTACCGAGCTATGGCGATTTATTTACCAAACTAATCACAGAACAGGTTGCGGGGTAGGCCAGCCAATCACAGAACACGTTGTTGCGTAGGCTATTAATGTTTTTCCTTTTCATTTTTTGAATTGAATTGATAGATTCCTTGCGATTAAATTGCAAAAAGCCAAAATACGTTGGCGCTAATTGAATAATTGGGCATTAACACTAAATGGCGAATAATCGTAACTGCGATATGCGAACTTCCGGACAGTGAAGACTTCACTTCCGGCCTTACGAAAGTGCCGACTAACTGTCTCGATTGTATCTTACCACTGTCTTATTGTTAGATCTATCTATTCTATCTTATCTATATTATACTTACCGTCTATATACTTACTGTCTATCTTATAGATAGATTGTAGATAAAGACAATGCCCCAATCGAGTCGTCGTTTACGAGAACGAAGGAACGAAGCTGCACGTCGTGCACGCGCAATGCAATCTGACGAAGAACGAGCTGCTCGCCTGACACGCGACGTTACGCGCGTGAGAAGACGTCGTGCAGCTGAAAGGGATGAAGAACGGACTGCTCGCTTGGCAGACAACACTGGACGCGTGACAAGGCGTCGTGCAGCTGAAACGGATGAAGAACGGACTGCTCGCTTGGCAGACAACACTGGACGCATGACAAGGCGTCGTGCAGAAGAAACGGATGAAGAACGCGCTGCTCGCTTGACACGCGAAGTTACGCGCGTGACAAGGCGTCGTGCAGCTGAAATGGATGAAGAACGGACTTCTCGCTTGGCAGACAACACTGGACGCGTGACAAGGCGTCGTGCAGAAGAAACGGATGAAGAACGGACTGCTCGCTTGGCAGACAACACTGGACGCATGACAAGGCGTCGTGCAGAAGAAACGGATGAAGAACGGACTGCTCGCTTGGCAGACAACACTGGACGCATGACAAGGCGTCGTGCAGAAGAAATGGATGAGGAACGGACTGCTCGCTTGGCAGACAACACTGGACGCGTGACAAGGTGTCGTGCAGAAGAAACGGATGAAGAACGGACAGCTCGCTTCGCAGACAACACTGAACGCGAGGCAAGGCGTCGTGCAGAAGAAATCCCTCACCAGCGAGAAGACCAGCAAGTAAGGGATGCCCTGCGCCATCAGGATGTACACCGTGTGAGACTAGAGCAGGCTCACCATGACAATCGCAACCTTGCTCGATACGATGATACCGATTTCTTCCGAGAGGTACTTCATGGTGAGTACAGGCACGCGTTGAGCAGGACCTCAATATTTCAATGCACTAAATGCTCGCATTGTGCTGCTTTGGTGTGGAATGAGGAGAGAAGAGGATTTTGCTGCAACCACGGCAAGGTCGATCTTATGCATGATCCTACGAATCCAAAACCCGGTTCAATTCCATCACAACCTCCAGATGCTATTAAAAACCTTTTCCTTAACCAGGACTTTGTGAAGCACGCGAAACAGTACAACAACGCGCTGGCAATGGCAAGTATCGGTGTCCGAGAGATACGTATGCCTGGCTTCAATCCTGGAGTGCGCATACAAGGTAAGGTTTACCATTACATTGGTGCTCCTCTTGCCGATCTGGGTTGTACCCCACGCTTTGCTCAGATCTACTTTCACGATCCAGCCCATGAGCTGGATTATCGTCGTGCCCACACCTCGAACAGTGGCCTGAATGAGCAGTTTTTGCTAAGAGCACAACAGGCCATTCATGAGTGCAACCCATACGTCCAGCAATTCAAATCAGCCATTGAGTATGTGGTTCATAATGATAGCGCCAATGAACTGAATATTGTGTTAACAGGTCGCACGCGGCGCCGAGACCTTCATCATGGTACCGTCAACCTTCCCTCACCAGACAGCGATGTGGCTGTTATTGCTCCAGGGGCAATGACAACAGAGCAGTTTGGAAGGCTGGCAGTCGCTGTTCACCTCAGAGGAGGAGGTTTACAGACAATAGACGCCATGCATCCCGCGTATGACCCACTATCATACATACTTCTGCTACCCTGCGGCTCTCAGGGGTACCACACTGAGTTGGCAGGGACAACGCCAACAACTTTCTACCGCTACCATCTACAAGTACGTGATCCTACTCATCACTTCAATCTACTGCTTCGTGGTGGAAAGTTGACACAGCAGTACGTATGCGACATGATGGCAAAAATTGAGTCACACCGTCTCAATTGGATTCGCTGCAACCAGAAGTCAATTAAGGCAGAAAAGTATAAGATCATCGTTGATGCGTTGAACAGTGATGCTGAGGTGCTACCTGGACGCCTCACCATTCTGCCACCGTCAATTTATGGGTCGCCACGTTGGTATGCCAAAGAGTTTCAGGATGCAATGGCTTTAGTCCGAGTCAAGGGAAAACCAGACTTTTTCCTAACATTCACCTGCAACCCAAAGTGGCCAGAAATTAATGAATCGGTTTTTGAGGGTCAGCCACCCAATGCAAGACCTGATATCATCACCCGGGTGTTTCATATGAAGGTGGAAGCACTCCTCGCAGACATCCTCAAGCATGACATCTTGGGGCATGTGGACGCTTACGTGATGGTGAAGGAAACGCAAAAGCGTCACCTTCCCCATATACACATGCTCCTGACCGTGGTACCTCGCGACAAGCCCAGAACACCAGCAGATGTCGATCGCGTGGTCTCTGCTGAGATTCCTGACAGACTCACAAATCCGGAACTACACAGTATCGTGACATCACACATGATTCACGGCCCATGTGGGGAATGGAACATCTTGAGCCCTTGCATGGCAGACCGGAAGTGCACAAAGGACTATCCCAAAGCCCTATGACAAACGACAAGCTTCTCTGATGACTCCTATCCCCTGTACAGAAGACGGGCAGAAGCAGCACCTGGTGATCCCATCATGAAGACAATACGATGCGGTGCAAACGTATTAGTTAACAATGCATGGGTTGTGCCTTACAATCCATATATTGTCCTCAGGTACGATGCTCACATCAACCTTGAGATCGTCTGTGCTGTCACCAGTGTCAAGTACCTGTACAAATACCTTGAAAAGGGCCCGGACCAGTGCCTGGTCAGACTAGAGCCTCATGAGAGGATGCGAGAGGCATTATGACATGATGAAGTGGCACGCTACGAACTAGGGCGTTACATCACCGCATCTGAGGGATACTGGCGCATATACGATTTCCCCATTCAAAGCAAGTACCCACCAGTCGAGATGCTAACACTCCATCTACAGGATGAGCAGGTGATCACGTTCAATGACGAAGGTGCCGTACAGAACGTGGCAGAGTCAGGACCCCCTGCAACAACCCTCACCGCCTTTTTCGAAGCCATGAATCTCCATCCACACATGCGTCATGTTCTATATCCAGATGTATTCCAACACTTCACCTACTTGAGGAAAAGGTTTCAATTGCGGAAGAGAAGGCTGAGTATCCAGGATAACCGTAAGGCTGATACGGTTGGGCGGCTCCCCATTATTTCCGTCAACTCACATAATGCCGAGTTGTACTATCTCCGCATGCTACTGTACCGCGTGCCTGGCCCCACATGCTTTCAGGATCTCCGTCGTGTTGGTGGTAGGGTCATGGAGACCTATCTGGCAGCCTGCATTGCATATGGCATCGTTGACAATGACCAGGAGGTGGATTCTGTTATGGAAGAGGCTGCAAATATTGCATTTGGCCCTGCAGTCCGCGAAGTATTTGCCAACATGCTCATATTCGTTCTCAGAGGCAACCACGTGCAGTTCTGGGAAAGGCACAAGTATGTGCTGTGCGAGGACTTCATGCGTGCAGCAGGTGTGAATGAACCAAATAGACGCATTGTGAGTGAAGTGCTACTAGAGCTGAGGAACAAAGTTGAGTGCCACGGCTTTTCGCTCAGTAAGACCTTTGGCCTTCCTGAGCCTGAACCAGTTCATTTCCAGTCTCGCATTCCGCGCGTCATCGAGCACGAAACAGTGCACAATATAGGAGAACTTGAGGCTCACATCGCTCAAACAGAGTGCCTTCTTAATGACGAGCAGCGCGTTGTTGTCGATAAAGTGATGAGGAGTGTGGAACACGGACATGGCTGCATGCTTGCAGTTGATGCAAGTGGTGGGACTGGGAAAACATTCACATTGTCTCATATACTCAACAAAGTGCGAGCAATGGGCAAAGTGGCTCTTGCAACTGCTGCAAGTGGTATTGCAGCTACTCTGCTGCCTAAAGGGGCCACCTTCCATAGTAGGACCAAGTGTCCTCTCATTCTCACTGATGAGTCCACTTGCAACATCAGTGAAAATGACACCACTGCAGCACTCATACGCATGACTAATCTAATGGTGGTGGATGAGGTTTCAATGATGGATCGTCGCGCATTGGAGGCAGCAGATCGAACATTCCAGTGGCTTCGGGGCTCAGAGGAACCATTTGGCGGCATCACAATGGTTTTCAGTGGTGACTGGAGGCAGATCCTTACTGTTGTGCCACACGGTAGCCGTATTGACATAGTTGGAAGGTGCTTCAAGAGCTCATACCTGTGGAGAAAAGTGCAGATACTTCGTCTCAGAGTAAACATGAGGATCATGCAGGGTGCTGGAGAACAACAGGACGAATCTGATTTTGCAAAATTCCTGCTGGATCTGGGTGAAGGGAAGATTCCTGTCAATCCAGAAGAGGGTGAATTTGCTATTGAGCTCAGGGAACCGCTCATTCTTCCAGGTGAAAAACTTCAGGATATTGTCACTTGGGTGTACGAAGACTTGCATAACAACATTAGCAACCCCAAGTGGCTATGCGAGCGTGTTATACTATGTCCGACCAATTCCGAAGTCGATCAGGTAAATGACTACATGACGACCATATTTCCAGGGGAGGAACATGTTTGCTGTAGCGTCGATACAGCGGAATCTGAGGGTGATCATTTGTATCCGCCTGAGTTCCTGAACACCCTCTGTCCATCTGGTATGCCTCCACATCGAATCTCTCTCAAGGTGGGTATGGTAATCATGCTGCTGCGAAACTTCGACCAGCAAAGCGGGCACTGCAATGGCTCAAGGTACATCATACTTCAGATCCTTCCAAATCTGTTGGTTGCAAAATCTGTGATGGGTGTCAATTCTGGACGCACATTGCTCATTCCACGTATAACCTTGAGTCCATCTGACAACATGTTCCCGTTCACTCTGCGGCGTCGGCAGTTTCCGGTACGACCCTGCTTTGCCATGACTGTGAATAAATCCCAAGGACAGTCGCTACACCATGTTGGGATCTTCTGCACAAGAGACTTCTTCAGCCATGGTCAGTTCTACGTGGCGGCCAGTAGGGTTGGCAGATCCAGCAGCCTCCGCATTCTTGCCCTGGACGAGGAAACAAAGAAGAAGCGCCGTTTCCTCAGCAATGTTGTTTATGAAGAGGTGCTAACGAGATAAAGGTGTGTACAATGTACATGTAGACAATTTTTATTATTATTTATTTATTGAAGAAAAATTGTTTCGAAAAGAATTCATCAAAAAAAGTGCACAACTTTTTTTGGCAGTCGTACACCATGTTAGGATCTCCTGGAGAAGTGCCGTTTCCTCAGCAATGTTGTTTATGAAGAGCTGCTAACGACATACAGGTGTGTACATGTGGACACTTTTTATTATTTATTTATTGATTGAAGAAAAATTGTTTCGAAAAGAATTCATCAAAAAAAATGCACAACTTATTTTGGCAGTCGCTACACCATGTTGGGATCTTCTGCCCAAGAGACTTCTTCAGCCATTGTCAGTTCTACGTGGCGGCCTGTAGGGTTGGCAGATCCAGCAGCCTCCGCATTCTTGCCCAGGACGAGGAAACAAAGAAGAAGCGCCGTTTCCTCTGCAATGTTGTTTATGAAGAGGTGCTAACGACATAAAGGTGTGTACAATGTACATGTAGACAATTTTTATTATTATTTGTTTATTGAAGAAAAATTGTTTCGAAAAGAATTCTGCTCTGTTTCAATTCTGTTTCAATTTGGTGGTATGCTTTGCAAACCTTTTTTTTTTTTAACTATTTTAAAACTAAAACAATTCGAACATGGAATACATACTGACACTGCACTTTCAGGTCTCCTACAAATCCTACCCTGTCGCCTCACCGTGGCGTAGGAGTGGCAATGGTCAATGGCATCGAATGTCATGGCTAGCAAAGACAGGGAGGTAAACTTGATTTAAATTTGGAATTTTTATATTTTTATTTTTTTTGGCAAGGAACGGGGGCACCCACGTACGGGCACGTCCTAGTATTTTTAAAGAAAACAGCACGTTTTGTTAAACAAGTAAAATTTACAACCACAACACCTGGTTATACTGACCATACACCTTTCCTCATTGAATTTAACTACCTGCTTACAATTTAATTTTATAAAGAAGGACATATAGTTAATATGCGAATTAATAAATGGGGGTACGATATGCCTGATTTAGGGTATAATTGGTCTTTTTCAATAAACATAGAAGACCTACATGATTTGAATCAGTCTCGTAAAGAAGAATATTATCCACTTGGTGAGGATATGGATTTATGTGGAAGTACAATTAATAAACAACAAATACATGGTTTTAAGAAAAGAAAAATATATGATAGTATAGCGATGGTTAGCATGACAAAGAAGGAAGGTCATGAGATAAGGATAGAAAGCCGAGGAATACAAACCGATTTGGTAGTGGGAAGATGGGGTGGTATTACCTGTCATAATATTAATCTCACATATATTTCTGATACATAAATGGCAGGAAGAAGACTACAAGAGAATTATAATTTTTGTATTCAAGGATACCTACAAGAAAAGGGTGCTCGGTATTACATACCTTATGATTTGGAGCATATACATGGGAATTTTGTCATAAAAAACTGGCCTTATACTGATATTGTTAAACCCACAAATAGAGACTTGTTTAAAGTATTAAATAAAAATGAACTTCTCAAAGTTATGAAATATAAAACTCTTTTAGAAATCGTCAACAAATCTTATTGGTATCCTATTATGAGAAAAATAATTATAGATACAAGAATATCTCAAAATCCAGATGAGTATATGTATAATATTCTTTGGGGTTTAAACTCAAGGGTAGCAAGGGATGAGGAAGGAGTTGAAGAAGAGAAGGAGAAAAGAGAGAAAAGAGAGAAGGAGGAGAGGGAACAAAGAGAGAGGGAGGAGAGGGAGATGGAAATCAGAGCGACTCAAAAAAGAGTGGATGTATTACAGCAAGAAGATCAATCTCAACTCACCGAAGAGGAAAATAAAGAAAGAATGAATGCTGTGAAAATATTGATATCAAAAATTGCTAAGATAAATGAGGAAGGAGTTAAAGAAGAGAAGGAGGAAAGAGAGAAAAAGGAGAAGGAGGAAAGGGAGAAAAAGGAGGAGGAGAGGGAGAAAAAGGAGCAAAGAGAGAGGGAGGAAAAATATAAAAAGATGGAAATCAGTGAGATTCATAAAAGATTGAGTGTATTAGAGCAAATAAATCAATCTCAACGCACCGAAGAGGAAATTAAAGAATTAACAAGAAAGAAAGAATTAATTATGAAGATAATGGTTTCAAAAATAACAACGTCAATGTCTTCAATTTCAGGGAGGAGATTTAAACGAGAAAGTGGTGAAGAAGAAGAAGAAGAAGAAGAAGGAAAATATTATGTGATTGATGATGTTGGTGTCATTGACTTTAGTTAGTTTTTATTTGTAAATAAATGGAGGAGAGAGTGAAGGCATTCCTTAGGATTCTTTATGTTTTAAAAATTAAGATAGAAATGTATATGTTAAAAACCAAAAAGGTTTTGATACTCTGTCGGAAATTTTCTGATAAATAAATATGAGTTATTGTCTCAAATGTAAAAAGAAAACTAAATCTAAAAATATCTTTTATGTTAAAGCTAAAAATAATAGAGTTTATCAAAAAGGAATATGTCAAGTGTGTGGCTCTAAAAAGTGCCAATTCATCTCACCTAAAAGAGGAGGAGATATACAAAAGTTTCTGTCAGGAAGTAAATTTACAACAACTGGAATTCCAGGGGAATTACACCTTCCAGGGTATTCTTTCTGTGGTCCAGGAACAAACCTGGATAAAAGATTAGATGAGGCTGACAATCCTAAACCTTGGTCTAAACCTACAAATAGGGTTGACGAAGTGTGTATGAAGCATGATATTGCTTATGGGAAAACCACTACGTTGACTGAAAAACATAAAGCCAACAGCGAAATGTTGTATAATTTGTCTTTGATACAAAATCCAACGTTGAGAGAGAAAATTGATAGGTTTATTGTGAGAAATTTGATAAATGCTAAATTGAAACTTGGTCTTGGTTATTCCTCAAAAAAACTATTGGGCTCTAATGATGTTATCAAGACTGAGGAGCTTTTGGCTGAAGAATTACACAAACCTATAATCACAAAGTTTAAAAGAAGGAAGGTTTATTCTAAATACACCGACCACATATGGTCCGCTGATTTAATTGAATTGAATAATGACAGGGGATACAGGTATGCTTTAACCGTTATTGATTTGAGGAGTAGATTTGCCTGGGTTGTCCCTTTAAAAAATAAAAGGGGTGATACTTTAATGTTAGCCTTTAAGCTAATATTTGATCGGGATAAAAGGAAACCAAAGAAGTTATGGACTGATGAGGGAACAGAGTTCTATAACAAAATATTCATGAAATTTCTTAAGGGGAAGGGTATTAAATTATACAGCACCTTTAATGAAGGAAAGGCAGTTGTTATTGAGCGTTTTAATCGTACTTTAAAAGAGAAATTATATAAAAAATTCACACAACTCGGTTCTCAAAAATGGGTGTATTTAATTCAGGATATTGTAGATAATTACAATAATACAGTTCATTCATCAACAAAATCAAAACCATCGGAAACATTTACAAAATTAGAATATGAAAAGGAGATTAATTTGAGAAAGCCCAAGTTTAAAGTTGGTGATATTGTAAGAATATACAAATGGAAAAGTCATTTTGAGAAAGGTTATACACAAAAATGGACTCGTGAATTATTTAAAATCATTGATGTAATGGATACAGTCCCTTGGACCTACAAATTATATGATTTAAATGGAGAAGAAATCTTGGGTTCATTTTACTCGCAAAAATTACAAAAAACACAAGTAAGCAGATAATACCCTTGATAATAATAAATAAATAAATAAAATGTAATGGGGATACGTTTTTAAATCTGTGAACCCCAAACACAGAATCCCACAACTTTTTAGTTGGGGCTTAACTTTTGTGTGTGTATAATGGGGATACGTTTTTAAATCTGTGAACCCCAAACACAGAATCCCACAACTTTTTAGTTGGGGCTTAACTTTTGTGTGTGTATAATGGGGATACGTTTTTAAATCTGTGAACCCCAAACACAGAATCCCTCAACTTTCCAGTTGGGGCTTAACTTTTGTGTGTGTATAATGGGGATACGTTTTTAAATCTGTGAACCCCAAACACAGAATCCCACAACTTTTTAGTTGGGGCTTAACTTTTGTGTGTGTGTGTATGTGTGAGTGAGTCATAATAATATACAAACCCTAACCCAACCCCAACCCTAACCCAACCCCATCCCTAACCCAACCCCATCCCTAACCCAACCCCAACCCTAACCCTCACATTCAAAATCCCAACCCTAACCCAACCCCATCCCTAACCCAAACCCATCCCTAACCCAACCCCATCCCTAACCCAACCCATCCCTAACCCAACCCCATCCCTAACCCAACCCCATCCCTAACCCAACCCCATCCCTAACCCAACCCCAACCCTAACCCTCACATTCAAAATCCCAACCCTAACCCAACCCCATCCCTAACCCAACCCCATCCCTAACCCAACCCATCCCTAACCCTCACATTCAAAATCCCAACCCTAACCCAATCCCATCCTTAACCCAACCCCAACCCTAACCCTCACATTCAAAATCCCAACCCTAACCCAACCCCATCCCTAACCCAAACCCATCCCTAACCCAACCCCATCCCTAACCCAACCCATCCCTAACCCAACACCATCCCTAACCCAACCCATCCCTAACCCAACCCCATCCCTAACCCAACCCCATCCCTAACCCAACCCATCCCTAACCCAACCCCAACCCTAACCCTCACATTCAAAATCCCAACCCTAACCCAACCCCATCCCTAACCCTCACATTCAAAATCCCACCCAAACCCTAACATAATCTTTCTTTTCTTCTTTTTTTAAATACGTATTTCTTTTTTTTTTTTTTCCTCTTCCCTCCAATTCTGTCTTTCAAGGCTTTCAAGTTTGAAGAAGTAGAAATGGGAAGAAAGAATTTTCCAGCATTTTCTTCCTCGAACTTTCTTGATATTGCTTAAATCAAGCGTCATTAAATAAAGAACATTGTTCATTGCTTTAGAATCCAAAGAGTCTCCAAGAGGAACCCCACAGGTAGAGTCTCCAAAATAAAACCAACTTTCCAAGTTCCCAAGGTATAACCACATTCCTGTTGAGCCTCCAAGATAGGTATCACATTCCGAGTCATCAAAACAAAACCCCCATTCCGAGTCTCCAAAAATATAACCATCTTTCCAAGTCCCCAAGGTAGAACCACAATTTTCAGAAATATTGGGGGTTTCCGTGATAAGTCTCACATAGTATAACTGCGGACCATCAGGGAAAACTTCCCTTTCCCAATTTTTTAGGGTTTCCGTGATAAGTCTCACATAGTATAACTGCGGACCATCAGGGAGAACTCTCCTTGCCCAATTTTTTAGGGTTTCTATGATGTGTCTCACATAGTATAACTGCGGACCATCAGAGAGAACTCTCCTTGCCCAATTTTTTAGGGTTTCTATGATGTGTCTCACATAGTATAACTGCGGACCATCAGGGAGAATTCCCATTTCACAATTTTTTAGGGTTTCTATGATGTGTCTCACATAGTATAACTGTGGACCATCAGGGAGAACTCCCCTTTCCCAATTTTCAGAAATTTGTGGGTCTCCAATGTATGACTTGTATTCTGGCTCATCAAGGTAGAACTTGTTCAGTGGGTTTTGTTTTGATAACTCACAACAAGTATCATCATGGTAAAACTCTTTTTCAGGATTTTGTGGATCTCCAAGGTATAACTCTTTGGCTGGGTCATCAAGGTAGAACTCGTTCTGGGGGTCTTGGTTGTTCAAAATGTCTTCAAACAAAAAAATAACTTCATCCCAAGTTGTGTTAAAAGCAGAATTTTGATTTCGTATCTCAGATACAATTTCCTGTGAAAGAAAATAACAATGTATTAATTTAATACAATATTTTTTATTTGTATAAATCAAGCTCTATGAATATTAAAATAAACTTTGTTAACTCTTACACGAGTCTCATCTAAAAAAAAAAAAAATTAAAATAAATAATTAAATTAATAATTAATTAAATAAATAAATAAATAAATAAATAAACAAACTTACCTCCATTGATAAGAGGTTCGAGTCCAGTTCATCAATCTGAAGGTTGAGTTCTACACAGGTAGTAGGACTCCAAGGAATAGCAAAGTTATCCCATTCCATTTCGGCATAGTAGTCCATTCTCAAGTGAAGCAGAAAGCGTGTTTGAAAAAGCCTGTGTGGTCGGTGCCTTTTATAAGGACTGGGTGTGTCATTTCCTGTGGAAATTCCCTGGGCGTGTCTTAACTGGAAATGATGTGATGGGAATTCCCTGAAAATGATGTAATGTATTACCTGGAAATGATACAATGCTAAAGAGTTTATAAAGTGGGTGGGGCTTAGCAAAAGTGGGTGGGGCTTAGCAAAAGTGGGTGGGGTTTAGCAAAAGTGGGCGGGGCTTCGCAAAAAGTGGACGGAGCTTAACAAAAGGTGGACAGAGCCTACCAAAAAGTGTGTGGCACTGGATGTGCTCAAACAAGAACATTGAGGGAGGTTTACCATTTTATCTTAGCTCAGTTAAAATATCTTAATAAAGAACCAAACTCAAACATATTTTTTGTTAATATATTAGATGGTGAAGAGAGTGGCAAGAGAATTAAATTATTTCCCACGCATAAACAAATATTTGTAGGATCGATGTTTGAGTGGGTCAAAGATGATTCACCAGATGATATTAAGAGTAAAAGGTTAAAAGGTCCATAAGGTCAGAAGGATCACAGGTTCACACAGAAGGACCATTGTTTAAGTGGTCTAATGAATAAGGATAACATGTCAAAAGGTTAGAAGGTTCGTAAAGAACAGGGTGAGAGAAATAGAGGTGTTTAGGGGCAATGAGGGAGGGGAAAAATTAACATGTAAGTCAATGGGAAAAATGAGAGTGTCACAGAAGCAACATATATACACTACTTAGGGGTGATTGCCCCATTGCTGTATGGCTTTGTGTGTGATTTACAATATAGTATGGTTTGCTTATAACTTGGTGTGGCTGCATCATGGGTTCCGCTGTTTCATTTGCTGGTTCCATTGAGGGACATTATCTGCTGGTTTCAACCAGGGATAACACATCTTTCTGCCGGGGACCCTCTCGGGGTTCAGAGGTCCACCGAGACCAGAGGAAAGGGGGGGGCATAACAGAAATTTGGGGCTCGTCCATTTGATATTCGTGGGCTCGCAATTGGGTCTGCGTCCGGGAGCTAAAAAAATTCCTAAATTTAGTCCGGGGAAGAATTCCCAAGTTTGGAACTTTTTCCAACATTCCCATTTTTTTCCAAAAACAAACAACAACAACAACAACAACAACAACAAATAATACTTTTGTTTTTGTTTGTTAGAAATTTATTGTGTGAAGGTTAACAGGTGATACCAGTAGTCACTATGGCGTTTGACGCAGAGAAGTTTACGGTGACCCCGAGTGAAGCACAGTTTTTTTTTTTTTTTTTTTTTTTTTTTTTGTATACAAGATCGAGGCTCGTGAAAGAGCTAACATTAATCACACAAAAAGACAAACCGACACACAAAACACAAAAAACAAGGGGAGCGGTAGACAAGATGGGGAGAGAGGGGGAAGGACACAAAAGAGAGGGGGAAGGACACAAACACAACATTTGAGAGCAGGGACATCGGGAGGACTTGGGGGGAGGTGGGAGAGGATTAAAACATATGAACACTGCAAGGACTCTGGGGTGAATTACCGGGGGTAGAAAAGATCAAGGTTTTCGATGGGGGAAGATAAGAGATGGTGGTGAACAGCTGTTTTAAAGACCTGGAGGGAGGAGTGGGATTGAAGGGAGTGGGGGAGTTTGTTCCAGAGGCGGGAGAAAAGGGGAATGAAAGAGTGAAGGTGAGCAGAGAGCCTAGACTTTGGCAGTTTAACCAGAAGAGGGTTGCAGGCAGATCTTGTGCGACCTGAAGGAATATTGGGGGGACAGAGCACAGAGAGAGCTGGGGGAGCAAGGCCGGAGAGGAGTCGGTAGAAGACAGAAAGACCACCAACCTGCCTGCGGTGAGTGAGTGAAAGGCCCTCGGCGTTGACTACATCGCAGGAGATTCCAATGATTCTGAAAGCTTTGGCCTCAACAGCGTGAAGCCGAGCAAGGTGTGAGGCAGGAGCACCAGCCCAGAGGGGGGAACAGTATTCCATTGAGCTGCGGATGAAAGCCTTGTATGTGGTGAGGAGCTCAGGTGTGCCAAGGAAGGACTTCGCACGACGGAGGATGCCCAGTCGGCGACTGGCTTTGGAGGCCAGCTTGGAAATGTGGTTTTCCCAAGAAAGATCATGGCAGATAGTGAGACCCAAAAGCTTGAGCGACAGAACTTCTTGGAGAGGATTGTTGAGAAAGTAGATGGGCGGGTTGTCCAGTCGGTCCTTTCGGAGAGACATTGTAAGAGTGTGAGATTTGTCAGGATTGAAAGACATGTTCCACTTGTTTGACCAGTCTGTGATTTTGTCCAGGTCTGCAGAGAGTGAGGAGGCTGCAGACTGCCGATCTGAGGGATGAGGAATGGAGCGACAGAGAGTAGAGTCGTCAGCAAAGAGATAGAGAGGATTTTCAAGAGAGTCAGAGAGATCATTGATGAAGACCAGAAAAAGCACAGGGCCCAGAACACTACCTTGGGGAACTCCAGCCTGAACAGGAAGAGGAGATGAGAGAAACCCATTCAGGGCCACACGTTGACTACGACCAGAGAGGAAGTCCGCCAGCCATGCGTGGAGATTTCCATGGATACCAAAGGAGGAGAGTTTGGAGAGCAGAGCAGGGTGCCAGACCGTATCGAAGGCACGTGAAATGTCAAGGGAGACAGCTCTAATTTCCTGTTTGGCGTTGAGGACCTCCATCCATTGTTGAGAAAGCAGAAGCAGCATGTCCAGAGTAGAGTGACCAGGTCTGAAACCAAATTGATGATCAGAGATCAAGCCATTGGAGAAGAGGAAAGATTTAATATCTGAAGCAATGATGGATTCCATGACTTTGCTGATAATTGGGAGAAGGCTGATTGGTCTGTAGTTGCTGGGATCTGTTTTTGCACCTTTTTTGTGCAAAGCGGTGATGTTGGCTGATTTCCAAGCAGATGGCAGATGACCTTGAGCAAAAGAGAGGGTGAAGAGAACAGAAAGAGGGAGTGAAAGTGCAGAAGAACATGATTTTAGGACCCGTGGGCTGATGCCGTCAGGACCAGTTGCAGAATCAGAGTCGAGGGTTGCCAGAAACTTTTCCACCTTGTCAGGAGGAAAGGACACAGAGTCCAGGAGCAGCTGGGTACGACTGGGTACGGTGGGTACAGAGAGGGATGGGTTTGGGACACAAGATTTAGAGGCAAACACAGAGTTGAGGCATTCAGCTTTTTCACGTGCGGAGTCAGCCGTTAAGCCGTTTGAGGTGAGGGAGGGGATGGAGCGGGAACAAACACCAGAAACAGATTTGACCAGACGCCACCAGGATTTGGAAGAGGGAGACAGATAAGAGAGTTCGGTCTTGAGAATGGTGAGATATTGTTTCCTGGCTCTCCTGAGGGTGGACACACACTTGTTTCGGGCTTTGTGAAAGGAAATGAGATTTCCTTCCGTTGGATTTGCTTTCCAGGAGACGAAAGCAAGTTGTTTCAGGGCAACAGCCTCACCACAAGATTCCGTGTACCATGGACGGGAGGAAGGGTATGACAACTGAAGACGAGATGGTATAAATCTGTGCATGAGAGAGAGCAATTTACTTTGAAAGAATTCCCAGGATGAGTTGATGTCAGAGGCGGTAGAGATGGGAGACCAGTCCAGATGATTGATGGCTGCTTGAAGACCGTGCCAGTTGGCCTGAGTGAAATGCCAGACTCGTCGACGCTGAGGAGGCTCTCTGAGAATGGTCAGATAGATGTCCACTTTGACAAGCACATGATCAGATGAGCCGATTGGAGCAGAAGAAGAGCAGCAGACATTTTCAGGGAAGTTTGTCATAACCAAATCCAGAAGAGAAGATGCTCCGTTGACTGAGATCCGGGTCGGGAAATTGACAGATTGTGTCAGTCCCAGTGAGTCGCAGAAGTCCTTTGCTGAAGAGCCATGGCTGGTGAGAGAGGTACCCACACCCAGCCAACTGGCATGGTGACAATTGAAATCACCACATATGAGGAAGAGAGAGTTGGGATGGGTAGATAGAAGTTGGTCCATATTATCAGACAGTGAGATGTAGATGGAGTCATCGCTGATTGGTGGACGGTACAACACACATATGAACAAAAGGTGGGAGCGAAGGGGAAGCCGTAGCCAAAGGTATTCCTGGGGGTGAGGTGGAGAGAGGGCAGTGGAGGGCGAGTGAGGAAGAGAGTTTTTTATAAAGATAGCAACCCCACCTCCAGGACGAGGCTCAGGTCTATCATACCGGAGGAGGGAGTAACCTGGGAGAGATACCAAGGCATCAGAGACATCATGAAGGTGGAAAGTTTCTGTTAAGCAGATCACATCTGGTTTGTCAGAAGCAACCTGTATGGAGAGGTCAGTCAAGTTTGAGCGAAGGCCCCGGATGTTTGAGGTCCATACCGTTAATGAAGAGGAAGGGGGAGCATCGGGTCCAGAACAGGGGGGGGGAGGGGTAGGGTAAGATGTGGAAGAGGAGGAAGAGGTAGGGAGAGCTGTTGAAGGTGTGTCAGAGATTTCAGAATAGCTTGGAGAAAGGGAAGAATGGGGCGGACAAAAGGTTTGATGGAGATTGGGTGAGGCACAGTGAGGTGTTATTTGAGGAGGGGGAAGAGCAAGGCAGAAGGTTTGGGGAGATGAAGGTGAAAGTTGGAAGGAGGAAGAAGCAGGGAGGATGCTTTGAGGAGGAGGGGTGAGAGGGGAGTCTAGGAGGGGAGGAGCGATGGAGAGTCTCGGAGGGGAGGGGTGTGGGGGGAGTTTAGGAGGGAGGGGAGGGAAGGGGCAAGGGGGGAGATTTGAAAGGGATGGGTGATGGGGAGGATCTGGAGGGGAGGGGTGAGATTGGATTTTGAAAAGTGTACGATTCATGGGAAACGAACATTTTTTGCAAAATGAGTTTGAGACCTTCGAGTCAAAAATACGTTTCAGGACACTGGAGGAGGGATGGAGTTCTGGATAGTTTAGGGAATGTAGAAAGGAGGAACTGTAAGAGATGGTATTATATATATTTTTTGGAATGAATAGATTTGGTGAGCAAGACGAAAGCATCCTTTTGTAGGAAAAGAAGAAAAGGGTGTTATAATATATGAGAGAAAATAGTTGTTCAGGGGAGAGATTATACATTTCTAACCGCGTGATCGCGAACGAAGAACGAACGAACAAAAAGAACAAATAAACGAATAAGACCTGGGAAGGAAATAGTTTTTTTGGGGTTTTTTTTTTGGTTTTTTTTGTGAGTACAGATATTAAACAAGGAGGTACGGGGTGAACGACTGGGACGAAACAGTGAACGAAAATATTTTTTCAGCGCATTCGACGAATCGCTGAGAGAAAAACAAACCACAAGGTCGGAGACGGTACGGTAGTCCAAGCCTACGAGTACTAGGCCGCAGAATACTCGATACCATTAACAGACGATTGTGTATACATGTACGAAAAATTAGCACCGAAAATTTTCCAAAAGATACGCTATAGGTACATACACCGAAAGATAGATACAGTCTCGACAAAAACACGATTGAGAAATATCACTTAGCTTCGAAAGCGTGAGCGCATGGAGCAGCTTCGAAAAGACGTGCCCTCGCCGTGATCTCAAGCGTTAGTAAAAGTAAAAGTAAAAGATCTCAAGCGTCAGTTCAGAGCGTTAGTAAAATCGGACCTCTGGAAATTGGCCAAACATTTTAGCTTGGAGGTCCGAACTAATATGAAGAAGGCAGAGTTGCAGACAGTGGTGATACAATCTATGGTGGGATTAAAAGCATGGGAAGAGGTAGCCTGGGATTGGTTACCAGAAGAACAATAAAATGTGGAGCTCCGGAAACTGGAGATGCAATTACGGAGCCAGGAAAGAGAAACAGCACTGGAAAGAGAACTCCAGGAAAGGTTAGAAGACAAAAAAACAGAGGAAAGGAGAGTGGAAAGAGAACTCCAGGAAAGGTTAGAAGACAAAAAAACAGAGGAAAGGAGAGTGGAAAGAGAGGAAAGGAGAGTGGAAAGAGAGGAAAGGAGAGTGGAAAGAGAGGAAAGGAGAGTGGAAAGAGACCTCGAAGCAGAGGAGAGAAGAGCCGAAAGGGAGTTAAAGGACCGTGAATTGGCGCGTCTGCAGGAAATTAAAGTCAAGGAGCTGGAGTTAATGAGAGAACGGGGAGAGGTACCATCCCTGCTGACTGGTTCGACACCGAGTCACAACACCTGGGATGTTGGCAGACATGTGAGGCTGGTCCCACCCTTCAATGAGAAGGAGGTAGCTAAGTTCTTTCCACACTTTGAGAAAGTGGCTCGACAGTTAAACTGGCCTGAGGAGTACTGGTCCATACTAGTGCAAAGTGTTCTGGTGGGTAAAGCTCAAGAGATTTATTCGGCTGTACAGATTGACCAGTGTGCAGATTATGAGGTATTGCAGAAACACATTCTCAAAGCCTATGAATTGGTCCCGGAAGCTTACAGGCAGAAATTCCGAAATGCCAGGAGGAGGGAGAGTGAGACCCACGTGGAGTTTGCCAGATTGAAAGAAACCATGTTTGATAGGTGGTGCGATTCGAAAGGAGTTGGGAAAGACTTCGAACTATTGCGACAATTGATCCTGGTGGAGGAATTCCAACAGTGTGTCCACGAGGACATTAAAATACACCTGGAGGAAAGGAAAGTACCAAAGTTGTATGAGGCAGCAACCATGGCAGATGACTATGCCTTAACCCACAGGATGGGGTTCCGCAACCCCAACTTCTCGCCTAGACTTAGCCAGGGGAGCTATGGTACGGCAGGGGCGGAGAACGAAAATTCATGGGGGCGGCATCGAGAGGAAGACCACTCTGATATCACGACTTCTAGAGGTCAGAAGTCAACGGTTTCAAGGAAGACGTATCCTCCGTGGGCCTCGAGGCAGACCACGAGGTTCTCCTCCGGGCATACTTGCGCTTTTTGCCATAAACCAGGACACTTGATGTCCCACTGTCATGCTTTGGGAAAGGAAAATCAGGAGCGGAGTCCGACTAGTACAACTCCGAATGCGATGGCAAACGTGAGAAATCGCCCGCAGAAGAGTTACCAACCATTTATTTATGAGGGGTTTGTGTCACTGGAGGGAGACTTGACTAACCCAAGACCTGTTAGGGTATTGAGGGACACAGGAGCACATCAATCCTTAATGCTTGAAGGCATTTTGCCATTGTCGGAGAGTACAGCAACTGGTGATAGTGTTCGGTTACAAGGGATCGGTGGCTGGGTTAGCACTCCCCTTCATGTCATCAATCTAGAGTCTGATTTGGTGTCAGGACCGGTCACCGTGGAGTTACAAGCCACTCTTCCTGTAGAGGGAGTATCAGTTGTGGTTGGGAATGATGTGGCTGGGGGTCAAGTTTCTAGTAACCTGATGGTTGTGAAAAAGTCCGATATGGGAAATAACACCACACCAGTCAGGGATGGAGGCAAAGTTGGCAAGCTTTTTGTCGGTGGACTGAACTTCAAAACAAAGGAAGAGGTTCTGGAGTCTACCTTCAACAAATATGGACCGCTTTTGGAAGTGCTGCTGATAAAAGACAGGGAGAGCCAAAAGTCAAGAGGGTTTGGCTTTGTCACATTTGAAAACTCAAAGGACGCCAGAAATGCAGAAAAGGATCTGAATAACCAGGAGATGGAGGGTCGGACCATAACAGTAGGGAAGGCATTTCGTCTGCGTCGAGGGGGCTACAGAAGAGGACAACTTGGCGGTAGTGTTGGTGGTGGCCGCAGCCGATATTGCTATGGAGGCTTCCAGAGTTACGGCAGCTCCCGAAAGGACGACTATCCGGGTAGCGGCTGAGAAGGAGACCGTTATTCACATGACTACAGTGACAGGTGGTCCAACCGTAAATCTTAGGGAAGTTAGAAAGAGGTGAAGCACTGAATGCTGCGGAGCAGCCTAGCCAAAATTCCTACACGGATCAACCGTGAACCAGGAAAGGTTCAACGTTACTACGTTCCTAAAGTTCCTAAAGGTTCTTTCCTAAAGGTTCCTAAAGGCGTCCAGGTAGTGAACTTTCCTACACGGATTAACCGTGAACGCCATGTTCCTAAAGGCATCCATGTAGTAAATGTTCCTGCATGGCCTAACCGTGAACTTCATGTTCCTAAAGGCGTCCATGTAGGGAATACTCAGCTCGGCCTCCCGGGGAAAAAGTGCTATCAGGAGGCAATATGTGGTTTCTTGACAAGTTGGCCTGCAAAGAAAGTTTTCGCTGTGGTCAAACCTTCTTTCCTGAAGGGGGGAAGTGTTACGGACTCGGCCTTAACGATTGTGGTTATGAGTATTGTGGCTGGTTCGAAATATTCTAGATATTATGCCTATTGTGACCTAAGGGAAAGGGTTGTTGTGAGTAAAAGATTTTAAAGCGCTCTTGGTAAAATGTGGCCGGAAATCCGGGTTGAGACCGGAAGAGGTGGAGCGAAGAAAAGGAGGTGGGAGGAGAACGAAAAGAGACATGGTGGTTGAAGCTCCGGGCCGAGCGTTCGACGTACTGGGCGAGGGAACTTTGCGTCCTTGAAGGGAAGTTCGGTCGATAAGAAATATCGCCGGAGTGCATGAAGCCGGTGTCGTTGGGTATTCTCCTTGAGGTTCCGGAGGATCCAGGCCTTGAGAATCTGGGTTGGAGTGAAAGCCGTCCAGCATCTTGGCCATGCGAGCACCCGGCTGTGAACCGGCTTTCATCGTGTCGGCTGGACATTATTCCCTGGTGGATTGCCGGGAATGGCTGTGCCAGAAAGGGACACGTGAGAATTATACGGAGGCTCGCGGGTGGAACCGCAACGTGTACACCGGAGCGCATCTTTGTGAGGTTCCTCACCACTGCTGTTCTGCTGGGGGCTGAGCAAGTGACCTCGGAGTCGTCTCGCTCATCCACGCCTCAATTGACCACCGGGCCTTGACTCCCCGATCGCGGGAGGGAGCAGAGACATTGGGACTGTGCCTTGGAGGAGAGCAGAGACATTGGGGGAGGTGCCGTGAGTGGGGTTAAGGGGCTTGACAAGGATATTATCATAAGATTTGAAAGTAGGGGTGATTGCCCCATTGCTGTATGGTTTTGTGTGTGATTTACAATATAGTATGGTTTGCTTATAACTTGGTGTGGTTGCATCATGGGTTCGGCTGCTTCATTTGCTGGTTCCATTGAGGGACGTTATCTGCTGGGTTTCAACCAGGGATAACACATCTTTCTGCCGGGGACCCTCTCGGGGTTCAGAGGTCCACCGAGACCAGAGGAAAGGAGGGGGCGTAACACTAACCCAACCCCATCCCTAACCCAACCCCATCCCTAACCCAAACTCAACCCAACCCAACGTCAACCCTAACCCTCACATTCAAAATCCTAATCCTAACATAATCTTTTTCTTTTCCTTTTTTAAAATACGTATTTCATTTTATTTTTTTTCCTCTTCCCCTTCCAATTCTGTCTTTCAAGGCTTTTAAGTTTGAAGAAGTAGAAATGAGAAGAAAGACTTTTCCAGCATTTTCTTCCTCGAACTTTCTTGATATTGCTTAAATCAAGCGTCATTAAACAAAGAACATTGTTCATTGCTTTAGAATTCAAAGAGTCTCCAAGATGGACCCCACAGGTAGAGTCTCCAAAATAAAACCAACTTTCCCAGTTCCCAAGGTATAACCACATTCCTGTTGAGCCTCCAAGATAGGTATCACATTCCGAGTCATCCAAACAAAACCCCCATTCCGAGTCTCCAAAAATATAACCATCTTTCCAAGTCTCCAAGGTAGAACCACAATTTTCAGAAATATTGGGGGTTTCTGTGATGAGTCTCACATAGTATAACTGCGGACCTTCAGGGAGAACTCTCCTTTCCCAATTTTTTAGGGTTTCTGTGATGAGTCTCACATAGTATAACTGCAGACCATCAGGGAGAATTCCCGTTTCCCAATTTTTCGGGTTTCTGTGATGAGTCTCACATAGTATAACTGCGGACCATCAGGGAGAACTCCCGTTTCCCAATTTTCATAAATTTGTGGGTCTCCAATGTATAACTTGTATTCTGGCTCATCAAGGTAGAACTTGTTCAGTGGGTTTTGTTTTGATAACTCACAATAAGTATCATCATGGTAAAACTCTTTTTCAGGATTTTGTGGATCTCCAAGGTATAACTCTTTGCCTGGGTCATCAAGGTAGAACTCGTTCTGGGGGTCTTGGTTGTTCAAAATGTCTTCAAACAAAAAATAACTTCATCCCAAGTTGTGTTAAAAGCAGAATTTTCATTTTGTATCTCAGATACAATTTCCTGTGAGAAAATAACAATGTATTAATTTAATACAATATTTTTATTTGTATAAATCAAGCTGTATGAATATGAAAATAAACTTTGTTAACTCTTACACGAGTCTCATCTAAAAAAAAAAAAAAACATTTAATTAATTAAATAATTAAATAAATAAATAAATAAATAAACAAACTTACCTCTATTGATAAGAGTTCGAGTCCAGTTCATCAATCTGAAGGTTGAGCTCCACACAGGTAGTAGGACTCCAAGGAATAGCAAAGTTATCCCATTCCATTTCGGCACAGTAGTCCATTCTCCAGAGAAGCAGAAAGCGTGTTTTAAAAAGCCTATGTGGTCGGTGCCTTTTATAAGAAGGGCTGGGTGTGTGCCATTTCCTGTGGAAATTCCCTGGGCAAACCTGGGCATGTCTTAACTGGAAATGATGTAATGTCTTAACTGAAAATGATACAATGCTGGAGAGTTTATAAAGTGGGTGGGACTTAACAAAGTGGGTGGGGTTTAGCAAAAGTGGATGGGGTTCATCAAAAAGTGGGCGGGGCTTAGCAAAAAGTGGGCGGAGCTTAACAAAAAGTGGGCGGGCTCACCAAAAAGTGGGCAGAGCCTACCAAAATGGTCTGTTGCACTGGAGGCACTCAAACAAGAACATTGTGGGAGGTTTATCATTTTATCTTTAGCTCAGTTAAAATATCTTGATGAAGAACCAAACTCAAACATCTTCTTTGTTAATATATTAGATGGTGATGGGAGTGGTAAGAGAAGTAAATTATTTCCTATGCATAAACAAATATTTGTAGGATCATTGTTTGAGTGGTCTACTAGACAACAATGATCATTGATAGTAAGAGTAAAAGGTCCATAAGGCCAAGGGGGGCAGGAATAGAGGTGTTAAGGGAAAATGAAGAAAAGTAAGGGTGAGGGGAAAATTAACATGTAAGTGAATGTAGAAATAGGGGTGGTCCATGAACAATATTTTTCCTCTACTGGGCCTACTTGCACTTTTTGCAAGAAACCTGGGCATTTGATGTCCCAATGTTACGCCCTCAAAAGGAAAAATCAGGAGCAGAGTCAAACTAGTGCAACTCTGAATGCATTGGCAAATGCGAGAAATCGTCCTTGGAGGACAGTGCCTTGTGAAGGTTCCCATGCCAAAGTTACGGCATCACAGAACGACCTTGTTCAAGAGGGTTACAAACCTTTTATTTCAGAGGGGTTTGTGTCACTGGATGGAGACTTAACGAACCAGAGACCTGTTAGGGTATTGAGGGACACAGGAGCACATCAATCTTTGATGCATGAGGGAATTTTGCCATTGTCAGAGAAGACTACAACTGGTGTTAGTGTTCTTTTACAGGGGGTTGGTGGCTATGTTAAAGCTCCACTTCATGTCATCCATTTTAAGTCTGATTTGGTGTCAGGACCGGTCACCATAGGTTTACAAGCCACTCTTCCTGTAAAGGGAATCTCTTTTGTTATCGGGAATGATTTGGCCAGTGGTCGAGTTTCTGGTGATCCGATGTTTGTTGAAAAGCCTAGTATGGAAAATAACACCGCACAGTTAGAGCAGGAGATTCCGGATATCTTTCCATCCTGTGCCGCGACTCGTGCTATGGGTAGGAAGCGCTCTGAAGAGAAGGAGAAGGTACTGACATCACGCTTTGCACAGTCACTTCTTATCGAGTAACCTGAAACTAAGTGTCAGCACACACAAGTCATGGATGGAGGCAATGTTGGCAAGCTCTTTGTAGGTGGACTGAACTTTGACATAAGTGAAGATGTTCTGGACTCTATCTTTGGCAAATATGGACCACTCTTGGAAGTGCTGCTGATAAAAGACAGGGAGACGCAAAAGTCGAGAGGGTTTGGCTTTGTCATGTTTGAAAACACAAAGGACGCCAAAGATGCAGAAAAGGCTTTGAATGGCAAGGATTTGGATGGTCGGACCATAAAAGTAGAGAAGTGAGGCCATGGGCGTCGAGGGGGCTACAGAGAAGGAAAACGTGGAGGTAGTTTCAGGGGTGGCTATGGCTCCCGGGGTGGGAGTAGTAGTTTTGGTGGTGGCCGCAGTCGTGATTACTATGGAGGCTCCCAGCAGTAGCAGCGTAGTTTTGGCAACTCTCGATGGGATGACTATTACGGTGGTAGCTGAGATGGGGACCGCTACTCACATGACTAGAGCACCCGACTCTACAACCGTGATTATGATTTTTATGATCAAGAGAAGAGTTGGAAGCACTGAGTGCTCAGGAGCAGCCGAGCCAAGATTCCTACATGGATTAACCCGTGAACTCCACGTACCTAAATGCATCCATGCAGTGAATACTTCCAGGCCTCACTACCCAACCACCATGAAACCTGGCTCTCAGCTCGGCCTCCTTCAAAAAGTGCTATAGATTTGTTTTGCTTTGGATTTTTGATCACAACTCCTTAACCTTCATTCAAAAAAATGAAAAATAAAAATCAGAGGTTGATGAGATGGAGTTTGGTTTTGCAGGAGTTCAACTTGGAAATGGAGCATGTAAAGGGCAGGGACAATGTCGTTGCTGATGCTTTGTCCAGAGTGAACTAACTTTGGAAATTTCTGTAGGTTGTTTGGAAGTTTTGTTGCTTTATTTTGGGGAATATTAATTATTGTTGCTCACGTGAATTGATAATTTGGGTGTGAGTTTTACTTTTGTTTGTTAAAAGAGTTTTTGCCTGCAAAGAAAGTTTTCACTATGTTCAAACTTTCTTTCTTGAGGGGGTGGGGGGGTGGGGTGGGGGGCGAAGTGTTACGGATTCGTCACTTCCATTGTTGTGGTTTTCATCCACTGTAAACATTTTTGATCCCATGTACTATTATTGTTGTCATTTAAGGGAGATAGAGATTACTATTTTCAAAAGTAAAAAAGTTCATGTTTTAAATGAAACCGGAACCGGACGACGACGAAGAGGAAGAGGAGGAAGAGAAGGCGGAGCGAGTGAGTCGGACAAGAAGCCGAGCTGCTTCGACATCTGGAGCGAACGATTGGCAATCGGAGGTCACAAGTGAACTTCGGGTTTCCCGGGAAAGGGATTCCAGCGACAGAGTTGTTATCGCTGTGACAGATAAACCTGCATGACAGGTTTTGCGGTTGATTCCGAGGAGAGTCATCGGAGTGCCGTTACGCCATGAGGGCCGGCCATCGTCCATTTTACCTCGCGCAGGATTTGCGCATCGCTCAAGGTTTTTCACTTCGCTTCAACCATTTTCACCACATTCAGACGTTAATCTGGTGTGCGTTTGTAACGTGGCTGTTGAGTGGGAAATTTGCGGTTCGCCGAGTGGGAGCAGAAGAATGTCCATACCCGAGGGTGTGATTTCCCGGTCGCCTTGAGGGTGCCTTTGCGCAGCTTTGGCAGCGGGACAGTGACTGTCATCCTAACGGGATTCTGGTCTCGATTGGACATCGTTCTGACGATCACTGGAGCGGATTGACTTTGGCTTGATGCCGGATTAGAGACATTGGGGAATGTTCTTCTTTTCGCTCACTTGGAGCACAGTGAGTTATATTGTACGAACCTGATGGTACCATCATAGGAAATATATATTGGTTGTACAATTGATTACTATTGTTGTTGTATTGTTATTCTTGTGTGATCTTATTACAATACTTGTTTGTTGGTAACAATTGTTGTGGTTTCACCATTGATTTTTGACATACAGAATAACACATCTTTCTGCCGTGACTCCTCTCGGGGCTCGGAGGTACACCGTGACCGGGGTTTGGGGAGGCCCACGTAACACAATACATTTATCAAATAAACACATCCATGAAATCATCACATCCGCCAAACTTACACATCCGCCAAAGCATACATCTACCAAACAAATACATCAGCCAAACTAACACATGCCCCAAACCATCACACCAGCCAAAGTGACACATCCACCAAACTAACACATCCACCAAACCAATACATCCACCAAACCAATACATCCGCCAAACTAACACAGCCGCCAAACCAACACATGTTGGTTCAAACCACCATGTAATAAGAAATGAATGTGGTTGTGGTTATTATTAGCTATGGTTACAGTTGATGTGGGAGTGGGGGGTGTGGTGTTCAGCGGGATGTGTGTGGGGTGGTCGTGGGTATTGTTATATTGGGTGACGGTTGATGGGGGATTGTGGGGGAAAGGTGTGGGGTGGTCGTGGGTGTTGTTTGCTTGGGTTTTTGAGCTCTTCAGATGCGTAGGGCAATGTGGTGATGGTGATGTTAGTCAGCACATATAGTGAGGTGAGATCGGTCACAGCAGACCAACGCAGGTGTTTTTGACAGGCTTTACTACCAGTTTACATAAATATTCAACCCCTTGAGTCAATAGATCGTAGAAGCAACATTTTGGCAGCGATTACAGCTTTGAGTCTTCTTGGGTAGGTCTCTATCAACTTTGAACATCTGGATCTGGGGAGTTATTCTCATTCTTCTTTGCAGATTCACTCAAGCCCTGTCAAGTTGGATGGGGATTGTCAGTGAACAGCAATCTTCAAGTTTTTTTTCCACATATACTCAATGTTTTCAAGTCTGGGCTTTGGCTGGGTCTCTCAATCACTCTCACTTTCTTGTTCTGAAGACATTCCAGTGATGCTTTGGGTGTATGTTTGGGGTCATTTTCCTGTTGGAAAGTAAATCTTCACCATAGACTAATGTCTTTTTCACTCTGAAACAGGTTCTTGTCAAGGAGTTGCCTGTATTTGGCCTCATTCATTGTTCCCTCTATCCTTACAAGTCTCCCAGTCCCTGCCACTGAAAATCATCCCCATAGCATGATGCTGCCACCACATTGCTTCACAGTAGGGATGGTGTTAGATGAGTGATGAGCTGTGCTAAGGTTCTGCAAGATGTAGTGCTCTGCATTCAGTCTAAAGAGTTAAATTTGCATCTCATCAGACCAAATAATATTTTGCCTCATGCTCTGAGTCTTTTCCTTGCTATTTTGCAAACTCCAGGTGTGCTGCCATGTGCCTTTTTCTCAGAGGTGGCTTCCATCTTGTCACTCTCCCATAAAGCCTAGATTTGTGAAATGCTGCAGAGACTGTTGTCCTTCCGGTAGGTTCTCCTGCAAAATGCTGCAATGAATTGCGCAGTCTTTTTCACTCATGCCAAATGTATAGAAAGGTGTGTTTCTTTCTTTCTTTTGTGTTTGTGTGCTTCCCCTTCTCTCCCTATCTTGTCTTCCGCTCCGTCTTTTTATATATTTTGTTTGACTGTTTGATTTGTTTGTGAAATAAATGTTAGCTCTTTCACGAACCTCGATTCAGTATACAAAAAAAAAAAAAAAAAAATCATGCCCAATGAATTTAAATGGCCACAGGTGGACTCCAATCAAGTTATTGAGACATCTCAAAAATGACCAAAGGAAATTCGATGCACCTGAGCCCAATTTGGAGTGTCATCGCAAAGGGGATGAATACTTATTGACTCAAGACATTTGAGATTTTCATTGTTAATTGTCTGTAAAGTATTTTTTTTTAAAGAAAAAAAAAGGAACTCCACTTCTACATCATGGGGTATTATGCGAAGATTAGTGACAAAAAATCTCAATTTATTCCATTTTAAATTCAGGCTGAAACACAACAAAATGTGAAAATTCCAAAAGGTGTGAATAGTTCCTGGCTGTATATAATGCTGTCATGTGTATTGCAATCTCAACTAGGAAGCATCTGAAAATGCAAAGCCCTACCGCATTCCACTTTGTATTCAGACGTCTTCTTTTTCCATATGCTAAATATGACGAAAACAGTTGAAATACAAATTTATAATGCAAAGTGAAAATTGGCAATTTCTTGAGCATTGACTTCTGACTTTTTGATCTAAAACAAAACAAAACAATCAGCTTCCAGCTTTTGATTCGTGAACTAATTCAGTGATCCAACATGCATATTCTTAACATTTCTGGGCAATCAGATGAAAATTGACGATTTTATGCAACTTTCAAGAAAAAAATTGGGGGGGGGGGGAATTAAAACACAATTGGCTTTTAGCTTTTGATTGCTAAACCAATTTGTTGACCCAATATACAGTCCATTGAGAAAGTATTCAGACCCCTTCACTTTTTTCACATTTTGTTTTGTTGCAGCCTTATGCTGAAATCGTTTAAATTCATTTTTTCCCTCATAAATCTACACTCAATACCCCATAATGACAAAGAGAAAACAGGATTTTAGAAAGTTTTGCAAATTTATTAAAACGAAAAAACAGAAATATCACATTGACATAAGTATTCATACCCTTTGTTATGACACTTGAAATTTAGCTCAGGTGCCTCCCATTTCTCTTGATCATCTTTGAGATGTTTCTACACCTTGATTGGAGTCCACCTGTGGTAAATTCAATTGATTGGACATGATTTGGAAAGTCACACACCTGTCTTTATAAGGTCTCACAGCTGACAATGCATATCAGAGCAAAAACCAAGCCATGAGGTCGAAGGAACTGCCTGAAGAGCTCAGAGACAGGATTGTGTCGAGGCCCAGATCTGGGGAAGCCTACAAAAAAAATTCTGCTGCTTTGAAGGTTTCCAAGAGCACAGTGGCCTCCAAATTCTTAAATGGAAGAAGTTTGGAACAACCAGGACTCTTCCTAGAGCTGGCCGCCCGGCCGAACTGTATTTAAAAGTGGGAAAAAATTAATTTAAACGATTTCAGCATGAGGCTGCAACATCACAAAATGTGAAAAAGTGAAGGGATCTGAATACTTTCTGAATGCACTGTACGAATTCTTAAAATTGCAGGTCAATTGCATGAAACTTGGTTATTTTACGCAGTCTTGACCTTTGACCTTTTGACAATATTTTTAAAAAGTTTTTCTTCCCCATATTCTCATAATAAAGCTTTGTTGAAAATTTGAATGGAAAAGCTCAAATGATAAAAAGTTATGGTCCGGACAGACCGACACACAGACACAGTGAAAAACCCGATCTCCCGCAACGTGCGGAACAGACAAATAGTCAGGTTCACTATGTTTTTTCGTTAAAAAATTTTGGAGATCAGCAAAACTATACATTTTTGGAATATTCAGAGCATGACGAATCCAAAAATTAATGTTGGCATTTGCGTAGACACCTTTGCGAAAATGACACTCTGTAAAAGATCTGTAAAAGCATATTCCTGAACGGTATAGACCTAGTAGATCCTGTGTATAGGACTTATAGTTCAATCTGATACTAACAAGGCTGCTTTCTTGCTTTATAAACCCATACCTATAACTTCAAAGGACTTGCAGTATCATGTATTATGTAATACAGTTATATCACAAATATAAAGACAATGGTTTTCAATTACCTTTGTTTGTTGCTTTTCTATAATCCTGAGCACTATTTTGAAGCGTTTATTGGATTCCTTGACCCAGAAAACATAGGATTGGCATATTTAATTAAGTTTCTAGGTTGACTAGAAGCCGAGATCGCGCAAAATATGTATTTTATGGTGGCCATTTTGAAAATCCAAAATGGCGGCCATGCAGATGTCTGTGCAAATGCCAACATTGATTTTCGGATTCTCCGTGCTCTGATGATTCCAAAAATGTACAGGTTTGCTAATCTCCCAAAATTTTGAATGAAATTATATTTGTTGACATAGTGAACCTGACTAAAATAAAGATTATTGAACCACTGGTTCTCCAACGCGTGGATACGTCCCATCTTGGAATTGCTTCCTTTATTGGTGTATTTGAAAAGTTAAATTCCCTAAAATGTTTGTAACAAGCGAGATATGACCATTCCTCCTTGTGACCTGTTCAACTCTTTTAATGTTTAATTCCACAGCGATAGATGTTGCTGCAATTCGTTAATATCGTTTCCCGATACATATATTTCCTGCTTCAATCGAATTCATTATTATTTTATTTCCATGACATGTTGTTGCGATTTCATGTTTATCAATCCGTAAATGACGTCAGGATTTAATAACCAACTTAAGGAAAAGTATTTTTGATTAAATCAAAGAGTGATCAATCTTTCGGCTATTTCCAGGAATCCCAGAGGAATGTCCAATAAAAGTAATTTAATGTTCCACAAAAGAGTTCTACGTTAATGTGGTAAAACATAGCAATTGTAATTTGTGAATAAAACATGAATTATCTGCGCACTTGGGACATGATGAAGATGTTACATAAGCTTGAGTGAGTAGTTGCTGTTCGACGTTCCAGGCTGATTGGTGTGAGTGAGGGTAAAGCAATTCAGGTGCGATGGTTGCTGCACGTCTCGGGTCTCCTGGAATCCAATTTTTAATCATTTCGCACTTCATTGTGTGTGAGTGTTTGGCACAGAGAGTGCAGTTTGGAGAGTGTCAGTTTGAGGCTGGAAATGCATTTCAACCGATCAGTTTCATGGGAGATGTTAATATCGGAGGAGTTTTCCCGATTCACCACGGGGTCAAAATACAACGATCATCGTTTCGTATGAAGCCCGAACTTCCTTCCTGCATCCAGTGAGCTCAACAACTTTGATTAATTTAAACTACAATTAAAAAGTGACATTTTCTCCTCTAGTGCAGCAATGTGCAGGTGTGTGGAGTAGAAACTGATCATTTTCATGTTCATTTTATGTATGAAAATATGTTTTACAGTGAAGTTTTATTTTTCAAAAGTTCATCAATTTCATGTTTGGTACAAAACGTAAACAACTATAACAACCACTTCATGAGGGATATTTCAATGCTTAAGAAACTTTTAGTGACAACAATGAGTAATTGTTTAAAGTACCGTTATAATCAAAGTTTAATAAATGCGAAAAAAGATGATGACATTTTTCACTTCATACTGCAGCACGATACTCACACGCACGCACCAAGCATGCACTCAAACACATTGCACACGCACGCACCATGCATTCACTCAAACACACTGCACATGCACGCACCAAGCATGCACTCAAACACATTGCACACGCACGCACCAAGCATGCACTCAAACACATTGCACACGCACGCACCAAGCATGCACTCAAACACATTGCACACGCACGCACCATGCATTCACTCAAACACACTGCACATGCACCACTCATGCACAAAAACACACTGCACACACACGCACTCAAACACACTGCACACACATGCACAACTTATGCACTCAAACACATTGCATACGCATGCACAACACATTCACACAAACACACCACACATGCACGCACACATGCATGCACCACGCATGCACTCAAACACACTGCACATGCATGCACCACACATGCACACAAACACACTGCACACGCACGCGCTCAAACACACTGCACACGCATCCAACACCTATGCACACAAACACACTGCACACGCATGCACCACACATTCACACAAACACACCACACATGCACGCATGCATGCACCATGCATGCACTCAAACACACTGCACATGCACGCACCACGTATGCACACAAACACACTGCACACGCACGCACCACGTATGCACACAAACACACTGCACACGCACACACCACACATGCACTCAAGCACACTGCACACGCATGCATAAAAGCCCACTAAACACACACGCACCATGTATGCACACAAACACACTGCACACACATGCACCACGCATGCACTCAAACACACTGCACACGCACGCACCACGTATGCACACAAACACACTGCACACGCACGCACCACGTATGCACACAAACACACTGCACACGCACACACCACACATGCACTCAAGCACACTGCACACGCATGCATAAAAGCCCACTAAACACGCATTCACCACATATGCACTCAAACACACTGCACACGCCTGTACAAAAACACGCTGCACACACATGCACCACACATGCACACAAACACACTGCACACACATGCACCATGCATGCACTCAAACACACTTCACATGCATGCACCAAGCATGCACACAAACACGCTGCACACACATGCACCACAAATGCACTCAAACACACTGCACACGCATGTACCACACATGCACACAAACACACGCATGCACACAAACACACTGCACACGCATGCAACACACATGCATTCAAACACACTGCACACGTATGCACTACACATGCACCCAAACATAGGCGTGTACCACGCATGCACACAAACACACTGCACACGCACGCACCATGCATGCACACAAACACACTGCACACGCATGCACCACACATGCACACAAAGACACGCATGCACCACGCATGCACACAAACACACTGCACACGCATGCATTCAAACACACTGCACACGCATGCACCACACATGCACACAAACACACACATGTATCACGCATGCACACAAACACACTGCACACGCACGCACCATGCATGCACACAAACACACTGCACACGCACGCACCACGCATGCACTCAAACAAACTGCACACACAGTTTGTGGATGAAAGGGTTGAATATCATTTATTGATGAAATCTTAGATTTTAAGGTTTTTCATCTGATTCTTCAATAATTATTTGTTCATCAGATTTAGCTCACGATACTTTCGTCGGGCAATTGTTATGATGTTTGCTTTACAAGAAATCAACAGAAATTCTTCATTACTCCCAAATTTGACTGTGGGACACGTGATTTACGATTCCTGTTACCATTTAGTGAGAGGTGAAGAGGCCGCACTCACATTGGTAAAGAATGAGGTTTTGAAACGAAGGAACAGAACGAAATGCAATCCACGGGTGCTCGTTGGACCAAACAGCTCCAGCATGTCCATCACCATGGCATCGATATTAGGACTGCACTCCTTCCCACAGGTTTGCTTAATGTTCATGCCAATTGTTTATTTAAAATTCGACAAATTATAGGTTGGAAAATTTCATTCGATCCTAACGTCGGTTGATAATTATTGGAAGCGTTGAGGATATTGAAAGAATGATGGAAAAGACTTTATTCCAAGTACACGTTCCAAGTGATTAAAGCAAAACGTTGCATTCTTTTTTGAAGGTGAGCTACTTTGCTTCTTGCAAATGTCTGAGCGACAAGAAACGGTTTCCTTTCTTCCTACGTACAATGCAGAGCGACGAACACCAGGTGTCCGCGATCGTGCAACTCGTCAACCACTTCTCTTGGCTCTACGTGGGTGTTTTATCAGCCGACAACGACTACAGTCAGAGTGGTGTCACCCAATTTCTTTCCGAGGCAGAACAAGGAGGTGTTTGCATTGGTTTTCATGAGGGTCTGTCAGAGGTTTACAGCGAAAATAACTTGCAGCATCTCGGTGAATAACAATTGCTTTTTCTTACAATTATGCACAACGTACTGTTAAAGGAATGCCCCAAGTTGAGCAAGGAATGCCCAAAGTTGAGCAAGGAATGGCCCAAGTTGAGCAAGGAATGCCCCAAGTTTGGCAAGAAATGCCCCAAGTTGATCAAGGAATGCCCAAAGTTGTGCAAGGAATGCACCAAGTTGGGCAAAGAATGCCCAAAGTTGAGCAAGGAATGGCCCAAGTTGAGCAAGGAATGCCCCAAGTTGAGCAAGGAATGCCCCAAGTTGAGCAAGGAATGCCCCAAGTTGAGCAAGGAATGCCCCAAGTTGAGCAAGGAATGCCCCAAGTTGAGCAAGGAATGCCCCAAGTTGAGCAAGGAATGCACCAATTTGAGCAAGGAATCCCCCAAGTTGAGCAAGGAATGCCCCAAGTTGAGCAAGCAATGCACCAAGTTGAGCAAGGAATCCCCCAAGTTGAGCAAGGAATCCCCCAAGTTGAGCAAGGAATGCCCCAAGTTGAGCAAGGAATCCCCCAAGTTGAGCAAGGAATCCCCCAAGTTGAGCAAGGAATCCCCCAAGTTGAGCAAGGAATGCCCCAATTTGAGCAAGGAATGCACCAAGTTGAGCAAGGAATGCCCCAATTTGAGCAAGGAATCCCCCAAGTGGATCAAGGAATGCCCCAAGTTGAGCAAGGAATGCCCCAATTTGAGAAAGGAATGCACCAAGTTGAGCAAGGAATGCCCCAATTTGAGCAAGGAATGCCCCAAGTTGAGCAAGGAATGCACAAACTTGAGCAAGGAATCCCCCAAGTTGAGCAAGGAATGCACCAAGTTGAGGAAGGAATGCCGCAAGTTGAGCAAGGAATGCCCCAAGTGGATCAAGGAATGCCCCAAGTTGAGCAAGGAATGCCCCAATTTGAGAAAGGAATGCACCAAGTTGAGCAAGGAATGCCCCAATTTGAGCAAGGAATGCACCAAGTTGAGCAAGGAATGCCCCAATTTGAGCAAGGAATCCCCCAAGTGGATCAAGGAATGCCCCAAGTTGAGCAAGGAATGCCCCAATTTGAGAAAGGAATGCACCAAGTTGAGCAAGGAATGCCCCAATTTGAGCAAGGAATGCCCCAAGTTGAGCAAGGAATGCACAAAGTTTAGCAAGAAATCCCCCAAGTTGAGCAAGGAATGCCCCAAGTTAAGGAAGGAATGCCCCAAGTTGAGCAAGGAATGCCCCAAGTTGAGGAAGGAATGCCCCAAGTTGAGCAAGGAATGCCCCAAGTTGATGAAGGAATGCCCCAGGTTGAGCAAGGAATGCCCCAAGTTGAGGAAGGAATGCCCCAAGTTGAGCAAGGAATGCCCAAGTGGAGGAAGGATTGCCCCAATTTGAGCAAGGAATGCCCCAAGTTGAGCAAGGAATGCCCCAAGTTGAGCAAAGAATCCCCCAAGTTGAGGAAGGAATGCCCCAAGTTGAGGAAGGAATGCCCCAAGTTGAGCAAGGAATGCCCAAGTGGAGGAAGGATTGCCCCAATTTGAGCAAGGAATGCCCCAAGTTTAGCAAGGAATCCCCCAAGTTGAGCAAGGAATCCCCCAAGTTGAGGAAGGAATGCCCCAAGTTGAGCAAGGAATGCCCCAAGTTGAGCAAGTAATCCCCCAAGTTGAGCAAGGAATGCCACAAGTTGAGCAAGGAATGCCCCAAGTTGAGCAAGTAATCCCCCAAGTTGAGCAAGGAATGCCACAAGTTGAGCAAGGAATGCACCAAGCTGAGCAAGGAATGCCCCAAGTTGAGCAAGGAATGCCACAAGTTGAGCAAGGAATGCCCCAAGTTGAGCAAGGAATCCCCCAGGTTGAGCAAGGAATTCCCCATGTTGAGCAAGGAATGCCCCAGGTTGAGCAAGGAATGCCCCAAGTTGAGCATGGAATCCCCCAACTTGAGCAAGGAATGCACCAAGCTGAGCAAGGAATGCCCCAAGTTGAGCAAGGAATGCCACAAGTTGAGCAAGGAATGCCCCAAGTTGAGCAAGGAATCCCCCAGGTTGAGCAAGGAATTCCCCATGTTGAGCAAGGAATGCCCCAGGTTGAGCAAGGAATGCCCCAAGTTGAGCATGGAATCCCCCAACTTGAGCAAGGAATGCTCCAAGTTGAGCAAGGAATGCCCCAAGTTGAGCAAGGAATGCCCCAAGTTGAGCAAGGAATGCCCCAAGTTGAGCAAGGAATGCCCCAAGTTGAGCAAGGAATGCCCCAAGTTGAGCAAGGAATCCCCCAAGTTGAGCAAGGAAACCCCAAGTTGAGCAAGGAATCCCCCATGTTGAGCAAGGAATCCCCTAAGTTGAGCAAGGAATCCCCCAAGTTGAGCAAGGAATTCCCCAAGTTGAGCAAGGAATCCCCCAAGTTGAGCAAGGAATCCCCCAAGTTGAGCAAGGAATGCCCCAAGTTGAGCAAGGAATCCCCCAAGTTGAGCAAGGAATCCCCCAAGTTGAGCAAGGAATCCCCCAAGTTGAGCAAGGAATCCCCCAAGTTGAGCAAGGAATCCCCCAAGTTGAGCAAGGAATGCCCCAAGTTGAGCAAGGAATCCCCCAAATTGAGCAAGGAATCCCCCAAGTTGAGCAAGGAATCCCCCAAGTTGAGCAAGGAATGCCCCAAGTTGAGCAAGGAATGCCCCAAGTTGAGCAAGGAATGCCCCAAGTTGAGCAAGGAATCCCCCAAGTTGAGCAAGGAATCCCCCAAGTTGAGCAAGGAATCCCCCAAGTTGAGCAAGGAATGCCCCAAGTTGAGCAAGGAATGCCCCAAGTTGAGCAAGGAATGCCCCAAGTTGAGCAAGTAATCCCCCAAGTTGAGCAAGTAATCCCCCAAGTTGAGCAAGGAATGCCCCAAGTTGAGCAAGGAATGCAACAAGTTGAGCAAGGAATCCCCCAAGTTGAGGAAGGAATCCCCCAAGTTGAGCAAGGAATCCCCCAAGTTGAGCAAGGAATCCCCCAAGTTGAGCAAGGAATGCCCCAAGTTGAGCAAGGAATCCCCCAAGTTGAGCAAGGAATCCCCCAAGTTGAGCAAGGAATCCCCCAAGTTGAGCAAGGAATCCCCCAAGTTGAGCAAGGAATCCCCCAAGTTGAGCAAGGAATGCCCCAAAGTTGAGCAAGGAATCCCCCAAGTTGAGCAAGGAATCCCCCAAGTTGAGCAAGGAATGCCCCAAAGTTGAGCAAGGAATCCCCCAAGTTGAGCAAGGAATGCCCCAAGTTGAGCAAGGAATCCCCAAAGTTGAGCAAGGAATCCCCCAAGTTGAGCAAGGAATGCCACAAGTTGAGCAAGGAATCCCCCAAGTTGAGCTTTTAACTATCTTTTAATGTTCTCTTCATTGTATAAAACTATCCAATCCTGCACTATATCCATCAGAATTAATGAAAAGACGGGCTGAAAGCAAAGAAATGTGTGGAAACAGTAACGGGCTCGTGTGTGTGTGTGTGTGTGTGTGTGTGTGTGTGTGTGTGTGTGTGTGTGTGTGTGTGTGTGTTGTGTTGTGTGTGGGGATGTGTGTGTGTGTGAATTAAAGAGAGAGATAGAATTGTGAGGAACAGAAATGAAAAAACGAGATGTGTGTGTGTGTGCGTGTGTGTGTGTGTGTGTGTGTGTGTGTGTGTGTGTGTGTGTGTGTGTGTGTGTGTCTGTGTTGCGTGTGGGGATGTGTGTGTGTGTGTGTGCGCGTGTGTGTTTGGGGCGGGGTGTGTGTATGGGATTGTTTGTGTGTGTGTGTGTGTGTGTGTGTGTGTGTGTGTGTGTGTGTGTGTGTTTGGTGTGTGTGTGTGTCTGTGTGTGTGTGTGTGTGTGTGTTTGTTTGGGGATGTGTATGGGGTTGTGTGTGTGTGTGCGTGTGTGTGTGTGGGGGGTGGGGGGGGGGGTATGGAGTTGTGTGTGTGTGTGAATCCATAATAAATGGCAGGTCAGTTATGATTTAAACAAATGAACAACTTGTAAAGATCTACCTCGCTTGCTACTCGTGTGAATCACGTTTTGTTGTACAAATCTCTCACAGACAATCAAATAATACCTCGGAATTTTGTTTGAAACATTTTGCACAATGAATAAGCTTTGTAACCTCACCAGTGTTCTGCACACAACTCTTATCATATGCATATGCACACACACACACACACACACACACACACACACACACACACACACACACACACACACACACACACACACACACACATATATATAAAAAACCAGAGAAATAAAATAAGTTATGGACGTGGCTTCTGGACGGTGTTTTATTCAGACAAGCTTTTGGCCAAATTGGCCTTCTCGGTCTTCCTCAATGAGAATGCATTGACATTTCTTGTGTTACAGCTTGAATTAAAAATAGATTAAACAGAGATTTTTTTGTCACTGATCTACACATAATATCCCGTTATGTCAAAGTGGAAATTATTTTTAGAATTTTTTTTACAAAATAATTAAAAATGAAAAGCTGAAATATTTTGAGTCAATAAGTATTCAACCCCTTTGATATGACACTCCAAATTGAGCTCAGGATCATCCAATTTCCTTTGATAATCCTGGAGATGTCTCTGTAATTTGATTGCAGTTCAATTGTGGCCAATTCAATTGATTGGACATGATTTAGAAAAAAAAACACACCTTTCTATACTGTATAAGGTATCACAGCTGACAGTGCATGTCATAGCAGAAACTCTTCCGTGAAGTCCATGGAATTGTCCGTGTAACTCAGAGATAGAATTGTGAGGAGGCATTGATCTGGGGATGGGTATAAAACAATTTCTAGAGTGTTGAAAGTTCCGAAGAAGAAAATGTGCTCCATCATTATGAAATGAGAAGAATATGAAACTAGCCAAACTATTTATAGAGCTGGCCGTCCAACCAAACTCTGCACCTGGGCAAGAAGGACCTTGGTGAGGGAGGTTCTCATGAACTCATGACCACTGTGACAGAACTACAGAGCTCCTTGGCCGAGATGGGAGAACCTACCGGAAGGAAACAGTCTCTGCAGCACTTCACAAATCTCCCCTTTATGGGACAGTGCCCAGATGGAAGCCACTCCTGCGAAAAAGGCAGAAGACAGAATGCCAGGAGTTTGCAAGGAGGCGCAAGAATGACTCAGAGAGCATGAGACAAACAATTCTGTGGTCTGATGAGATGAAAATTGATCTCTTTGGGCGGAATGCAAAGTGCTACGTGTGGCAGAAACCAAGCGCAGCTCATCACCAATCTAACACCATTCCTACTCTGAAGCATGGGGGTGACAGCATCATGCTATGGGGATGCTTTTCAGCAGTGGGGACTGGGATACTTGTAAGGATAGAGGGTCGATAAATGGAGCCAAATACAGGTAAATCCTTGAGGAGAACCTGCTTCAGAATGCAAAAGACTTTAGACTGCGGCGAATATTTACCTTCCAACAGGACAATGACCCCAATAATGCAGCCAATGCAACACTGGAATGGCTTCAGAACAAAAACGTGAAAGCCCTTGAATGGTGCTGTCAAAGCCCAGACTTGAATCCCATTGTGAATCTTTGGAAAGACTTGAGGATTAACGTTCACCGAAGCTCCCCATACAAATTAGGAGATGTTGAGCAAATTTGCAAGGAAGAATGGGAGAAAATCCCCAAATCCAAATGTGCAAAGCTGATGCAGACATACACAAGAAGACTCGAGGCTGTAGTCCTTGTCAAAGGCGCTTCTACAAAATATTGACTCAGGAGGTAAATTAGATATTTCTATTTTTCATTTTTCATTATTTTGTCAGCATTTCTAAAAAAAATCTCGACTTCAACATTATGGGGTTGGGACATTATGTCTATATCAGTGAAAAAAATCTCAGTGTCATCCATTTCAAATGCAGACTGTAACACAACAAAATGTGAAAAATTCAAGGGGTGTGAATACATTCTGTAGGCACTGTTGTCGTTGTTGTTGTTGTTGTTTCGTATGCAGCCTGTGGCCACTAGTTGCATCATTTTTCTGGAAGAGCGTTTGGGACGCTGATGCAGTGCCCCAATTACCAGTGAGCTGGTACTGAAGGATGGCAGGCGGAGTCAACCTCCCTGGCGTTGATTCAACGATCGACTGGGATTCAAACTGAGGATCCTAGAATCCCAAGCCTGATTTTATGTGACATTGCTGGAGAAAAACGAGCATTTTGTGTTGATGGACACATGAGATAATGTAAAAAATTTAAATGAAAGAATAATACTGAAAAATGCGCATCTGCAAATAACCACTGATCGATAAACGTATAACTCTAGTTATCTATGTATGAATGTAAAATTCGTCTCCGTGCGTGTGTCTGTCTGTCTGTCTGTCTGTCTGTCTGTCTCTCTCTCTCTCTCTCTCTCTCTCTCTCTCTCTCTCTCTCTCTCTCTCTCTCTCTCTCTCTCTCTCTTCCAGCACCATATAAATTAAAGGGTAATTGGATCCTCTCCCACATTCTCCTCTCGCTGGGCAGCGAACACCCATTATTTGGTGTGAATCATTCACATTTGATAGAATCATGAAATTTGGCAGTTATGTTCTTGTATAGATGTTGGAACCCATCTGTGGATCGGTCCCATCGGCCGATGGGTCTGACCCATCTGTGGATGCACGAGAAATGACAATGCAGACCCATCGGCCGATGGGTCTGCGCCATCTGCGGATGTGTTGTTCACGTTGAAGGAATGTGTTGACAGAATGGTGCTCTTCAATGAGGTACACAGTCATTGGAATTACATGTGGTAGGAATTTAACAGAGATGATTTTACATATTTTATGATTTTACAGATGATTTTACATGCTTATTTTTAGGTTCAAATAAACATACTCATCCACCATTGATGCATACACATTCCTTCAAGGTGAACAACACATCCGCAGATGGCGCAGACCCATCGGCCGATGGGTCTGCATTGTCATTTCTCGTGCATCCACAGATGGGTCAGACCCATCGGCCGATGGGACCGATCCACAGATGGGTTCCAACATAGATACTCTTTAAATACAGTTGATTAACCAACGCGAAATTCAACATGGCGGCCATCTTTTAAAAAATGGCCGCCAATCGCTAAAATGTGCCATAAACTTTTTCATATGTAATTTAGGCTTTATGAGTATCAATACAAAATCACAGAACTATATATTATCTTTAAGAGATGGTTAAAATTTCAATTTATTTAAAAAAATTTTTTCATTTACCTAAAAATGGCTGCCATGTTGAATTTGGAGTTGGCTAATCGACTGGTTTTAAAAAGTATCTATATAAGAACATCAATGCCAAGTTTATTGCTTCTATCCTCATTTGAACAGTTTTTGTGTTCGCCACCTAGCTATATGGTCTTTGCTTTACCACTTGATAACATCTGCTCAGGACATTCCCAAAAACATCTCCGTCCAAAAACGACTCATAAATGTGAGAAACTTATATATCTAGCTCATGACAAACTGATCATTATTGCAAGACGGTTCCATAACACAAAGCAGTTCGAAATTCCCCAACATTTGTGACCTTTCCACAGGCTGGAAAATCTAACTTCAACATTAACACTGGTCAACTTTTTACTCTCTTAGAAATTTACAACTTGCATCTCACATCAACAAACATGAAAAGTTTTATATAGAAAACAATTTCTTCCTATTCAAATTACAAATACTAGGGCATGCCCGTACGTGGGTGCAATGCCTGTACGTGGGTACGTGGGTACGTGGGTGCGAGTACGGTGACAATCCCCCCCCCCCCCCCTCTATTTACATGAAATGGTTTGGTCCATGAAATGGTTTGGTCCATTCGCAACGCCAAAGCGAACGGCGAACGGCTTGCGAGTACGGTGACAATCCCCCCCCCCCCCTCTATTTACATGAAATGGTTTGGTCCATTCGCAACGACCACAGAACCCCCCCCCCCCCCCTCTATTTACATGAAATGGTTTGGTCCATTCGCAACGCCAAAGCGAACGGCGAACGGCTAAATCGCCATAGCTCGGTAACTACTTGTCCGATTAATTTCAAACCTTGAAAAGGCACATCCTCGGGTCCCCAGCAATATACCTGGCAAGTTTCAAGTATATCGGACCGGTAGTTGTCGAGAAACAGCGGTCGCATACAAACATACAAACATACAAACATACAAACATACATACAAACACACACACAGAGATTAGTGGAATTATAGATAGATACCAGTCAGTCTACCAAGAAGCATCCACCGCATACAACACAATGTCAGTTTGTGTGTTTGTACAGATGTCGGTCCTCCATCATAAGGGAAGGTTTTAAAGGCCAATCTTTTAACACGAATGTGTGTTCACTACCGTCTATTTTTGAGGATAAAACAAACTCGAAAAAACATTTCCCATAAAAGAGTAATTACGTCTCTTCTATTGCAAATGTAGACGGTGGCTTGTAAACCGAGCCTCAGGGGCGGTGTACAGAAACATTTTTTAAAATAACAATGAATACAAGGTACAGGGACGTGACATTTGTGCAGCACGCAGAGAAAAACGAGTGTTCATTTAATCTGCAGGATGTCGAATGAATAAAGAAGATATAAGCACATCTGACACTAGGCCGAGGCTTTCCAACTTTGACATGCTCGCGAGGCTGCACCGTCAAATAAACGGATCCAACCCATTATATTTGATGGGCTTTTCACTCAAAACACAATATACGCTGTAAAAGTCACTAGTACATCATTTTTGACATGCTTAAAGTCAAGTCGGCTACCTCAAAGATGTCACGTGGTAGTTTTATTCATGTAAATTGATGCTCATCTCAGATGCAATAATCAAATTTAATAGAGATTTATTTCAGAAATGGAAGTTGTCCTGATATTTTTCGACTGTGGAAATAGTGTCATGTTTCTATCTATTGTTGTAACAAATGCAGGGGATATTGTGTCCGAAACACCATCACAAGTTATACTGCTTTTCATGAAAAGTAAAAATCTAAAAGTTTTGATTGAAGAACTTTTAAGGAAAAACGTAACCGGAAAGACGTGGCTCGCAACAGAATCCTGGGTCGTTTTCCCCGACCTCGGTTCAGCCCGTTATGCAAATATTTTGCAAGGTTCGTTGGGATTTGCTGTTGCCAGTGGGAAAATTCCTGGATTGTTGGATCTCCTAATAACTCTTCGACCACGTGTCCTCGCCATATCTGCACATACAGAAGCAACACTAGGTGCTTCCAACCGTCCTTCAAGGTGGGAATGTATCTTCACATGAAATAATTTTAAGAATGGAGTGAAAGGCAATTTTAACTGTGTTGTGTTTTTGAGTAATCTGGAATACCCCTATAATTACAGTTCCAAATGCAAGAATTCATCTCTAAAATGGAACGAAAGTTACAAAAATGTAAAAGGCAAAGTTCCAAATGAGGACGATTCAGAGAACATTGAACGATGTAAAAATGTATTTTCTCATTATTTCCATTCTCAAGGAGGAAAATTATTGGGAACTAAGTTATCTTTGATGCATTTTCTTAAAACCACAACAAATGGAACAACATCCGGTTCTACGTTTTCAAATGTTATTCCTGTTGAGAGACGACAGGATGCTTCACAAATTGAAGACGGAATTCCAGGTTATTTCCTTCTTAATCTATGGGAAGACATATTTGATTGTCGATGGAATGAGAACGGCCATCACATACCTTGCACAGGGAATGAGCGAATGGAAAACGTTACAACATTCTTTACAGACGTGTTGAAACTCAGAGGAGCATACAACACGTACAACGCTGTATATGCCACAGCACACGCTTTGGATAACCTCCAGAGGTGTAAATTTGATGAAGGTCCTTTCCACAACAGGAGCTGTGCCAATATCAGCGACATCGAGCCCTGGCAAGTAAGCGATACAAAAAAAAACAATTATTTGATGTTATTGATTTCATTATCTCCACAACCTCAGGTGGTCAGAGATTGTGTTTTCACTGCTGTTTGTCTGTTTGTTTGTCTGTGAGCAGGATATGTAAAAGAGTTATGGATGGATTCAGCTGAAACTTAGTGGACAGGATGGGTGCGTGCCATTGACTAATTGGTTCTATTTTGGTGAAGATCCAGATCCGGATATGAGAAGTTTAAAAAAAACATTTGTTCAATGATTCTTCACCTTTGAAAGTTTGGCCAAAAATTATATATAGCACGATATCTCCAAAAGTTATGGACTGATTTGGATGAAACTTGGTGGACTGGTTGGGTTTGTGACAAGGAATAACAATTCGATTTTGTTGAATATCCCAATATGGATCCAGATTCAAGAGTTTAAAAAAATTTTTTTAACGATTCATCAATGTTGACTAATTGGGCTAAAAACAATATGCAGCATGACATTTCGAAAAGATCTGCACGAATTATGACAAAACTAGGTGGATGAGTTGGTTAGGTGAAAGAAACAAGCCAATTACATTCTAGTTAAGTTGTGGATGCAGATTCGACTTATCAGTGAGATTAAAAAAAAAATATATATATATATATATATATATATATATATATATATATATATATATATATATATATATATATATATATATATATATATATATATATATATATACTATTCAGCCTGGTGGAGGTATGCGCTCAACCGAGTGTCGTGTTCGAGTTATAATGTTTATATACGATTTCATTTAAAATATATAATCTATCTTATGTATATAAAAGAAAGTTTTTGTTTGTTTGTTTGTCTGCATGTGATAATCTCCTGAACGGTGAAAGATAGGAGGAAACCTCTGACACAAAAAATGTCGGGACGGGCCCCGGGAAGGTTATAGGCGAGGTGGCGGGCCGGTTGAGGCCGTCTCGGCCAGGCTGGGCCCATTTCGCAATTAAAAGCTGAGCTGAATTATAGTAGTCAATCTTTTACGGCCGCGAGTAAAAGCTGAATTATAGTAGTAAATTCATTCAAAAAGAACCCTGTCAACGCTGGGTGCTTTCCGCTAGTTATGTAATAAATGATTGTCAAATTCAATAAAACGGTATTAAGCTTTATTGCTCTTCTTGTTCACCTCCACAGATTATGTTTTACTTGCGAAACGTTCGCTTCATGAACAATCAAGGGAACACATTGTTTTTTGATGAAAATGGAGACCCACCTGCGTTATATGACCTCATTAGGTGGGTTCCTCTAAATACAGGAGGTATAAAGTTTTCTGTTGTTGGATATTTTGATTCTTCTGCTCCGTCAATGGAGAAACTGAAAGTGAAAGCAAAGAATATGTGGGGCACTGATACAGATGAGGTATGTATGCTGGAATCAAACGTTTTTTTTTTCTTCATAGAAACAAACAGTTCAATGGGAATATTTCTTTGAGTATAGACGTCAACATATAAAAACTAGAGCAATGCGACTCGGTCACCAATATGCCCTCTGCATAGTCCCACAATGGGTTGATGCCATCGTTCACTGTCCTAAAAATAAACAGGTTTGATTTAAATCCTTTCAGCTTTTTTCAAGTATCACATTTTCACCAGCCATGACAGGTTTCACATCAATCGGTTAAGTGGTTTCATTTAAAAATATTCAAGGGATTTTTAACAATACCAGCTTTCTAGCTATTATGGCTGCCATACCACATGACATATTTCCTTTAAAAATGTACACTCTGCATGTGTATGGCTAGGGGATCACATTTGTGATGTTTTTTTTGTTGATCCGATAAGGTTCATTTTCTATCCAAGATGGCTGCCAAACCACATAACATAGGATGACATCATTTTCAAAAGCTATGCAACAATGGTGTTTGATGATATTTGTAAAATTTCGCATCAATAGTGTAAGTGGTTTCAGAGAAATAATTATTTAATATTTTCCTTCAATCCAATATGGCTGCCACACCATGTGACCAATGATGTTTTCATGATAATCTTTTAATTGCCATGCCAAGTCAATGACACAGGCAAAATTTAGAATCAATCGATTTGGTGGTTTAGGAGAAGTTTTTTTAAAAGGTTTTAGGTTATATCCAATATGGCTGCCAAACCATGTAACCTATGATGTGATATATTTAATATATCAAGACAAATGGGTCATAGATCATGTGCATGCAATTTCAGATTTTTAGTATAAGGATTTCAATTAAAACATTTTTGGCTGATATACCACTTCACCTATGATATCATCATTATCATGCTTTTGTTCCCCATTGGGAGTATTTGACAATATGGTAAGTTTAAAATTTTTCCATTCAGCGGTTTCTGAGAAATAATTTTTTAATTATATGCGTTTATTTCAAGATGGCTAACATGCCACGTGACCTACGACGTCACTATCATAAAAACATTCTGCATGGGTGTCACTCCTATCCTGAAAGTTTCATCTCAATCGGACCCTTTATTTGCTGAGAAAAACGAGGTTTAGCCTGTACGGACGGACGGATGGACAACCCAGAAACATAATGCCTCTGGCCACCTCCGGTGGTGGAGGCATAAAAATTATATATAGAATTTTTTTTTTATTGATGTAATTTAGGCAAGTGTTGTGTGTTAGCAAATAATGCATAAACGATTTTTTCATCTGCAGGTTCCACAATCCATCTGCAGTGAACTCTGCCAACCTGGATCTCGAAAGATGCTTCATGTAGGAGAGCCATTCTGCTGTTTTGATTGCATACCTTGCACTGCTGGTACAATCTCCAATGAAACCGGTGAATACGTCTTCAAAAATTTCCTGAATGACGTAATTTTTAATCCCAGTGGTCGGGCAATTCCTCATTTAGCTGTTAAAATATTTAAAAAATCAAGAAAATATTATGTAATATATTATGGAAAAAAAAAAATCAACTAAATATTATAGTTACGTTCACCGGGGGATTAAGATCTTCCAAGGTGACGGGTGGCCGATCGAGCTTTACACACCGAGGCATTCAATCCAACTATGGCGGTGTTAATATGCTCGGGGAAGAAGGGCAGTGAAGCTCTTACCTGCACGGATTCCACTGGACATCCTCGAACCACGATAATCGAATCAAACCGACACGGAATTAAAATGCAACAATAAAAGGATTTAATAAAAACAATGCCAGGAAACAAAGAAATGCACGGTAACCGAAATCCTAAATGGAGCGCCCACATACAGACTCGTAAATCAACACAAGGGGATAAATAAATGTGAAAATAATGCATATGGTATTTGGAATGTTAGCGAGTACTCAGCTTTGGTCCCCATGACCGTCCGGGATCGTCAAAGGCCCCGTGTCCGTGCGTGGGAAAACACGCCTTGGCACGCAGTCCGCTCACCCGCCAGTCACAGCACGGGATGAGCCGAGCTCATCCTCACACACAGCACCATGGCGAGCAGGCCGAGCTCATCTCTCAGACGCACCCAGCCGCCGCACAGTCAGCACCAATGAGTCAGGGAAAGGAAATGTGTCCGCTCGCATTGATCACCTGGAACAAAAGAAAGAGTACACGAGCCGCAACCGTCTGCAGTAAACTCAGGACATGAAGAGAGAAAACTGTTTGCTTTCAAACCCCAAACTAAGAGAAAAGAATGCATTTGCATCTGCTCGTCACGAAAGCCAGGACCCAAGAGAGATAATACAAGACTGCATGCTATCAATGTCCCTGGCTCAAGATAGCAAAATACCGGGGCACCATTATTTTGTTCCCTGGCCTACCACGTCATCCGATGATGTCTGCGCATGCTCCAATCAAAAAGTCCATCTCCTTGCTCTATGATACTGGACCAATCACTACCCCCATGGGGGGTGGGTGGATGTACGCCCCCTCCTGTGCCCTTGTGATGGCTCAGCTGTCGGAATCAGTGGTACCATTCAATGTCTTGGTTCTGGCCACTTTTATTTGGTATTAATAGTACGTGTCGATTGCTTGGCAGGTAGTGTCTGTGTAGTGCAGTGTCATAAGGAACAAAGGAAAAGGTCACAGAGGCAATTTACATACAGGGGATTAATTACCCTTAACCCTACCTAATTTACATAGCCCCACCCCTCATCATGGGGACAAAGTTACACTCTTATGCGACACACGGAGATTACTTAAGTACATCAAGGTGCCGACACGACATACGGAGCACACTACCCTATACAATCCTACATGGCCCTAAGGTATTCCATTGCCTACCTCCTCACAAACGTAACATTATGTAATATATAATGTAAAATATAAAAAACAAATCAAAAAAATATTATATAACATATGTAAAATATTTCAAAAACCAACAAAATATTATGTAACATATGTAATATATATTAAAAAATCAACAAAATAATATGTAACATGTAAAATATAAACAAATCAACAAAATATTATGTAACACTAGCCTGACTCGGCGAGCTCCGCACGCCTCACCACACATCGTTTCGGAGGAATAGGCATCTTTGACCATTTCGGTGTCTTTTGAGTCTTTTGGGTATTCATGGTGTTTTGGGTCTTCAGGACGATTTGGGTCTTCAGGGTCTTTTGGATACTCTGGGCCTTTAAGGGAATTTTGGGTCTTTGGGGTGTTTTGGGTCTTCAGGGTCATTGGGGTCTTCGGAATATTTTGGGTCTTCGGTGTCTTCAGGGGCTTTTGTGTCTTAAGGGTCTTTTGTTTCCTCTGGGTCTTTATGGGTCTGTGGGGGTATTTTGGGTCTTTGGGGTCATTTGGGTCTTCAGGGTCTTTTGGGTCTTCATAGTATTTTGGTCTTCAGGGTCTTTTGGATCCTCTGGGCCTTTAGGGGTGTTTTGGATCTTCGGGGTCTTTTGGGTCTTCAGGGTGTTTTGGGTCTTTGGATTTTTGGGGCCATTTGGGTCTTCAGGGTCTTTTGGATCCTCAGGGCCTTTAAGGGTATTTTAAGTCTTTGGGGTGTTTTGGGTATTTGGGGTGTTTGGGGTCTTTAGGGTCTTCATGGGCTTTAAGGTATTCAGGGTCTTTTGGGTATTTTGGGTCTTCAGGGTATTTTGGGTCTTTGGGGGTCTTGGTGGTCTTAAGTGTCTTGTGGGATTTAAAGGGTCGTCAATGGTCTGAGGGGTCTCAGCAGTCTAAACGTAAATAAGATTCCATGGACTGTGTTTTGGGTGTTAATTTTTTTGAAGAAAAAGAAGACGTTTTGGTCGCATATACAGTCACGTGAAAAAGTAAGTACACCCCATGTAAAGTTTTGACTTTTTCAACATATTTCAACATACAGCTATTTGATCTTCATTTCAACAATATTGATAGTTAAAGGTGATATAATATAACAAATATCATGAAACATTTACATTTTGTAGTCCATTGTATAATTTAAATAAACATAAATGCAAATTTCGCATGTGGAAAAAGTAAGTACACCCTTGGCTCTAATAGGTGGTATTGCCCCGTTTGGCAGAAACAACCTCAAGTAGGCGTTTTTTATAACTGTCCAGCAGTCTCTGACATCGACTGGGAGAAATGTTTGCCCACTCCTCCAGGCAGAATTCTTTCAGCTGTGCGATGTTTGAGGGGTTTCTTGCATGCACAGCTCGTTTCAAATCCCCCCACAATATCTTGATGGGATTTAGATGCGGGCTTTGACTTGGCCATTCCAAAACACTCCATTTCTTTCTTTTCAGCCATTCCTTGGTGGATTTACTGGTATGTTTAGGGTCATTGTCATGTTGCAAGGTCCACCTTCGGTTGAGCTTCAACTTTCGAAGAGATGGCCTCACATTATCCTCAAGCACCCTCTGGTACAATGAAGAATTCATAGTGGATTCTATGATGGTGAGCTGCCCAGGCCCTGATGCAGCAAAGCTGCCCCAAAACATAATATTTCCACCACCATGCTTTACAGTTGGTATCAGGTTCTTGTAGTCAAACGCTGTCTTTGGTTTTCACCAAACATGTCTTCTGGTACTGTGGCCAAATAGCTCTACCTTCGACTCATCTGTCCAGAGCACATTGTTCCAGAAGTGCTGGTCTTTGCCTCGGTGTTCATTGGCAAACTTTAGTCTTGCCCTGATGTTCTTTCTGGACAGCAAAGGTTTCCTCCTGGCACACTTCCCATGTTGATCAAATTTGTGCAGTCTCTTTCTTGTGGTAGACTCGTGCACTTTGACATCAACAGTGGCAAGAGCTACCTGTAGGTCCCGTGATGACATTCTGGGGTTCTTAGAGACTTCTTTCAGCATCTTGCGGTCTGCTCTCAGGCTGAACTTGCTGGGGCGGCCTGGCCTGAACAAGTTGGCAGTTGTTTGGAATCTTCTCCACTTGTAGATGATCTTCCGGACAGTCGAATGATTGATTTCAAATTGTTTGGATATCTTTTTAAATCCCTTCCCAGACTAGTAAGCATCTATAACCTTCTTTCTGAAGGTCTCAGAGAGCTCTTTTGATCTAGGCATGGTGACGCCGCACACTTCAACAACAAAGAGCAAACCAAACTAAATGTCTGAGGTTTAAATAAGACAGGTTCCTCCAAGATCCTCTCTAACGAAGTTCTAATCATTTGCACCTGAGCTGGTGCACCTGATTCTAATTTTAGGTATTTGAAGTAGTGATAAATGTAGGGGTGTACGTACTTTTTCCACATGCGAAATTTTCATTTATGTTTATTTAAATTATACAATGGACTACAAAATGTAAATGTTTCATGATATTTGTTATATTATATCACCTTTATCTATCAATATTGTTGAAATGAAGATCAAATAGCTGTATGTTGAAATATGTTGAAAAAGTCAAAACTTTACATGGGGTGTATTTACTTTGTCACGTGACTGTAAACAAACAAACAAAGAAACAAACATAACCATATACGTTTGCTCTATTATAATAAGACTAGCAAAGGTACCCGTCAAGGACGGGGATTCGTCCATGTCTCACCTGAAATGAGCAATTTCCTTTGGAGTGTGTATGGATAGAAATGGGAATTCAGTGTAAATATTCAGTGAGCATGTGTCGCAAAGGGTGCAGCTGGTAACCTCGACAACCTTGTTCCATTCTATCAGCTAATATTTCCAATCCATACTTGTTGTACTTCCGAAGTACGTATTGGGAGTGAAGTTGATATTATGAAAGCTCAGCTGGGAAACGAGTTTAGGTATGTTTTGGGCCTACAGCGTGACAGAAGATCACCAAAGTTCTTTATATACCAACTGACCACCTCCAGGCTATCCCTCGCAACATCGTTTCTTCAGCTCCGACATTCCCCCTCTCTCTATATTCCCCATAGCTTTGCTTTCAGCAATTTCCCATCGCATTTCATTCTGGTTTTCCATTCAATGATCCATAGATCAGTAGTTCCAGTTTCACGTTTCAACATCAGTTTCACTTTGAGATATCAGCATAGATTCATCATCACAACTTGTGATGCGACCCGAATAGTGCACAGAAAAGGTCGTCAAAACCGATTTAAAAAAATTATCTGAGGGGTCTAAAGTGTTTTTAGGGTCATAAAGGGGTCTAAAGTGTTTTTAGGGTCATAAAGGGGTCTAAAGTGTTTTTAGGGTCATAAAGGGGTCTAAAGTGTTTAAAGAAGCAATGATCTTAAACGGGCCAAATGGGGTCGAAAGGTGCCGAAGGACTAAAGAGCAAAAGGGGTCAAAAGTGTCCAAATGGTCTTAAATTGGCCTCTTAAAAGTGTCTTAAAAGGTCAAGATGTCTGAAAAGTGTCAAAAAGGTGTATATGTCTCAAAAGGGTCGAAATGGTTATGAAAGGGTCTAAAGGGTGTAAAAGGTCTAAGGGGTTTCAAGGGGTGTAAAGGGTCGAAGGGGGTCTAATGTTGTAAAGGGTCTAAGGAGTGTAAGGGGTCTAAAGGTGTGTAAATTGTCAAAGGGGACTAAGGGGTGTAAAGGGTCTATACTCTAAGGAGTGTTAGGAGAGGTCACGTCATCATGGTAACATCTTAATTAAGAGTTGTTTCTCACATATGATAACATATTTGATGATCGGAGTGTCATGTATGAAGTGGATGAAGTGAAAATAATCACCGTTGTATCCCTACACCGTGACCGCATGGTATCCCATCCTCGTCGCCATGTAAGGTATCTCGACAAACTACAATCGTCGTACGCGTTTATTCACTCTGCCGATACAGGCCCGATTCACCTCAGCGCCATCCGAGCTCGCGCGTAGTGATACAATGCCGTCCCGGTGTAGGGATACCATGCGGTCACGGTGTAGGGATACAACAGTGATTATTTGCACTTCATACACTTCATACATGACACCGAATCTTGTCAGCAGCTTTTCCTTTTCCCGATTTGCGAGTGATGCAAGCTGGATCAATATGGCCAGTTTTCGAACAGAAATGGCAGGTCGCATCTTTGAACCGACACGTCTCCGGAGGGTGCTTTCCGTTGCACCGAAAACATTTGTTGTGGGTTTGAGACTGCACTGGCTTCTGACGAGGAGCCTTGTACCAACGTTTTGGCTGAACATGATCCAACCGATTCACAGCAGGGCTGGTACCAGTCGAGCGAGTGGCACCGGTGCTTGTAGCGTTGCGTTCAGCACTTTCCATGGAAATGGCGGTGTCTCTGGCATTTTGGAACGTCAGTCTTCTCTCAGCAAGCAGGCGTCTACGAGTGCGGTCATCGGACATGCCAACCACCAGCAAATCACGGAGCATGTCGTCAATCATGTCCCCAAACTCACACAGACGACAGTTTTTTGAGGTGTGCAATGAAGTCTGCGATCGACTGAACTTGCTGCTGTCTGCACATGTAAAAATTAAACCGACTCAGGATGACTGAAGGAGATGGATTACAATGTTCCTTCAAAGCGGCCTTGAGCTCTGCATAAGTGAGCTCTTGGATTGTCCAAGGACGAATCAGGTTTTTAACGAGTGTGAACGTCTCACCCCCGCAAACGGACAGGAAGACGGCCTTCATCCGGGCTTCGGTCGCGATGCCGTTCGCCTCGAAGTAAAAGGACAACCGCTCAGAATACGGGTCAAAATCCCCCTCATGAGGGTCGAATTCATCGATATGGCCGAAAGAAGTCATGCTCTAGATGTTTATCCTCGTCGCCATGTAAAGTATCTCGACAAACTACAATCAATTGTCGTACACGTTTATTCACTCTGGCGATACAGGCCGGATTCACCTCAGCGCCATCCGAGCTCGCGCGTAGTGATACAATGCCGTCCCGGTGTAGGGATACCACGCGCCACGCGGTCACGGTGTATGGATACAACGGTGATTATTTGCACTTCATACATTTCATACATGACAATGTTCTCGTTCATTTTGATCCAGAGAAGGATCTTGTGCTGACATGCGATGCCTGTCGGTATGGAGTGGGGAGTGTATTATCACACGTGATGCCTGACGGTACGGAAAGACCTGTTGCATTTGCTTCCAGAACGTTGTCCCCGGCAGAGAAGAACTATTCCCAACTTGACAAGGAAGGATTGGGAATCGTTTTCGGCGTCGGCAAATTTCGCCAGTACCTTCTTGGACATCATTTCACGATTCGCACTGACCACAAGCCGCTGATCAGTCTGTTTGGTCCAACTAAGGCGACATCTGATACTCTACCGCCCAGGATCATCCGCTGGTCCCTGTTTCTCGCTGCTTATGACTACACCATATGTTATAAGCCCGGTTCGTCTATCACAAATGCAGATGCCATGAGTCGGTTACCCCTTCCAGAATCCGTTGATGATTCGCCGACACCAGGATCCATTATCGCACTGATGGATCATCTGGAAGATTGTGCTGTCGATTCCGGCCAGATCCGCACTCATACTCGACGAGACCCCGTTCTGTCCAGAACTGTCCAGGCTGTACAGCTTGGATGGCATTTGCTACCTGAGGGTGACCCAGATTTTGCGGCTTTTAAAGCACGTAAAAACGAACTCAGAGTGGTAAATGGTTGCCTACTCTGGGGATGTCGTGTCGTGATCCCGGAAAATCTGCGTTCCAGGGTCATGGATGAAATCCATGACTGTCGGCGGGATTGTGAAGATGAAGTCACTCGCTAGAAACTATGTGTGGTGGCCGAATCTTGATGCTGATATCGAACATCATGTTCGACATTGTTACCCCTGCGAACGTTACACCCTTCGTGGAGACCAAAGGAATCACCTCGGACTCTGTATCCAATGGTACACTGCGACCCAAAGGACTCACCTCGGACTCTGTATTCACTGGTACACCGCGACCCAAAGGAATCACCTCGGACTCTGTATCCACTGGTACACTGCGACCCAAAGGACTCACCTCGGACTCTGTATCCACTGGTACACTGCGACCCAAAGGACTCACCTCGGACTCTGTATCCACTGGTACACTGCGACCCAAAGGACTCACCTCGGACTCTGTATCCACTGGTACACCGAGACCCAAAGGACTCACCTCGGACTCTGTATCCACTGGTACACCGAGACCCAAAGGACTCACCTCGGACTCTGTATCCACTGGTACACTGTGACCCAAAGGACTCACCTCGGACTCTGTATCCACTGGTACACCGAGACCCAAAGGGATCACCTCGGACTCTGTATCCACTGGTACACCGCGACCCAAAGGGATCACCTCGGACTCTGTATCCATTGGTACACCGCCACCCAAAGGGATCACCTCAGACTCTGTATCCACTGGTACACCGCGACGCTCAATGCGTGAGAGAAAAACACCCGACCGGTTGAATCTTTGAAGATGTTTTTTTTCACGGTGACACATGTTCTATTTTCACGTTGACACATGTTCTATTTTCACGTATTTTCATTATTCTCATAACCGTTTGCACACATATTTTCACATGTTTTGGAAATGTTGCTTTTGAAATGTCAATTCTTGAAATCTAGCACGTATTGCTCTTGGTAATAATATTGGACTTAAAGCTTGATAATATAACTTGATATAATTAATCTTTGATATAATTTTGATACTTTGATTTTGATACTTGACTTTTGGACTTAAAGGGGAGGATGTCATGTATGAAGAGTATGAGTGCAAATAATCACCGTTGTATCCCTACACCGTGACCGCATGGTATCACTACGCGCGAGCTCGGATGGCGCTGAAGTGAATCGGGCCTGTATCGGCAGAGTGAATAAACGCGTACGACAATTGATTGTAGTTTGTCGAGATACCTTACACGGACCTCACCATCAAACTAATTATATCGATATCTGTGTTGAAATCCGATAAAAATTGGGCTTTTTATAAAGATTTGTATATGTGGATCGATCCTCGGAGATCATGGCGACAGGTGGCGGCTTGGATGGTTTTAAGTTCGGAAATATGAGAAAATAACTGTTTTAAAACCTCTATTTATGTGCAGTGTGGTAAAACATGTTATCCTATAAAGTTTTGTGTGATTAACATTGGGAGCTCAGAGGAGTAGGTCCACAAAGAAAGAAAGAAGCAAACAACCAGACATTTCGTTTTTATATGCATATAGATATGTAAGACATATTTTTTAAATCAACAAATTATTATGTTGTAGCGGTTACCGCTGGATGTACATAATCGCCTTGCACCAGCCAGAACACGGCCAGACGCGCCTCTCCTGGGCATGCCCGGTCTCACTGTTCCCGGGCACGCCTGAACCTCCCGGGCACGCCCGGTCTCGTCTTTCCCGGGCATGCCCGCTCTCGCCTTTCCAGGGCTCGCCCAGAGCGTCCGGGCATGCCCGCTATCGCCTTTCCAGGGCTCGCCCAGAGCGTCCGGGCATGCCCGCTATCGCCTTTCCAGGGCACGCCCAGAGCGTCCGGGCATGCCCGCTATCGCCTTTCCAGGGCTCGCCCAGAGCGTCCGGGCATGCCCGCTATCGCCTTTCCAGTGCTCGCCCAGAGCGCCCGGGCACGCCCAGCCTCGACTTGCCAGGCCGCAGCCAAACACGCCCGGGCAGGTCCAGACTCGCCTTTCCAAGGCTCGCCCTTGATACCCGGGCATGCCCGGTATAGCTTTTGCCGGGCAAACTTCCCGACATAAATGTGTATATATATTGTTGCCCAAAAAACGGGCTTGTCAGAATACCTGAGCTGTTTTGTTTCAATAAAGCAACTCGGACGAATTCCGTCTTTGGTCGCGTCAATTCTTTCGACTCGCGTTGGAGCGCAGTTCCTTCATTGGTGACCTACCGACATGGATACGGCAGTGACGCTTAAACTGCCTACCTTCTGGGAGACTCACGCGGCTGTTTGGTTCGCCCAGGCGGACTCCCAGTTCGCCCTGCGAGGCATCACCGCGGACGACACCCGCTTCCACCATGTTGTGGCGGCGCTCGGTTCCACCACCGCGGCCCGCGCCTAGAGCCTCCTCCAGCACCCGCCGGCTGCTGACAAATACGACGCGCTGAAGACGCTCCTCCTCGGCGCTTTCGCCCTCTCACCGGCAGCACGCGCACGGCGCCTGCTTGACCTGCCCGAGCTCGGCGACACGCGCCCGTCCGAGCGCATGGACTATATGCTCTCGTTGCTCGGCGAGCACTCTCCGGCATTCCTGTTCCGGGAGCTGTTCCTCCGTCAGCTGCCTAACCCGGTACGCCTCGCCCTGGCTGGCACGTTGATCACGGATTCCCGCGCCCTCGCCAGGGAAGCCGATAAGATCTCCTCGGCGGGCCAGGACATCGGCGCGGTTACCTGGAGCCCGCCGCCGTCCGAGGCGACACCCACGATGCCCGAGCGCCCTGCGCGGTTGGAGGCCGAACTGCCGGTGCAACTGGCGGCCGCCACGCCGCACCGCCCGCTTCCGACACGACGGCCGGGGCCTCCACCTGACCGGGCGTGGTGTTATTACCACGCCAGGTTCGGACACAAGGCTCGGACGTGCCGGCCCCCGTGCACTTTCGGCAGGTCGGGAAACGGCCCGGCCGGCGTTCATTCCCAGCCATGAGCGCCGGCCACTCGGGCAACTTGCTGTTTATTCGGGACAAAGCGTCTGGACGGCGTTTCCTGTGCGACACCGGCGCCCAACTGAGCGTCATACCTGCCTCCGAGCAGGACAGGCTGGACGCAGTTTGCGGCCCCTCTTTGGTCGCTGCTAATGGCTCGGCCATACGCACTTTCGGCCCACGCGTCGTCACCCTCTGCTTCGGCAGCCAGCGCTTTCAATGGACTTTTGTTACCGCCAGCGTCCCCGTGGCTTTGCTGGGCGCCAACTTCCTCTGCGCGCACGGGCTGCTGGTCGACGTCAAACGACGTCGCCTTGTCCACGCCGAGACCTTCAGCTCCCTGGCGTGCACAATGAGCAGCTCCGCGCCGACCGAACTGGCGTGCGCCCTCCCGGCAACGAACGAGTTCGCTCGCCTGCTCGTGGAATTCCCGGCCCTCACGCGGCCGACGTTTTCGGCCGTCGCGGTGCGGCACGGGATCGAGCACCACATACACACCACGGGCCCGCCGGTCTACGCCAGGGCCCGCCGCCTCGACCCAGCCAAGCTCGCCGTGGCAAAGGCCGAATTCGACGCGTTGGAGCACCTCGGCATCGTGCGGCGCTCCGATAGCGCGTGGGCCTCACCACTGCACATCGTGCCAAAGCCGGGGGGTGGATGGCGCCCGTGTGGCGACTACCGCCATCTCAATGACGCTACCACCCCCGACAGGTACCCGATCCCGCATATTCAGGACTTTTCCGCCCATTTGGCGGGACGGGTCATCTTTTCGAAAATTGACCTGATACGGGGCTACCACCAGGTACCTGTCCGGGCGGCCGACGTCCCGAAGACGGCCGTCATCACGCCGTTCGGCCTGTTCGAATTTTTGCGGATGCCGTTTGGCCTCAAGAACGCGGCCCAGGCGTTCCAGCGCTTGATGGATGGCGTGCTGCGCGACCTGCCATTTCTTTTCGTCTATCTGGACGACATCCTCGTCGCCAGCACGTCCCGCGCCGAGCACCTCCTCCACCTCCGAACACTGTTCGGTCGCCTCAGCGAGCACGGCTTAATTGTCAACCCGGTCAAATGCCACTTCGGCGCGACGACCGTTGACTTTTTGGACCACCGCATCACCAAGACCGGGGCCGTGCCGCTGCCGACCAAGGTCGAGGCCATCACCACGTTCCCGCGTCCCCGTTCCATCAAGGCCCTCCAAGAGTTCCTCGGCATGGTGAATTTTTATCACCGATTCGTGCCCCGCGCTGCTCAGCTCATGCGGCCCATTTACGAGGCCCTCCGGGGCAAGCCGGCCAAGCATGACATTGTTTGGTCCGCGGCCATGGACGCGGCCTTCGCCAGTGCCAAACGGGCCCTCGCCGACGCAACGCTGCTGGCTCACCCGGTGCTCAACGCGCCCATCGCCCTCACTACGGACGCCTCCAACTAGGCGGTGGGCGCCGTCCATGAGCAATGGGTGGACGGGGTTTGGCAGCCACTCGCTTTTTTCAGCCGGCAACTCCGGCCGAACGAGTTAAACTACAGCACGTTCGACCGCGGGCTGCTCGGGCTATTCCTGGCCGTTCGCCATTTCCGACACCTCCTGGAGGGCCGCCCGTTCATGGCTTTCGTCGACCACAAGCCGTTGGTCTACGCAATGGCTAAGGTCACGGAGCCGTGGTCGGCCCGCCAGCAGCGCCACCTCTCCGCCGTGTCGGAGTTCACCACGGACATCCAGCACGTCGCCGGCAAAGACAACGCCGTGGCCGACTGCCTTTCGCGGGCCAGCGCGAACGCGGTCCACCTCGGCGTGGACTTCACGCTCATGGCGGCCGACCAGACCACCGACGCCTCGGTGCAGGCACTCCGCGTGGCGGACACGGGCCTCCGCCTGGCCAACATCCCCTTCGCGGGCACCGTCCTGCTCTGCGACGTCTCCCAGGGCCAGCCTCGCCCCATCGTGCCCGTTTCCTGGCAGCGCCGCATCTTCGCCTCCATCCACGGCCTTTCTCACCCGGGCCGGAAAGCTTCTCAGAAGCTGGTGTCGGCGCGTTTCGTCTGGCACGGCCTTCGACGAAACATCCGCGACTGGGCCAACGCCTGCACGGCCTGCCAGCGAGCCAAGGTCCACCGCCACACCCAGGACCCGCTGGCACCTTTCGCCGTGCCTGAACGGCGTTTCGACCACGTCCACGTGGACCTGGTGGGTCCCCTGCCCCCCTCGCGGGGGTTCACCCACCTGCTCACCATGGTGGACAGGACCACCAGGTGGCCGGAGGCCGTGCCCCTCACCTCCACCACCACCGCCGACGTGGCGCAGGCGTTCATCACCACCTGGGTCGCGCGCTTCGGCGCACCAGCGGACATCTCATCCGACCGCGGCCCACAGTTCACGTCTGAGCTTTGGGGCGCGGTCGCCCGATCGTTGGGGGTCACGCTGCACCGCACCACGGCCTACCACCCCCAAGCCAATGGGTTGTGCGAGCGGTTTCACCGCTCCATGAAGGCCGCACTCATGGCCGGCCTTCAGGACGACGGTTGGGCCGACCGGCTGCCGTGGGTCCTTTTGGGCCTTCGCACGGCCCCCAAGGAAGACCTCCAGGCGTTCGCCGCCGAGCTCGTCTACGGCCAGCCACTCCGCGTCCCGGGCGAATTCGTGCGTGACGCTACCAGTCCCTGGTCCGCCGCTCGCCAGCGCTCGGACCTCCAGGAGGCCGCCCGACGATTTGCCCCCGTGCCGACGTCCCGCCACGGTGGCCCCCAGTCCTACGTCCCCCCGGCGCTTCGCACAGCGGAGTACGTCTTTGTGCGTCATGACGCGCACCGGGGGCCACTCCGGCCGCCGTACGACGGGCCCTTCCGGGTCCTGCGACGGGGCGACAAGTCTTTCGTCGTTGACTTCGGCGGCCAGCCGGACCGGATTTCTGTGGACCGCCTCAAACCAGCGCACATGGACGTCGACCGACCACCACGGTTGGCCCTTCCTCCGCGGCGAGGCCGCCCCCCGTCCACAGTTCCCCCCGCTCGACCACCCACCACCACGTCAGACCCCTCCCCACGACCCTCCAGGGGTCGCTTCGGCCGGGTCATCCGGACCCCCCTTAAATTGACCCTGCCGGTGCAGGTCGATTCTGGAGGGGCGTGTGTAGCGGTTACCGCTGGATGTACATAATCGCCTTGCACCGGCCAGAACACGGCCAGACGCGCCTCTCCCGGGCATGCCTGGACTCACTGTTCCCGGGCACGCCCGAACCTCCCGGGCACGCCCGGTCTCGTCTTTCCCGGGCATGCCCGCTCTCGCCTTTCCAGGGCTCGCCCAGAGCGTCCGGGCATGCCCGCTATCGCCTTTCCAGGGCTCGCCCAGAGCGTCCGGGCATGCCCGCTATCGCCTTTCCAGGGCACGCCCAGAGCGTCCGGGCATGCCCGCTATCGCCTTTCCAGGGCTCGCCCAGAGCGTCCGGGCATGCCCGCTATCACCTTTCCAGTGCTCGCCCAGAGCGCCCGGGCACGCCCAGCCTCGACTTGCCAGGCCGCAGCCAAACACGCCCGGGCAGGTCTAGACTCGCCTTTCCAAGGCTCGCCCTTGATACCCGGGCATGCCCGGTATAGCTTTTGCCGGGCAAACTTCCCGACATAAATGTGTATATATATTGTTGCCCAAAAAACGGGCTTGTCAGAATACCTGAGCTGTTTTGTTTCAATAAAGCAACTCGGACGAATTCCGTCTTTGGTCGCGTCAATTCTTTCGACTCGCGTTGGAGCGCAGTTCCTTCAATGTAACATATATTTAAAAAATCAACAAAATATTATGGAATCTATTATGTTAAAAAATAAAAATAAAACAACATATAATGTAACATATGTAAAATGGAAAAACATCAACAAAATTTTATGTAATATATTATTTAAAATATTTTAAAAATCAAGAAAATATATAATATATTATGTAAAATATTTTAAAAATCAACAAATATTATGTAATATATTATATGAAATATTAAAAATTCAACAAAATATTATTTAATATATTATGCAAAATATAAAAAAATCAGCAAAATATTATGTAATATATTATGTAAAATATATATATAAAAAAATGGAATATATTATGTAAAATACAAATATATATATATATATATATATATATATATATATATATATATATATATATATATATATATACATATATATATATATATATATATATATATATATATATATATATATATATATATATACATATATATATATATATGTACATATATATATATAATTATATATATATATATATATATATATATATATATATATATATATATATATATATATATATATATATATATATATTATATATACATATATATTATGTAACATGAAAAATGTAATAAAATCAACAAAATATTTTGTAACATATGTGAAATGTTTAAAAAATCAACAAAATATTATGTAATATGTTATTTAAAATATTTAAAAAAACAAGAAAATATGGAATATATTATGTAAAATATTTTAAAAATCAACAAATATTATGTAATATATTATGTAAAATATTTTAAAATCAACAAAACATTATGTACTATGTTATGTAAAATAGTTTTAAAAATCAACAAAATATGGAATATATTATGTAAAATATAAAAATATCATGTAATATATTTTAAATTCTCTCATAATTTTATAATCCTTCTCTGTTCTTATTCGCTTATTTGTTGTTCTTATTTGTTCGTTCATTCTTCGATCACGTATTTCACCCCCATTTCCATTTTCCATTTCTCCAGATAGTTTTCACTGCTCAATTTAAAAATGTTTAAACTTTCCCATGAAGAACTGTATTCTGTCGAATATTATAACACCTTTTTCTTCTTCTTTTATAAAAGGGTGCTTTCGACTTGCTCACCAAATCTATTCATTCCAAAAAAAAATTCCATCTCTTACAGTTCCTCTTTTCTACATTCCCGAAACTCTCCTGCACTCCACCCCTCCTTCAGCGTCCTCAAACGTATTTTTGACTCGAAGGTCTCAAGAAACTCATTTTGCAATAACTGTTCATTTCCCATTAACCGTACACTTTCTAAAATCCAATCTCACCCCTCCCCTCCAAATCTTCCCCATCACCCCGTCCCTCCAAAACTTCCCCATCATCCCTCCCCTCCAAAACTTCCCCATCACCCCTCCCCTCCAAATCTATACCCTTGTCCCTCCCCTCCAAATCTTCCCCATCACCCATCTCTTTCAAATATTCCCCCTTGCCCCTCCCTTCCAAATCTTCCCCATCACCCATCCCTTTCAAATCTCCCCCCTTGCCCCTTCCCTCCTAAACTCCCCCCACTCCCCTCCCCTCCGAGACTCTCCCTTGCTCCTCCCCTCCTAGACTCCCCTCTCACCCCTCCTCCTCAAAGCGTCCTCCCTGCGTCTTCCCCCTTCCAACTTTCACCTTCATCTCCCCCAACCTTCTGCCTCGCTCTTCCCCCTCCTCAAATAACACCTCACTGTGCCTCACCCAATCTCCATCAAACCTTTTGTCCGCCCCATTCTTCCCTTTCTCCAAGCTATTCTGAAATATCTGACACACCTTCAACAGCTCTCCCTACCACTTCCTCCTCTTCCACATCTTACCCTACCCCCCCCAACCCCCCCTGTTCTGTATCCGATGCTCCCCCTTCCTCTTCATTAACGGTATGGACCACAAACATCCGGGGCCTTCGCTCAAACTTGACCGATCTCTCCATACAGGTTGCTTCTGACAAAGCAGACTTGATCTGCTTAACAGAAACTTTCCTCCTGCATGATGTCTCTGATTCCTTGGTATCTCTCCCAGGTTACTCCCTCCTCCGGTATGATAGACCTGAGCCTGTCCTGGAGGTGGGGTTGCTATCTTTATAAAAAAAACTCTTCCTCACTCGCCCTGCACTGCCCTCTCTCCACCTCAACCCCAGGAATACCTTTGGCTACGGCTTCCCCTTCGCTCCCACCTTTTGTTCATATGTGTGTTGTACCGTCCACCAAACAGTCATGACTCCGTCTACATCTCGCTGTCTTTTTTTTGTATACTGAATCGAGGCTCGTGAAAGAGCTAACATTTACTTCACAAACAAATCAACCAGACAAACAAAGTATATAAAAAGAGGGAGTGGAAGACAAGATGGGGAGAGAAGGGGAAGCACACAAACACAACATTTGAGAGCAGGGAGATGTGTGGAAGGGAGAGGGCTTGGGGGGAGGAGGCGTGGGTAGGGGGGGGGGGGGTCTGATAATATGGACCAACTTCTATCTACTGATCCCAACTCTCTCTTCCTCATATGTGGTGATTTCAATTCTCACCATGCCAGTTGGCTGGGTGTGGGTACGTCTCTCACCAGCCATGGCTCTTCAGCAAAGGACTTCTGCGACTCACTGGGACTGACACAATCGGTCAATTTCCCGACCCGGTTCTCAGTCAACGGAGCATCTTCTCTTCTGGACTTGGTTATGACTAACTTCCCTGGAAATGTCTGCTGCTCTTCTTCTGCTCCAATTGGCTCATCTGATCATGCGCTTGTTAAAGTGGACATCTCTCTGACCATTCTCAGAGAGCCTCCTCAGCATCGACGAGTCTGGCATTTCGCTCAGGCCAACTGGCACGGTCTTCAAGCAGCCATCAATCATCTGGACTGGTCTCCAATCTCTACCGCCTCTGACATCAACTCATCCTGGGAATTCTTCCAAAGTAAATTGCTCTCTCTCATGCACAGATTTATCCCATCTCGTCTTCAGTTGTCATACCCTTCCTCCCGTCCATCTTACACGGAATCTTGTGGTGAGGCTGTTGCCCAGAAACAACTTGCTTTCGTCTCCTGGAAAGCAAATCCAACGGAAGGAAATCTCTTTTCCTTTCACAAAGCCTGAAACAAGTGTGTGTCCACCCTCAGGAGAGCCAGGAAACAATATCTCTCTGTTCTCAAGACCGAACTCTCTTCTCTGTCTCCCTCTTCCAAATCCTGGTGGCGTCTGGTCAAATCTGTTTCTGGTGTTTGTTCCCCCTCCATCCCCTCCCTCACCTCAAATGGCTACACGGCTGACTCTGCAAGTGAAAAAGCTGAATGCCTCAACTCTGTGTTTGCCTCTAAATCTTGTGTCCCAAACCCATCCCTCTCTGTACCCACCGTACCCAGTTGTACCCAGCTGCTCCTGGACTCTGTGTCCTTTCCTCCTGACAAGGTGGAAAAGTTTCTGTCAACCCTCGACTCTGATTCTGCAACTGGACCTGATGGCATCAGTCCACGGGTCATAAAATCCTGTTCTCCCGCTCTTTCACTCCCTCTCTCTGTTCTCTTCACCCTCACCTTTTGCTCAAGGTCATCTGCCCTCTGCTTGGAAATCAGCCATCATCACCGCTTTGCACAAAAAAGGTGCAAAAACAGATCCTAGCAACTACAGACCAATCAGCCTTCTCCCAATTATCAGCAAAGTCATGGAATCCATCATTGCTTCGGATATGAAATCTTTCCTCTTCTCCAATGGCTTGATCTCTGATCATCAATTTGGTTTCAGACCTGGTCACTCTATTCTGGACATGCTGCTTCTGCTTTCTCAACAATGGATGGAGGTCCTGAATGCCAAACAGGAAATTAGAGCTGTCTCCCTTGACATATCACGTGCCTTCGATACGGTCTGGCACCCCGCTCTGCTCACCAAACACTCCTCCTTTGGTATCCATGGAAATCTCCACGCATGGCTGGCGGACCTCCTCTCTAGTCATAGTCAACGTGTGGCCCTGATTGGGTTTCTCTCATCTCCTCTTCCTGTTCAGGCTGGAGTTCCCCAAGGCAGTGTTCTGGGCCCTGTGCTTTTTCTGGTCTTCATCAATGATCTCTCTGACTCTCTTGAAAATCCTCTCTATCTCTTTGCTGATGACTCTACTCTCTGTCGCTCCATTCGTCATCCCTCAGATCGGCAGTCTGCAGCCTCCTCACTCTCTGCAGACCTGGACAAAATCACAGACTGGGCAAACAAGTGGAACATGTCTTTCAATCCTGACAAATCTCACACTCTTACGATGTCTCTCCGAAAAGACCACTGGACAACCCTCCCATTGACTTTCTGAATAATCCTCTTCAAGCTTTTGGTTTTCACTATCTGCCATGATCTTTCCTGGGAAAACCACATTTCAAATCTGGCCTCCATAGCCAGTCGACGACTGGGCATCCTCCATCCTGTGAAGTCCTTCCTTGGCACACCTGAGCTCCTCACCACATACAAGGCTTTCATCCGCAACTCAATGGAATACTGCTCTCCCCTCTGGGCTGGTGCTCCTGCCTCACACCCAGCTCGTCTTCACGCTGTTGAAACCAAAGCGTTCAGAATCATTGGAATCTCCCGCGATGAAGCTAAATCCAAAGGACTTTCACTCACTCACCGCAGGCAGGTTGGTGGTCTTTCCGTCTTCTACTGACCTCTCTCTGGCCTTGCCCCCCCCAGCTCTCTCTGGGCTCTGTCCCACAAATATTCCTACAGGTCACACAAGATCTGCCTGCAACAATCTCATGGTTAAACTGCCAAAATCAAGACTCTCTGCTCACCTTCACTCCTTCATTCCTCTTTTCTCCCACCTCTGGAACAAACTCCCTCACTCTCTTCAATCCCACTCCACCCTCCAGGTCTTTAAAACAGCTGTTCACCACCATCTCTTATCTTCCCCCATCCAAAACCTTGATCTTTTTTACCCCCGCTAATTTCACCCCAAATCCACTTTTTTGAAATACCAACTTCTGTCCTGGAAGTCCTTGGTGTCCTTGTGTTTTATACTTCTCCCACCCCCCCCCCCCCCTTCCCACGCCTCCTCCCCCCAAGCACTCTCCCTCCCACACATCTCCCTGCTCTCAAATGTTGTGTTTGTGTGCTTCCCCTTCTCTCCCCATCTTGTCTTCCGCTCCCTCTTTTTATATATTTTGTTTGTCTGTTTGATTTGTTTGTGAAATAAATGATAGCTCTTTCACGAGCCTCGATTCTTTATACAAAAAAAAAAAAAAAAAAATGTAAAATAAAAATCAACAAAAAATTACGTAATATATTATGTAAAATATTTTAAAAATCAACAAAATATGTAATATATTATGTAAACTATTAAAAAATCAACAAAATATTATGTGACATATCAAAAATATAATAAAATCAACAAAATATTATGTACCATATGAAAAATATAATAAAATCAACAAAATATTATGTAACATATGTAAAATATATTTTAAAAAATCAACAAAATATTATGTAACATATGTAAAATAAAAAAATCAACAAAATATGATGTAACATATGTAAAATATAAAAAAAATCAACATCATAGCATGTAATATATGTTAAATTTAAAAAGAAAAATCAACAATATATTATGTATTATATTATGTAAAATATAAAAACAAAATCATCAAAATATATAATATATGACCTAAAATAGAAAACAATCAACAAAACATGGAGCATATTATGTAAAATATTTTTAAAATCAACAAAATACTATGAAATATATTGTGTAATATATTTTTAAAATCAAGAAAGTATTATGTAATATATTATGTAAAATATATATAAATCAACAAAATATGGAATATATTATGTAAAATATTTAAAAAAACAAAAATATATTATGTAATATATCATGTAAAATATTTAAAAATCAACAAAATATTATGTAATATACAACACACACAACATGCATTTTAAAGGCCATTTCCCCTGCTAGAGCGGGGGTTAGCCTTGCGGTCCCCATGACAATCTTCTCCATTTTGCCCTATTTTCTGCATCTCTCCTTGTTAACCCCCTTGCCCGCATTTCTCCTTCCACCATCTTCAGCCAAGTCTTTCTCGGTCTTCCCCGTCCTCTACTTCCTTCTACATTCATTTCCATCACTCTTCTCAACCAGTCACTTTCATCCTTCCTCTACACATGACCAAACCATCTCAACCTGTTCCTCTTCACAGCATCAATCACAGGCTCTATTCCCATCATCTTTCGCAATTCATCATTTGTCTTCCTCTCTCTCAACGATACTCCGCACATCCATCGAACCATTCACATTTCCACCCTTTCCAACCTTCGTTGCTGCTCTACGTTCATTACCCATGTCACGCTCCCATAAATCATAACACTTCTCACACATGCAGCATACACCTTTCCCTTCAGCTTCAACGCCACTCCCCTCCTCATCAGCAAGCCACTCAGTTCCCGAAACTTCTTCCATGCACATCTCACTCCAGAAACCGTTGCCGAGTCTGATCCACCTTCTCCATTCGGGATGTCTCCGAGGTAGCAAAATGTTTTCACACCTTTCAGCTCCACGCCGTCTCCAAGATCCAACTCAACATTTCCTCCATCTGCAGCTCCCTCTGTGCACACCTTCCATTTGAATGTAGCTGCCACACTGGTTAATGACCCTCTAAGACCACTACATTTGTGATGAACCCACTCAGCGCACATTGTACATTGAATGGAGTTCACTCCGACACCCTTCCTACACACAGCACAGGGCCACTTCCCAGTTCTTTCCACCTCACCACATGCTTTACCACTTGCCATCACCTTCATCTTTCCGATATTCACCTTCAGACCTTTTGTCTCCATACATTCCTTCCACTTGTTCATCTTTTCCTTCAGTCCATCCATACTTTCCGCAATCAACACCAGATCATCTGCTTACAACAACTCTCACGGTAAACCCCCCTTTACCTTCTGAGCCAGCACCTCCATCACACCTACAAATAGTAGTGGACTTAGTACCGACCCCTGATGCACTCCCACCTTCACCTCAAACTCACCACTGTTCCCGTCCTTCGTCGTTACAGCTGTGCGCGCTCTTTTGTACATTGCCATCACTATGATCAACCATTCCTCCACTCCTAACTTCTTCAATGCCCATGTCAATACTTTGCATGGAACCCGATGGAATGCTTTCTCCAGATCAACAAACCCAAGAAACAACTTCTTCCTCTTCTCAATGTACTTCTCCTGCAACTGCCTCACAATGAAAAGCACGTCTGTCGTTCCTCTTCCTGGCATAAATCCAAACTGCATTTCGTCGATCTTCACTTTCTTCCTTATCCTCCTCTCCAACACCCTTTCCAATACCTTCATTCCATGCTCCAATAACTTTATCGCTCGGTACGAGCCACACTCCAGAGGGTCACCTTTCCCCTTTTATAGAGGGACGAGGGTACTCAGTTCCCAATTCACTGGAATGTGGCATTCTTTCACCACCGGATTACAGATCTCTGTCATTCTCTTCACACCCCAACTTCCTGCTTCCTTCAACATATCTCCCACAACTCCCGTCGGCCCTCCCGCTTTTCTACTCTTCATTGCTTTTATCGCTTCCTCAACTTCCTTCTCAGTTATCTTCTCTGCCGGTCCTAAAACTGGGTTACTCTCTATGTTGCCATCCCATTCATTCTCTGTATTCAACAGCATTTCCATATATATTTTCCATCTTCCTTTAATTCCATCTGGGTCGACAACGATTTGTCCCACTTCAACCTTCAAGCAACTCACCCCCATCACATCACACCTCTCTTTCGCTATCTGCTTTGCAATCCTGAATACTGCTCTCTGACCCTCTTCCGAATCCATGCGTTCTCCGAAGATTTTCCTACATGCCTCCTGCGCCTTTGCTACCTCTTTCTTTGCAGCCTTCATGGCTGCCTTATAACTTTCATGCTCTGCTGTTTCTGCTCCCATACCCTATGCCTTCTGCCACTCCTTGAACTTCTTCCTCTTCTCGTCAATCCTCTTTCCAACTTCATTATCCCACCACCATGTTTCCGAGTGCCTCGGTGGTCCTTTTGTCCATCCACATACCTCACGAACGGCTCCCAACAGACTAGCTTTCATTGACATCCAACCACTTTAAAGCTCAACCACATCATCCTCTACCCTACTCAGCCTCTCTTTTAATGCCTCCCTTACTGTCACCTCTTTCAACCTCCACACCTTCATTCTTGGTTGGTACTTCACCCGCCGAGCTCTCCTCGCACCTTTCACCCTTATGTCGCAGACAACCAAGTGGTGCTGTGAAACAGCCTCCTCCCCCGGGATCACCTTTGTGTCCCGGAGGTGCCCCCTATCTCGCCTACGCACCATCAGGTAGTCAACGGTTGTCGTCGACCCACCTGACGTGTATGTAACAAGCTTATTATCCTCTTTCTGGAACTGAGTATTACAAATGAACAAATGAGCTCCATCAGCAAACTCCAAAATCCTTTCACCTTCTCCATTTCTCACACCATATCAGTAACCCCCATGAACTCCCTCAAAACCATCCATACTCCTTCCCACATGTCCATTTAGGTCTCCTCCTACCACAACAACTTCCTCATCTTTCACGTTTTCCATCAGCTTCTCTATCGCACACCAGAACTTGTCCTTCTCTTCATCGCTCCGACCAACCTGCGGAGCATATCCCGAGATGACGTTCACCAAGAGCTTTCTAATCATCATTTTCACCGTCACCAACCTATCACTCACTCGAGTCACACTCACCACACTGTCTACAAACTCCTCAGAAAACAGGACACCAACACCATTCATGCCCTCCAAGCACCTTTGCCACATAAACTTGTATTTCTGTCCCTGCCTACCCTTCACCATTCTCACACCACTTCACTTCCATCTCGTCTCTTGCACACAACATATGTCCACTCTTCTTCTGACCAATACTTCCACCACCTCTCCTGATCTCCCTGTGATTGTCCCTTCATTCCATGTTCCAAACCTCAGAAACCGATCTCCACTTCGGGCTGTACCCTGCCCATATGTTGTTGTAATTGTCATGGTTCTCTTTTTGAGGCAATGTTTTTATGGCTGGATGCCCTTCCTGACGCCAACCCTCATAGTCGTCTCTTACGACACGCAGTATATATTATATTATGTAATATATATATATTCTATTATGTTATATATGTAATATATTATGTAGAATATAAAAAATATCAACAAAATATGGAATATATTATGTAAAATATAAAAAAATTCAACAAAATATTAGGTAACATGAAAAATATAATAAAATCAACAAAATATTATGTAACACATCTAAAATATAAAAAAATTCAACAAAATATTAGGTAACATGAAAAATATAATAAAATCAACAAAATATTATGTAACACATCTAAAATATAAAAAAAATCAACAAAATATGTAATATATTGTTGCGGATCTCAGCACCGGCCTTTTCCCCTTACCAAGGGGGGATTAGTCCCCTTGTCTTTGACGAGCCGACGGGACCTGGGACCTATGACGTCCTTCCCGGACAGCGCGAAGTCGGGTCGTAGGACTAATCACTAATACCTAAGTACTCACGCCGCCCAGAAACGAGGAAACAAGCCCCGCTCGAATCACGGGTGTTGGTGGATATGCCGAGCGGTAGCGAACCCATGACCCGAGCCGTTATCAATTACTAGACCCGATCGAAGCTGTTAGTAATCGTGCCATGCTTACCTAATGATGGAAATCACAGAAACGGTCGAATTTGGAAGAAAAGGAATAACTAGATTTATTTACACAATGTACAATGATCAGCAGAAGAAGACACAGTGCAGTCCTTAAGCAGTCTTACATACTACCCAGACAAACGGGCCCGTTCACACTCAGACACACTCACACGGGGATTGCAGACGAACAGGTTGATGGTCACCATGTCCAGGGATGGCGTCCGGGCAGCTCTTCCTCTGGTCCCCAGCTCGCACCACGAAGTAGATGAAACAGTAGACGGCAGGAGCTCTCCGCGTGTCGTTGGCGCACATGGGATAATTACGGGGTGAATGGTAGGATTGGGCTTTGGCGGTTAATCACTCGCGTGCCTGCGTGTGTAACAGTTCAATCGGCGCTAACAATGCGCTTCCAAGTCCTCCTCACAACTCCGGGTCAGTCCTTTCAATACAGTCCTCGACTCGAGCGCCTGCCTCTCCCTTCTCATAACTCAACTCCAAGACTCGAGCGCCTGCCTCTCCCTTCTCATAACTGAGGTGGGGGCCTCGCACAAAGGGTTTTATTGCCATGCCCTTGGAACCCTCTGGAACTCACCAGACGTTCTTCACCACGCCCTATCACGCCATGCCCTCCGAGCCCAGGTTGGCTGGGAGCCCTTACCGTCATCACCTCTGATGTGCTCCTCGACTCTGCCACACCCCGACCTCGCGCGCCTCCCTCTTTTCAGGCCTACCTCGTGTCACTTGGCTAGTTTCGAGCCAACAAAGGGCAGCGAACGCTGCTGGCAGCCAAAACGTAACAAATTGCGGGTAGCCCAAGCGTAACAAACTTGAGGGATGCCAAATGGGGCGCGGGATCGATTATGCCCACTGATGGAATTGGGGGGTGGTGCAAAGATGAAAGGACCTAAGCTCCTTTCTTTACACAACACAGATATTACTAGGGAAATGGCCTACTCTGACACATACTATGACATAACTAATACTCTAAGTGGGCCTACGTGTTGCTTGTGGACTAACTATCAGGGGCAAACCTTTAACCTTTAATGATGTCCGATTTACAATCTCAAAACCGCAACAATATGTTAATTTTTAAAAATCAACAATATATTATGTATTATATTATGTAAAATATAAAAACAAAATCAACAAAATATGTAATATATGATGTAAAATATTTAAAAATCAACAAAATAATAATAAATATATTATGTAAAATATTTTTTTAAATCAACAAAATATGTAATATATTGTCGTGTGGCCGCCTTTGATAAAAATCAGACCGTCATGGAAGCCGATTGCATAGGCCTTAGCTCTCGAGGCAAAAACTCAATGGCGGACTCAAAGCCAGAAAGCTATACAAAATTGCGTGGGATGGAGGGACGGCACGAGATTCCTGCAGTCTTACCTGTTCCCGGGGCATCTCCAATGCCGCTGCAAATTAAATAAACCACATGGAAAACTGCGTTCAGATATATACAGAAAAATAATACAAGGGTTTATTTTACAATGAATAACGGGACAGGAAAATCACGTGCTGGTAAATAGATGGCCGAATCGGGACGTCCCCACTCACAGGTTTCGGATACAGACAAGGGAAAATGAGTTAAGGAAAATAAAAAGGTTCGTTATGTATGGGGAAATGTGGTGCGCGGCCTTATCTGTCCGTCGTCTTGTCCACCGTCCAAACGCGGTTCCAAACTCCAGTGCGAGGAAACCCCTCGTCCGCTCGCTCGCTTCGCCAGGCACCGATGCGAATCACTCCGCAGCAAACCATGAGGTCCCTCGCTCCAGGACCAACACTCGCTCCCTGCACCAACAGCACCGTGAAGGGCCGAGCATGACTCCAAGCTCTGGAAGCACCGAGAAGGACCGCTCCAAGCACCACTCCACACCAAGAGCGAACCGTCAGCACGAACAAGAGAAGCGCAGAGAGGAAAAGATGTCATGCAGTGCCAAGAGACCAGCGAAGAAGAACGGGCCAAAAGGGAGAGAGCAAGAGGGAAAATGTCACCCGGCGCGCCCTTTTATAACCTTCGTCGACTCTCCTCCAATGTTCTGTTTTGCTGGTGCCCTCTCATTGGCCAAGTGCCTCCCGCACTGGTATTGCTCGCCCCTCCCCCTGCCCAGTCAACAGTCCTACTGGGCGTGGCTCCCATCCTTGCCATGAGGCTGGTTGCTAGGCCAGCTGGTGGTGTGGCTGGCTGCGGCCCCATTGGCGGCACCCCCTCCTGGCTTTCTGCCTGTTTTCCACAGTCTTTGTAAGGGAATTTAATTACTGTTGCACACTAAGGACCTATCTAAGTGTTTATAGGAGTGTGTTGCCATAAGGGACAAAGGAATGATTTCCAGGTCTGACACACAGGGGTTTATCTTAGTCCCTACACTATTTAACACCCAAACATCCTTGTATGTTCACAGGTATACTCTTATCCCGAGAAACCGCATAAAACACAGAACTTATTACAGGGTGGATTCCCTATCGTGACAGTCGAAGCATGTTACCTATACAGATCTACCTGGCTGTAGATATTCCTTTACTCCCTGACATAACAATATTATGGAAATTTTTATTTTAAATCAACAAAATATGGAATATATTATGTAAAACATTTTAAAAATCAACAAAATATTGCGTAACATATGTAAAATATTTTTTTTAAATCAACAAAATATTGCGTAACATATGTAAAATATTTTAAAAAATCAACAAAATATGGTGAGAAAAATTGGACAGGCAATGGGATACATCGTTCATGCATAAAAACTCATTTGAGCACATTACCTAAAATAAGTGTTGTTAACGATGACGTCATTGGTGCCTTAATTATGACGTCATAATTCGACATGGACAATGCTTAATCTGATCAGTTTGAAATTTATTTAGCGTGATCTACACAACAATTATAGTAGAGAATATAAATTTATGATGCCATCGCTCATGTGGTCTGCAAGCCATATTGGATCAAAGAAAAAAAACCTTCAAAAATAGATTAGTTGGCTCACACCAAGTTGACTGTGCAGGGGTAAGTATTCTATGAATACTATCTAGTTACCCTGCGCTCGTGAAGCGAAAAGCGGGGTTAAGTATTCCGCTGCGTATGTGTGCCTGTGTGCCATAAGCGTGCCGTGTCTGCATTTAAAAAATTTATTTTATCGGCAACCATTGGTCCGATTGACATTAAATTTTCACCACATGAGGGCCTCCTCGTGTAGAACATTTTCATGATTATTATGATGGCATAGGTCATGTGGTACAGGCGCCATCTTGGAAAAACTTTGCACCTCTATATCTCTGAAACCACTCCATGGAAAAAATTGAAACATGGCTCATTGTAAAGAACTCCATATGGGGAATAGGTGTTGTTAACGATGATGTCATTGGTTCCATAACTATTACGTCATAATTCGACAGGGACAACGCTTTTTCTGATCAGTTTGAAATGTATTGAGCGTGATCTATGCAACAATTATATTAGAAAATATAACTTTATGACGTCATCGCTCACGTGGTCGGGCAGCCATATTGGCTCAAAGAAAAAAATGTTCAAAAACAGAAGAGTTGGCTCACAACAAGTTGATAAGATGGATAATGATGGTTGATAAGATGATAAGAACAAGCACAGGGTATGTATTCTATGAACACCATCTAGTTAATAAAGCAATTGTTTGTAATTCATAATTATTTATTTCCACCATGCAACCGTGAAGTTGTTGGGTTGAATTAAATATGTTGCTATCATTTTAATCAGAGTGAACTACTGTCATGGCACGACACAGTTTCGATTCATGTTATCAGATGGAGAAAGTGTTATTAATTATTAATATTATGATTAATATTATAATTATTATTATTCCGTTTCAGAAGGGCAAGTGACAGGATGTAATGAAAAATGTTCCTCCAACAGAAATGCAGGATTGCTTTCACTGCCCCAATGGGTTTTGGAGCAACAACATGCGTGATTCCTGCTTGGCAATGCCTGAGGATTTCTTGGAAATCTCGAACCCCATAGCTCTCACTTTCTTGGCCTTTGCCTTGCTGGGAATAGCATTGACATTGGTTGTTGGCATCATTATTTGCAAATATCCTTGTGGAGAGAAAAACACGGGCCTTCAATCCAGCGATCACCTCAAAGTCCTTGTTGCCATCACTTGCTGCTTCGGAAGTAGCATCTGTTTTGTTGGGAGACCAAGTGACCTAACGTGTCGATTGAATGAAGCATTGGCCTGCATATGTCTCACCCTACTCATATCCAGCAACCTTTGCATTGTCATCAAGATTCTACACATTAATAGTAACGCTGAGGTGTGTAACATTTTAATATATTTTTGTGCACACACAAACCACAGATGGAGATGTTGATGATCAGAGATCCAACCTCTTTATCATTTGATCCTTGTAAAAATTTATTTGTAATATTTGTGATATTACATTTTTAGATGTAATTTAAGTAGAAGATTTAGGTTGTAGAAAAAAAAAATTCATTTTGACACAATTTGTCAAAGAACACGGTCAAAGAACAAAGTGCAATTAAAAAGTCGATGAATGAACTAATCATGATTTTGGACGCAAATGAAACAAGTAATATTCTAAAGTCCCCCAAAAAGAGGACGGAGTAAAGTGAGTCACAGGTGTATTTCTGGTCCGCTAAAAGAAGAGCAAGTTTATCGCACAGTAATCCTTATATCTCTTCTCGTTAGACAACCTAACTATTGTATTATTTGGGAAAATTACCTTGATATCAACGCAGTGTAAACGTTGCTGTCATTGCAAACCTATTTTGTGCGGAGCCTCAGTCAAGCTGCTGAAACACACAAAATAAATAATGTAATAAATAAAAAATAAATTATATGAACACAAACATATAACCAATATTACCTTGGAATGTTCTTGTGTGCTCTCCACTAACAAATACCCATATTTGTTTATTTTGCAGATACCAAGACAAAACCATCTTTATTTAAGGATGAAGTCATTTTGGAAATGTACACCAGGATTGCTTAGCTTTAGCCCACAACTCATTATTTGTGTGAATTGGTCTTGGTTTGGGAGTTCAAACGTGTTTGGCAACACAAATATCTCTCCTGGGATCATAGTTCTTGAATGTGAGGAAGAAAGTGTACCCTGGGGTACTTTTGCATTAGCATACCTGTTCATTTTAGCAATCTTTTGTTACGGATTTGCTTCCAAAGCTCAGAAACAATGTTTGTCCTTCAACGAACCAAAGTTTATAAAATTCAGCATTCTTTTGTACTTTCTGTTGTGTGTTGCATTTATCCCTGCGTATTACAGCACACGAGGAACGTTCCAAAATATTACTGAGATTTTTGCCATTCTCGTTATGAGTTTTGGATTTTTGGGATGCTTATTTGTACCAAAGTGTTACCTTTTACTCACTGTAAGGTTGCATGACAGAGCGTGCAATTGAATGTAAAAAAATGTATGCATGTGTAATGTAATAAAAATACATAATGAAGACATTTCAACGTCATCAAGTATTGTTCATCAACTATTCTCTGTCAACAACAGTAGTATCATTGCTAGTTAATGTGGTGCATGTGGTTGAGGTGCCTTGAGTGCTGGTACAGTGAAATGTGTTGATGTTTTGCAGTGTGAATTTTAGCATTCGGTTATCAGATTGTTTGCAGTGATGCACGTGGTTGTATTGTTAGATGATCATGCGTTGAGGTGGTGCGCATGGTTGGTTTGGAGATAGTAAAGCCACATCCTATAAACACAAAGCAACACTCTTTTATTCCTCTTTTGTCCCGTTTGAGGACCAACCTTATGGAGGATCCCGTTTGAGGACCAACCTGGTCCTCATCAATAATCTCTCTGACTCTTTTGAAAATCCTCTCTATCTCTTTGCTGATGACTCCACTCTCTTCTGCTCCATTCCTCATCCCTCAGATTGGCAGTCTGCAGCCTCCTCACTCTCTGCAGACCTGGACAAAATCACAGACTGGTCAAACAAGTGAAACATGTCTTTCAATCCTGAGAAATCTCACACACTTACTCTGTCTCTCCAAAAAGACCGACTGGACAACCCTCCCATCCACTTTCTGAACAATCCTCTCCAAGAAGTTCTGTCACTCAAGCTTTTGGGTCTCACTATCTGCCATGATCTTTCCTGGGAAAACAACATTTCAAATCTGGCCGACAAAACCAGTCGCCGAATGGGCATCCTCCGTCGTGCGAAGTCCTTCCTTGGCAAACCTGAGCTCCTCACCACATACAAGGCTTTCATCTGCAGCTCAATGGAATACTGCTCCCCCCTCTGGGCCGGTGCTCCTGCCTCACACCTAGCTCGTCTTCACGCTGTTGAAACCAAAGCTTTCAGAATCATTGGAATCTCCCGTGATGAAGCTAACTCCGAGGGCCTCTCACTTAGTCCCCACAGGCAGGTTGGTGGTCTTTCTGTCTTCTACCGACTCCTCTCCGGCCTTGCTCCCCCAGCTCTCTCTGGGCTCTGTCCACCAAATATTCCTACAGGTCGCACAAGATCTGCCTGCAACCCTCTTATGGTTAAACTTCTAAAATCAAGACTCTCTGCTCACCTTCACTTCTTCATTCCTCTTTTCTCCTGCCTCTGGAACAAACTCCCTCACTCTCTTCAATCGCACCCCTCCCTCCAGGTCTTTAAAACAGCTGTTCACCACCATCTCTTCCCCCATCCAAAACCTTGATCTTTTCTACCCCCACTAATTTCAACCCAGATCCACTTTTTTGAAATACCAACTTCTTTCCTGGAAGTGCTTGCAGTATCCTTGTGTTTTATACGTCTCCCCCACCCCTTCCCATGCCTCCTCCCCTCAAGATCTCCCTCCCACAGATCTCCCCATGTCCCTGCTCTCAAATGTTGTGTTTGTGCTTCCCCTTCTCTCCCATTCTTGTCTACCGCTCCCCTTATTATATACTTTATGTGTCTGTTTTGATTTTTGTGTGATAAATGTTAGCTCTTTCACGAGCCTCGATCCTGTATACAAAAAAAGAAGAAAGAGGAGACTTATTCCCACTCTTCACTGCAGGTTGTTTTGAAGGAGATGGTTATTGCACCACCAGCTCATCTCGTCCATCGACATCATCAAGTTCTCCCTCTTTAAGTTCTCCACAGTACAATGTGTCAGGTGAAGTGCATACGGTGGAGGTTTGCATAAAAAGCAGCTTCATTGTATCATTCAACTCACATTGACAGAAAATCATGATGATATCTTAGGTTTCACCATCCAGGGAGGTCAGATGTCAGAAAATGCAGTTTACAAAATACTTGTGTCCCCTTACTAACACACAGGGTGGTTCAAAATGAAGTACAATTGTTTATTTCTCCACAATATATTTTTTTTATTGGTCGATTTTATTTATTTTTGTCTAATAACACACGAGTTTACTTAAATTTTTGTTTATTATAGCAAAAAAAAGCTTAAACAAGAAAAAATGAACAATACTGTATAATAAGTAAGTAGTTGATGAAGTGCTCAATCCAAGCACCTCACCTCTGAACGACAGCTGCCACACGGACACTGAAAATGGTATTGAATCGGGTTATAACTGCAGCTGGTATATGTCTGACTTCTCATGTGATGTCATTTTTTTTATCCCTATGCCCCCGAAGTTTTCGGATTGTTCGTCTGTCCATCCATCCGAAGGTATGTCCGTCCGTCCGTCTGTCCGTATGGGCTAAAATTCGTTCTTCTCAGCAACCACATAGCCTATAGAGACAAAACTTTCAGGGTAGGAGTGACACCCATGCAGAATCTTTCTCTGATAATTGTGACGTCATACGTCCCGTGGTATGGTAGCCATCTTGGATTAAACGCAAATAATAAAAAAACTATTTTTGGGAAACCGCTGAATGGAAAAATTGAAACTTGGCACGTTTTCAATTACTCCCAATGGGGTACAAAAGCACGATAATGATGACATCATCTGTGAAGTGGTATACCAGCCATAAAAGTTTACATCAAATGCCTTATCCTAAAAATCTGAAATTGCATGCACATAATGTAAGACCAAATTTGTATTGAAATATTAAATTTATGACATCATAGATCACATGGTTTGGCAGCCATATTGCATTGAAGGAAAATATTAAGTAAGCCACTTACACTATCAATGTGAAACATTACAAATGCCATCTAACACCATTACTGCATATAGTTTGAAAATGATAGAACAATGAACTTTATCCAATCAACACGAAACTTCACAGACGTGATCCCCTGCCAATACATTTACAGAGTGTACATTTTGATGTCCTACGTTATGTGGTTTGGAAACCATATTAGCTTGAAAGACGATATTAAATAACCCTTCTCTGAAACCGCTTCACTGATCGATGTGAAACCTGTCATGTCTGGAAAAAATGTGATAATTGAAAACAGCTGAAGGGATTTAAATCAAACTTTTTATTATTTTTTGACAGTCAACGAGGGAATCTACCCGTTGCACGGGCAGGGAATGCGAGGAGGCATAGTGGCGACACAGTCACATTGCGCTGGTTTACTCCTGCAGTGGGTGTGGGTTGTTTTCTTCGACTTATTTTGAAGAAGGACCTCCATAGGTTGTAGTTGAGAGAAGACAGATCTGGGGAATAGGGGCCATGGCTATGCATCCATCGATAAATTATTTGATCACCTGGGAAATATCGTCTCTAAACCTCCAAAGCACCATTACACATTACCGGTGGTGCATCAAATTGCATGATTACACTTATAATCATCACATATGAGGAGATTGTTGAGATGAGTGGTTAAAAGTTTGGTTCATGTTGTCTGAGAGGGATTTAGATGGAGTCATCGCTAGTTGGAAGATGGTACAACACACAGATAAACGAGGCGAAAAAAACCATAAAATGTCAAGGCCATTGTCGATATTTGTAGCTTTAAAATGGAATTATACTCACCATTATTTTGCCCAATAATTAGTTATTCACATCAACAAATCAGTCTTCAGTCGGCCATCTTTGGTCGGGTTACAAAACAAAATGTTCTGCATATGTATACTCTCATGTATTGTCGTTGTGCTAAGTTTGAACAAAATCGGTAAATGCATGTCCAAAAAATGGTTGAGGACGTGTTTAATATCGGGGTTTGTTTAACAACTAAAATGGCCACCAGTGAACCAGTCAGCCATGTTTGAAATCACAAAATTAAGTGAGGTGCACGTGTATGCCATCATGTACTGTACTTGTGCCAAGTTAGAACAAAATCGGACCATGTATGTTCAAGAAATGGTTGGGGACATGTTTAAGTAGCAAAATGGCCGCAAGTCGGCCATATTGGATCTGTTCTCGAAAATAAACGACGTGCATATGAATAGCATCATGTCTTGTCTTTCTGCCAAGTTTGAACAAAATCGGTCCATACATGCCCAATATATGGCTTCGGACGGACGCACATACGGACAGACGAGACCCAATCCATAAACCCCCGTTTCCGACGAAGCCAATGGAGGTGGGAGCAGAAGTGAAGTTACAACCAAATGTGCTCCTGGAGGTTGGAACTTGGAAGATCAGTGCAAATATCAGAACCCCCCCCCCCCCCCTTCTCCCCCAGCCCTCCCCCTGCCACAGATCTACTGACTTCCTTGTTCTATACTGTTGTTGTGCTTCCTTCTGCCTCCCCCTGTTGTCTTCCGTTTCCTTCATTGCATGTTTTATGTGTCTGTGCATGTTTTCATGTTCAATGTGTTAGCTCTCTCTTATACGAGCCTCGAGTCTGTATACAAAAAAAAAAAAAAAAAAAAAAAAAATTGAATGGTTGCACATTTCAAAAAGGGATCACCAACAAGAACCACAATTACCATGGAAAAAGGCAAGGCCATCCATGTGGAGCAGGTAAAAATGGAGACGAGATCCCGTGTAAAAAGCAGATTCACAGGACTCTCAAAAGCACATTATAGAATGAAAGCAGCAGCATCCATGACCCAACAGGACACAAGATAAAGTGGAAGCAGCAAGCGTTGTGCTCATGGTTCTCATTGGATCAATAATATGAAGTTGATTTCATTGTCGATGTTAATGGCTGGAATGCTTGGTGAGTTATTGCTCTTACCAGGGACAAAGGGCCTGCTGCAGAATTAATGGAGAGAAAGAGGGGTTAAACAAAACCAGGTGACAGGTAATTCTTATGTTGCACGACACCTGCTTAAAAACGAGAATGCAATACCTGAAGTTAAATTCCCTAAAATGTTTGTAACAAGCGAGATATGAACATTCTTCTTTGTGATCTGTTCGACTCTTTTAATGTTTAATTCCACAGCGATAGATGTTGCTGTAATTCGTTAATATCGTTTCCCGATACATATATTTCCTGCTTCAATCGAATTCATTATTATTTTATTTCCATGACATGTTGTTGCGATTTCATGTTTATCAATCCGTAAATGACGTCAGGATTTAATAACCAACTTAAGGAAAAGTATTTTTGATTAAATCAAAGAGTGATCAATCTTTCGGCTATTTCCAGGAATCCCAGAGCAATGTCCAATAAAAGTAATTTAATGTTCCACAAAAGAGTTCTACGTTAATGTGGTAAAACATAGCAATTGTAATTTGTGAATAAAACATGAATTATCTGCGCACTTGGGACATGATGAAGATGTTACATAAGCTTGAGTGAGTAGTTGCTGTTCGACGTTCCAGGCTGATTGTTGTGAGTGAAAAGCAATTCAGGTGCCATGGTTGCTGCACGTCTCGGGTCTCCTGGAATCCAATTTTTAATCATTTCGCACTTCATTGTGTGTGAGTGTTTGGCACAGAGAGTGCAGTTTGGAGAGTGTCAGTTTGAGGCTGGAAATGCATTTCAACCGATCAGTTTCATGGGAGATGTTAATATCGGAGGAGTTTTCCCGATTCACCACGGGGTCAAAATACAACGATCATCGTTTCGTATGAAGCCCGAACTTCCTTCCTGCATCCAGTGAGCTCAACAACTTTGATTAATTTAAACTACAATTAAAAAGTGACATTTTCTCCTCTAGTGCAGCAATGTGCAGGTGTGTGGAGTAGAAACTGATCACTTTAATGTTCATTTTATGTATGAAAATATGTTTTACAGTGAAGTTTTATTTTTCAAAAGTTCATCAATTTCATGTTTGGTACAAAACGTAAACAACTATAACAACCACTTCATGAGGGATATTTCAATGCTTAAGAAACTTTTAGTGACAACAATGAGTAATTGTTTAAAGTACCGTTACAATCAAGTTTAATAAATGCGAAAAAGGATGATTTTTTTTGATGATGATTATGAAAAAGATGTTAAAATTACAAAAATAATGATGATGCAGCATCAAGCACACAGTCACGCACACGCACATACACACACATGCATGCATGCACACACGTGCAAACATCTCGTTTTTTCATTTCTGTTCCTCACAATTCTGTCTCTCTCTTATTCACACATACACACACACACACACACCCACACACACACACAGACACACACACACACACACACACACACACACACGTGCATATACACACACGCACACAGACACATACATCTCATTTTTTTAATGTTTGTTTCTCACAATTCTATCTCTTATGATTTTCGATTGTTATTTATCTTATTCAAATTTCATTTTAAAATGCATTTAATTTATTGTACAGTATCGGTTGTTCCTAAACTTAAATATAAATAATTTAAAGGATTGCTGTAAATTATGTTAATTTCACAACATCCCATATTCAACTTTATTTAAATTGTAAACCTCAAAACATAGTTCCTCTACCTAAACCAAGAGCCTTAACCTGTAAGCAATTGACCAGTTTCCCGACTGCACGGATCATCAGCTGGGCACCGTTCTTCCTCGAGGTTTCAATCCTTTCAGCCCAAGACCTCTCCAAACTGTGGATCCACAACCTTGATCATGGATCCACATCAATTGATGGTAAATCATTAGATCCACAACCTCGATCAAGGATACACATCAATAGATGGTACCTCAGTAGATCCACAACCGCAATCATGGATACACATCAATAGATGGTACATCAGTAGATCCACAACCTCGATCATGGATCCACATCAATAGATGGCACATCAGCAGATCCACAACCTCGATCATGGATCCACATCAATAGATGGCACATCAGCAGATCCACAACCTCGATCATGGATACACATCAATAGATGGTACATCAGTAGATGCACAACCTCGATCATGGATCCAAATTAATAGATGGTACCTCAGTAGATCCACAACCGCAATCATGGATACACATCAATAGATGGTACATCAGTAGATCCACAACCTCGATCATGGATCCACATCAATAGATGGCACATCAGCAGATCCACAACCTCGATCATGGATCCACATCAATAGATGGCACATCAGCAGATCCACAACCTCGATCATGGATACACATCAATAGATGGTACATCAGTAGATGCACAACCTCGATCATGGATCCAAATTAATAGATGGTACCTCAGTAGATCCACAACCGCAATCATGGATACACATCAATAGATGGTACATCAGTAGATGCACAACCTCGATCATGGATCCACATAAATAGATGGTACATCAGTAGATGCACAACCTCGATCATGGATCCAAATTAATCGATGGTAAATCAGTAGATCCACAGCCTCGATCATGGATCCACATCAATAGATGGCACATCAGTAGATGCACAACCTTGATCGTGGATCTACATCAATAGATGGTACATCAGTAGATCCACAACCGCAATCATGGATCCACATCAATAGATGGTACATCAGATCAGTAGATCCACAACCTCGATCATGGATCCACATCAATAGATAGCACATCAGTAGATTCACAACCTCGATCATGAATCCACATCAATAGATTGCACATCAGTAGATCCACAACCTCGATCATGAATCCACAGGAATAGATGGCACATCAGCAGACCCACAACCTCGATCATGGATCCACATCAATAGATGGTACATCAGATCAGTAGATCCACAACCTCGATCATGGATCCACATCAATAGATTGCACATCAGTAGATCCACAACCTCGATCATGAATCCACAGCAATAGATGGTACATCAGTAGATCCACAACCTCAGTTGCAACCAGGCAGTCAGTCAACTCATCAATGCAACATCACTTATTCCAACTTTACTCGCTATAGGATTTAATGTATTATCATACATTTATAACATTCCTTACACACTTCATAATATGATAATATCATTAAATCATGCACATCTTGCCTTAAATAAACCATATCTAGCAGCCAGCACGACCATAACACCTTCCTCTGGTCAAACTGCAGTTCGAATGTTCAAACTGTTACGTATAACGGATTTTTGCATGCTGCCGTATCCAAGCAACCACTGATTCCTCGCAACATTGATTTGTAGTATATTTATTTAATATATTGTACTGTATTTACATAAATATCTCATGAATAATATTTTTACTATTTGTATCGTATTTTACTAATTCGATTTGGTGTAGTTTTTGTGATATTAAAGAAAACTTGTTTAATCTACCAACTTAAGCTCCCTGTGCTAGCATACGTCTGACTAGTTGTTGTAATCTATTGATAAGTTAAGTGTTGTATTATTAAACATCTGACTAGTTGTTGTAATCTATTGATAAGTTAGGTGTTGTATTATTAAACATCTGACTCGTTGTTTTAATCTATTGACCAGTTCGGAGCTGTGTGTGGTTGCTCTCACATTCCTAATTATTTCACCTGTACCCGTACCATAAAATTGCTTTTTGGGAATGTTTCTGTCTAAGAAAGGCATTCGGACAATGTGGAATGGAAATGCATCTCGTTTATCAAATAATTTGTGTGAAATTTATTATTATGGATATCAATTTGTAATTCTAAAGAGGAAACTGAAGTGGAAGTTTGGTTTTCCTTTTTTAATTCAAGTTATTTTGGATATACAGTGCATTCAGAAAGTATTCAGACCCCTTCACTTTTTTCACATTTTGTTATGTTGCAGCCTTATGCTGAAATCGTTTAAATTCTTTTTTTCCCTCATCAATCTACACTCAATACCCCATCATGACAAAGAGAAAACGGGATTTTAGAAAGTTTTGCAAATTTATTAAAAAGAAAAAACGTTGAAATATCACATTTACATAAGTATTCAGACCCTTTGCTATGACACTTGAAATTTAGCTCAGGTTCCTCCCATTTCTCTTGATCATCTTTGAGATGTTTCTACACCTTGATTGGAGTCCACCTGTGGTAAATTCAATTGATTGGACATGATTTGGAAAGGCACACACCTGTCAATATAAGGTCTCACAGCTGACAATGCATATCAGAGCAAAAACCAAGCCATGAGGTCGAAGGAACTGCCTGCAGAGCTCAGAGACAGGAATGTGTTGAGGCACAGATCTGGGGAAGCCTACAAAAAATCTCTGCTGCATTGAAGGTTCCCAAGAGCACAGTGGCCTCCATAATTCTTAAATGGAAGAAGTTTGGGACAACCAGGACTCTTCCTGGAGCTGGCCGCCCGGCCAAACTGAGCAATCGGGGGAGAAGGGCCTTGGTAATAGAGGTGACCAAGAACCCGTTGGTCACTCTGGCTGAGCTCCAGAGTTCCTGTGTGGAGATGGGAGAAACCTCCAGAAGGACAACCATCACTGCAACACTCCACCGATCTGGGCTTTATGGCAGAGATGCCAGACTGAAACCTCTCCTCAGTGAAAGACACATGAAAGCCCGCTTGGAGTTTGCAAAAAAGCACCTAAAGGACTCACAGACTGTGAGAAACAAGATTCTGTGGTCTGATGAAACCAACATTGAAGTGTTTGGCTTCCGTCTGGCCACTCTGTCATAAATCCCAGATCGGTGGAGTGTTACAGTGATGGTTGTCCTTCTGGAAGTTTCTCCCATCTCCACACAGGAACTCTGGAGCTCAGCCAGAGTGACCATCGGGTTCTTGGTCACCTCTATTACCAAGGCCCTTCTCCCCCGATTGCTCAGTTTGGCCGTCGGCCAGCTACAGGAAGAGTCCTTGTTGTTCCAAACTTCTTCCATTTAAGAATTATGGAGGCCTCTGTGCTCTTGGGAACCTTCAATGCAGCAGAAATTTTTTTGTCGGCTTCCCCAGATTTGTACCTCGACGCAATCCTGTCTCTGAGCTCTGCAGGCAGTTCCTTCGACCTCATGGCTTGGTTTTTGCTCTGATATGCATTGTCAGCTGTGATACCTTATATAGACAGGTGTGTGCCTTTCCAAATCATGTCCAATCAATTGAATTTACCACAGGTGGACTCCAATCAAGGTGTAGAAACATCTCAAAGATGATCAAGAGAAATGGGGGCACCTGAGCTAAATTTCAAGTGTCATAGCAAAGTGTCTGAATACTTATGTAAATGTGATATTTCAGTTTTTTCTTTTTCATAAATTTGCAAAACTTTCTAAAATCCGGTTTTCTCTTTGTCAGTATGGGGTAATTGGGGTATTGAGTGTAGATTGATGAGGGAAAAAATGAATTTAAACGAGTTCAGCATAAGGCTGCAACATAACAAAATGTGAAAAAAGTGAAGGGGTCTGAATACTTTCTGAATGCACTGTATACTTCAACACTGTCGATTGTAGAACACAAATCGTCTTCTCTGAACTGTCATAACCCTTCCATTTAAGGTTTTGTATAAGAATGCTTCAATAGCACTAAACATGTGGTATTTTAAAAAGATCTTTAAAATCATTGTTTTATGAAAAATTGAAGTATATACCAAAAAAACTACATGGGATAATGGATTCTATGAATTCTCTATTTCCTATTGTTATTGTTAATATCATTATTATCCCATCCCCTGCACAGCAGGTGACTGGGTTTTGTACCTTAAAGTGGGGTGACTTTGAACACCTGCTACAATGTTCATTCGGATGATTCGAATGAACCTTGTAACAAATGTTCAAAGTCACCCCGGCGGTGTTCAAAGTCATCCCCACTTTACGGTAATCACGTGTGTGTGTGTGTGTGTGTGTGTGTGTGTGTGTGTGTGTGTGTGTGTGTGTGTGTGTGTGTGTCCAGGTCGTACCATTCGAGCTATTGTCATCAGATTTTCACCAAAGCTTTATTATGATAACATGCAGAAGGACAAATTAATAATTTTGTCCAAAGGTCAAAAGGTTAAAGGTCAGCATCATATAAAATGATTGATTTTCATCTCATTGACTTGAAATTTTAAGAATTTGCATATTGGGTCACTGAATTGGTTCACCAATCAAAAGCTAGAAGCTGATCGGTTTTTTTTTTTGATCAAAAGGTCAAAAGTCAAGATTGCGTAAAATAACCAATTTTCACCCGAGTGATCTGAAATTTTAAGAATTTGCATATTGGGTCACTAAGTTGGTTCACCAATCAAAAGCTAGAAGCTGATCGGTTTTTTTTTTGATCAAAAGGTCAAAAGTCAAGATTGCGTAAAATAACCAATTTTCACCCGAGTGATCTGAAATTTTAAGAATTTGCATATTGGGTCACTAAGTTGGTTCACCAATCAAAAGCTAGAAGCTGATCGTTTTTTTTTTTTGATCAAAAGGTCAAAAGTCAAGATTGCGTAAAATAACCAATTTTCACCCGAGTGATCTGAAATTTTAAGAATTTGCATATTGGGTCAATAAGTTGGTTCACCAATCAAACGCTAGAAGCTGATCGGCTTTTTTTTTTGATCAAAAGGTCAAAAGTCAAGATTGCGTAAAATAACCAATTTTCACCCGAGTGACCTGAAATTTTAAAATTTTGCATATTGGGTCACTAAGTTGGTTCATCAATCAAAAGCTACTAGCTGATTGGGGTTTTTTTTTTAGATCAAAAGGTCAAAGGTCAAGATTGCGTAAAATAACCAATTTTCACCCGAGTGATGTGAAATTTACAGAATTTGCATAATTTGTCACAGAATTCGTTCACTAATCAAAAGGTAAGAGTCGATTCTTTTTGGGGGTTTTTTAGATCAAAAGGTCAAGGTTGCATAAAATAACGAATTTTTTTTTTTTTTACTGTTTTCGTTCTTTTGAGCATACGGAAAGAGAAGAAGACTTCTGAATACAAACGGACGCGGATGGGCTTTGAATTTTCAGATTTAATAAAGTCAAATAAAGCAAAGTACATATTTTGTCGGAAGCTGCCTGAAAATTATATGTTAGTACTGGATTATAACACTTTGAAATAACAGAATTAACTTTCACCTACAGCACAATTACATGGTGTACTGTGCCGTAACATTCCGGACCTTAACCATAATCTAATCAGCTTATTATTGTCCAAAACCTTTTGAAACATCGCGCTATATATTATTGTTGGCCCAATCTCTCAATGGTGAAGACTCAAGTTAAAAATTGCAGGATCCAGATGGGGATCCTCACCAAAATCTAACATATTTGTCATTATCAAACATGCATTCTGACCAATAAGTTTCATTCAAATCTGTCCATAACCTTTTGAGATATCGTGCTATATATAATGTTTGCCCCGATATCTCAATGGTGAAGCATCACAAAAAGGTTAGATTATCCGGATCAAAATCCGGATCTTCTCCAAAATCGAAGGAATTCGTCGTTTTCACACACCCAACTTTTACAACAAGTTTCGTCCGAATCTGTCCATAACGTTTTGAGATATGCTGCTCACAGACAAACAGACAGATGAAAAATCACTCAGAGAGCGACACTTGGCAAAACAGAACAAAGTAGAATGGCACTCAGTCGAGCATCCTTTTGACCTCAAAAATAATTTGTGGTATAATTCAGTGACCTGATATGCAAATCGTCTTCAAAGTTTAAGTTAATCGGATGAAAATTGACAATTTTAGAAATTTGGCTTGTGTTGACCTTTTGTCCTATGCTGACCCCAAAAATAGTTGGTGGTTGGTTTCAGTAAGCTGATATGCAAATCCTATTCAGCTTTCAAGTCAATGGAATGAAAATTGAGGATTTTAGAAATTCGAAAAAAAGTGGTTGACCTATGGCCTATGTTGACATTTTGGCATATGTTGACCTCAAAAGTAGTTGGTGGTTGGTTTCAGTAAGCTGATATGCAAATCCTATTCAGCTTTCAAGTCAATCGGATGAAAATTGAGGATTTTAGAAATTTGATATTGTTGTTGACCTTTGGCCTATGTTGACCTTTTGGACTATGCTGATCTCAAAAAGAGTTGGTAGTTGAATTCAGTTTGCCGATATGTAAATCCTATTCAAATTTCAAGTCAATCAGATGAAAATTGAGGATATTAGAAATTTGAAAAAAAGTGTTTGACCTTTGGCCTATGTTGACCTTTTGACCTTTTGGCATCAAATACATATAGGATTTTGTCGGACCAAGAACTCTACCATTTGGTGAAGTTTTGTGAAGATCGGTTTAAAATTGTGACCTTGTAGGCAAGTGAGCGGACAGAAAAACACACACACACACACACACACACACACACACACACACACACACACACACACACACACACACAGTGATCAATATACTTGCAAAAAAAAAAAAAATTGCCAAGTAATAGGGGTGAAAAAATAACCTCCGTACACCTTGGGTGACGGAGGTAACAGCACTAGCGACTGTTAAAAGGCCATCATACATTGCGTAAAATTGACCGGTAATTGTCTGTGGTTATAATAAGTTTTACTTCCCGTAGGTGTGCCCCACAAAACGCCACAATAAGCCAACAAAACACCTTCACATGACATTTGTCCAAGGTGGAAAAAACACTGGGGGTTGGGGGCAAATGAAGTCGCTACAACTTCAGTAGTCGCTACGAGTTTCCCCTGGCACATTTGATTGAAATTGGATAAGTAATGACAAAGCATTCATGGTCAGACAGACATCAAATTGCATATTTTAGTATGATTTCAATTTGATTCCTCCATTATTTGTTCATCAGATTTAGCTCACGATACCTGCGGTGGGCAATTGTTATGATGTTTGCTTTACAAGAAATCAACAGAAATTCTTCATTACTCCCAAATTTCACTGTGGGACACGTGATTTACGATTCCTGTTACCATTTAGTGAGAGGTGAAGAGGCCGCACTCACATTGGTGAAGAATGAGGTTTTGAAACGAAGGAACAGAACGAAATGCAATCCACGGGTGCTCGTTGGACCAAACAGCTCCAGCATGTCCATCACCATGGCATCGATATTAGGACTGCACTCCTTCCCACAGGTTTGCTTAATGTTCATGCCAATTGTTTATTTAAAATTCCACAAATTATAGGTTGGAAAATTTCATTCGATCCTAACGTCGGTTGATAATTGGAAGCTTTGAGGATATTGAAAGAATGATGGAAAAGACTTTATTCCAAGTACACGTTCCAAGTGATTAAAGCAAAACGTTGCATTCTTTTTTGAAGGTGAGCTACTTTGCTTCTTGCAAATGTCTGAGCGACAAGAAACGGTTTCCTTTCTTCCTGCGTACAATGCAGAGCGACGAACACCAGGTGTCCGCGATCGTGCAACTCGTCAACCACTTCTCTTGGCTCTACGTGGGTGTTTTATCGGCCGACAACGACTACAGTCAGAGTGGTGTCACCCAATTTCTTTCCGAGGCAGAACAAGGAGGAGTTTGCATTGGTTTTCATGAGGGTCTGTCAGAGGTTTACAGCGAAAAGAACTTGCAGCATCTCGGTGAATAACAATTGCTTTTTCTTACAATTATGCACAACATACGGTTAAAGGAATGCCTCATCATGTGTGTGGTAGTTCTAATCATGTAGACTGCTGCTTATCTCATATGCATTTATCAAATTAAAATATTTTTTGAGTTTTTTTCAGAAATGGAAGTTGTCGTGATATTTTTGACTGAAAATACAGTGTCATGTTTTAAACTATTGTTGTAACAAATGCAGGGGATATTGTGTCCAAATCACAATCACAAGTTATACTGCTTTTCATGAAAAGTAAAAATCTAAAAGTTTTGATTGAAGAACTTTTAAGAAAAAACGTAACCGGAAAGACGTGGCTCGCAACAGAATCCTGGGTCGTTTTCCCCGACCTCGGTTCAGCCCGTTATGCAAATATTTTGCAAGGTTCGTTGGGATTTGCTGTTGCCAGTGGGAAAATTCCTGGATTGTTGGATCTCCTAATAACTCTTCGACCACGTGTCCTCGCCATATCTGCACATACAGAAGCAACACTAGGTGTTTCAAACCGTCCTTCAAGGTGGGAATGTATCTTCACATTAACGGAATGAAGGGCATTTTTAACACTGGAGCAGTCAAATCAAGTTCAATTTTAACAATCAAATCAAGGAGCCCCAGCCTCACCCACATGATCCACCACGCGGTAACCCGGGTTGCCCTGTGATCACAAAGAATTTTCCTATCACGCGAACCCGGGTTACACTCCCCCTAAAATAGATTAATTAATTATGTAAAATGATTAAAAATCACGGGGCAACCCGGGTTACCGCGTGGTGGATCACATATCTAAAGCCACAGCAGTGGACAATTTTGACAAAAGTTGCTCATTATATTGTTGCGCTTATGGGGGTGGCTAATGAAATACCTTCCTCCAGATAGGATTGTATAGGGTAGTGTGCTCCGAATGTCGCGAAGAAGGAACCTTCCTGTAATTAAGTCAGGCCTGGATGTCCGTGTAAGCATAATGTGTCTCCATGCGAGGGGTGGAGCTATGCAAATTTGTTAGGGTATAAGGGTAGCGTCCCTGTGTATAGTCACCTCTGTATTTTTCCCTTTGTTCTTATAACACTTACACCACCAGCCATGCAATCAGCACTTAAATTAAATAAAGTGATCGCTGACCGGATCTGGACTTTACTACGACACCACCCAGCTCAAATCTTCTCGCTGGGTGCCAAGTGTGGCCATGAGGCCACGCCCAAAAGGACGATTGGTTGGGGTGAGTGGGTGGCACTCGGTGAAAAAATGACATGTCCAGCCATTATCTCTCTCTCTGTTCTAGGTTTGTCGTGAGCAGCCTGACATTTTCTCTTTCTCTTTCTCTTTCTCTTTCTCTCTCTCTCTCTCTCTCTCTCTCTCTCTCTCTCTCTCTCTCTCTCTCTCTCTCTCTCTCTCTCTCTCTCTCTCTCTCTCTCTCTCTCTCTCTCTCTCTCTCTCTCTCTATCTCTCTCTCTCGCACTGTGTTTTGTTGCGGTCGAACACATTCCCTCTCTATCTCTTGGTCTGGCCTTCATCGCAAGCGGTCACCGTTTATACACTATCCTTGTTGCTGGCTTTGTGGCGGCTATGCTTCTTGCCATGTGCACTTCAGAAACAGCGGAACTTTGGGAGTGCAGGATGCTCAAAGGAGTAAAGATTCGGCTGCCTCGCACGGACTGGCTGGCGGCAGTGCGACTTCGCGACATTGCATGTTTTCCCACGTAGGGACGCAGGACATGTGATGGCCCCGGACTGTCGTGGAGACCGGAGCTGAGTACCAGCCACCGCACCACACTATGCATTTATTTTCATTTATCATTCCCTTGTGTTGTATATGAGTCCGTATGGAGGGTCTTTAATTGTTGTTCGTTGATTGGCCTGTCTTGTATGTTTATTTGTTGTGGGGATTGGATAACCCCGGCCGAGTCCGTCCGATGCTTGTTTGTTTGTTTGGTTGTTTGGTCATCTGTCGCCTGAGATCTTCACTACAGGGTGGATTCGACAATATGAAGCAAAGCAAGAAATCATTTGTCAAACATGTAGATTGTTTGTAATGATGAGATTCCTTGAAACCCAAACTCTTTGCACATTACATGTCCGTCCATTATTTTGTTCTTGCAGCTGGCAGCAAACTGTGCACTTTTTAACCACCTGTCCAGTGCACTTGGCACATATGAGCTTGCTGCACATTCCACGGCTGTCCAACGTTCTGTTCTTGTATTTTGTGGCATGTCGTTGTTGCAGCTTGCGCTTTGCTGGAGGCCCCTCATTCAAACTACTCATCTGCGGTGGTTGTGGTGGTGGCGACTCTGATTTGTACCCCTGTCGGAGATCATGAACAAGTTGTGCAATGAAGACTTGTCGGATGATGTGTTTTCCATTCACCGACTTGAACAGCTCCCATGTGTTTATGGCAGCCAGGTCTAGAATGTAGTAAAACATATGAACTGGCCATCTGCCAGATCCTGCTTTGACAGAGTACTTCCTGGCCATCTGATCAACAATATCCACTCTGTACTTTGTTGAATTATAGAAAGCAAAAGTCTCAGGAAGCTTCTTGAGGTTATCTTTCATTTATACAGCAGGGTGAAGAGTACTGAGCAACAAAACATTCTTGTTTCTCTTACCCTGGTAAACAGTTAGGGTAGTGTCACCATGCTTCACCGCAGTGGACATGTGGAGCTGTTCCCTGAGTTCTTCACTGAAGAGGGCCGGACTTCTCTCTGTACATGATTCATTGTGCCCACTATGCTTATGCTCGATGATTTCAACTTCTCTGCCAACTTTAGAGAGGTGAAAAGTTGTCCATGGTAACATCTCTTCCCTTATTCAAGTAAGGATACAAATCAAAAAGCCATAGCACCACATATTGAAACAAAGTCTGGTCTGCATGACGGTGTTCATCTTTGCCCAGGTATGGAAGCCCATTCAGCAGATGCCTCGAATAATCATCAACTGCTAGCCAAATCTTTACTCTGAATTTGTCTGGCTTATTGATCGTGTATTGGGTGAATCGACACCTGGCCTTTCTCCGTAACAATTGCTCAAACGCTCAGACCTGGTGACCTTTGGTCAAATCTCAAGAATCTCATTACATATCATAAAATCTGTTTCTTGACATGGTGTTCCGAAAGAATGGTTGGCCCTAGGTAACAGACTATACCCACTTCAAATCCTTTTGCCCAGTACATTACACGGACATACAGCACAGCAATAAATGCATCCAGTTCAGGCAGATAAATCGACCATTCATCATCATCGAGTTCTCTCCTGGCCTCAGGCTCAGTGCATTTCTTTATGTGTCTTAGTATGGATCTGTTACCAATGAACAGCCCCCAGGAACTTACACCATTCTCTTCTCTGATGCTGCAATTAGCGCGTGGCGTTGGTCCTTGTGCCTTCTGCAGCACATTACAATGTGCTATTGTGCCAGTCCCACAGGAACATTTGTACTACTGTCAGCAATTTCCCAAACAAATCCATCTTTAGCAGTCTCCTTGTAGCCTGATAGAGCCAGTGTTATTGATTGTAACCTGGGTAACCTGGGACTCATTCGGTCACCACGCTCTGGTCCTTTTCCACATATGGACAATGTTTGCTGTTTTGGTCTTGCTTCAGATGTTTCTTCAGCTGAGTCACTTTCACTCGAATGCTCCTGCTCAGGAATGTAGTCATCATCTCCGTCTTGATCACTTTCGAAATTATAATATCCCTCTGACTCAATCAGAAAGCCGCTGCAGTAGCTCAAAAATTTATTTGTCTGTGAGCCCTTGCCCCTGTAACATGTTTACTGGACAGCACGTTTACTGTACAGCGCATTTGCTGTACATTGTCTGAAATTGAATGAACAAACGCATGAATAAAACCACCGTTTAGGGATGTACATCAGGGATGTACATTGTCTGAAATTGAATGAACAAACGCATGAATGAATGAAAATATTGGGAATTTTATGTGCACTTCCAGCTGAGCAGAATCGGCACATGGAGATTAAATCGCATCGAAATATGTAGTGATAATAATTATCTCAAAAATACAATTCATCAATGCTCAAATTATGTGTTCAATGCAATACATTTCCTTCATGGTCAAATTGACCACAGTTGCGGTTTTAGGCATAACAGCCCATAAATCAAATGTGGTTGAAATTAGGTCAATTTTTTGTGTGAATAATTTACACGCAGAATCATGAAAAATCAAGGAGCCTCAAGACGCTACTATATGTGTATGTGTGTGTGTGTGTGTGTGTGTGTGTGTGTGTGTTTGTGTGTGTGTGTGTGTGTGTGTGTGAGGCACACTTTTTGTGTCTATTATTTACATACATACAGTGCATTCAGAAAGTATTCAGACCCCTTCACCTTTTTCACATTTTGTTGTGTTGCAGCCTTATGCTGAAATCGTTTAAATTCATTTTTCCCTCATCAATCTACTAGTGGGGGGGCCAATGTAGCAGATTGAAATGCCCGGTGAAATTGCTTGTTAATTTTTGGACACTGGTTGGGCTGTCTTTAGGGATGATATAAGTTCTAGAAAAAATATGTCTCCAATTGTTTCAAGTTCTTTATGGCGGCCATTTTGGATTTTCAAAATGGCGGATGTCGAAAACGTAAAATTCCATTATCTTGGCTTCTAAATGACCTAGAGTTTCGATTCTGGTGTCCAGTTGTACATTTTTGGGGATAGAGAATTGAATGAAACCTTCTTTAATAACCTACAAGGGATAAAAATAGGTTTTTATGGCACAGCCGAACCAGTGTCCAAAATCTAACTTAATGCACATCTATCTTAATTGTTATTTGTTATTTGTATGTTCCAGATTCGTGACCCTGAGCTATGATGGAGCCAAAAAGCAAGAAAACCAAGAAAGAAACTGATTTCACACTTTGCATTCAGTGCCAGGATCCCCAAGGTGCACTAGTGACTGAGCCAGCACTGGGCTCATATGCAAAGTTTCTCCAGTTCATCCAGGAGAGGGCACGATATGGTGATGCCGACTTCAAACAGATCAGCGAACGATTAAGCTGTTTCACTGCCACTGACTTGAGGAACAATAAAGCAAAGTGGCACCGGGCATGTTATGGATCTACATGCAACACTGCTCACCTGGAGCGTGCTAGAGTTCGCCACCAGAAAGCCTGCGAACATGGCGACACCCAGCATCTTCATAAGAGGTGTGGACGTCCTTCTTCTGCACCTGCCGCTGCAAGTACCTCAGGTTCTACGCAAGACGAGACTCTTCGCTTCACACGTTCATCATCAACTCCATTCAACAGAGACCTTTGTTTCTTCTGTCAAGAGGTCACTAAGGAAAGTGTACATGTTGTATGCACGTTCAACGCAGGTAAACAGCTGAAGAAAGCTGTTGAAGAAGGCAGCAACCACAAGTGGAAAGTTCAGCTGAGTGCTGCCATCAGTGCACATGATGCTCATGCGATCGACGTCAAGTATCATCTCCCATGCTGGGTGCAGAATGTCCAACGTGCTCCCAAGAGTGGGACATCAAGTGATGACAAAGAACACATACTGCAAGAAACTAATGTTATCAAAATAGCCGCAGACATTGAGTTTGTCAGCCTTGTTCGCTCTCTACTCCAAGCTGGTGAAATTCTCAACATGTCTGACCTGAAGTCGGTTTACTCCAGGATTCTTGACAATAATGGTGTGCACAATGTCCCATCACCTACTACCCAAGGCATGAAGGAGAAAATCAACTCTCACATTGATGACGTTCACTTCATGAAACCAAAACGTCGAAACGAGTCAGACTGTGTATTCTCCACTGCCGTGCGTGATGCAGCTGTCGAAGATGCAATGACGAAGACAAATGAAAAAAACATCGAACAACTGTTTGAGAGTGCCTCTGTTCTCCGCAGTGCCATTGCTTGTCAGAACAAGCACCCATGGCAATTTGAAGGAGAAATGAACACTGATGATGCTGAAAAGCATGTACCCAAAGTACTCTATGCTTTCCTCCGCTGGCTACTGGAAGGACCAGCCACGAGCATTGAGCCAGAGACTATGCGCTCAGCCACTATTCATCGAGATGTTATAACCATCAGTCAGAACATCATGTACGGCTACAAGTCAAAACGCCAAGTCACGTACAAGCCCAAAGAGCCAGATGCACCATTCCGCCATCGCTTAGAATGGCCACAGCAGCTTGCCGTTGCCATTGTAGTCCATCAGTCCACCAGAAACAAGAAGCTTCTGGATTTCCTGCATGAGTTCGGTCTGTCTGTTGATTATAGTCGGATCTTGCGGTTGGAGACACAGCTGGCCAACTCAGTCATAGAGTCTACGACAGAACAGGGTGTATACTTTCCAAGAACCATGCGCATAGGGACGTTTGTCTTCTTTGCAGTGGACAACAGTGACTTCAATGAAGACACACCTGATGGGAAGCGGACACTCCATGCTACAGCCTGGGCACTCTACCAACGACGGGAACATGCACCCTCCACAGATGAACATAGAACACTGACACTACATGACCGAAAGGCCAGACACCGCTCACTCAAGGTTCTGACTGCTCCAGACTTTGTTCCTTGCCAAGCACCAAACAAACAATCTGCCACAGGTACCACGTATAGCTTCAAGACACGGTCAAACCCAGATGTCACCAAGCCGTACTCTGCGACGGACACAGTGTGGCTACTTTCACGCACAATCATGCGAACAGCTGAAGCTGAGGACGTACAAGACGACATCATCCCACCAGATGACCAGCTGCAAGCTGCAGAACCCCAGCATGCTGACCCTGTTGGGTCACTCGTCCACGATCCAAAACAACCACCTGGCAGTAGGATCAAGCATCACGATATCCCAACTTGGACAGCCTACAACTCACTGCTCTCCTCTTCGAAGCCTCTGACAGAGGTCAACGCCCTGCCATTGGTAGCAGCACCAGCCCATGAATGGCAAACACTGATAACAGTCTTGAAACAGACACAGCAAATCAACTGCATGGTCATGGGTCCCGATAGGAAGACAGTGATCACCTTAGACATGGCCCTGTATGAGCGAGCCAAACAGCTGGAGATGACCAGAGATGACTGCAAAGGCAAGTGGGTACTGCGACTAGGGGAGATGCACACTGTGATGGCTGCACTGAGGGCTGCTGGGAATGCCATAGAGGACCATCCTAGAAGATCTACCCAAGAAGTCAACTGGCACTGGTCAGCAGCCAGACGACGACAATCCTGAACATACTCCACCCCCTCCCAAGAAGGTGACTGTCATAGACGGCATGGCATTAGTGCAAGCAATGGGTAAGCCACAATGGGTCAAAACATGTGCCCAGTGGGCTGGCCATTTCAATGCAACACTGGACTGCAAGACCAACGGGTATGATGAAGTCCACCTCGTGTTTGACCGATATGATCTGCCAAATTCACTGAAAGAGGCCACACGGGAGAGGCGCCAAGGTGGCAAGCCGCCCACTGCTTACCACGTTCAAGACAGCACCCCGATTGGGAAACTGACAGCAAAACAGTTCCTGTCGCACACCAACACCAAAGATGAGCTAACTGTCTATCTGGCAAAGAAAGCTCTGTGTCACTTTGAGGGGACTACCAAGGTCTTCATCGTCACTTCAAGGCAGGATGTCTTCTCCAACTGCATGGATGTACAGCATCTCCGTAGCTCCCAGGAGGAGGCTGATACGAGGATCTTTCTTCACAGTCTAGATGCCGTCCGAAGAGGTGCAACACAGCTGTACATTCAGTCACCTGATACTGATGTATTCATCCTAGCACTCCACCGGTACCATGAACTATGCAAAGACACATACTTCATCACGGGTGTGGGGAACAAGAAGAGGCAAATCTCACTGGAACCAATAGTACATGAACTTGGTGTCAGGAAGGCTGCAGCCCTACCAGGATTCCATGCATTCACGGGAGCAGACCAGACTGGTCGGTTTGCCGGCAAGGGAAAGCTCACATGTTGGCAAGCCCTCAATAGGTGCTCTGTTGAGGTGGTATCTGCGTTTCATGACCTTGGGGCCTCTGAGGAGCTGAGAGCTGACACAGAAAGTGACATTGAGGCATTTGTATGCCAGCTGTATGAGCCTCGTACTACAGTTGTGGATGTGGGCAAGCTGAGGTGGAGACTGTTTACCAAGAAACAGCTAGAGGCACAGAAGCTGCCACCAACACGGGGAGCTTTACATGAAGCCATTGCTCGTGCACATTTCCAGGCCATGGTGTGGCATCAGGCTGATGTACCGGACCCCCAGCTTCCACAACCAACAGAACATGGATGGAGAACAGAAGGAGATCAGCTGGTGCCCATCACAACCAAGGACCCTCCAGCCCCAGCTGCCATCACACATCTAATCAAATGTAACTGCAAGAAGACCCAATGCATGTCTCACTGCTCATGCAGGTCTCAGCATCTCAACTGTTCTGAGATGTGTATGTGTGGGGCAGATGAAGAGGTGTGTGGTAACACGGGTCAGGAGCGCCCCATGGGAATCGATAACACTGATGATGAGGAGGATGGAGATCCTTCAATGTAACAATGAACACTGCCAACTAAAAATATTGCACAAAGACATTATAAGTGTACATTTGAACACTAAAGTCCAGCCTTTATGTGATTTAGAAGTGAAAATGATGGAAAAAAATATATATATGTGTTGGCATAAGTGCGTGAAAATCCAAGATGGCTGCCATAAGAACCCTTTTGATCATATGTAGGTGTATAAATGTGTGTTTATTGGATTAAGTATCCGCAAATATGTACATTTGGACACCAAAATTAACACTCTAGGTCATTTAGAAGCCAAGATAATGACAATTTCGGTTTTCAACAAACGCCATTTTGATAATCCAAAATGGCCGCTATAAAGAACTTGAAAAAAATGGAGACATATTTTTTCTACAACTTCTATCATCCCTAAAGACAACCCAACCAGTGTCCACAAATTAACATTTGAATTCAACGGGAAAACATTGGCCCCCCCACTATACACTCAATACCCCATAATAACAAAGAGAAAACAGGGTTTTAGAAAGTTTTGCAAATTTATTAAAAAGAAAAAACCGAAATATCACATTGACATAAGTATTCAGACACTTTGCTATGACAGTTGATATTTAGCTCAGGTGCCTCCCATTTATCTTGATCATCTTTGAGATGTTTCTACACCTTGATTGGAGTCCACTTGTGGTAAATTCAATTGATTGGAGATGATTTGGAAAGGCATGCACCTGTCTATATAAGGTCTCACAGCTGACAATGCATATCAGAGCAAAAACCAAGCCATGAGGTCGAAGGAACTGCCTGCAGAGCTCAGAGACAGGATTGTGTCGAGGCACAGATCTGGGGAAGCCTACAAAAAATATTTATGCTGCATTGAAGGTTCCCAAGAGCACAGTGGGCCTCCATAATTCTTAAATGGAAGAAGTTTGGAACAACCAGGACTTTTCCTAGAGCTGGCCGCCCAGCCAAACTGAGCAATCAGGGGAGAAGGGCCTTGGTAAGAGTGGTGACCAAGAACTCGATGGTCACTTTGGCTGAGCCCCAGAGATCCTGTGTGGAGATGGGAGAAACTTCCAGAAGGACAACCATCACTGCAACACTCAACCGATCTGGGCTTTATGGCAGAGATGCCAGACTGAAGCCTCTCCTCAGTGAAAGACACATGAAAGCCCGCTTGGAGTTTGAAAAAAGCACCCAAAGGACTCTCAGACTGTGAGAAACAAGATTCTGTGGTCTGATGAATCCAAGGTAGAACTGCTTGGCCTCAATTCTAAGCATCATGTCTGGAGGAAACCAGGCACTGCTCATCACCAGCCCAATACCATCCCAACGGTGAAGCATGGTGGTGGCAGCATCATGCTGTGGGGGTGTTTTTCAGCAGCAGGGACTGGGGAACTGGTCAGGGATGAGGGAACAATGAAAGGAGCAAAGTACAGAGATATCCTTAATGAAAACCTGAAACAGAGCACTCAGGACCTCAAACTGGGCCAAAGGTTCACTTTCCAACAGGACAATGACCCTAAGCACACAGCCAAGACATCACAGGAGTGGCTTAGGGACAACTCTTTGAAGGTCCTTGAGTGGCCCAGCCAGAGCCCTGACTTGAACCCAATCGAACATCTCTGGAGAGACCTGAAAATGGCTGTCCACCGACTGTCCCCATCCAACCTGACAGAGCTTGAGAGGAACTGCAGAGAAGAATGGCATAAAATCCCCAAATCCAGGTGTGCAAAGCTTGTCGCGTCATACCCAAGAAGACTGGAGGCTATAATCGCTGCCAACGGTGCTTCAACTAAGTACGGAGTTCAGGGTCTGAATACTTATGGCAATGTGATGTTTCAGTTTTTTCTTTTTAATAAATTTGCAAAACTTTCTAAAATCCTGTTTTCTCTTTGTCATTATGGGGTGTTGAGTGTAGATTGATGAGGGAAAAAATGAATTTAAACGATTTCAGCATAAGGCTGCACATAACAAAATGTGAAAAAGTGAAGGGGTCTGAATACTTTCTGAATGCACTGTACGTCAATTCATCAATTACGTATTGCATATCATATAAATGTATCTTTTAACTCTTTAGAATGCTGAAACCACATCGACCTTCGAAGAGCCTTTAAGACCCCTAAGATCCTTAAGACCCAAAATACCCTGAAGGCCAAAGGTTCCCGGGGACGCAAAATACCGAGAAGAAACAAAAGTCCCCGAGCACCCAAAATACCCCCGAGTCCGGCAGGCTACACGTGACGTAAATTGGAAAATGTAATGTAATGTACATGTGATGTAAAAAATGCTACACGGTGGAGAAGACTAATGAAAATGTGATCCAATTGATCAACGGGCCCCCTAGAGTGAACAAAAAAATTACACTCACAGTCAGCTTTAAAACGTTTGTTCATGGTCAAAATGACCGCTTTGGGGGTTTGAGTGTAAATCGTATTGTGTTTTTGAGTAATCTGGAATACCCCTATAATTACAGTTCCAAATGCAAGAATTCATCTCTAAAATGGAACGAAAGTTACAAAAATGTAAAAGGCAAAGTTCCAAATGAGGACGATTCAGAGAACATTGAACGATGTAAAAATGTATTTTCTCATTATTTCCATTCTCAAGGAGGAAAATTATTGGGAACTAAGTTATCTTTGATGCATTTTCTTAAAACCACAACAAATGGAACAACATCCGGTTCTACGTTTTCAAATGTTATTCCTGTTGAGAAACGACAGGATGCTTCACAAATTGAAGACAGAATTCCAGGTTATTTCCTTCTTAATCTATGGGAAGACATATTTGATTGTCGATGGAATGAGAACGGCCATCACATACCTTGCACAGGGAATGAGCGAATGGAAAACGTTACAACATTCTTTACAGACGTGTTGAAACTCAGAGGAGCATACAACACGTACAACGCTGTATATGCCACAGCACACGCTTTGGATAACCTCCAGAGGTGTAAATTTGATGAAGGTCCTTTCCACAACAGGAGCTGTGCCAATATCAGCGACATCGAGCCCTGGCAAGTAAGCGATACAAAAAAAACAATTATTTGATGTTATTGGTACCTTTGTCACAAAAGGTTATATTTTCAACCCTGTCTGTCTGTTTTTCAGCAGGATATTTCAAATGTTGCGCACAGATGGGACTAAATTTGGTAGTCAATTTGGGTATGTGACAAGGAAAATTGGTTAGATTTTGGTGAAGATCCGAATCCAGACCCGGATACTATAATTATTAAGTGATTCTTTACCATTTAGAGATAGGACCAAAAACGATATATAGCAGGATATCACAAAAGGTTGTGGGCGGATTTGGAAGAAACTTGGTGGACCAATTGGGTGTATAACTCGGACGAATTGATTTGATTTTGGTGAAGATACGGATCCGGATATGAGAACTTTTCAAGTGATTCTTCACCATTGAGTGATAACGCCATAAGCGACATATAGCACGATATCACGAGAGGTTATGGATGGATTCGGGCTAAACTTGGTGAACATGTTGGGAGTGCAATAAGAACGAATTGGTTCCATTTTGTTAAAGATCCACATCCGGATCTGAGAATTTTAAAATATTTTTAAAAGTGATTCTTCACCATTGAGAGATGTGAGCAAACAATATACCGTATGGATTGATATTTCAAAAAGTTGTAAATGGATGACAACTTGGTGGATGATTTGGGTAGGTGACAAGAACAAACCGATTAGATTATATTTAAGGTCTGGATGTAGATTCGGCCTATCAGTGGGATACAAAGCGTAAACTGTTCCGCCTGGTGGAGGTTTGCGTGCTACCGAGTGACGTATTAGTTGAAATATTTTTGTAAGATTTAATTTTAAGTATAAAATTATTTAATAAATGATTGTAAAATTCAATAAAACGAATCTAATATACATGTTGTCCTAACACATCAGCCCCCCTCCCCCCCTGCCCAGCCCAATGTAGGAGAGGTAGGGAGAAACCACGAATAGGGGGAAAAAGCTTTATTATTCGACATCTCATGTGCACAGTTTCAAAGCATTGCTTCAATATTTGGTGTGCCCACCGCCCGCCGACCGAACTGCCTCCAAACGCGCGGGGTAGGATTCCAAGAGAGACACAAACAAGTCACGATCAAACTCCATTTCTTCGAGGACGTTAGTCAAAGCAGTGAGAAGCTCTTCCCTGGTGTTCTGGAGGCGTTGTTCAACTCTGTCCTTGAGTGTTCACAGGCGTTGAGGTCAGGTGATGCTCCCGGCCACTCATCGTTTCCGAAAAAAATCGACCTTGTTCGCCTTCAGAAGATTCTGGGTCGCCAGTGCCCTCATGCACGGGGCTCGGTCGTGCAGAAACGTGGTCTCCTTGATGCTGAGGACATTTTCTGGGTCCCGTAAGAACGGAATAACATGGCGGGTCAGCACAACGTCTCGGAGGTATTTTCCATCCCATGATTGTCCTTGCTCTTTGATGACCCACATCAGCCTTTTCGCTGTGAACATCAAGAAGACGCCAACGCACCGTGCTGTTTTCGATTTCTCTCGAATCTTGAGTTCTTGTGGAATGTCATCATTGTGAAGAGCCCAAATTCTGTCGTTCTGGAAGTTGGGACGTCGAGCCTCATAAATGAAAAATTCATCAGAAGGGGCCAGGAAAAGAAAATCATCAGAGGTCCACTCGCTCAAAAACTCACAAAACCACATTCGATCCTCGACGTTCTTCTCCGTCAGCTTCGGTGCTGGAATTTGGTGAAAAGCCTTTGCGCCAATGGACTGAAGGAACCTGTGGATACTTGATAAGCTCTTCTTCTTCCCTCGAACCCGTTCAATCTCCTTTTGGAGCCCTCATTTGCTTTTCTTCTCCTTGGCAAGCGACTCAATGATGATATCCCTGCTTTCCTGAGACAAACATTGTGCTGTCTGTTCGGGCCGGCTTTCCATCTCGCAATCGAAGGGATCACGGTTCCAATTGCGTTTGACGAAGTCCTCAGACCTGTTCAGGTACTTGGCAACCCAGGATCGGGATATGGTTCCCGGCGTCTGATCCCTGGCGACTAGGAACGCGATAGCCATGATGTGGCATATCCACCTTTTCTTCTCGGAATCACCCGACCACGACATCACTTCACAAAATCTGCAACAGAACAAGAAAGGCTCATTAGATCATTATGAAATTTGGTATTTGAGATGTCAAATGAATGATCCTTACCGCTATATGCCCGCCATTGCACAGTGGCGACCCAGTAGAGCTGGGCAGGGGGGGGGGGGGCAAGGTGTTGGGACACCCTGGTATATAGCTCATTTTTAACAACTGATATTAATGTTCGGTACCTTACGAATGTTGGAGAAAACTAATTTGGCGTGCCAACGGACATTGAAGGGAAAAGTGACATAACCATTGGAAAGCATCCGTAAATGAAAATTTATGTTAAAAAAATATTTAAAGCCATTAATCGATATGTAGCATTTGAAAATTGTAAGTTATGTAACTGTAAACTGTGAAATAAAACCATCAATGCAAATTTACCTAAAACACCATAAATGCATCCTTAAAACATCTGGTCAAATCTGTTTCTGGTGTTTGTTCCCCCTCCATCCCCTCCCTTACCTCAAACGGCTACACAGCTGACTCCACACGTGAAAAAGCTGAATGCCTCAACTTTGTGTTTGCCACTAAATCTTGTGTCCCAAACCCATCCCTCTCTGTACCCACCATACCCAGTCGTACCCAGCTGCTCCTGGACTGTGTCCTTTCCTCCTGACAAGGTGGAAAAGTTTCTGTCAACCCTCGACTCTGATTATGCAACTGGACCTGACGGCATCAGCCCACGGGTCCTAAAATCCTGTTCTTCCGCTCTTTCACTCCCTCTCTCTGTTCTCTTCACCCTCTCTTTTGCTCAAGGTCAACTGCCATCTGCTTGGAAATCAGCCAACATCACCGCTTTGCACAAAAAATGTGAAAAACAGATCCTAGCAACTACAGACCAATCAGCCTTCTCCCAATTATCAGCAAAGTCATGGAATCCATCATTGCTTCGGATATGAAATCTTTCCGCTTCTCCAATGCCTTGATCTCTGATCATCAATTTGGTTTCAGACCAGGTCACTCTACTCTGGACATGCTGCTTCTGCTGTCTCAACAATGGATGGAGGTCCTCAATGCCAAACAGGAAATTAGAGCTGTCTCCCTCGACATATCACATGCCTTCGATACGGTCTGGCACCCCGCTCTGCTCACCAAATTCTCCTCCTTTGGTATCCATGGAAATCTCCATGCATGGCTGGCGGACTTCCTCTCTCGTCGTAGTCAACGTGTGGCCCTGAATGGGTTTCTCTCATCTCCTCTTCCTGTTCAGGCTGGAGTTCCCCAAGGCAGTGTTCTGGGCCCTGTGCTTTTTCTGGTCTTCATCAATAATCTCTCTGACTCTCTTGAAAATCCTCTCTATCTTTTTGCTGATGACTCCACTCTCTGCCGCTCCATTCCTCATCCCTCAGATCGGCAGTCTGCAGCCTCCTCACTCTCTGCAGACCTGGACAAAATCACTGACTGGGCAAACAAGTGGAACATATCTTTCAATCCTGACAAATCTCACACTCTTACGATGTCTCTCCGAAAATACCGACTGGACAACCCTCCCATCCTGATAAATCTCACACTCTTACGATGTCTCTCCGAAAAGACCGACTGGACAACCCTCCCATCCACTTTCTGAATAATCCTCTCCAAGAAGTTCTGTCACTCAAGCTTTTGGGTCTCACTATCTGCCATGATCTTTCCTGGGAAAACCATATTTCAAATCTGGCCCCCAAAGCCAGTCGCCGACTGGGCATCCTCCGTCGTGTGAAGTCCTTCCTTGGTAAACCTGAGCTCCTCACCACATACAAGGCTTTCATCCACAGCTCAATGGAATACTGCTCTCCCCTCTGAGCTGGTGCACCTGCCTCACACCTAGCTCGTCTTCATGCTCTTGAAACCAAAGCATTCAGAATCATTGGAATCGCCCGTGATGAAGCTACCTCCGAGGGCCTTTCACTTACTCACCGCAGGCAGGTTGGTGGTCTTTCTGTCTTCTACCGACTCCTCTCCGGCCTTGCTCCTCCAGCTCTCTCTGGGCTCTGTTCCCCAAATATTCCTAAAGGTCGCACAAGATCTGCCTGCAACCCTCTTATGGTTAAACTGCCAAAATCAAGACTCTCTGCTCACCTTCACTCTTTGATTCCTCTTTTCTCCCGCCTCTGAAACAAACTCCCCCTCTCCCTTCAATCCCACTCCTCCCTCCAGGTCTTTAAAACGGCTGTTCACCACCATCTCTTATCTTCCCCCATCCAAAACCTTGATCTTTTCTACCCCCGCTAATTTCACCCCAAATCCTCTTTTTTGAAATACCAACTTATTTCCTGTAAGTCCTTGATGTCCTTGTGTTTATACTTCTCCCACCCCCCCCCCCCCCTTCCCACGCCGCCTCCCCCCAAGCCCTCTCCCTCCCACACATTCCCGATGTCCCTCACAAATGATGTGTTTATGTGCTTCCCCTTCTCTCCCCATCTTGGCTACCGCTCCCCTTTTTATATACTTTGGTTCTTTGTCTGTATGATTTGTTTGTGTGATAAACGTTAGCTCTTTCACGAGCCTCGATTATGTATACAAAAAAAAAAAAAAAAAAAAAAACTCAATTGATATCTAACAGGAAGTCGTTGATGCTTGCCTATAATCATAAAGCTTATATTTATTATGTACCGACATACGAAGGACGGTTTGTTTTGCTTACAATGTGTGAGCATACCCCACTAGTAAATGTATATTGCTCTTCTTGTCACCTCCACAGGTTATGTTTTACTTGCGAAACGTTCGCTTCATGAACAATCAAGGGAACACATTGTTTTTTGATGAAAATGGAGACCCACCTGCGTTATATGACCTCATTAGGTGGGTTCCTCTAAATACAGGAGGTATAAAGTTTTCTGTTGTTGGATATTTTGATTCTTCTGCTCCATCAATGGAGAAACTGAAAGTGAAAGCAAAGTATATGTGGGGCACTGATACAGATGAGGTATGTATGCTGAAAACGTTTTGATTTTTCCATCGAAACAAATAGTTCAAAGAGAAAATTTATTTGAGTATAAACGTCAACATATAAAATTATCAAATATGCACCAATATAGAATAGCATTGGTCCATTCATTGCCCCCAAAATTAATACATGCAATTAATCTCTGTTGAAAAGTCAAAAAATTAAAAAAGTCAAAAAAAGTCAAAAGTCTTTGCCGAATCATCATAAACACGTTGAGATGAGGAGGATGTTGTTTTTTTTACAAGTGTACTTTCAATTAATGTTATTCGTTTATTTATTTGTTTACTCTTGTTATTGTTATTCATTGTATTTTGACTATTTTTCCCTCATTTTTTTACCATTTGGTATCTTAATCTAATTTATCGTTTGTCATTTATATTGTTAGTCCATGGGCATACCTACTGAATATGCCTCCATATATGCTTCCCTATATATTATCTTGATTGTATCCTTCTGAGTTTTTTAAGTTCCGAAGTATTACTTTCGTATATTTTTGTTTGACACTACTTAGGCAACTATGGAAATAAATGTTTCTTTGAATTGAATTGAAAAAAAAAAAGTGGATCCGTGTTACAGAGGAGTGAAGAATATTAAATTTTCTGGTTGAAGGAGGTGCACAGGTAAATTGATGGTCATGTTTTTTTATCGACCAATTAGGGTTTATTAGAATAAAAGAAAAAAAAGAAAAACGAAAAAATGTACATGACTGTAGTCCAAGGACGAATAATGTCAAGTTGACAATATAAATAATTTCACATAGTAACAAATACATTATACAGACAGAAAAAGAAAACAATTATCTATCAAAACATCGTGAATCAAAACATGATGAATCAATCAAAACAAATGAAATTCATTTAAAAGGTTGAAATGCTTCGGTCAACATATGAATGTCAATAATTACATTCAAAATATCTAAATATTTGTATAAAATAGCCGACACTGACTTAAGAATAGTATCATATATAACATTACAAAAATTAAATATTCAATCAATTAATCAAAGTATTTCAAATTATGCGTCTTATTTCAGTTATACAGGAAAAATGTATTTACTTTGTGTCAAATAGTACATGCTGTTAATAAAAATTAAATATTCAATCAAATAATCAAAGTATTTCAAATTATGCATCTTATTTCAGTTATACAGGAAAAATGTATTTACTTTGTGTCAAATAGCACATGCTGTTAATAAAAATTAAATATTCAATCAATTAATCAAAGTATTTCAAATTATGCGTCTTATTTCAGTTATACAGGAAAAATGTATTTACTTTGTGTCAAATAGTACATGCTGTTAATAAAAATTAAATATTCAATCAATTAATCAAAGTATTTCAAATTCTGCATCTTATTTCAGTTATACAGGAAAAATGTATTTACTTTGTGTCAAATAGTACATGCTGTTAATAAAAATTAAATATTCAATCAAATAATCAAAGTATTTCAAATTATGCATCTTATTTCAGTTATACAGGAAAAATGTATTTACTTTGTGTCAAATAGTACATGCTGTTAATAAAAATTAAATATTCAATCAATTAATCAAAGTATTTCAAATTATGCGTCTTATTTCAGTTATACAGGAAAAATGTATTTACTTTGTGTTAAATAGCACATGCTGTTCATAAAAATTAAATATTAAATCAATTAATCAAAGTATTTCAAATTATGCATCTTATTTCAGTTATACAGGAAAAATGTATTTACTTTGTGTCAAATAGTGCTGTTAATAAAAATTAAATATTCAATCAATTAATCAAAGTATTTCAAATTATGCATCTTATTTCAGTTATACAGGAAAATGTATTTACTTTGTGTCAAATAGTACATGCTGTTAATAAAAATTAAATATCTCTCCGTTCTCAAGACCGAACTCTCTTATCTGTCTCCCTCTTCCAAATCCTGGTGGCGTCTGGTCAAATCCGTTTCTGGTGTTTGTTCCCCCTCCATCCCCTCCCTTACCTCAAACGGCTACACAGCTGACTCCGCACGTGAAAAAGCTGAATGCCTCAACTCTGTGTTTGCCTCTAAATCTTGTGTCCCAAACCCATCCCTCTCTGTACCCACCATACCCAGTCGTACCCTGCTGCTCCTGGACTCCGTGTCCTTTCCTCCTGACAAGGTGGAAAAGTTTCTGTCAACCCTCGACTCTGATTCTGCAACTGGACCCGACGGCATCAGCCCACGGGTCCTAAAATCCTGCTCTGCTGCTCTATCTCACCCTCTCTCTGTTCTCTTCACCCTCTCTTTTGCTCAAGGTCAACTGCCATCTGCTTGGAAATCAGCCAACATCACCGCTTTGCACAAAAAAGGTGCAAAAACAGATCCTAGCAACTACAGACCAATCAGCCTTCTCCCAATTATCAGCAAAGTCATGGAATCCATCATTGCTTCGGATATGAAATCTTTCCTCTTCTCCAATGGCTTGATCTCTGATCATCAATTTGGTTTCAGACCAGGTCACTCTACTCTGGACATGCTGCTTCTGCTGTCTCAACAATGGATGGAGGTCCTCAATGCCAAACAGGAAATTAGAGCTGTCTCCCTCGACATATCACGTGCCTTCGACACGGTCTGGCACCCCGCTCTGCTCACCAAACTCTCCTCCTTTGGTATCCATGGAAATCTCCACGCATGGCTGGCGGACTTCCTCTCTAGTCGTCGTCAACGTGTGGCCCTGAATGGGTTTCTTTCATCTCCTCTTCCTGTTCAGGCTGGAGTTCCCCAAGGCAGTGTTCTGGGCCCCGTGCTTTTTCTGGTCTTCATCAATGATCTCTCTGACTCTCTCGAAAATCCTCTCTATCTCTTTGCTGATGACTCCACTCTCTGCCGCTCCATTCCTCTTCCCTCAGATCGGCAGTCTGCTGCCTCCTCACTCTCTGAAGACCTGGACAAAATCACAGACTGGTCAAACAAGTGGAACATGTCTTTCAATCCTGACAAATCTCACACTCTTACTATGTCTCTCCGAAAAGATCGACTGGACAACCCTCCCATCTACTTTCTCAACAATCCTCTCCAAGAAGTTCTGTCGCTCAAGATTTTGGGTCTCACTATCTGCCATGATCTTTCTTGGGAAAACCACATTTCCAAGCTGGCCTCCAAAGCCAGTCGCCGACTGGGCATCCTCCGTCGTGCGAAGTCCTTCCTCGGCACACCTGAGCTCCTCACCACATACAAGGCTTTCATCCGCAGCTCAATGGAATACTGTTCTCCCCTATGGGCCGGTGCTCCTGCCTCACACCTAGCTCGGCTTCACGCTGTTGAAACCAAAGCTTTCAGAATTATTGGAATCTCCCGCGATGAAGCTATCTCTGAGGGCCTTTCACTCACTCACCGCAGGCAGGTAGGTGGTCTTTCTGTCTTCTACCGACTCCTCTCCGGCCTTGCACCCCCAGCTCTCTCTGTGCTCTGTCCCCCTAATATTCCTACAGGTCGCACAAGATCTGCCAGCAACCCTCTGATGGTTAAAATGCCGAAATCTCGGCTCTCTGCTCACCTTCACTCTTTCATTCCTCTTTTCTCCCGCCTCTGGAACAAACTCCCTCACTCCCTTCAATCCCACTCCTCCCTCCAGGTCTTTAAAACAGCTGTTCACCACCATCTCTTATCTTCCCCCATCCAAAACCTTGATCTTTTCTACCCCCGCTAATTCACCCCAGATCCACCTTGTTTGAAATTCCAACTTCTTTCCTGGAAGTCCTGGCAGTGTCCATATGTTTTATACCTCTCCCACCGCCCCCTTCCCATGCCCCCCCCCCCAAAGCCCTCGCCCTCTCTCAGATCTCTCGATGTCTCCATGTCTCTTGGTCCCTGCTCTCAAATGTTGTGTTTGTGTCCTTCCCCCTCTCTCCCCATATTGTCTACCGCTCCCGATGTTATATGTTTTATGTGTCGGTTTGTCTTTCTGTGTGATTAATGTTCGCTCTTTCACGAGCCTCGATCTTGTATACAAAAAAAAAAAAAAAAAAATTCAATCAATTAATCAAAGTATTTCAAATTATGCATCTTATTTCAGTTATACAGGAAAAATGTATTTACTTTGTGTCAAATAGCACATGCTGTTAATAAAAATTAAATATTCAATCAATTAATCAAAGTATTTCAAATTATGCGTCTTATTTCAGTTATACAGGAAAATGTATTTACTTTGTGTCAAATAGTACATGCTGTTAATAAAAATTAAATATTAAATCAATTAATCAAAGTATTTCAAATTATGCGTCTTATTTCAGTTATACAGGAAAAATGTATTTACTTTGTGTCAAATAGCACATGCTGTTCATAAAAATTAAATATTCAATCATTTAATCAAAGTATTTCAAATTATGCATCTTATTTCAGTTATACAGGAAAAATGTATTTACTTTGTGTCAAATAGTACATGCTGTTAATAAAAATTAAATATTCAATCAATTAATCAAAGTATCTCAAATTATGCATCTTATTTCAATTATACAGGAAAAATGTATTTACTTTGTGTCAAATAGCACATGCTGTTAATAAAAATTAAATATTCAATCAAATAATCAAAGTATTTCAAATTATGCGTCTTATTTCAGTTATACAGGAAAAATGTATTTACTTTGTGTCAAATAGCACATGCTGTTAATAAAAATTAAATATTAAATCAATTAATCAAAGTATTTCAAATTATGCATCTTATTTCAGTTATACAGGAAAAATGTATTTACTTTGTGTCAAATAGTACATGCTGTTAATAAAAATTAAATATTAAATCAATTAATCAAAGTATTTCAAATTATGCGTCTTATTTCAGTTATACAGGAAAAATGTATTTACTTTGTGTCAAATAGCACATGCTGTTAATAAAAATTAAATATTCAATCAATTAATCAAAGTATTTCAAATTATGCATCTTATTTCAATTATACAGGAAAAATGTATTTACTTTGTGTCAAATAGCACATGCTGTTAATAAAAATTAAATATTCAATCAATTAATCAAAGTATTTCAAATTATGCATCTTATTTCAGTTATACAGGAAAAATGTATTTACTTTGTGTCAAATAGCACATGCTGTTAATAAAAATTAAATATTCAATCAAATAATCAAAGTATTTCAAATTATGCGTCTTATTTCAGTTATACAGGAAAAATGTATTTACTTTGTGTCAAATAGCACATGCTGTTAATAAAAATTAAATATTAAATCAATTAATCAAAGTATTTCAAATTATGCATCTTATTTCAGTTATACAGGAAAATGTATTTACTTTGTGTCAAATAGTACATGCTGTTAATAAAAATTAAATATTAAATCAATTAATCAAAGTATTTCAAATTATGCGTCTTATTTCAGTTATACAGGAAAAATGTATTTACTTTGTGTCAAATAGCACATGCTGTTAATAAAAATTAAATATTCAATCAATTAATCAAAGTATTTCAAATTATGCATCTTATTTCAGTTATACAGGAAAAAATGTATTTACTTTGTGTCAAATAGCACATGCTGTTAATAAAAATTAAATATTCAATCAATTAATCAAAGTATTTCAAATTATGCGTCTTATTTCAGTTATACAGGAAAAATGTATTTACTTTGTGTCAAATAGCACATGCTGTTAATAAAAATTAAATATTCAATCAATTAATCAAAGTATTTCAAATTATGCATCTTATTTCAGTTATACAGGAAAAATGTAGTTACTTTGTGTTAAATAGCACATGCTGTTCATAAAAATTAAATATTAAATCAATTAATCAAAGTATTTCAAATTATGTGTCTTATTTCAGTTATACAGGAAAAATGTATTTACTTTGTGTCAAATAGCACAAGCTGTTAATAAAAATTAAATATTCAATCATTTAATCAAAGTATTTCAAATTATGCATCTTATTTCAGTTATACAGGAAAAATGTATTTACTTTGTGTCAAATAGTACATGCTGTTAATAAAAATTAAATATTCAATCAATTAATCAAAGTATTTCAAATTATGCATCTTATTTCAGTTATACAGGAAAAATGTATTTACTTTGTGTCAAATAGTACATGCTGTTAATAAATATTAAATATTCAATCAATTAATCAAAGTATTTCAAATTATGCATCTTATTTCAGTTATACAGGAAAAATGTATTTACTTTGTGTCAAATAGCACATGCTGTTAATAAAAATTAAAGTCTTTCGAAATTATTACAGAAATTTGGAAAATCAACAAAACAAAACAAACAACAAAACAAATGTTCAACATTAAACCCGAAAAAACATCTCCAAAAAGTAGTTATTTTGAGAATACTTTCTTAATTACTTGTTTTTAATGTTTTTTTTTTGAGAAAACTCATGCTTTGCCATGACATACATTTCTGACAAATTTAGATGAGTTATTGGGTACTACAACGACCAATGGTCTAACTTCATTTTCCTTAGTTTTGGGTACCACTGTACATGCATTGCCTTGTTTTCAATATTCATATGTGATAGTGGTGAAAGCTTTCGTTTACCACCATGAGAAACAAGGTGAGGCTGAGGGCTCGGACATTATCCTTCACAGGAGCAAATTCAGTAACGTTGGAGCAAAGTGAGAAGGACAATGCACAAAATATCAGCATCACCTCGTTTCTCATCGCGCAAACTAGACCTTTCGCAAATCTAGTTTTTTGGAAATGTACTATTATGTGATGAATTTTCACTGCTATGAAGATTGAAGATTGAATGTTATGAATATTGAAATGTATGAATTTCCGCCTCTGGGTTTGCTGCACATGGAGGTTGAAACTGCAGCTGCACCTTCCACCTCAATCAAAGCTACGTTTTCCATACTTGATCTGTCGTGTGTTGCTCTTTGTGATTTTGTCCCTGTGTTGCTGTTTGTTTTTTTTATCCAAATTTCCATATTAAATATTGTACATTGTTGTGCAGTAATGTCAAATTTGTGTCCCTGTTTAAGCCGCAGGCTACTCGACAAGGGCTCAAGCAGTCGGCTTGCTACCTCCACCACCGGTGGTGGACGGAGGTTGGGTTTTCACCCTTTTCTGTTTATCAGTCTGTCTGACTGTAAGCAGAATGTCTCACCAAATATTAATCATTTCTTCCTCGTTACACACCCAACCTGTCCACCAAGTTTCGTCTCAATCTGTCCACAACATTTTCAGATATCCTGTTCACAGACAAGGGTGAAACCATAACCTCTATCCACCTTCTGTTATGGAGTTAACAACCGAAATACCAGTGAATTACATCTATTATTATTATTACATCTAAATTATCTATGAATTACATCTGTCAGGAGCAAGCTATAATAATTATACCCAAGGTGGATTGTCAGTGTCTGACTGGCATGTGGAGCAATGCCTAATCGTATGTCTGATGTCCTTGTCCAGACGGGACCACCTCAAGAAACTACGGTGCTTGACCTACTTTGGTTATAATGATTCTGAGGTGACTGGCATGTAGCTCAATGAGACAGTGTTGTCTGTATCTGGGAGGAATCACTGTTCTCAAACTCAATACATTACAACCTTGACTTAAAGACAGCTATGGTTACTTAGACACATACGGTTGGTACTTGTTGTGTTCTAGGAGGTCATTCCAACTACCAGTGGAGATTACCCAACTATGACAAATGGCGAGCACAGGATCATGGGTTGATTCAACAGCCACGTGCTTAGATGTGACAGATCCAGACAGGACCTGACCCAGTATAAGCACGTCAACATGGTCAGATGATTCTGATGGATCGCCCGTCCAAGGCAAGTTAGACACATGATCACAGTTGACATGTTTCTCGGTGCTGCGGAACTGAATATCATAGCTACAGACAGCGACAAACAAAGACCACTCATTGTATCTGTGGCACCGCTGTGACTAGGATGCCTCGTTTTGGTTTCATCATGAATTCAAGTGGTTTATGGTCAGTCTGCATGGTGAAATGGTGGCCCAGCAGGTACGGATGAAACTTGTGCTCTCACCAGATGAGCCTCCCGATCATTTTCGGCATATTTATGTTGCACTGTCAACAGGGTGTGTGATGCAAAACATTCAGGGCATTCAGGGCCATCATCCTTTTTGGGTGATAGAACTGCTCAATGTCGTAGGCACAGCTACCAAATGTTAAGGTGAGCAGATATTTAGATTTGTAGTGAACGAGAAGCATATCCTCTGTTAGCAGGAGCTTGATACGATTGAAAGCTGCGAGTTAGTCGCATCTCCTTGCTCAGTATTCTTCCTTGCTGAGAAGCTGAGTTAACAGAGCCAACTCGGAGTTCACATTGCTCTCAAATCTTCGGTGGTAGTGTATGGTACCAATGAATGGATTGTGTCCTGTGGCAATGGCATGTGTAGAATCACATCTACCTTCTGTGGGCCTCTAAACAGCACATTTGGTATGATGATATGCCCAAGGTACTCCAAACATTGTTTGAAGAAAACGGGATGGTCCACTTCCAAAAACCACATATAATTTGAGACCAGAATATTGACCCTGATAACTCACTGAGACATCGGCTACCCCAATCGGCTTTATTTTCTCGTGGGTAGAGGCGGACAGTGTGAAGTCTGAATCGACCAACTTGAAACAGTTCAGGTTATGTGAAGTCAGTTGTCATGGCACAAGATAATGTTTCTCCACATTCGGTATGAAAACCGACGCACAATACCTTGTGTTAGGGTGCCAAATGCTTCCTGAATGTGCTGTTTCAGTTCATAAACAGATGCCATGTGATGTTCTGCAACCTGATTTTGAGGTACCCCCACAGAGCATTGTCACAAGTAGTCAGGTCAGGACTGCAGCCTCCTCACTCTCTGAAGACCTGGACAAAATCACAGACTGGTCAAACATGTGGAACATGTCTTTCAATCCTGACAAATCTCACACTCTTACTATGTCTCTCCGAAAAGTTCGACTGGACAACCCTCCCATCTACTTTCTCAACAATCCTCTCCAAGAAGTTCTGTCGCTCAAGCTTTTGGGTCTCACCATCTGCCATGATCTTTCTTGGGAAAACCACATTTCCAAGCTGGCCTCCAAAGCCAGTCGCCGACTGGGCATCCTCCGTCGTGCAAAGTCCTTCCTAGGCACACCTGAGCTCCTCACCACATACAAGGCTTTCATCCGCAGCTCAATGGAATACTGTTCTCCCCTATGGGCTGGTGCTCCTGCCTCACACCTGGCTCGGCTTCACGCTGTTGAATCCAAAGCTTTCAGAATCATTGGAATCTCCCGCGATGAAGCTATCTCTGAGGGCCTTTCACTCACTCACTGCAGGCAGGTAGGTGGTCTTTCTGTCTTATACCGACTCCTCTCCGGCCTTGCTCCCCCAGCTCTCTCTGTGCTCTGTCCCCCAAATATTCCTACAGGTCGCACAAGATCTGCCAGCCACCCTCTGATGGTTAAACTGCCGAAATCTCGGCTCTCTGCTCACCTTCACTCTTTCATTCCTCTTTTCTCCCGCCTCTGGAACAAACTCCCACACTCACTTCAATCACACTCCTCCCTCCAGGTCTTCAAAACAGCTGTTCACCACCATCTCTTATCTTCCCCCATCCAAAACCTTGATCTTTTCTACCCCCACTAATTCACCCCAGATCCACCTTGTTTGAAATTCCAACTTCTTTCCTGGAAGTCTTGGCAGTGTCCATATGTTTTATACCTCTCCCACCCCCCCCCCCTTCCCATGCCTCCCCCCAAAGCCCTCTCCCTCTCACAGTTCTCTCGATGTCTCCATGTCTCTCGGTCCCTGCTCTCAAATGTTGTGTTTGTGTCCTTCCCCCTCTCTCCCCATCTTGTCTACCGCTCCCGATGTTATTTGTTTTGTGTGTCTGTTTGTCTTTCTGTGTGATTAATGTTCGCTCTTTCACGAGCCTCGATCTTGTATACAAAAAAAAAAAAAAAAAAAAAAAAAAACTGCGCGGTGGCCACAGAAGTGTTGACGAAGACCTGCCAATCCAACGGTTGGGAAAATTAGATTGAGGTCATTTCGTACCACACATGCATAATGCAGGTGCCCCATCCAGATGGAAATAAATCTCATGGGCTAGTCCACGTTGTTCAAGTTCAGCTGTGAGGTCATTCTCTAACATACGTATACAGATATGACTGCTGGTTGACCGACGCATTAAAAAAGTTAGGACCAATGAGGTGTTGGGCAGATAACGGTGGCCAAACCATAACATGTGGTGTATGCTTTGCACTTCTTCAATATAACGTGGATGAGTATCACTCCAAAAGTAAACATTGTGACGTAAACAGCGCACTCATCACAAAACATAACAAACGGGGACATAAGCCCTCATCACTAAACCTGATTTCATGATCTGCATCTGAAAATTCACAAATGACAGATGGTTTATGTGGTTTCATGTGAAGGTCTTCTTTCATAGCATGGCGTAACGATGAATACAAAACACCCAACTCTGTAGAACGTTTCTGTTATGATTTTTTTTTCAGAGATCTGAGTACGGATGTTTCAGTGTTTTGAATTCCCAAATCACAAAATTTTGGTCATCCGCTGCACTTGCTGTCGAGTACACTTCCAGTCTGAAGTCTTCATGCTCCTCAAATTTTTATTGGACCTGTTTCATCGTCTTCTTTGTGTTTCTCCTCTCGTAGTACTACACCTCTGCTACTAGCCTCTCTTTCACTGTAAATGTACTGGTGTCTGCCATGTTGGTTTAATGTATTGTCGTGTTAAGGGACGATTAACATGCCTCTGAACGGATGGGCTGAACAGATTTTAACTCCCTCAGACTCTGTCAATTATGCTGAACTTTATGCTCGTGTGCTGAACTGAGGTGAATCATAACGTTCCTTTATCCTTTTAAAACCAAATGGGTTTATTTCCAAAAGAAATGACAAGCAACACATGTCAAGGACTTTATCGACTCGACGGGGGAATTCGATAGAAGGGAAAAATGAGGAATTCAAGGAACAACAAATAACTATTTACAATGAGGTAAACATTGAGGTAAAATAAATCTAAAGGAATCTAAGGCACCTCACTCCAGCCAGAATCACATATGGGGAAAGGGACAAAACTGGGTGACTTATCTCATAATGGGAGGATGGTAGTGGGGTAGTAGGGGGAGTGGGGTAGTAGGGTGGTAGTGGGGGGAGGATGGATGAGAGCAGCCAAGAGTAGTTGGTGGAGGGGGGGGGGGGGGGGAATGCCCAGGATGATGAGGAGACGGGCAGGATGATGAACAGGCTGATCAGAACAGCAGGCACAGGGCAAAGGTAAGCCGGCAGGAAGACCTCCATACAGCTCTCCTAATCCACTCAGAACTTTCAGTCCTCGGCACAACCATCCCTTGTTCTTCTCTCAGAGCACGACCCTGAAACACTCTCTGGCATTCTAGAAATCTATTCAGAACCCTCTTCAGTCTCTCCTCAGAACTAAATGAATCCCTTCCAGTTCTCTCACAATCCGTTTCACTTCTCCTCAGACTTCCAGAGCTCTCCTCAGAGCTGTTCGCACCCCTCTTAGCACACCGCACTGAGGGCTAAAGCCTCCTCCCTTTTTTCCTCAGGCAACACTTCGTTCCTCCCTCCTCACCTCCTTCATGAGACGATCATAACTGTGCCCCTCTTCTTCCTGGTCAATGCTCCACCCATTGGAGGCGTTTGTAGTCCCCCTCCCCAACCCCCCGTGGTGTTCATCACTCCGCCCCTCTCTCTTCACTGTCTCCCAGTGCCCCCAGTAGATGGTTACAGGAGGTTTTGCATATGTTTATTTCACTTAAGCACCATACTCCACATGGTGCACATTCAATCACACAATCCGTAAGCTACATGTCACTGCTTATTACATAGAGATTGGCTACTTACCTATACACAGACCATACTATTCTATACAGTTCTATCTGTTCTAAGGTTATCTCTAGCCCCCCCCCCCCGCCCTCTCACCCACCCCCACAAATGTAATAGTATTATTTGTACCAATAGAAAAGCCTGTCAAAAATGATGGGCTGGAACAGTTTATTTGATGGAACAGCTTTTGGAACGTCTGAAGCCTTGGACTTCTGAATTTATGGATATTTTAGGAATTTTGGGTCCTTGGGGTCTTTTATGTCTTCTGGGTCTGTGGGTTTTGTGTCCTCAGGGTTGTTTGGGTCCTCAGGGTCCTCGGGGTCTTTTGGGTCCTTGGGGTCTATTGGGTCCTTTGGATCTTTTGGGTCCTCTGGGGGGCAGGATGAGAAATATTTTGGGTCACCTGGCTATTTTGGTTCAAGTATTTCAGGTTACAATTGTTGGTGGTGTCAGGTCAGCTGTCCAATCAATGGGTGAAGAGCGGACATACATACATACATACATACATACATACATACATGCATACATAACCATATTTGTTTGCTCAATTACATATAAATTATCTGAAAAAAAAGAAAACAATATAAATACATGGTATAAACAAATCTTGCACAAGCAGCTAAAACCGTGTCCTGGGACTTATGGCTCACACTGTATAGTAACTGGTTGAGCTTTTAGAGACCCCACTGAATAAATACTCAACATTAGTTGAACATCTTGACCTGGGGCGTCGTCCATGAGGTGTACATTGGGTGATGCCGCTGCAGAGATGCGTTTCAGATGATCAACTGAATGACAATCCAAACACACACTATCCTTGGGACAAATATGACAAAAAGTGCGGGTTTTTTTTCGGACCGCCATTTGACATTGATGTTTACCTCGGAGGGGTATGATGTATGTTATACATAAATGCACCTTGCTATATGTTATCTAGCGAGGGCAATTTAGTTCCGATCAGACTACGGTTCGTCGAGTTATGGTGAAACATGTTAAAATGTCTATAATTAGGTCATGACCTTAAAAATTACGTCAAGGTTATAATAATTATGTCAACCCCTCAAACTTTGTATTCCCATTAATGATGCAAAATTCCAGTCCACCAAAGTCCGGTTCAGATCCCAGAAACAGTTCGGACATTGGCAGAAAAATTGAGAAAAAGCCAAATTGTGGTTTAATACTCATGTATTGAAGAAATTCTGATGCCATTAAATATTTCTTGCACTAATTGTAGAAATAAACCATACAACAACTATAAGCCTCCCCTATCCTATAGAGGCATGTTTAATAAATAACCTTTCCATCTGCAGGTTCCACAATCCATCTGCAGTGAACTCTGCCAACCTGGATCTCGAAAGATGCTTCATGTAGGAGAGCCATTCTGCTGTTTTGATTGCATTCCTTGCACTGCTGGCACAATCTCCAATGAAACCGGTGAATACGTCTTCAAAAATTTCCTGAATGACGTAATTTTAATCCCAATGGTCGGGCAATTCCTCATTTACCTGTTTAACCCGCCAGTTTATTCCACGAGTCTGAAAAAATAGATTATATTCACCACCTGTGTTCTATTTTGCTGCTGTGGATTTCTCTTTTTCTTTGCATTTTTGAGTACACTACTTCTGCTCCAGATGTTTCAAATTTTATTTACTTCATAAAATGTGTTTCTCCATTTCTCATCTTTCAAAATACATTTCAGTTTAAACGAGAACTGCACTCAGTATAGAGCATAAATGCTTGACCCGGGGCATCGCCATATCCAGGGCTTCGCCTCCACCAGGTTGGCCATATCACTCAATGGTGAAGAATCACTTAAAAAAATTATACAAGCCGGATCCGGATCTTCACCAAAATTGAATCGATTCTTCCTTGTCACACGCACAACTTGTCCAACAAGCTCCGTCTAAATCCATCCACATCTTTTTGAGATATCCTGCTATGTATCGTTTTTGGCCCGATCTCCCAATGGTGAAGAATCACTTGAAAAATTAAATAATTCTCATATCCAAATCCAAATTCAGATCTTCACCAGAATCGAAACCAGTCGTCCTTGTCAGACACCCAACCGGTCCACCAAGTGTCGCCCAAATCTGTCCACAACGTTTTGAGATATCCTACGATGTATAGTTTATGCCCCTATCTCCCAATAGTGAAGACTCACTTAAGAAATTCTAGTAGCCGGATCCGAATCCGAATCTTCACCAAAATCTAATCATTTCGTCCTTTTCGCATAAGCTACATCTCTGACAAATTTCGTCCGAATCCGTCCACAACCTTTTGAGATATTTTGTTCACAAACGGACATACAAACCTCAGGTGGTTTGGGTCATCTGGAGCCAAAATATCCAGATTACCCAAAATATTTCTCACCCTGCCCCCCCCAGAGGACCTAAAAGACCCAAAGGACCCAAAAGACCCCAAGGACTCAAAAGACCATGTGGACCCAAAAGACCCTGAGGATCCTGAGGAATCAAACAACCCTGAGGACACAAAACCCACAGACCCAGATGACCCCAAGGACCCAGAAGACCCAAAATTTGTGCTGCCAGACCAGTTACCGATGTCAGTTTTATCAAACGATATTTCCCATGGGTAGTTGATCAATTAGTTAAAGTTTTGCATTGATCGGTTAAACAGTTTCTGACAAGGAGATTTTCAATGATTTTCGCTTAGATCCAATATGGCTGCCCAACCACGTGACCTATGACATCATAAACTTACACTCTGGCTCTAATTGGGTAGAGGATAACGTGTGTGAAGTTTCGTATTGACTGGAGAGGGTTCGTTTTTCTATCTAAGATGGCTGCCAAACCACGTGACATTTGACATCATCATTTTCATAATGAATGCAGTAATTGTGTTAGATTATATTTGGAGAGTTTATCACCCCATTATAACCCCTTAAATCCCTGTAGAACCTACAGACCACATCGACTTGTAAACCGTTTTGACCTTGAAACTGTTTCGACTCTTTAGATCCTTCAGGCCCTTCAGACAATTTGACTGAAAATCAACTTTATCACCAAATGCACCCAAATTACAACTACCCTCCATTGGGAGATAAATATCTGTCCCACTTGGGACAATTCATTTTATTTAATTCCCAATCTCGTGAGATGACGGAATCTCGCGATATGTGATGGACATACAAACAGCGATTACATTTTGAGTAAATTAGCTAATTATCTTAACACCAGGATGGAAATTGAAAAAGGGCTCCATTCGTTTTGTCAACAAATTTTCAACAAACCTCGGTAATGAGAATATGAACAACACAAATTCATAATTGGGTCTAAATGTCAAAGGACAAATTCATAGTAAATACAAATAGCCCTTATTCGCCTGTCCGTCACCGCCCAGCGAGAGACAGCTGCGATTTTTTAAAATCCCCTCCGAGTTTCTATATTTTGACCTCTTGCGTTTTGAGATGCTTTGTAGTTTACCAACACAGCCACCTTAGATCAAGAATGTTGAACAAAGTGTGTATCTTTCCGGTTTCAGCACTGCATTATTGGTGACCTTATGCTTCCAGTCCAGGCATGATGCAAGGCATCTTATGAAGCCAACACACGTTATAGGAGTTCAGTGATATTTCCTGTCCTACATAGCATGCCCAGCTTTCACAGACATATAGGAGAGTGTTTCAGATGCAGGCGCAGTAGAGAGCTTGGTGTTGGACCAAACACGACAAGGTAAGCGACCAAGTAGTAGCTGCCTTTCCATATAGATGTCCATCTCTGCATCAAGCTCTAAGATGTTGGGCACTGTTGAACTCGGTAGCACATTTTGTCTGTGACTGTCAGTGGGACCCTATATTTGGATCTCAGGAGACCGGCCAGATCCTTGTGCCATGACAAAAGACTTTTTCAGGCTAAACGTAGCATTTAAATCGCTGTCGGTAAATGGAAAGTTGTGTCACAGTGGGTTGGAGATCAGCCTCACGATTGGCAAACGTGGTGTTCATTATTGGAAATCATTAGCATACAGAAGCTTCCAGATTTTCCACTGGCATGTCCTGGTCTTAGCTCACATCCACCTTGAGTAGACAATACAACCATCAGATCTTGAAAGAAGCAGCACACAGGGTCACCGAGAGGGGGCCAGGGGGGTCACTGCCTCGGAACAGAGATGCCCGAGCTTCTCCTGTAATTTTTTAAAACAGTACAGTGAAACCCCTCATCGGCTCATCCTCATTTCCTCATGGTTACATTTAAACCCAGAAGCTGATTTTCCTATCCTTGACAGCTTTCTCGCCGGAAACAAAACAACATTTACCGCTGTTAATGGTGCAGTGTCAAACTTTACGGAAAATACGTAGTTATTAACCAGAAATGTGCGTTACAAAGAAATGGGTTTGTATCCTCTTTGCCCCAAAAAAATATTAACCATCTTCTCACGTATTTTTTTTTTACGAATCTTATGGAGAAATAGTGTTTAACTGTCAAGGGTGCGAATTGACTCGATCAGTCCAAACGTCCCGCTCTCTTTATTTTAGATCATACAGCTAAGTAAAAGTGACCATTTGTTTTGTTTTTTAAGTGTTTTGTTTTTAATTAAAGAAAGTCCATTAAAAAGTTATAAAAGAGAGAAACGGTTGGGGTGGGGGCCCCGAGGTTGTTTGCCTCGGGGCTCGGGCTGGCTCCCACGCTCCTGCCCAGCACACCATTGTTGTTCGATGGAAAGATCGATGCAAAAGTAGTGAGAAAAAGGTGCCAAATCGTGTTGTGATGAGCACGCATCAATTTTTACACGCTCTCTATTTGGAAACATTCTCATATGACATCATGTCGTTGCACTGCATTTCGGGCCTGCGTGCCATCATGAATTGAGCAAATGAGGCTCCCATGGTTTGGAGATCAGCCGATCCTTTCAAGAAGCTGGAAGAGGCCAGATCTGCCGATTTTTCATCAGTCGATGAAGGCTACATATAGTGATCTGCGTCCATCAATAACCATTGTTGTGGCAGAAGGGTTAACATCCCCAGGTTAACATCCTTCTGATGGATGGCAAATATGTCGAAACTCACTCCTGCCATAGCAAAAACTCCTGCCATATCCTCACATTGCTTAAACAAACATTATTATAAATCATCATAATTATTAATATTATAACTATTATTATTAATCCGTTTCAGAAGGGCAAATGACAGGATGTAATGAAAAATGTTCCTCCAACAGAAATGCAGGATTGCTTTGACTGCCCCAATGGGTTTTGGAGCAACAACATGCGTGATTCCTGCTTGGCAATGCCTGAGGATTTCTTGGAATTCTCGAACCCCATAGCTCTCACTTTCTTGGCCTTTGCCTTGCTGGGAATAGCATTGACATTGGTTGTTGGCATCATTATTTGCAAATATCCATGTGGAGAGAAAAACACGGGCCTTCAATCCAGCGATCACCTCAAAGTCCTTGTTGCCATCACTTGCTGCTTCGGAAGTAGCATCTGTTTTGTTGGGAGACCAAGTGACCTAACGTGTCGATTGAATGAAGCATTGGCCTGCATATGTCTCACCCTACTCATATCCAGCAACCTTTGCATTGTCATCAAGATTCTTCACATGAATAGCAACGCTGAGGTGCGTAACCTTCATTTAATATGTCAATTTCTTGAGCTCCATTAGAAGCTTAAACCTTTGAATAAAAATAATTTATTGATAATTAATTGTGTTGGAAGCAATTGTATTACAGATACGTTCGTGGGGTGTTCGTAATTTTCACAAACAAGAGACAATTATACAATAAACATAAACTTTTAAATTTTTCTATTTTTCTTAGCAATATGGTGATGGATTGAAAAAGCCCGATGACATGAAGGACCATCACATTTCTGTCCGTAAATCCTCGTCTGGTGTGGATTGAGTTGGTCATGAATCTATGGTTCCTATTTTTGAAGAACCTAATACAAAAAAGTAGTGACTGCGACATTAGATCATTATTTTCACATATAATATTGAAGACTTAACCCGTGGAACAGGTTGAGAAATAATGAAAATCTCTGGTTTCATCAAGATGCAGCCACATCCCATGCCTCTAATGAATGCCTCGCTTAGCTGATTGAGAACTTTCCTAAAAGTATTTTCTGTCTCAGAAGTAAATTACCATTCCCCCACTCACAGGTCCCCTGACTTATCAATAGTATAATATTTTAATGTGGATTATTCAAAGGGAAAGTGATTAATTTGAAACCAACCACAATCGCCGATTTGACTTGCAGACCTAAACTAATCTACAGGGGATCTCGGAGGAACCTAGGCCCCCAGAGATGCAACGTGCAGGCCCACCAGCGTGTGGATATGCCCTGGTGTCCCATCATCCAGGTTCCAGCTATGGGTTAAATAGCACTCATTGCCTTGTGAGTCAGAATCTGGTGAGTCCAAGGCCAAGGGAGCCTAACCCCAACAGAAACGTTATGGTGGAGAAGAGCCCCATTAGGCAGATGGTGATCCCTTTAAGCAAGCACCTTCCAACAACTCCTACACCGAGACGACCTCCAGATGTAGGGACTTCCATAGGGACAACCTTCAGATGTAGGGACTTCCGTCTTTCCTCTGGATTCAGCCTGAGAGGTCGAGAGGGGGCCTCAGATACTGGGCAAGTCTGAGCCACCGAAACACCACCCAGGCTATGCAGCCACATACACACATGCATTTATAATATATATATATATATATATATATATATATATATATATATATATATATATATATATATATATATATATACATACACATACACATATATACAGTCATGAGAAAAAGTAAGTACACCCCATGTGAAGTTTTGACTTTTTCAACATATTTCAACATACAGCTATTTGATCTTCATTTCAACAATATTGATAGATAAAGGTGATATAATTTAACAAATATCATGAAACATTTACATGTTGTAGTCCATTGTATAATTTAAATAAACACAAATGCAAATTTCGCATGTGGAAAAAGTAAGTTATCCCTTTAATGAAAATGTATCTAAGTTTAACCCAGGTGTTATGCTCTCTCTAACCACTGAGAGGCGTCCATAAGAACTCGGACGGCCATCGCTCCGAAACATTCCTGTGACATTTAATCCATGACACGTAGACTCGAATGGTGCGTATACGTAGATGATCCGGGCTTGCTTGCATTGATTGATATTACTGAACTTTCCCCATGATTCCATAATCCTGATATATTGCATGATTGTATTTTTACAGGATGTTGCCAGAGATCGAATTGTCATTAAACCTACTACAAGGTCAAAGTTGTGGATCTGATTTTCATTACAATTAATGACAATTCGTCTCGCCGTCCAAACGAGAAGGAGAGGCGAACGAGAGCGACATGGCGGGACACAAAATGATCCACGTGCCGCTCTTCGCAGCCGACCCTCAAGCGGCGGACGTGGCCGCGGAGCTGACGCATTGGCTAAAAACCTTGGATAACCAATTCAAGGCTCAGGAAGCCGCCGGCACCGATGAAACGAAATTAGACGTACTACAAACAAAGGTACACCACAACGTGTATCGGGCAATCAAACAATGTGTGACGTTCGATGCCGCTATGGCAGAGCTGAAGCATATTTACATTAAAAAACGAAGCGCGGTCTATTCCCGACATCTGCTCGCAATACGAAGACAACAGCCCATGGAGACTTTAGATCACTTCACTCAAGAGCTCCGGCGTCTGCTGACTAAGAGTGCCCCAGCGGTACGTACACATGAACAAGTTTGTGATGATCTTGTTCGCGATTCTTTCGTCGACGGACTTAGGTCCCCAGTCATCAGACAGAGACTTCTTGAAAAAGCTGATTTGACACTCGCTGAAGCGCTACGGCTATCACACGTCTATACCCAAGCACGGGAACAATCTGACGCGTATGAACACCCATACGTCACGGCGGGGACATCTCGACAAACTTGACCGGGGAGAGCGACCGCCGAGGACGTGGATGCCGCCTTGGCACCTCCACCGGAATCGGAGACCCCGGCCACTCCCGAGGGCTACATGCTTGGCGGCAGCCGCAGCCGCTGGACCCAAGCCCGGAAGTAATGCTACATGCTATTTCTGTGGGAACCGAAAACATCCCAGGTCTGTTTGCCCAGATAGAGATGCGACATGTCATTTGTGCACAAATCATGTCCTCATTGCTTCTCAATTTCCCCCCGCTCACTCCCCCTCCTCAAAGCGTCCTCCCCGCTTCTTCCCCCTTCAAACTCTCACCTCCATCTCCCCCAACCTTCTGCCTCGCTCTTCCCCCTCCTCAAATAACACCTCATTGTGGCTCACCCAATCACCATCAAACCTTTTGTCCACCCCATCCTTCCCTTTCTCCGAGCTATTCTGAAATCTCTGACACACCTTCAACAGCTCTCCCTACCTCTTCCACCTCTTCCACATCTTACCCTACCCCTCCTCCCCCCTGTTCTGTATCTGATGCTCCCCCTTCCTCTTCATTAACGGTATGGACCTCAAACATCCGGGGCCTTCGTTCAAACTTAACTGATCTCTCCATACAGGTTGCTTCTGTCAAACCAGACGTGATCTGCTTAACAGAAACTTTCCTCCTTTATGATGTCTCTGATTCCATAGTATCTCTCCCGGGCTACTCCCTCCTCCGGTATGATAGACCTGAGCCTCGTCCTGGAGGCGGGGTTGCTATCTTTATCAAAAACTCTCTTCCTCACTCGCCCTGCACTGCACTCTCTCCACCTCACCCCCAGGAATACCTCTGGCTACGGCTTCCCCTTCGCTCCCACCTCTTGTTCATATGTGTGTTGTACCGTCCACCAAACAGTGATGACTCCATCTACATCTCGCTGTCTGATGATATGGACCAACTTCTATCTACTCATCCCAACTCTCTCTTCCTCATATGTGGTGATTTCAACTGTCATCATGCCAGTTGGCTGGGTGTGGGTACCTCTCTCACCAGCCATGGCTCCTCAGCAAAGGACTTCTGCGACTCACTGGGACTGACACAATCTGTCAATTTCCCGACCCGGATCTCAGTCAACGGAACGTCTTCTCTTCTGGACTTGGTTATGACTAACTTCCCTGAAAATGTCTGCTGCTCTTCTTCTGCTCCGATCGGATCATCTGATCATGTCCTTGTTAAAGTGGACATCTCTCTGACCATCCTCAGGGAGCCTGCTCAGCGTCGACGAGTCTGGCATTTCACTCAGGCCAACTGGCACGGTCTTCAAGCAGCCATCAATCATCTGGACTGGTCTCCCATCTCTACCACCTCTGACATCAACTCATCCTGGGAATTCTTCCAAAGTAAATTGCTCTCTCTCTCATGCACAGATTTATCCCATCTCGTCTTCAGTTGTCATACCCTTCCTCCCGTCCATGGTACACGGAATCTTGTGGTGAGGCTGTTGCCCAGAAACAACTTGCCTTCGTCTCCTGGAAAGCAAATCCAACGGAAGGAAATCTCATTTCCTTTCACAAAGCCCGAAACAAGTGTGTGTCCACCCTCAGGAGAGCCAGGAAACAATATCTCTCCGTTCTCAAGACCGAACTCTCTTATCTGTCTCCCTCTTCCAAATCCTGGTGGCGTCTGGTCAAATCCGTTTCTGGTGTTTGTTCCCCCTCCATCCCCTCCCTTACCTCAAACGGCTACACAGCTGACTCCGCACGTGAAAAAGCAGAATGCCTCAACTCTGTGTTTGCCTCTAAATCTTGTGTCCCAAACCCATCCCTCTCTGTACCCACCATACCCAGTCGTACCCTGCTGCTCCTGGACTCCGTGTCCTTTCCTCCTGACAAGGTGGAAAAGTTTCTGTCAACCCTCGACTCTGATTCTGCAACTGGACCCGACGGCATCAGCCCACGGGTCCTAAAATCCTGCTCTGCTGCTCTATCTCACCCTCTCTCTGTTCTCTTCACCCTCTCTTTTGCTCAAGGTCAACTGCCATCTGCTTGGAAATCAGCCAACATCACCGCTTTGCACAAAAAAGGTGCAAAAACAGATCCTAGCAACTACAGACCAATCAGCCTTCTCCCAATTATCAGCAAAGTCATGGAATCCATCATTGCTTCTGATATGAAATCTTTCCTCTTCTCCAATGGCTTGATCTCTGATCATCAATTTGGTTTCAGACCAGGTCACTCTACTCTGGACATGCTGCTTCTGCTGTCTCAACAATGGATGGAGGTCCTCAATGCCAAACAGGAAATTAGAGCTGTCTCCCTCGACATATCACATGCCTTCGACACGGTCTGGCACCCCACTCTGCTCACCAAACTCTCCTCCTTTGGTATCCATGGAAATCTCCACGCATGGCTGGCGGACTTCCTCTCTAGTCGTCGTCAACGTGTGGCCCTGAATGGGTTTCTCTCATCTCCTCTTCCTGTTCAGGCTGGAGTTCCCCAAGGCAGTGTTCTGGGCCCCGTGCTTTTTCTGGTCTTCATCAATGATCTCTCTGACTCTCTCGAAAATCCTCTCTATCTCTTTGCTGATGACTCCACTCTCTGCCGCTCCATTCCTCTTCCCTCAGATCGGCAGTCTGCTGCCTCCTCACTCTCTGAAGACCTGGACAAAATCACAGACTGGTCAAACAAGTGGAACATGTCTTTCAATCCTGACAAATCTCACACTCTTACTATGTCTCTCCGAAAAGATCGACTGGACAACCCTCCCATCTACTTTCTCAACAATCCTCTCCAAGAAGTTCTGTTGCTCAAGATTTTGGGTCTCACTATCTGCCATGATCTTTCTTGGGAAAACCACATTTCCAAGCTGGCCTCCAAAGCCAGTCGCCGACTGGGCATCCTCCGTCGTGCGAAGTCCTTCCTCGGCACACCTGAGCTCCTCACCACATACAAGGCTTTCATCCGCAGCTCAATGGAATACTGTTCTCCCCTATGGGCCGGTGCTCCTGCCTCACACCTAGCTCGGCTTCACGCTGTTGAAACCAAAGCTTTCAGAATTATTGGAATCTCCCGCGATGAAGCTATCTCTGAGGGCCTTTCACTCACTCACCGCAGGCAGGTAGGTGGTCTTTCTGTCTTCTACCGACTCCTCTCCGGCCTTGCACCCCCAGCTCTCTCTGTGCTCTGTCCCCCAAATATTCCTACAGGTCGCACAAGATCTGCCAGCAACCCTCTGATGGTTAAACTGCCGAAATCTCGGCTCTCCGCTCACCTTCACTCTTTCATTCCTCTTTTCTCCCGCCTCTGGAACAAACTCCCTCACTCCCTTCAATCCCACTCCTCCCTCCAGGTCTTTAAAACAGCTGTTCACCACCATCTCTTATCTTCCCCCATCCAAAACCTTGATCTTTTCTACCCCCGCTAATTCACCCCAGATCCACCTTGTTTGAAATTCCAACTTCTTTCCTGGAAGTCCTGGCAGTGTCCATATGTTTTATACCTCTCCCACTGCCCCCTTCCCACGCCCCCCCCCCCCAAAGCCCTCGCCCTCTCTCAGATCTCTCGATGTCTCCATGTCTCTCGGTCCCTGCTCTCAAATGTTGTGTTTGTGTCCTTCCCCCTCTCTCCCCATCTTGTCTACCGCTCCCTATGTTATATGTTTTATGTGTCGGTTTGTCTTTCTGTGTGTTCATGTGATTAATGTTCGCTCTTTCACGAGCCTCGATATTGTATACAAAAAAAAAAAAAAAAAAAAAAAAAAAAAAAAGACAGGTCATTTTGCAAAAGTTTGCCGATCGACGTCACGGGGCAAATGAGCCCGCTCGATGATGAATGTGCTTATCGCCGAGTCAGTGGGCCGAGCGAAGCGCCGGGTGCCTCGCCCGACTTTGATGGGGATCGCACCTTCCCGTGGGCCCCTGGCTGTGCGCTCGACCTTGGTGAGATTCGTCGCGCCGACTAAACAAGTGGCGCAAACACGACAGAATGCGGTGCGACCATCCTTGGCTGGCATTCTTCCGCCACCCTGCCAACTTCCCGGATCGGCCACCTGAATGGCTAATGTTGGCTTTGAAACTCCGCGCGTGACACGAGCGCCATCCGGAGGCTGCACGTATGAACTACAAGCTACTGCTACAGCACGGAAAACTTTAGCTGGCGTTGGATCCACACGCGAGTTACGAGCGCCTCGCCGAGACGACTCGATAATTGCAGGTCCACCTGGCCTGGTTCGTGCTATAATCCCACTTATGATCGAAGGAATTTTTGCTAATGCTTTGATCGATACAGGTTCCACAGATAGTTATGTTGATTATCGACTGGTGCAAAAACATGGATGGCTGATTCTTGGGACAAGACACCGAATCTTTATGGCCTCTCAGGGGCTGAGGCTCAGCACAAAAGGGGAATTGTCGACTGAAGCTTGTGATTAAAGGACAAATGTTTCCAGATGTGCATCTCATGGTCTTACCAGCATTATGTGCAGACGTTTTGCTAGGACATGATTTTCTCAAGCGACACGGATGGTTGGAAATGGAATTTGGTGGCACTGATACGCTTGCTGTGTGCGCTCTTGCAGGGATGGAAATTGAGCCGCTGTCGCTGTTCCCCAATATGACCACGGACTGTACACCTGTAGCGGTTAAATCGTGACGCTACTCACGAGCTGACGTGCAATTCATTGCAGAAGAAACGGCCCAGCTATTAAAGGAAGGTATCATAGAACCTAGTCGGTCGCCATGGCGGGCCCAAGTTCTAGTGGTACGAAGCGAAGCGCATCGCAAACGCATGGTAATTGACTATTCGCAGATGATTAATCGATTTACACAGCTGGACGCCTACCCCCTTCCAGGAATGGACTCCCTTGTTCGACAGGTGGCCCAGTATTCGGTCTATAGCACTCTCAATCTGTGTAGTGCATATCATCAAATCCCCATCTCCGAGGCCGACCGTATCTATACCGCGTTTGAATCGGGTCAAAGGTTATACCAGTTCACCCGGCTACCTTTCGGGGTCACGAACGGGGTCACGTGTTTTCAGAGGGCTATGGACGACCTCATCGCAAAGGAGAACTTGACCGATGTCTTTGTATATCTGGACAATCTCACGATTTGCAGGTATGACCAGGAACATCATGATGCTAATCTGAAGCGCTTCCTCTAGGTCACGCAGAGGTATCGCTTAACTATGAATGAGGCTAAATGTCGTTACTCCACTCGCACGATAGATCTTCTAGGGTACACCACGACCCACGGCTCTGTTGCTCCGGATAAGGAGCGTCTGCGACCCTTGCTCGACATGGCCCTGCCCTGTGATCATGATTCGCTGAAGCGTGCTCTCCGGCTGTTCACTCATTATTCTAAGTGGGTACACAATTTCTCTGCGAAACTCCGCCCTCTTGTGGACTGCGAAGCGTTCCCCATGAGCCTTGCCGCCAAGGCTGCTTTCCATGGCCTTAAGTCCGACATCGCTGGCGCCGCTGTGGCGACAATTGACGAGAATAAACTTTTGTTTTGGAAAGTGATGCATCGGATCATGCGATAGCGGCGACTCTCTCCCAGGGAGGGTGCCCTGTGGCTTTATTTTCGTGAACTCTCACCTCCGCTGAGCGGAGACATTCATCTGTCGAAAAGCAGGCGTACGCGATCGTCGAGTCGATTCGGCGTTGGCGTCCCTATTTGCTCGGATGATGCTTCCAAATTATCACGGACCAACAGAGCGTTGCATTCATGTATGACACCCTGCATGCTCAATGCATTAAGAATGAGAAAATCACTCGCTGGCACATCAAACTCTCCGATTTCTGCTACACCATCAAATATCGCCCTGGGAGGGATAACCTGCCGACACCTTATCGCGGCTGGCAACGTGTGCGGGCCTCATATCTTTGGAGGATCTGCGCGCTTTGCACGACACTCTGTGCCATCCTGGGGTGATGCGTTTCGCTCATTTTTTGCATAGTCGTAACCTGCCCTACTCGGTTGAAGACATTCGCCAGGTCTGTCGCAATTGTTCTGTATGTGCTGAACTCAAACCGCGTTTTTACAACCCTCCTATGGGGACACTGGTCCGAGCAACTAGGCCGTGGGCGAGATTGGCGATGGACTTCAAAGGGCCACTGCTGGCGTCACCGGCATCGAGTAACTCTCGTTATCTGCTCACTATCGTTGATGAGTTCTTGAGATTCCCTTTCGCTTTCACGTGCGCAGATATGACGGCCGCCACGGTTATCCGGTGCCTGCAGAACTTGTTTTCTATGTCTGGGATTCCGGCCTACGTGCATACCGATCGAGGTGCGGTGTCCCTGTCCCAGGAGGTGAGGAGCTTCTTACTCCAGCATAATGTCGCTTCTAGCTATACCACTCCGTATAGACCGCAGGCGAATGGGCAGGTCGAACGCATCAATGGTATTATATGGAGAGCTGTCACGCGAAGCCTTAGGTCCCTCGGCCGAGGCCTAGATAAATGGGCCTGGTCGTTACCTGCGGCACTGAACTCAATCAGGACTTTACTGTGTATGGCCACCAACCAAACTCCCCACGAATGGATGTTTCATCACCCGAGGATCTCGGGAAGTATCCGACCTTTACCTAGTTGGCTTGCTGAGCCGCGGCCGGCCTACCTCAAACGTGCGGTTCGCATGAGCAAGAATGATCCACTAGTGGATAAGGTGCAAGTACTCCAAGCTAATCCCGAGCATGCTCGCATGTTGATGGCAGATGGACGTGAGTCCACTGTCTCCGTATGCCACCTGGCCCCTTGCGGGGAAATCGACGAACCAATTTACGAGTCTATGGACTCTCCCGTTGCTCCGCCTATGGAGTATCTGCCGGTCATCTCGCCACCAAATACACCCCAGCCTGTAGGCACTGTGGTGCCACCTTCGTCACCTGACTCAGGCGGCTACTCCAACGCGGGGGACTCCGGACTTGGAGATGTAGTACCCGGTAGTTTGCGGACCCGTGCTGGAAGGGAAATTCGTCACCCCGATCACTATGGATGGACCGACTGACATGGACTGACATCGCTGATCTACTATTGCTGCTGCGTGCTTGATTCCTTCCCAGCGGAAGTGTAGTTCTAAAGGCGGGGAGAATGTAATGAAAATTTATCGAAGTTGAACCCAGGTGTTATGCTCTCTCTAACCACTGAGAGGCGTCTATAAGAACTCGGATGGCCATCGCTCCGAAACATTCCTGTGACATTTAATCCATGACACGTAGACTCGAATGGTGCGTATACGTAGATGATCCGGGCTTGCTTGCATTGATTGATATTACTGAACTTTCCCCATGATTCCATAATCCTGATATATTGCATGATTGTATTTTTACAGGATGTTGCCAGACATCGAATTGTCATTAAACCTACTACAAGGTCAAAGTTGTGGATCTGATTTTCATTACAATCCCAACATTTATCACCACTTCAAATACCTAAAATTAGAATCAGGTGCACCAGTTCAGGTGCAAATGATTAGAACATCGTCAGAGAGGATCTTGGAGGAACCTATCTTATTTAAACCTCAGACATTTAGTTTGGTTTGCTCTTTGTTGTTGAAGTGTGCGGCGTCACCATGAGGCCTTCAGAAAGAAGGTTATATATGCCTACGAGTCTGGGAAGGGATTGAAAAAGATTTCCAAAAAATTTGAAATCAATCATTTGACTGTCCGGACGGTCATCTACAAGTGAGGAGGATTCCAAACAACTGCCAACTTGTTCAGACCAGGCTGCCCCAGCAAGATCAGCCTGAGAGCAGACCGCAAGATGCTGAAAGAAGTCTCCAAGAACCCCAGAATGTCATCATGGGACCTACAGGTAGCTCTTGCCAAAGTGCACGAGTCCACCATTAGAAAGAGGCTGCACAAATTTGATCTACATGGGATGTGTGCCAGGAGGAAATCTTTGCTGTCCAGAAAAAAACATCAGGGCAAGACTAAATTTTGCCAATGAATACCTAGGCAAAGTCCAGCACTTCTGAAACAAAGGTAGAGCTATTTGGCCACAGTACCAGAAGACATGTTTGGCGAAAAACAAAGACAGCAATTGACCACAAGAACCTGACACCAACTGTAAAGCATGGTGGTGGAAATATTATGGTTTGGGGCAGCTTTGTTGCATCACAGCCTGGGCAGCTCACCATCATATAATCCACTATGAATTGTACCAGAGGTTGCTTGAGGATAAAGTGAGGCCATCTGTCGGAGAGTTGAAGCTCAACCGAAGGTGGACTTTGCAACATGACAATGACCCTAAACATACCAGTAAATCCACCAAGGGAATGGCTGAAAAGAAAGAAATGGAGGGTTCTGGAATGGCCAAGTCAGAGCCCGGATCTAAATCCCATCGAGATGTTGTGGGGGGATTTGAAACGAGCTGTGCATGGAAGAAACCCCTCAAACATCGCACAGCTGAAAAATTCTGCATGGAGTGGGCAAAAGTTTCTCCCAGTCGATGTCAGAGACTTGCAGACAGTTATAAGAAACGCCTACTTGAGGTTGTTTCTGCCAAAGGTGGCAATACCACCTATTAGAGCCAAGGGTGAAAGTGGAAGGAAAATGTTGTTCCTGGACCACCGCACATTTAACATTAAAGTCAATGGGGAATCGGGCGCTACTAATTCCAAAAAAATCCTGATCCTAAATTTAAACGAGCCTCTATTCCTACCCTTTTGGTCTTTAATGACCTTTTAAACTTTTGGTTAAACTTTTTTGGCATACCCGTATAGTCATAGCAAAAGAAATATCTTCTTTTAAACTAGTTATCTTTTGGCTTAAATAAAAGATAATAATAACCTTCTTTACTCCAACCAGCATTTAACTATTAATAAACATAAACAACAATCCTACAAATATTTGTTTATGCGTAGGAAATAATTTAATTCTACTACAACTACGGCTACACGGCTGACTCCGCACGTGAAAAAGCTGAATGCCTCAACTCTGTGTTTGCCTCTAAATCTTGTGTCCCAAACCCATCCCTCTCTGTACCCACCGTACCCAGTCGTACCCAGCTGCTCCTGGACTCTGTGTGCTTTCCTCCTGACAAGGTGGAAATTTTCTGTCAACCCTCGACTCTGATTCTGCAACTGGTCCTGACGGCATCAGCCCACGGGTCCTAAAATCATGTTCTTCCACTCTTTCACTCCCTCTCTCTGTTCTCTTCACCCTCTCTTTTGCTCAAGGTCATCTGCCATCTGCTTGGAAATCAGCCAACATCACAGCTTTGCACAAAAAAGGTGCAAAAACAGATCCTAGCAACTACAGACCAATCAGTCTTCTCCCAATTATCAGCAAAGTCATGGAATCTATCATTGCTTCAGATATGAAATCTTTCCTCTTCTCCAATGGCTTGATCTCTGACCATCAATTTGGTTTCAGACCTGGTCACACTACTCTGGACATGCTGCTTCTGCTTTCTCAACAATGGATGGAGGTCCTCAATGCCAAACAGGAAATTAGAGCTGTCTCCCTTGACATTTCACGTGCCTTCGATACGGTCTGGCACCCCGCCCTGCTCACCAAACCATCCTCCTTTGGTATCCATGGAAATCTCCACGCATGGCTGGCGGACTTCATCTTTAGTCGTAGTCAACGTGTGGCCCTGAATGGGTTTCTCTCATCTCCTCTTCCTGTTCAGGCTGGAGTTCCCCAAGGCAGTGTTCTGGGCCCTGTGCTTTTTCTGGTCTTCATCAATGATCTCTCTGACTCTCTTGAAAATCCTCTCTATCTCTTTGCTGATGACTCTACTCTCTGTCGCTCCATTCCTCATCCCTCAGATCGGCAGTCTGCAGCCTCCTCACTCTCTGCAGAGCTGGACAAAATCACAGACTAAGCAAATAAGTGGAACATGTCTTTCCATCCTGACAAATCTCACACTCTTACGATGTCTCTCCGAAAAGACCGACTGGACAACCCTCCCATCCACTTTCTGAATAATCCTCTCCAATAAGTTCTGTCACTCAAGCTTTTGGGTCTCACTATCTGCCATGATCTTTCCTGGGAAAACCACATTTCAAATCTGGCCTCCAAAGCCAGTCGCCGACTGGGCATCCTCCGTCGTGCAAAGTCCTTCCTTGGTACACCTGAGCTCCTCACCACTTACAAGGCTTTCATCCGCAGCTCTATAGAATACTGCTCTCCCCTCTGGTCTGGCGCTCCTGCCTCACACCTAGCTCGTCTTCACGCTGTTGAAACCAAAGCGTTCAGAATCATTGGAATCTCCCGCGATGAAGCTAACTCCAAGGGCCTCTCACTCACTCACCTTAGGCAGGTTGGTGGTCTTTCCGTCCTCTACTGACTCCTTTCAGGCCTTTGCTCCCCCCCCCCCCCCATCTCTCTCTGGGCTCTGTCCCGCAAATATTCCTACAGGTCGCACGAGATCTGCCTGCAACCCTCTTATGGTTAAACTGCCAAAAGCAAGACTCTCTGCTCACCTTCACTCCTTCATTCCTCTTTTCTCCCATCTCTGGAACAAACTCCCTCACTCTCTTCAATCCCACTCCACCCTCCAGGTCTTTAAAACAGCTGTTCACCACCATCTCTTATCTTCCGCCATCCAAAACCTTGATCTTTTCTACCCCCGCTAATTTCACCCAAAATCCTACAATTTTTTTTTTTTTTTGGAAATACCAACTTCTGTCCTGGAAGTCCTTGGTCCCCTTATGTTTTATACCTCTCCCCCCCTCTCTCTCCCCCCTCTCCCTCCTCCCCCCCTCCCCTCTCCCCCCTTCCCATGCCTCCTCCCCCCAAGCCCTCTCCCACACTTCTCCCTGCTCTCAAATGTTGTTTTTGTGTGCTTCCACTTCTCTCCCCATCTTGTCTTCCGCTCCCTCTTTTTATATATTTTGTTTGTCTGGTTGATTTGTTTGTGTAATAATGTTATCTCTTTCACGAGCCTCGATTCAGTATCCAAAAAAAAAAAAACAACAACTTCTCATCACCATCTAATAAATAAACAAAGAAGATGTTTGAGTTTGGTTCTTTATCAAGATATTTTAACTGAGCTAAGATAAAATGGTAAACCTCTCAATGTTCTTGTTTGAGCACCACCAGTGCCACACACCATTTTCAAATTAAAGTATATATTTTCCTGACAACCATCAAAGTTTTCCATCCACTCAAAAATATTTCCATCGTTTTCACCCAACTCACCGGTATTTAAATTAATTCTCTCATTTGTTTTATAAACTTTTTTACCAGTTGTCTTTTCAATTATATATATTTGATATTTATCACATTCATTATGTTTTCCATTTATACACCAAGGTTGGTTTCTTCTCCACTCTTTGGTTTGGTTGATACTTGGTTCTATCATTTATATATTCATAAAAAAGGTGGCGGTAGCCCGTTAAAATCCCTAACCCCCCTTTTTATCTCATCACTTATATATATACTCAGAGGCAAAAGTTATTGTGACAAGGAATTTTTTCATTGGTAATCTTGTGAATGAATTTTTGGATTTGAACCAGAGAAAGAGTGTGTTAAAATGGTCGAAGAAACGCAACCAAGCAGTTGTTGTTCGAATTGCATGAAATTTGCAAGAAGCATGACATATTCGAGAAAAATGGCCAGCAATGTTCACTTTAAAAGGCCAGACAACCAGACGCTTATCATTTCCACTCAATGCAGTCTTAAGAAGTGCAGAAGTCAGAAAAACACCTCTATTCATCGTTCTGGAACAAGTTCGACATGCCACGCCTTGGGGAAAATGACAGATGGAGAGCTATAGGTATGCTTCAGTCTGGTACCTCGCAGCGTGATGTTGCTTGTCGATTCAACGTCCATAGAAACACCATTTGGCACAGCTTCACCGAGCTGACGGTAGGACACGTGTCTACAGGTGCACAGATGAAAGTTACATCAGGCCATGTGTTCTGGAAGGGGATCGTTTTGGAGGTGGGGGCGTTATGATCTGGGGTGGGATAACAGCTGCAGCAAGAACGCCAATGATTGTGATTGAGGGGAACTTGAATGCTGTGAGGTACCGAGACGAGATTTTGCAAATGGCCGCTTTACCGTTTTTGCAACAGAACGGCCCTAGAGTGACGTTTCAACACGATAACGCCAGACCACACGTTGCTCGAGTTATACAGCAGTATCTTAATCAGAACAATGTTAATGTGTTACCCTGGCCTGCAAGATCCCCTGATTTGTCACCCATTGAACACTTCTGGGATGAAATGGAGCGACGTTTACGACGTCATCCGAATCCTCCAAAAACGCTGCAGGAACTCTGCCAAATCCTTCCTCGGATATGGAATGATCTTCCCAAGGACTTTCATCGACGTTTAGTGGCCTCAATGAGGGGGAGGTGCCAGGCCTGCATCAATGCACAAGGTGGACACACTCGCTACTGACTGTGTGAACTTGCTTGTGAACCCCCTCTTGTGTTGTGGCTCATTTGCATATGCCAGGTGCACTGTTCTTATGGACTGTTGATCGTTACCATACCTTGAAACATTTGTCTTTCCATGTAATAACATTTCATCCGCGGCAGTAAAAATTTAACACTGATTCTGTTTGTTGTTTGTGTGTCACAATAACTTTTGCCTTTGAGTATATTTTAACACTTATAACCATAAGGGAGGCTATAAATTCCATTTTGTAAAATATACCTCTTATCATCAAAAGCCCCCAATGCTTGCTTATTCACCTCTTCTGAATATAATTGATGTTTATACCTTCTTATTGAATTAATCTTTCCAAAATCCTCTTTCTTTGTTGTTAAACAATTATAATAATTTTCAACGTTTATTGTTTCTTTAATAACATTTTTCTTTACACCTTTTAAGTTATTATTAGTCTTTTCAACGTTATTCACAATGTATTTATAAGCATAAGCCTTTGACCTCAATCCTATAAATTCACTCATAACATTTCCTCCTAATTCATTCTTGAACTTTCCAATCAGCTTTTTATTTTGAGAAGAGAACAACTCACTCTCTGGACTATAATTACTAGTATCATAGATATTAATGTCCTTTTTCATGTCTGAATAAACATCATAAGTATTAATTTTCAAAATAAAACTATCTGTATCCATAAAAAGTAGATTATCATCATTTTGATATTTCTTCCTTAAGTTATTGTAAAAGTAGTCATACATTAATGACTTTGATAAATCAAGAATTGATGTTCCAATATAAATAGGTTTATCCATTTCAACACTCTCTTCAACCAAATGGATCTCACAAAAGTTCTCAGTAAAGACCTCAGCTCTAATAAAACTCGGTCTATTAATTAATTTTGATTCTTCTTCCCAAGATGTTGCAAGTCTAATGTTTTGGCTTTTCCTTACATTCTCCATAGTCTTACAAAAGACTGCATTATTCATCAATTTATAAAAGTCTTTCTCAAAATCTGTTTTTGACTCTGTTCTTCTTTGTGTATTAAAATCAATGTACCCCTTTAGCCAATGACTTTGATTGAACTTTAGACCCCTGTGGATCTTCTCTACTCTTAGACCTTCTGATAAATATTGTCGCAAATTTCTTTGGTGGAGAACATAATTTTTCTTGTTATATAATGTAGTAAGTAATTTTTCTGTTGATTCACCTTTTATGTCAAACGATTGTTGATAATCACTCAACCATTCTTTCTTTGGACTTTCTTTCTCACAAGCAAATGGAAGATCTTTATGTTTGATATGAAGTTCTTCAGGATATTTAAAATCAACCTCAAAATAATAACCAACTTTAAAATCATCCAATTCTTTTTGTGTAGAGATACATACATCTTGCAAAACCTTTTTATGGTCTTTTTCCTTTACCCATTTAAGTTTTCCATAAGGAAGAGCTTGAGACATTGCCCAACCATACAGGTTGTTTGCATCATAGTACATCAAGTAAGAACTCTCTTTCATTGAATCATAATTTGGAAGATATTTGTTATTTGCTTTTGCATATCTACTCGAGCAGACTTGTGAAATTCCACCTCTTTTAGCCTTTTCAATCATCAAAAGCATATCAACATCGGTTATCAAATCCAAATCTTGTTTATTCATTTTCAGCATCGTGCTCCAAGCCAATCCAGGCGCTGTGTAGTAGTGAGCAGGATCCAATCCATATCCAACACGACAAACAGATCTAAAAGCCTCAAATACATCAGCCAATAAAAGCACATCAGTTTTGAGATGCAAATCATGATACTCGCCAAGATTCTTGATGTTGTATTTTTCCCAAACATTTTGTGCATGTCCATAATCTTTATCAGATATATGACTATTATTTAATTTATTATAGAATTTTTCTTTTGAAGGAAGTTGTGTTTCATTGAATCTCTCAAATGAGTCCATATAATCATAGGGGTAAATTCCGTTTTGTGTTAGTAAATCTTTATCAGAAAAATACTCAGAAAGACATGGAAACTCTTTTAGATTTTGAACCAAGTTAGCCAATGGACTTGCCATGAATTTAAATGTATCAAGAAATCTGATATGAGTAATAGGAGATGTATGAATTGTTTTTGTGAATGAAATGTATTTCTGATCCGTGTTTGGAATTGCTGAAATGTCTCCAGATGTCTTTGAAAGTTCATTAATAAATAGATGCGTATCATAATGAGCGTTGTTATGAAGAAAGCCTGGAATGAAAGAGGGGAGTTTATAATTAATATTACAACTTTGATGAGCCGGACCTCTATATTTACCAGTGAGATGACAATGATCTCTAACCTTTCGGCCTTCACCAATTTTCTCCTCACAAATATGACAGACATTGTTTTTTCTAAATTTCCCTATCTCTTCACTCGTCAAGGACATTGGTTTTTTGGTTTCTCTCATTATCTTGGTTAATCGAACACAGTCTTTTTCTAGTTGTTTCACAAACTCCTCTGGGGCATTTGAGCCTCTATACTCCTCAAACTTGTTATATTCATCATCAATGGATGACTTGAATTGATAACAAAAACCACAAGGAGTATGTTTTTGATATTTATTTGTGTATGATTCTTTTGGATCTGGAGAAGCAGTATCTATTTTTTCTAGAATACTTTCGAAATCAGCGTATATTACAAACGGATGTTTGATCGTTTTCTTTTCATCTTTAAATGTGATCGTTGAGCCTTCTTTAGGCATATTGATTACCGTTGATTTATGATCACCACAATAATTTGAATGTTTATCGAATCTTTCTTGTGTATGGAAGAAGTTAAGACAACGCATACAAATATATATTTTATTACTTGAAAAATCGATGATTTTTCAAGTATATTGGTCGGTTGTGTTTGTGGTTCTGTCTGTCTGTTTGTTTGTCTGTCTGTTTGTTTGTCTGTCTGTTTGTCTGTTTGTTTGTCACCGGCCTAAAGGTCACAATTTTCAACCGATCTTCACGAAGCTCCACCAAATGGTAGAGTTGGACAAAAGTAAGAAGCCTATTGTTTTGGGGTCAATAGGTCAAAAGGTCAACATAGGCCAAAGGTCACCAACTTTGCTAAATTTCTAAAATCCTCAATCTACATCCGATTGACTTGAAATTTGAAGAGGATTTGCATATCTGGTCATTGAATTCAACCTCCAAGTATTTTTGAGGTCAACATCAGCCAAATGGTCAACATAGGCCAAATTTCTAAAATCCTCAATTTTCATCCAATTCAATTGAAATTTGAAGAGGACTTGCATATCTGGTCGCTGAATTCAACCACCAAGTATTTTTGAGGTCAACATAGGCCAAAAGGTCAACATAGGCCAAATTTCTAAAATCCTCAATTTTCATCCAATTGACTTGAGATTTGAAGAGGACTTGCATATCTGGTCACTGAATTCAACCTCCAAGTATTTTTGAGGTCAACATCGGCCAAATGGTCAACATAGGCCAAATTTCTAAAATCCTCAATTTTCATCCAATTGACTTGAAATTTGAAGAGGACTTGCATATCTGGTGACTGAATTCAACCACAAATTATATTTTAGGTGAACATAGGCCAAAAGGTCAACATAGGCCAAATTTCTAAAATCCTAATTTTTCATCCAATTGACTTGAAATTTGAAGAGGACTTGCATATCTGGTCACTGAATTCAACCACCAAGTATATTTGAGGTCAACATAGGCCAAAAGGTCAACATGGGCCACATTTCTAAAATCCTCAATTTTCATCCAATTGACTTGAAATTTGAAGAGGATTTGCATATCTGGTCACTGAATTCAACCACCAAGTATTTTTGAGGTCAACATTGGCCAAATGGTCAACATAGGCCAAATTTCTAAAATCCTCAATTTTCATCCAATTGACTTGAAATTTGAAGAGGACTTGCATATCTGGTCACTGAATTCAACCACCAAGTATACTTGAGGTCAACATAGGCCAAAAGGTCAACATGGGCCAAATTTTTAATATCCTCAATTTTAATCCGATTGACTTGAAAATTGAACAGCATTTGCAATTATAAAAGAGCCCGTTTTGAGGTCAAAAGGTCAAAGGTCATCTCAAGGTTAACCTTCCAAAATCATCATTTTTCATCTGAAAAATCGTCAATTTTCATCCTGTTGACCCGAGCTTTGATCAAGATTGTAAATTTAAATCTTCATGAAATGGACAATTTGCTGTATCAATGGAAAACTTTGGGGGGGGGGGGGGGAGGTGGGGGATTTTGCAAGTATCATGCTACGCATGACATCTTCTTGTTTGTTCTTTTACATACTTGTGGTTTTACTAATTTTGTAATATCTTTGATGTATGTATAATGTGAATTTTCCTCTGAATTAAAATATAGAAGATAAGGCCAAAAAATATATATTGCTGGTCTGGTCAGACCAAAGTTCCAGAATTGATGCGGCGATGCGGTTTTTTTGTTTGTTTGTTTTTGAAAAGCATGGATTGCACATATAAAGGTGTTTTTTGTGTCCTTATTCCTTGCGGTCCTCCTCATCTGTTGTGGCGCTGTCCAGAGAGAAATTAAAGACAGCCAATGGGACTTGTCGGCCTTTAAAAAAAAAAACATTTGGACAAACACAAGCTGAAGTTATTTTAAATGTATTTATTCTGAAAATCATTAAGTTCTTCAAGCATATTATAGACTGCCATTTCGATCTCGAGATCGCCTCACCGTACCGTTAACATTCCAATGCGTCCATCGCGTCAACACTGCGCATGCGCAAGTGGTCTAACAGGCCGATGGTCTCCCACGATCTCTTCTCCCAGTCCACCAGATTATCACAGACACTTACAACTTCATAACAAACGAGATAGGATCCAGGCCTAACTAAGGAGACCACCCGTAACTCTCTAGGCCTTCTGGTTGCTTCACACGAACCCGACAAAGAACGTCTTCGTTTCAATAAATGACAATATCCAACCGATAGAGGCCTTGCATCACGTGAGCGTCGTCCATGGCAACCGATTCCGGCCGCCATCTTGGGTGGCATAAACAACATGGCGGGAAAGCTGTCGTTTGATCAGACAGACCTGTCAGTTTACGCCCGTAGCTTGCCCGTTGAGGCGTTTTCATGGTATTGCGAGAAACTGAGGCTGTGTCATCTGCCTGTGGACCGGTGTGGACCCACAAGTACGCCACACACACTCCACACGTATGCCACAAGTACGCCACACACACTCCACAAGTACGCCACAAGTACGCCACACACACTCCACAAGTACACCACACACACTCCACACGTACACCACACACACTCCACACGTACACAAGTATGCCACACGTACGCCAAATGCACTCCACACGTACGCCACAAGTACGCCACACACACTCCACAAGTACGCCACACACACTTCACACGTACGCCACAAGTACGCCACAAGTATGCCACACGCACTCCACAAGTATGCCACACACACTCCACTTGTACGCCACACACACTCCACACGTACACAAGTACACCACACGTACGCCATACGCACTCCACATGTACGTAACCAAATGCCTAATCCTGCTTTTCGCTTCGCGAGCGAAGGTAACAACCTCATGAGCCATATTCTCACCTGAGAGCTGCAGTCAAGGCAGCTATGAATCCGTTTTAGCGTTGTGTCGTCCAGAAAACGGTAGAATGACGATCCCGATCCCTTATGAAATCGGGCTGTACATCCGACAGCACAACAACTCTTTACCATCGTGTCGGGGGCAATTTATATGTGAGACGAGTTTCAAATTGCCGCCATTACGTATGGTGGCAGAAGAAATGTTTTGCCACCCAAGCGGTCACGTGACTAAGACGATGACGTCACATGCAACTTCCATATTGGATTCATGACGTCACGGCACACAAAACTACTCATATCTTTGGAACGGCTGTTTGGATTTGGACAAACTAAATGCAGTGCTGTAGGGGAGAACCGTGCGCGAACGTAGATACCAAATTTGAAAAAAAGAAAATTGTTGATGCGCAGGGTCATAATCGATGCGCGCGCCGACCAGAACCCGGAAATATATTTTTATCGGCCTAATATGAGTTTGATCTTTTTTATAATTTTCAGAAATCTTTAAAACCAGAACGTTGTTTGTTTCTGTGAGACCATAAACATTAACTGATAAATTATTCATCTTTTCAAATTTAGGAATATCATTTAAAGTCATTGGAAAATTTAGATCTTTTATATTCAACGTATTCTCATATTTTTTATAACGAGATACTCTTTCAGCATGACTATCTTGTGGATGTAGATGTGCGAGAATAGACCAGACAAAACATGTATTGTCTTTATTTTTGATATTGATAACTGCTTTTCTATTTTTGATAACACTGGGTAAATCAATGTAAGAAAAAGCTTTTGGAGGATCTGATTTAAGAATATGAATGTCAATGAAAATAATTTTTCCTATATTGAACCCACTTCCTACGATTGAATTATCCACATCTTGCTCTTGTTTAATAAGTTCATCATAGACTCCGGTTGTTTTAAAATCTTGATATGATGATATAAAGTATGGCTCAGTTCTCATGTATGGTGTATCTATAACTCCTCCATCTTTTGACATTTCTAATTTTACTCCCATATAAAATTTAAGTGGTTTCATTTCTTTTAGTGTTTTTTCAATCAACGTTTGAACAGCAGGTTTAACTATTTCTACAGCATCAACTATAGACTTTGGTTCAGGAGGTTTGAAGTCAAAGACTCTTATTTTAATATGTCCTTTGAATGCACCATCAGAGTTTTTAGTTGTGATAAAATTTGTTAAATGTTGATTTGTTTTAAGATGTCTTTCAAAGCTTTTCTTAAGGATATTTTTATTACATACATCACAGTGTTTTGTTTCCTTCTGAATAGAAGCTAGTAGGTTAAGTAGCTTAAATGTATGTTTATTAGTTTCTAAATGTTTTTTGTACTGTTTATATTCTCGTTCACAAACGTTGCAATAATCCATATTTATATAGCAACAATTTAGAGATATTTCAGCGCTTAAAACAAAGTGCCTTTTTTATACTTGTTTCTGTGCTTAAAACAAAGTGCCTTTTTTATACTTGTTTCTGTGCTTAAAACAAAGTGCCTTTTTACAGGCTTTTTAAAGATGAAACTGTGTTTAAAATCAAATGCCTTTTGACAGGTTCTTTTATACTTGTTTCTATGCTTAAAGTAAAGTGCCTTTTTTTTTACAGGCTTATAAAATAAAGTGCTTTTACACTTGTGTACAAACCTTAATATCACCATCTATATCTATATACCTTTTTTCACTAGTAGATACTACTGTAATACTTTCTAATTTAAAAGTAATTTTTAAATTTTTATTAACTACAATAGATCTAAATGAGAATTCACCTGTAACATTTGCATTTCTCATTTTAATGAGATCAATATTTTTTATGTTATTAAAGAATATAGAGATTTCACCTTGTTTAAGACTAATAGTTTTATCTTCTTTTTCGGTAAGAGTATCAAAGATTTTTTCATCTTTCATTACTTCTTCAAGTTTACTATAGATCTCCATAAACATCGGTGAAACTTTTGTAATAATAACACAAACTGATTGTTTTTCAATGAGAGAAAATGCTCTACCTTCGAATGAGATAAGTGAACTCATATTATCTTTCATAATAGGTTTAATCCATAAATTTTTATATTTATCTTTGTTCAATTTTACACGAGTGCAATATTCTTCATTTTCCTTTTTTTCTGAGGAGATTGATTGAAATTTTGCTTTTGTGTTTTTTAACATTTCTATTTATTAGCTAATAAACTTGCGTTTAGTTTAAGTAAAGTTTTACTATATAAATATGATAAGTTCTGATGGATATTTAGAATTTCCAGACTCTGCATATGATAAATTAGAGAATTGTCCGGCTTGTGGTAGAGTGGGATTAAATACAGAGTCAAAAGCACATAATCAATGTTTATTCTGTGATTATCTTTTAATTAATGATAATAAATAAATAAAATATGTATATAACTCTTTTAAATTAACACCAAAAATGAATTAATTTACAAGATTAATAAGAGAGATGAATGTTAAGCATTATGATGATAATACACCATTTCTTACAAGGGAAGAGACTATTTGTATTGAGGAAATGTATAAGGGTTTAATGATATTTATTATTCAAAATAATTTTCCCTGAAATGTTAATCCAAGATACTATATAAATAAAATAATGGATTATTTTGAAATTAAACCTGAACTCAGGATAAAATATAGAGTTTCTAAAAAAGCTCAAAAAGAGTTAGATCTTCTTTTTTCAAAATATATAAATGAATGATTTTTTACCCATTTGGGAAAATAAGATAAAATTTAATAACCATAAAAATCTTCCAAATTCATTGAGATGTCTAATAGTTCGTTCAAGCGGATGTGGAAAAACCTGTTTGCTTTTAAAGATGCTGCTTAGTCTTAATTTTTTAGATTATGATAATTTAATAATTTTTACGAAGTCAAGTTTTCAACCCAAGTATCAACTACTCTCACAGGGTTTTATAGCGGGTCTTAAAAAGGAAGACATTATCGGTTTATTTAAACTTCAAAACAAACTAAATGATTACAATATTGAAGATATAATACAATTATTTTGTGCTACACAGAAAACAAAGAAATCAAAACCTATTACTTGTATTCTCAGTGATAATACGAATGATATACCTTCACCTCAAGATTTAGATAAATCAAAAAAGAATCTTGTTATCTTTGATGATTGTGTTAATGAGAGAAACCAAACAGTAATGGACAGCTACTACACAAGAGGGAGACATTCTTCTTGTAATTGTATTTATCTCAGTCAATCATACTTTCAACTCCCTCGTCGCTCAATAAGAAACAATGCCAATACTTTTATTTTATTCAAGTTAAATTCAATAGATGTAAATAATTTTTGGAGAGATAATTGCTCTACGTTATGTAGTAAAAAAGAATTTGAAAATGATATGAAGCATACCACTGGAAGATATAAATATATTGTTGTGAAACAAGATGAGATATTAAAGGATGTATTTTTATTTTAAAGATAATTACACATATAAATGACAACAATTATTATTAATCTTGTGGGTAAATCTGCTTCTGGAAAAAACTTTCATAAAACTAGGTTCTTGAATAGTAAGAATGAAAAGATTGCAAGTTTTATTTAAAAACATCCTGTGATTCGTAATGTATCTACAACAACTAGAACCATGCGGCCTGGAGAAGTAGAAGGTGAAGATTATTACTACATTTCAAAGGAGGAACATACGCGATTGAGGAACGAAGGTCAAATATTTGAGGAGGTCTCTCTTGGTTCTACAAAACATTCACATTGTAAGAGTGAGTTAAATAAAGTAAAATCTAACGGTCTTGGGATTTTAGAAACTAATCCTGAAGGAATGAGACAAATTATTAAACATTTGCGTGGTGATGGAGTTAAGATTTTATTATTTAGTTTTGATATCGATGAGGAGACTCAACATAAACGTATGAAAAGCAGAGATACAAGTATTAGTGAAGAAGAAATAACAACTCGTATTAATACTACTAAATAATTTGATGAAATAATTAAAGAAATGGATTTATTTCAACACATTTACTATAATGATGAAGTAAAGAAAAATTTCCCCATTGACCTTTACAATTCATTAAATGATATTTTTCAATAAATAAATACAGAAAATGAATACCAAAGAAAGAGCAAGAAAGTTTAAGGAACATCAAGAGATGGTTTCAAAAGTTGTAAAGCAACAGGAAGACATAAAGGAGAAAAAGAGACAGAAACTGATGGGTGAAGAAGCGTTTGAAAGAAAAAAGAGAAATTTTTAAAACCACTTTTAAAAACTCAGCAAATGATTTCACTTGCAGTTCCCACAATAGAATTTACTCTGAAAAAACTTCAAATGCTCAAAGATTTTAGTCAAATGACAGAGCAAGAACTTGGAGAATTAGAATATGATGATGAAGGATTATTTCGGCAACTTGAGGAAGTAAATCAACCCCCTAATTATGTTGTGAAGGCTCTTAAAAATAATGAATATTTAACGAATTCAAAAACCATATCATGTCTCATTCCAACAGAATAACAAGCAGTATTAATTCTTGTTGTAGAAAAGGTATTGAGACATAATGATCAATTAATGTATTTGAATTTAACTCAACCAAATGTTGAATTAACTCCAAGATTAATGTTTCTTCTCACAAAAGATGGATATACTAATTCAAAATATTTTGAGGAACCCCTTGATATGGAAAATGCGGAAGATAGGGTATATATTGATTTCCTAAACTCACTTGATTATGGAGTTTCTGTTGCTGGTAAAAGTAAGAAGATTGAGAAGGAGAAACATATTATTGATGCTTTAATTAAGCTTGGTTCAGGTGTTAGTTTTCTTCCAAATGATCCATCACAATTAGTTAATAGGCTATTATTGCTGTTAGGTCGTAAGAAGGCTGGAAACAACAATTGTTTTAATGAAGCATCCGCCATTTTAGATCAGTTGATGAACATGAAAATAATTAATAAATGTCAATACAAAGATATTTTATGACATATTAAATAAGATGAGAAGCACAATTCTTAGTTTTAATTTCATGACAATTGATTACACAGCTTCATTCCCCTACCCTCTGAAACTTAACCCCACAAAATAATATGAGGCATCTTTATTGTCAATGGAAACTTATAATACCTTGTTTAATATCACAGAGAAAAACAACAAGTTTAGTTATAATTCAAGAAGTGGATATAAAACTATAACAGTTTCACCCGGAGCTTACGAGATTTCTCAAATATCTTCTGAAGTCTCCTGCCTTATGAAAGAACAAGGTGATGAACCAAAAAATATTATAATAGATATTCAAAAACACACTTCAAAATCAACTATTAAACTTAAAAATAATTATAAAGTTGATTTCACGATTGAAAATTCGTTCAGAGAGTTATTGGATTTCTCTTCAAAAAAGATTGAAACTAACGGGACGTTTTACAGTGATAATGTCATTCAAATATCCTCCATATAAATTCGGTATTAATTCATTGTGAGTTGATTGATGGTGCTTATAACGATGGAATAAGAACAAATACAATATTTTCATTCAGCGCATACTCAACCCCGATTGGTTATAAATTCAATATGGAACCAAAAAATCTTGTCTATTTACCTGTGTCAGGAAAAACCATATACAGAGTAAATTTTAGGATAACCGATCAAGATAATCGGATGATTTCTTTCAATGAAGAAATTATATCCATCAGAATTCACCTATGTGAAGTTTTCCACCAAATGAATAATGGTTATTGTGAGGAAACACGAGTTGGGAAAATAGAAAATAAATACGAAAGATGGGATTGGAGAGGGCATGTTACTTTCACCATACTATAAGGGGGAAGGTATGTTTCTTGGTAGAGGATACTATAAACCTCAGAGACAACGGGGTGTAGGACATCAATTTAGAAATAAAGGACATGGGATAATTGATACTCTAATGGGTATTGGTTCAACCATTCTTAAACATAAAGACCTAATTGGTTCAACTGTTTCTGCCATGGGCTCAGTTGCGGGTGCTATAAAGAGTATAAAAGATGCTCAAAAGGAGTCTCATAAATTACAAGCAATCAAAGAAATAAAAAAGGTAAAATTCAACTATCTTCACAAGAACGACAAAAAATCATTCAAATATTTGGGTCAGGGTTTCAACGATTTTAATGCTATATAAATACAAGTATGGAAGCGATTGATAGTATCTATAACTTGGATGATACGATTATCATTTCAAACTCCACTAAAAAGGAAGACTATTTTAAGGTAAATGCTATAACAGGAACAGATTGGAATTCATACGGAACAAAAAGTTTTGAAATAAATAATCAACAAACTTACTTGAATATAGCTGATAGTTTCTTGCTGTGTAAATTTAAATTCACTAAGGCTGCGAATAATACTCATGCTACACTCGTAAATGATTTCTTCTGGAAAATGTTTGATAGTGTCCGCCTGTATATTGGAACACAAGAGGTTGAAGCGGTTGATTATGTCTCTGCTACATCTGAAATGATGAAATTTACACTATATTCGTTTAGTGATAGAATGGGTAAGGGAGCTGTTGAAGGTTTTATTCCTGATATGTCAACGGGAACAAATGCAGACCCTGGTTATAGTCAAAGGAAGGCAATGTATAATGATGAAACAAAAGCAGAGAATAGTTTTACCGTAGCAGTACCTCTTAAAGGTATATTTGGATTTTGTGATTATGATAGAGTTTTGTATGGGCTTAAAATTAGATTTCAACTACAAAGGAATGATAATGTAAATAGGTTGCTTTTTGGGGCTGAAAATGCTTTTGGTGAAAATAGTAAATTTGTTATTAATGATTTGTGTTGGTATATTAGTGAATATACTCCTAATCTTAAAACGGAAGAGATGTTAAAGAAAAGACTTCACTCAAAGACCCCGCTAAATGTATCATACCTAAAAAAAGAAGATGTCAACATGTTAAACTGGAACACACTACCTACACTTGGAATTAAGAATAAGAATTAAAATAAGAATTAAATAAGAATTAATGTAAAACTGGAATTAAGAATAATGCGCTGAGTGATAATGCTAAGGTGAAACAACTTCGGGTTTCTCTTGATGGCACATTTTATCCGCGAGATAGATTGGAAATTGATTGGGAAAAAAATGATTATGCAGAAGCCTACAAGTCTTACCAAAAGGTGTGTGAAAGCAACGGTAATAATGAGCCTATTTTGGATATGGTTGCGTTTCAAAAACTTTATACAATCTACGCAATTGAGTTGAGTTCTCAAAAGGAAACAATAAAGTCTAATAGAGTGGATACTACTCTATACATTGAAAGAGGACAGAATGAAGAAGTTGATGCATATTGTTTGCTTTTGGAAGAAACAGAATTGCAGATTAATACAGATAATGGTGTTATGATTAATATCACATAGATTTTTTCAAATAAATAAATGAGTAGGAAAGAACCAACTGGGGTATATGTTAATCAAATCAATCTTAATAAATTACATCTTGTATTCAAAATCAAAAGCCTTGTATTATTAATGTTAATAAAATTCAAAGAAAAGGAGCAGTAAGAATTTATGTTTTACTCACAAGAGAGCAGGTGAAAACACTAAATAATCAACAAGGGAAACGAGTGGAGGATTTCTCCCATTTCTAATTCCTTTATTTGCTGGTTTAAGTGCAGCTCCCCATTGACTGGTGGTATTTCGGCAGCGGTAAAAACTGCTAATGAAAGGAAGGAACAACTAAAAGCACAAAAAGAATTGGAAAGACACAACAAGGAGTTGGAAAAACAAATTAGTGGAAGTGGTGTAATTGTGGATTTTGCTCTAAAAACATGAAAGCCCACCTGATAAAGCTAGATTGTTGGTTGGAGATATGCTTTCCTCTATTGCTCAAGCGGGTGTTAAACTAACTAAACGGGGTAATGGATTGTATCATTGTCATAAGTAAATGGATAAATGGTTTAAACAATTTGGAAAGAATAGAACGTCAAATGTGGAACTTGCTAAGTATTGTAAAAAACTAAAAATTGATAATGTGGTTATTTGTATGAGAGATGAATTAACAAAGTTGTCCAAGAATACAAAGAATATTATTATGAATTTAGACACACAGAATGGTTCTCATTGGGTTTGTATTCATAATAGTCAGGATAAATATTATTTTGATAGTTATGGTATGCCACCACCTGTTGAAGTAATACAATTCTTCCAGAATGGTGTTAAATCAAACATTTCAAGTTCAAGAAATTAATTCTAAATGTTGTGGTCAATTATGTTTATATGTATTATTTCAACTCAACAATAATAAAAAATTTTATGATGTCATTTTAAATCTAATATAAATGACTTATGTTGGAAAAGATGGTTCTATCTTTGGAGAATCCCCTCAGGATATTGATTTATCAAATTATTTTAAAACGGCACAGGCTGAATGACAAAAAGATAGTATAAGTAAAAATATTAATATGAAAAATACTGTTATGGTTTTTAGAAACTTCACTTTGTAAATTTAGTAGTAAATTTCCTGTGTACATTTCCCCTTAATTGGCTGTTAATTGAAATGAGCACCTTAGCTAGTCCATGTACAAGCACGTAGCCAATCATAGAACCTCTCTATAGTTATTTCATTAGTCTGTGTTTCAGATAAGGCTGTGTGTCCAATAGTCGATCTTATGTTGCACCAAAATCAAATAAGATAGATCCCTTTTCGATGGCCCCAGAACCTCCATTACCAACTGCATTGCCTCCATTACCAACTGCATTACCTCCATTACCAACTGCATTCGCCGCCATTGCCCATGTGCTCTAACTCGGAGAAGAAGGGCGTGGCCCACCCATCATCATCAAGAGGAGGAGTCAGCCAGCCCCGATCAACCAACCAAGAATGAGTGGGTTTGGCTTGAGAGGGCGGAGAGAGAATGATCAAGCAGTTTCGCGAACGTTCCAGGGTGTGGCGCTATATAACCCGTTGCGCGGAGCCCCCACCAGAGTTCTGTGGAGAGGTGAGCTGAACCAAAGTGAGAGAGTTCTGAGGAGTCCTTCTGTGGAAAGAGGTGGGCAGGCAAATCAGTGGAGAGAGAACGCACGAGGCGGAGGATGTACGAGGCCTGAGGGAGATGCCGCTTGGAACCGCCCCCCTGCGCGCGACGCTCTGACGCGCTGCTGCACATGAACCAGATTGCAGAGGAGTCGGCGGCCGTTCGCCTCCAGCGTGCCATCCTGGACGGACTCTTCTCTCCCTTCCAGCCAACCACCCCTGCCATACTATCCATTCATGTACGTGAGTTTGTTTTGTTTGTTCTGTCCTGGGTATAAGTTAAGCTTGTTTTTAAGAATTGCTCTGTGTCCTTCTGCTCCTTCCATTTCCCTGTAAATTATTTCATTCCTTCTTCTTCTTTGGGTTTTTTTGTGTAAATAATAATAAATCCTGTTATTTCTTACCTTTGGTTTCTTCTTCATTCACATCCGATCGTCTTTGTGATTTCCCCCATTGAGTACCTGTGGTGCGATTTCGGCCAACGCTCAGGATCGGGTTTAGTTCTCTGTTAATGGCTCGAACTTCGGACTGCTAACCCACTCGGCAAATAACATCTTGTCCGTGGTTTCGAGCGGAGTTACCCACCTGCCTTGTGGAGGGATTGGCAGAGGTGTACGGGAATCCCTTGACCAATCACCTCGGCCAATCCCACCCCACAGGGGAGCGGGGTAGCTTCAGGATCGGAGACCGCCAGTGCAAAATAGAAGGGGGATTAACCCCCCCCCCCTTGCTAAGGGGAGCGCCATCCCCATTTCCGTAACAATACTTACAAATTTATCAATTATCCGGGTCCTACTGACGTGAATGACTTGGTGAGAGTAAGTGATTTATCACAATATATTGTGACGGATCTCCGACGTCGGCTCTCCCCTTATCAAGAGGGGGTTAATCCCCATGTCCTTTTATCTGGCCGACACGAGTCCTGGAAGTTATAACGTTCCTTCCGGTCTGTGGTAAATAGGGTTGTTGGTCGATTTTTAGTCCTATTACCTAATTACTACCACCGACCGTAAAGCAAGGGAATAACTCCAGCTCGAACCATGGATATTGATGGGATATGCCGAGTGGATAGCAATCTGCGATCCGAGCTGTTAAGAGGTGACTAGACCCGATTTGAAGCGGTTGCGATCGTGCCACGCTTACCCTATTAGAGAAAAGACTCGGACGATCGGATAAGAGGAAACCAGGAAAATAGGAAGAACAGATGGGTTTATTAATTATGTACAAAGAAGAAGAGGAAACGAAAGGAATGTACAAGAAAGAAAGGGGAAGGAAAAGTACACAGGGCAGTCTTAATTACAGTCTTAACTTATTCCCTGGACAAACGGGCCCGTCTCACATACAGACACTCACACGGGGATTGCAGATGGTAGGGTGAAACGTCTGGCGATGGGGTCCAAGCTCCATTCCGGCTCCGGTCCAGCAGACAAAACCCAGCAGGCAGCTCTTCGTGTAGCGTAATGCGAGCGGACAATTATAATGATGGGGGGGAAAGCTGGTATACTCGTGTACGTAATATGTGCACGACTCACGCCAAACGCCCCCTCCCCAATGTCCTGCATGCTGCAGTTCGTGGCAATCCTCTGTAATCACGACAGTCCTTTTTAAAACCTTCAGCGCTTTCCACAATGATCAATCCTTTATCACGCTGCAAATTGTGCCAGTCCTCTGGTAATCAGCACCAGCGAGTTCCTTCTGCACAGTCCTTTCGTAATCGCATCAGTCCTTCCGAGGGCTTTGTGCGCTGGCTTTTATAAGTCAAGCCAGCGATCGCTCCGCCAGCCCCAATCACGCCCTGTCAGGTGATGTCACTCCAGCCCTGGTTTGCTGGTTATCGCTTACCGGCCCCGCCCTGACGGCTGGGTGATGTGGCCACACCTCCTCCCTGGTGCTACGCCCCCTTTTTCCGGGCTTCACCTCGTGGCTTATGGCGGCATTGAGCGAGCTCACGGGCAGCGAAGGCTCTGGCCAAGGAGTGTACCAAATTGGGAGGGGCCATGGGGCACAGACTGGGGAGCGCGCTTAATGGCATCGCTTGGAGGGAGGCTGCAAAATGGACGGAAGGGCCTACTCTTATTTGATTGATGCAACACAGATTCAACTATTGGGAAAATGGCCTTATCTAACACATACAAAGGAATAACTGACGTCCTACGTGTTGCTTGTGGCCTACCTATGGGGTGCTACTTTGAAACTTTAATGATGTTATATTTATTTACAAGTGTGGGTTCTCAAAACCGCAACAATATATTCCTCAAGAAAAAAGCACGTTTTGTAAAACAAGTAAAATTTACAACCACAACACCTGGTTATACAGACCATACACCTTTCCTCATTAAATTTAACTATCTGCTTACAATTGAATTTTATAAAGAAGGAGATATAGTTAATATGCGAATAGATAAGTGGGGGTATGATATGCCTGATTTAGGGTATACTTGTTTTTTTTCAATAAACTTAGAAGACCTACATGATTTTAATCAGTCTCGTAAAGAAGAATATTATCCGCTTGGTGTGGATAAGGAGTTATGTGGAAGTACAATTAGCAAACAACAAATACATGAGTTAGGAAATAAAGAAATATATGATAGCATAGCGATGGTTTGCATGACAAAGAAGGAAGGTAATGAGATAAAGATATAAAGCCGGGGAATACAAACCAATTTGGTAGTGGGAAGATGGGGTGGTATTACCTGTCATAATATTAAACTCACATATATTTCTGATACATAAATGGCAGGAAGAAGACTACAAGAGAATTATAATTTTTGTATTCAGGGATACCTACAAGAAAAGGGTGCTCGGTATTACATACCTTATGATTTGGAGCATATACATGGGAATTTTGTCATAAAAAACTGGCCTTATACTGATATTGCTAAACCCACAAATAGAGAGTTGATTAATATTAAATAAAAATGAACTTCTCAAAGTTATGAAATATAAAACTCTTTTAGAAATCATCAACAAATCTTATTGGTATCCTATTATGTGAAAAATAATTTTAGATACAAGAATATCTCTAAATCCAGATGAATATATGTATAATATTCTTTGGGGCTCAAGCTCAAGGGTAGCAAGGGAAGAGGAAGGAGTTGAAGAGAGGGAAGAAAGAGAGAAAAAGGAAAAGGAGGAAAGAGAGAAAAGAGAGAAGGAAGAGAGTGAGAAAAAGGAGAGGGAAAAAAGAGAGAGAGAGGAGAGGGAGGAAAGAGAGAGAGAGGAAAGAGAGAAAAGGGAGAAGGAGGGGAGGGAGGAAAGAGAGAAGGAAGAGAGTGAGAAAAAGGAGAGGGAAAAAAGAGAGAAGGAGGAGAGGGAGGAAAGAGAGAAAAGAGAGGAGGAGGAGAGGGAGGAAAGAGAGAAGGAAGAGAGTGAGAAAAAGGAGAGGGAAAAAGAGAGAAGGAGGAGAGGGTGGAAAGAGAGAGGGAGGAAAGAGAGAAAAGAGAGGAGGAGGAGAGGGAGGAAAGAGAGAGGGAAGAAAAATAAAAAAAGATGGAAATCAGTGAGATTCATAAAAGATTGAAGGTATTGCAGCAAATAAATCAAACTCAATGCACTGAGGAGGAAAATAAAGAAATGAAAAGTCTAATGAAAATATTACTTTCAAGAACAAGGACACTGGTTGATGATGTTGGTGTTATTCACTTTAGTTAGTTTTTTTGTAAATAAATGGAGGAGAGAGTGAAGGCATTCCTAAGGATTCTTTATGTTTTAAAAATCAAGATAGAAATGTATATGTTGAAAACCAAAAAGGTTTTCGTACTCTGTAGGAATTTTTCTGATAAATAAATGAGATATTGTGTTAAGTGTAAAAAGAAACCAAATACGAAAAATATATCGCATGTTAAAGGTAAAAATAATAGAGTTTATGAAAAGGGGATATGTTTAGTGTGTGGCTCTAAACAGTGTCAATTCATTTCTAAGCATAAAAGTTGGGGAGATATTCAAAAGTTTTTGGCAGGGAGTAAATTTACAACAACTGGTATTCCAGGGGAATTACACCTTCCAGGGTATTCTTTCTGTGGTCCAGGAACAAACTTGGATAAAAGATTATATGAGGCTGACAATCCTAAACCTTGGTCTAAACCTCTAAATAGGGTTGATGAAGTGTGTATGAAGCATGATATTGATTATGGGAATACCACGACATTGGATGAAAAACATGAAGCAGACAGAGAAATGTTGTATAATTTGTCTTTGATACGAAATCCTATGTTGAGAGAGAAAGTTGATAGGTTTATTGTGAAAAAAATGACAAGTGCTAAATTGAAACTTGGTCTTGGTTATTCACCCTCAAAAAACTATTTGGCTCTAATGATGTCAACAAGACTGAGGAGCTTTTGGCTGATGAATTGCATAAACCTATAATCACAAAGTTTAAAAGAAGGAAAGTTTATTCTAAAGACACTGACCACATCTGGTCCGCTGATTTAATTGAATTGAATAATGATAGGGGATACAGGTATGCTTTAACCGTTATTGATTTGAGGAGAAGATATGCTTGGGTTGTTCCTTTGAAAAACAAAAGGGGTAATACTCTTGTGTTAGCTTTCAGTGGAATATTTAGTAAAAGTAAAAGAAAACCAAAGAAGTTATGGACTGACGAGGGAACAGAGTTCTATAACAAAATATTTATGAAATTTCTTAAGGGGAAGGGTATTAAATTATACAGCACCTTTAATGAAGGAAAGGCAGTTGTTATTGAACGTTTCAATCGCACTTTAAAAGAGAGATTATATAAAAAATTCACACAACTCGGTTCTCAACAGTGGATATCTTTAATTCAGAATATTGTAGATAATTACAATAATACAGTTCATGAAACTCTGCCAGGACCAGGTCATTTGCAATACCTGAATTGCTGTAATAAAGAGAAAAATAAATAATTAGTTGTATAATTAATCACATACAAAGCTCATTAACAGTTCATTAACAGTTAAATACCAAATGAAACTTACCAATATCCTGGTGAGTTGAAATATTCTTTATCAGAAAGACTGAAATAGGACAAGTTAACACTCATCTCCGTCGATTCACAATGTTTAAAATTGAACTGAAGACGACTTTTATAATGTGTTTAGGGAAGTGAAACTGCCTGTCAGTTTCGGGGAACTTAGGGCATGTATGTGCAGGAAACAAAACAATGAATAATTCCGGGAAGGGATCCAAGTTATACAACATGTCATTTCTCAAAAGTGAGGGATTAATGAGAAAAGGTTTGAGTATGGTTAATGTATTGTTGTGCGACCCTGTCTTTTTTACTATTATATAAATGATAGAACCTAGTATCAACCAAACCAAAGAGTGGAGAAGAAATCAACCTTGGTATATAAATGGAAAACATAATGAATGTGAAAAATATCAAATAGATAAAATTGAAAAGACAACTGGTAAAAAAGTTCATAAAACAAATAAGAGAATTAATTTAAATACCGGTGAGTTGGGTGAAAAAGATGGAAATATTTTTGAGTGGACGGAAAACTTTGATGGTTGTCAGGAAAATATATACTTTAATTTAAAAATGGTGTGTGGCACTGCAGGCACTCAAACAAGAACATTGAGGGAGGTTTACCATTTTATCTTAGCTCAGTTAAAATATCTTAATAAAGAACAAAACTCAACCATCTTTTTTGTTAATTTATTAGATGGTGAGGAGAGTTGTATGAGAATTAAATTATTTCCTACGCATAAACAAATATTTGTAGGATCGTTGTTTAAGTTTATTAATAGTTAAATGCTGGTTGGAGTAAAGAAGGTTATTCTTATCTTTTATTTAAGCCAAAAGATAACTAGTTTAAAATAAGATATTAATTTTGCTATGACTATACAGGTATACTAAAAAAGTTTAACCAAAAGGTTAAAAGGTCATCAAAGACCAAAAGTGTAGGAATAGAGGCTCGTTTAAATTTAGGATCGGGGGGGTTTTGGAATAAGTAGCGCCCAATTCCCCATTGACTTAAATGTTCAATATGAGGTGGTTCAGGAACAACATTTTCCTTCTACTACTTTTTCCTTCAACATTTTCCTTTTCCTTCTCCACAACATTTTCTTTCTACTGGTGTACTTACTTTTTCCACATGCGAAATTTGCATTTTTGTTTATTTAAATTATAGAATGGACTACAAAATGTAAATGTTTCATGATATTTGTTATATTATATCACCTTTATCTTTCAATATTGTTGAAATGAAGATCAAATAGCTGTATGTTGAAATATGTTGAAAAAGTCAAAACTTTCCTTGGGGTGTACTTACTTTTTCACGTGACTGTATATATTGATATAAACACATACATATACATACACATGGACATATAAACGCACATATACAAACACACATACTTAGATATATTATGTACTTGTAAGTACTTGTACAAGATATTTTATATTTGAAGTTACTAGTACACCCGGTCACTACGGGAGCGGCAGGAAGGGTCTTTCCTCTTTGGGGCATATAGATTACAATCGATCTATGGTCAGGTCTCAAGAACTTTGGGTGTGTGTTCATTTACCAAGTTTTTTGTTGAGAGATCAAGCCTGGTGTTGGCTTAGCGGTTATGGTGCTGGTTTGGGATCCTAGGATCCTGGGTTTGAATCCCGGTCGATCGCTGAATTAACGACAGGGGGGTTGACTCAGCCTGTCATCCTCCCGAGGTCGGCAAATTGAGTACCAGTTCACTAGTAATTACCTGTGTCGCAAGAGGCGACTAACAGGGTTGGCGGCAGGAAGGGCATCCGGCTGCAAAACATTGCTTCAGAAAGGGAACCACTGGTGCCCCAAAAAAGGCCAAATGTGGTTTAAACATTTGGGCAAGCACTCTATTCAAAACCATTATGGAACGGCTGGCTTGGCATGCTTGGTAACTGAGCACAACCCGGTCTTCATCCTTTCAGTTGCGTTTCAAACAGCAGGAGCGAGTTTCAAAAGTTTGCTGCGAAAAACACCACGGTAGCAGCAGGAAGGGTCATGTCATTAACACCAACCCTTGTAGGCTATATAGAGTACAGTAGATCTTCACTCAGGTCTGTAAGTAAAACTTACCTCAAGGATGTCAGTATTCCTCCAAATTTCTTTATTTATTGTTATGAAAAGCATTAAGGACTGTTTAAAAAGCTAATCATACTTGTTTACAGTTTATACTATTTTTTACTTCTGGTGGAGGCTGTTGGGCAGATGCTCCCATGAAAACGCCATAATAAGCTATTTATCAACGTTAACTCGACGTTTGTTCGAGGAGGAAAAACCCCTTGGAGAGGTGGGATATTATTGGTGTTAATATTGTTTTTAAAAAACATTAATATTATGCTATTATCGTTAATTTTGATATTAGAAGAGGCCTTGGAAAAACGCCACGATAAAGCTCACTTGACACGGATATACACCTCAACACGCAACCCCATTAATGGCAGTGTGGCGGGGAAAACCCTCCCTGGGGAGAAAACCCCCTCGTAAATGGGGGGGGGGGGGGAATGAATGTGCTACACCCTTCATTGTGTAACCTTTAGTCATCCTGTCAAGTATGGTTGAGATTGTATAAGTAACGACGGAATGAATCGCGATCAAAAACATCATCAGACAGACAGACAGACACAAAATTGTGAATTTTAGTATGACGAGCACAACCCGGGCTTTCTCCCTTTCTGTTTCGTGTTGAACAACAGGAGCGAGTTACAAAGGGCCGCCATGAAAAACACGACGTTAGCAGCAGGAAGGGTCATGTTATTTACCCAACCCTTGTGGGGTATATAGATTACAATAGATCTTGGCTCAGTTCTGCAAGTAAAACTTACCTCACGGATGTCGGGATTCCTCCAAATGTCTGGGCTTTATGGCAGAGTGGCCAGATGGAAGCCAAACACTTCAATCTTGGTTTCATCAGACCACAGAATCTTGTTTCTCACAGTCTGAGAGTCCTTGAAGTACTTTTTTGCAAACTCCAAGCGGGCTTTCATGTGTCTTTCACTGAGGAGAGGCTTCCGTCTGGCCACTCTGCCATAAATCCCAGATCGGTGGAGTGTTACAGTGATGGTTGTCCTTCTGGAGGTTTCTCCCATCTCCACACAGTAACTCTGGAGCTCAGCCAGAGTGACCATCGGGTTCTTGGTCAACTCTCTTACAATGGCCCTTCTCCCCCGATTGCTCAGTTTGCGGCGGCCAGCTCTAGGAAGAGTCCTGTTTGTTCCAAACTTCTTCCATTTAAGAATTATGGAGGCCACTGTGCTCTTGGGAACCTTCAATGCAGCAGAAATTTTTTGTAGGCTTCCCCAGATCTGTGCCTTGACACAATCCTGTCTCCGAGTTCTGCAGGCAGTTCCTTCGACCTCATGGCTTGGTTTTTGCTCTGATATGCATTGTCAGCTGTGAGACCTTATTTAGACAGGTATGTGCCTTTCCAAATCATGTCCAATCAATTGAATTTACCACAGGTGGACTCCAATCAAGGCGTAGAAACATCTCAAAGATTAAGAGAAATGGGAGGGAGGCACCTGAGCTAAATTTCAAGTGTCATAGCAAAGGGTGTGAATACTTATGTCAATGTGATATTTCAGTTTTTTTCTTTTTAATAAATTTGCAAAACTTTCTAAAATCCTGTTTTTTCTTTGTCATTATGGGGTATTGAGTGTAGATTGATGAGGGAAAAAAATGAATTTAAACGATTTCAGCATAAGGCTGAAACATTTTAAAAATGTGAAAAAAGTGAAGGGGTCTGAATACTTTCTGAATGCACTGTATATACATATATTGTTACTGATCTCAGATTATGGCACTCCCGTTAGCAAGGGGGGATTAATCCCCTTCTCTTGTTAAGCTGGCCGTCTCCGGTCCTGGAACTATCCCGCTCCTTTGCGGGGTGAGATTGTCCAGGGTGATTGGTCAACGGTTTCCCAAATACCTTCACCAATCTCTCCGCAAAGCAGGGAGATGAGTCCCTGCTCGAACCGCGGATGTGATGGTAATTGCCAAGCGGTTTAGCAATCCGCGATCCGAGCTGTTAACAAAAGGACTAAGCCCGATTAAAAGTGGTTGGCCAAATCATGCCACAGGTACTCAATTGGGGACAGGATGCAAGCGACCGGATGAGAGGAACCAAAGAATAAGAATGGTGAAGGAAGAACAAATATGATTTATTAACTACACGAAAAGAGGAAACGAAAGACAAGAATATACAAAAGAAAGGAAATAAAAGGACATAGGGCAACCTTATACACTCTTATATAACACGCCCACAACAATACAAACACACTTACACGAATGGGGTGATGGTGGTGGGAAGGAAGAGCAGGGTCCAAGCAGATGGTAGGCGTCGAGGTCCGGCTCCAAGCTCGCGCTCCGGTCCACGCTTTGGGTGTGAGGCGAAACCCGGCAAACAGCTCCGCGTGTCATTGAACGCGACTGGACAATTCAATTATATAGCATGGGAAAGCTGGTACGCAATTCAAATCTGTGCCACTCAATCTCCGTGTCTCCTTCTGCCGCTCGCCTCTGTGGTTCTCTCTGGCTCATTGGCTTGATCGTCCGCGGCTCATCTCTCCTCTGCCCTGAAGTAGTTCGTGGCGGCACTTTTATTACCTGCCTCGCGTATCAAGCCGCGTCCGCTTTGCTCCGCCTACCGGTGAACACGCCTCGGCCCGGATTGGTCGCGACGGTTCATCAGTACCTCCCTCCGTGACGCATTGATGGGGCCACGCCTATGTTCCCGGTGGTCCTCCCCCCTTCTTCTCCAACTTGACCGCGTGCGTAATGGCGTCTTGAGACGAGCGCTGCAGCTGGCAGAGGAGCCATATCATTTGGAGGGTGGCTACGCCGCAAAATGAATGATTTTCACAAGGGGCATACGTTATTTAATTAATACAACGCAGATTCAACTATTGGAAACAGATCCTTCCCTGAAACACATACTGATGAAATAACTAAAGAAGAACCTATGGTGTGCTACATGTTGCTCGTGGCCTAACTAGGGTGCGACCTTTGACCTTTACACCAAAAATGGGAATATTTACAAGGGATTATTTATAAGGGAATATTACAGATATTTACAAAGTGGAGGGTTCTAAAAACCACAACACTGCACCCTCATTACCTCCAGGGCTGTCCCGGCCCGAATTAACTTTAACTTAGTGTGACACTCAGGTGTGGTAACCCTCTACTATTAACTTCACCCTGAGTGCGACATTTTTAAAACAACTAAGTATGTCCCGCCTGCTGCGTTGCATTCTATCTAACAGATTCTCACCCACAGGATAACCGAATCACGGAATTGTCTTCAAAACTACACATTTATGGGGTGGAGCATTATTTACAAAGACACTACTTGGTATTTACAATGCGAACCCAGGACCTGTCTTTTGGGAACAAAAATAAGAATTTTTGAAAAGAGGAAGGCATACACTGCACTGCACCGATACCACAAGCACCAATAAGCACCAATATTCAATAAGCACCACAAAATGAAAATGCACAGTCAGCACCATCAAGTGCACAGTCATCACATTTCAAATAATTATCAGCAGATGACGTCTTCTCTTCTCTGCTGGGCCGATGCTTCTGGACGACCTCTTTGCTTGCGGCCTATTTAGTAATAAAAAGAAGGCACAAAACGTGTCCATTTCTTTAATTATGGCCAGGAGGGGCCAACTAAGGTGGTCCACCTGCATGGCTTAGGTGCCACCTTTACCGTGGTCCGCAAGCAAGATCTCCTGGCCACAATGGCTGGTCCCCCAGCAGAGGTGCCAGGCCCCAAAATGTGGGGTCCATAAATGTGGTGCTCGGCCACAGACCTGTGGTCCATATGGTGGTGCTCAGCCACAACAACGTGCGGTCCATAAGTGTGGTACCGGTCCAGGCAGGCAGCAGTGAGGGTGCGGGCACACAACTGCGGGCACCTGCACACTTTCCCCTCAGCACACAAAGACCACGGTCCATGAGTGGGGAAGGAAGACAAAGCAGGGTTAGCGGGGTGCAAGGGCGCAAGGGTGCACATCAACACAAGGTAATGCAGAGGTGAGGTGCGCAGGAGAGCGAGCGGAGAAAGCTCGTCCCTACCGTATGTCCCCCCCCCCCCCCCGTCACCTAATCTAGCCTTGCCCTTATCCCGTATTTACACAATTTACAATTCGTCTCTATGTCCTGTCTTCCCCATATCTTCCCTCATCCAAATTCGTCAACAATCCCTCTAACCAAATTTGCCATAAAGCCCAATTTCTCATCAATCCCTCCAAAGGAGGAAGAGAAGGAACATAACAAGCACAATGTCACCCCCACGTCATGATGCGTCTTACATACCAGACATTTGCAAAAACCGGTGGTGTGGAGTCCTGTCACCTTGGTGAGTGGATGCGGATGGTGCGAAGAGACTTTCTCCTAACTACCTTCTAAATGACTTTAACACTCTTTACTGTACCCGGGGTCTTTCCCTTCCAATCCATTGGCCATCTTACACAATGTGGTTCTAAGAACCGAACTCCCATTGACCAAACTGTGGTGCTCACCAATTTGGGGTCTCACTCCCCCGATTCTACTCCCTGTGCCCTCGCACAATTTCCAGGCTGGGTCGTGTGGCGCTCCCAGCAGGTCTGCTCACCTGCACACCTCCGCCACTGTAGTTGTCTCCCGAGCTTACCTGCTCCTTACCCTAACCTACCTGGGGAAGGCCCTCTGGCGCTCTCACCCCCGACCGCCCTCTCTGGCATCGGGCTACCCGGATCCGTCCTCCGGATCATTGGGCCCCACTGAACAACTACTGGCTCCCAGAGCCTACCTGTGGCCTCACCTGGCCGACATACTAACAGTGGCGGAGTGCCCATTCAATCACACTCACTAACAGGCCACACGCCCAGCCAATCTCGTTCCACTAATGCACCCATCCAAGCAGTACTCTGCGACTCTCGCACCACAGATGCCAATATCCAACCACAATTTACCTACTCCCTCTACCTACTTTTAAACTACCCTCCCCGGGTATTTGTGAAGGGGTCCATCTTCCCCACCCACTCCTTTCGCACCCACCACTCCACTCCACGTATTCCACCCTACTCACTCCACACCATCCATTCCATACTCCATATATTCCAGACCATTCATTCCGTACTCCATGTATTCCATACCAGCTATTCCACACAACCATTCTTCGTTCACCTGTACTTGCACACCTTGTGCCCACACACCTGGTGGCACTTGCACACCTGGTGGCACTTGCACACCTGGTGGCACTTGCACCCTCCTTCCCTCCAGGTGCATTCATTCAATACAACGCACTCAACTCAATGCACAATCACATCTTTCACAATACTCTGCTCAATCACTTCCTGCACACACACTGCATCATCTGATCTAACTGGTTTTCCCTCTAACTTAGTGCTTCCCGTCTCCCCTTATACTATTGCACATCCCACGTCATTATCAACCAACTACCATACTCTACGTCCCCGCTACCGGTATTAATGTCACTACTTAACTCTACAGTTACCTATTGTCATCTTTCTAGATCCCTATACATTATCCAAACCCCCGCCCTGGATTGGTTTTCACCGCCATACCCCATACAACTATAGCTCCTTTGCCCCCAAAGAATGTGAGGGATGGTAAATTTACCATCCCTCTACATCGGGCATCTCCCCCTATCAGCCCCAGTCCTCTGGCACTAGGAGCCCCCTTCGTTAGAAGTACTGGGTCATGCCTCGGCATCTAAAGCCGAGGCCATCCACGAGGGCGCCTGCTCGCTGGTGTAGGGTCTTATCCGGTTGGCATGGATGATCCGAGGGAGGGCTCGTGGCCCCATTTTGATCTTAACGACCACGTCACAGATTTGCGACAGGACGACCCCCAGGCCTTGCCAGGGAGAGGTGAGTTTCGGGCACCTACCCTTCCGCCTCCGGGGATTGAAGAATCAAATCTTCATCCCCGGAGCGTACTGACTCCCCTGGCTCTGGTGGTCGTACCTGCGCTTCATCTTGGCCCCTGCCAGATGGAGCTGGCGGCGGGCGAAGGCATGGACCCTCTCCATGCCTTCCCCCAGGTGACGTGCTTAACCCTCCCTCAGCGGTGTATCTGTGGTGTCTGGCACGGGACCGCATAGCAAGATGGCGGGAGCCCGCAACTCCCGCCCATACATAAGCAACGCTGGACTGCATGTGGTGGCCCCATGCTGGCTGGTTCGGTAGGCCATTAACAAATACGTTAGATGTTCGTCCCAGTCATCCTGACGGGTGGTGGTGAACAAGGCCAGTTGTTGGACCAATGTTCGATTGAATCGTTCCACCATCCTGTCAGATTGTGGCCGCAAGGGCGTTGTCCATGTTTTCCGAATTGACAGGTGTCTGCACACATCTTTTAGCAACTGACTTTCAAAATTTCGACCCTGATCAGTGTGCAGCTCTTGTGGAATCCCATGCCGACATACAAATCCTTCCACGAAGGCCTGTGCTACCACCCCGGCTTCTTGGTTGGGGAGGGCATAGGCCTCCGGCCACTTGGTGAAATAGTCCATTACAATGAGGATGGACTTATTACCTTGGCGGGTGCGGGGTAGCGGTCCTAGAATATCCATAGCCACCCGCTCAAGGGGGGCCCCACCTGGTGTAATTGAAGGGGGGCCCTCATCCTCCATGCTGGTCCCTTTTTAGCAGTACAGGCGTCGCATCTCGGACACCAGTCCTGGATATCGCACCCCATATTAACCCAATAGAACCTCCGGCGGACCCGAGATGTTGTCTTTGTCCTGCCCAAATGGCCGCCGGAGCGGGTACCTGCACCTGTTGTAATATGGTGTTCTTGAATTTATTTGGAACTATCACCAACCAAGAAGTTCTCTCAGAGGGAACCTCCACCCACTTGCGATATAAGATGTTATCCTTCAATTCCAGGGTATGCCAGCGAGCCCAATATGCCTTTGTTGGCACCCCAAGGGGGGTGACCTCTTCCCCATTAGGTCTTTGCCCCAATTTGACCCATTCGTACACCGGTCCCAGGACGGGGTCCTCCCGCTGGGCCATGCTCCATGCCAAAGTTCAAAATTCCTCGTCTGCGGTTAGTGGCAAAATTGGCCCTCTCACCCGGGTTGCACGGACGACGAGGATAGGGGCGGAATCGCCCAATTGCTCCCTCTCCTCGTGTCTCACACAAAATTTACAGTTTTCCCCCAGACAAGGATGCCGAGAGAGTGCATCGGCATTCCCATGGACCTTCCCGGCCCTGTGGGTCACATTAAAATCGTACTGCTGCAACTTTTCCAACCACCTTGCAATTTGGCTCTCCGGTTCCTTGAACCGAAGGAGCCATTGCAAGGAGGAATGGTCAGTTCAAACCAAAAATTTCCGCCCGTACAAGTACGGGTGGAAATGGTCCATGGCGCCAGAATAGCCAATAGTTCCTTGTGGGTGACGCAATAATTTTGCTCGGGCCTACTCAAGGCCCGACTATAATAAGCAATCACTCTCTCCACGCCCTCATGTGTCTGAGACAAAACTGCGCCCAATCCTTCCTGGCTTGCATCCGTGTCAAGGGTAAAGGTCCCGTCAATAGTAGGGTAAGCTAGAATGGGTGCAGACGTCAAACACCCCTTCAATTTTAGGAAGGCCTCTTGGCACCCCCTTGTCCAATTAAATCGCGTCCCCTTCTCCGTAAGCCGGTGAAGGGCCGGGCCAACTCTGCAAATTTCGCCACAAAGCGCCGGTAGTAGGAGCAGAGTCCCAAAAATCCCCACACCTACTTAATGGTACGTGGTGCGGGCCACTCCTCTACCGCTGTAATTTTGCCTGGGTCGGTTTTTACCCCCTCGTGACCGATAACGTGACCTAGATAGGCCACCTCTCTTGCAAACAAAGTGCACTTACTTGGACTCAACTTCAACCCTGCCTGTCTGAGGCACCCGAACACCTGGTCCAAATTATCTATTGCCTGGGGGAATGTCTTTGCATGTACTAGGACATCATCCAGGTATACCAGGCACGATTGCCATGGCTTGCCGCCTAGTACATGCACCATGAGTCTCTCAAAGGTGGCGGGGGCGTTACACAAACCAAACGGCATCACAGTGAACTGATACAGCCCCTTACCTTTGGAAAATGCCGTTTTCTTCTTCCCCGCCCTATCCATCTCCACCTGCCAATACCCACTCTTGAGGTCTAAAGTTGAAAACCAATTTGAGCCCGCAACGGCATCGAGGGTATCGTCAATTCTTGGCAGGGGATATGAGTCCTTGAGTGTCACGTTGTTTAGCTGGTGATAGTCCACGCAGAAACGCGTGGTCCCATCTTTCTTTTTGACCAGCACAACAGGTGACATCCAAGGACTTCCCGAGGGCTCGATGACACCTGCCTCGAGCATTTTTTCTACATGCTCGTCAGCTTCCTCCCTCTTGCTCCAAGGGAGCCATCGGGCAGGCTGACGAATAGGCCAGGCCTCACCGGTGTGGATCTGATGTGTCACCAGGCCCATACTTCCAATATCCTCGGGGGACAGGGAGAAGATATCCAAATGGGATCCAATTAATTTGTGTAAGGCCTCCCTCTGGGTACCTCCCAACTCTACGCTACTTCGATTTACCATCACGCAAATGGGATCGGGCCAATTCCTAGTACTTATTGAAGGCTCCCCCTGGGGCCGGCTCGGCTGGACGTTCTCGCCCCTCGCTGCCGCGGCTTCCTTAACTGGGGTGCAGCCAGCTACCTTCGTGCCCCTTACTATAGTGCGTGCTTCTGTACTAATATTAATTACGCGGACGGCCACCACCGGCCCGTCCGTTTTTACGAGGGTGCGGCCCACAATTAAACCCGGGATGGACGGCGCTGCCACCGGTTCGACCAGGCCGCAGGACTCCTGCCATGTTGGGTGAGCTGACCGTCGGCCGGCACTATGGCCTCGGGCCTCGGAGGAATGGTCACGGCCTCGGGAGCCTCCAGCTCCGTCCTCTCGGGCGTGCTCACCCCCTCCAATGGTAGCTCCTCTACTCCCACTTGCAGGGTCCCCCGGCACAAATCGATTTTACAACCGCTGGCAGTCAACAAATCCAACCCTATTAAGCATGGGTCGGATTGGGTCGCACGCCTCCGCCACCCAAACTTCTATCTCCCTCTTTACCGACCCCAACTGGAGGGTTACAAAACCACGCCCTATGATCGGGGCCGTTACCCCAGTAGCCAGCGGCAAACTAAAATTTTCCAGGCGCTGGATTTTATCCCAGCCGTCTGCACTCGAATTAAGGATCACAGGGCTGATGATCGTGGCGCTAACTCCTGTGTCCACTACGGCGTCTACCCCAACGCCTATAGAGATGTATACCCCCACGCCTATAGGTAAGGTGCTTGCCTCTGGATTTCCAAATTCCCCCCCCTAAATGTCCGAATTGGGGCATTTGATCGTGGCCCACCGTGGGCCACCTCCGGGGCCGCCTGCCATGGTCCAGGTCCCGCCTGGCACTGGTTCACCAGCCTCCGGACCATGCTCTCCAGGTTATTAGTACAGAAGCACGTACCCCCTTCGGGGGCGGACCCCCTAGGGGGGCCGCCACCCGTCACAGGTCCTACCTGGCGCACCGCCACTGCGTGGTGCTCGCCTCCCCGGGCCAAGGGCCTCGCTGCTTCCCAACGGGCTGCAGCATTGGCCGCCTGGCTCAAGGTCTGCGGGCACCACATGGCGAGCTGTTGTCGGAGCTCCGGATCCGGGAAGGCCTGGATAAAGTGATCCAGCGCCAGACTTTCCTGGGAACCTGCTGCCATGTCCGCGTGTGCGATCCCTACTGTGCGGCGAATGCCATGCGCAAGTTCCCCGATGGTCTCCTGGGGCTTACGCTTTCGCTGCGCGAGGTGAGCTTTAACAAGCTCGCTCTGCTGTTTGATGCCGAATCGGTTATTTAAGGTTGCACGGAGGGCTGGCAGGGTGAGAGCACCCGGCGGTAACGCCATCAGCACCTCCGCCGCCACGCCGTGCAGTGCCCCCACAAGGTGTACTCCACCTTCGTCCGGATTCCAACCGTTACCCCTGCACACAAACTCAACCTGCACCAGGTACGCCCGCAGATCACTCTTGCCATCATACGGCGCGAGTGGGACCTTGTGGGTGCCCGAAGGCCGGACCCCGTGCGTCGCTCCTTGCGAGGTTAGCGCGGGGCCGGACCGTTTGGGCCCCCACAGTACACTATTCCCGAGGGGCTCTCGTGCATCCCCCGTTCCTCTGAAAACTACCCCTGTCGGTGTCGATGCCTGGGTCGCCCCTCCGCAACCCGCTACCCACTCCATACTCGCACACCCTTGCTCACCAATACCTCTCGCACTCCCCATAGTCGGACATCCTTGCACACACTCTCTTTCCACGCACTGCGGACCAGTCGCACACCTCACCCTTGGCCTTTCATGAATGCCCGGGTCCATTCCAACACCCAAGCTCGCTGAACCTCCCCTCACACCATAGACATTTCCGAGCATATCGCCACTCACCTTGGTGGCTCTTCTCCTTCGCTCCTCCTCCACCACCTGCAAACTCTTTATTTGGTCAGTAAGCACATCATCACGCTGTGAGCACAGACCTTGCACATAATCCATCACTTCCTCCTTCAGCTCCTTCTTAGTTTCCCTCCGTCTCTTTTTAATTTCACTCACTCCTTCTTCCACCTCCTCTAACTTCTGTTTCACCTCTTTTATTTCCCGGTGCGCCCCCTCGATTTCTTCCTCTAGCGCCACCTTGGTCATCTCTATATGTTTCCTCACTTCCCGTTCTTTCATCTCCAATGTCTCTGTCACCTCGTCCAGCCTCTTTGTCAACCCCTCATGTACCATCTGACATTCTTTCTTTGTCGCCATTAATTCCTTCTTTATCTCTTTTTGCGTCGCTTTCAACCCCCCTATTACCGCTGTGTTATTTTCTACCTGTTCCCCTAACTCCTTTTGTCCCACTGTCAGCTGCCCTACTCCTAGCGTCAACTCCTCTATACCCCCTGGTAACCTCGCCGTACTCTTTCTCACCTCTCTCTCCATGCGCTCCTCACACTGCTTCACCTCATCGCGTACTCCTCCGACCTCTTCACTCACCCCGCGCCTTATATACTCCCCCATCTCTCCTATTTCCTTGGTGGATGCCGCCCTCATCTGTTCCAGCTCCCCCTTGTGGGTGTCCAATTTGGTTTCTAGCCCGATTTTTACCTCCTCTATCTGCTCCCCCATTTGTTTGATTTCCCGGGCGGATTGCTCCCCTATTTCCCTCAATTTGCCTTCTATATTGTTTTCTAACCCCTCTAACCCATTCTTCACCCCTTCCATTTGGTTCTCCTGGGTGGCCATCCTATTTTCCAAGCCCAATAACCCGTCCTTCATTTCCCCAATTTGGCTTCCCAATTCCCCAATTTGACTTCCCATCCCATTTCTTAATTCACCAATTTGGCTTCCCATATCATTTCTTAATTCACCAATTTGGCTTCCCATCTCATTTCTCAATTCCCCAATTTGGTTTTCTAATCCCCCAATTTGGCTTCCCAATTGCTCACTGTTCCTCTTCAGGTCTTCACCCGTCTTGACCATAAAGGCCCTCATCTGCACCATCAATAGGCCCCAGTCTACTGGTGCCACGGGCTCGGCTGCCACGGCCATGTGTGAGGCGCTGCTATCTTGTGCTGCCGCGACCACGTGTGAGGTGCCGCCATCTTGTGCGCCTGCAACCCCCTCTACCGCACCTTCTTCAATCTCCTCTTCCATTACTCCCACTGCCTCCCTGGGGTCCTGGGTTGCCTCTAACCCCTCTTCTCTCTCCCCCACCGGCATCCAACCGCCTTGATCACCCAAGGCACGATTATAATTTGGATATTATAATAAAATTTCGGCCGCTCGTAATTTTGACCAATTTTTTTCGACGGATTAAAATTTGGTTCGGGCTTCAAATCCCACTCCCTGACACCAATTGTTACGGATCTCAGATTACGGCACTCCTGTTAGCAAGGGGGGGTTAATCCCCTTGTCGTGTTAAGCTAGCCATCTCCGGTCCTGGAACTATCCCGCTCCTTTGCGGGGTGAGAATGGCCACGTGGATTGGTCAACGGTTTCCCAAATACCTTCATCAATCTCTCCGCAAAGCAGGGAGATGAGTCCCTGCTCGAACCGCGGATGTGTTGGTAAATGCCGGGCGGTTTAGCAATTCGCCATCCGAGCCGTTAACAAAAGGACTAAGCCCGATTAAAAGCGGTTGGCCAAATCGTGCCACAGGTACTCAATTGGGGACAGGACGCAAGCGATTGGATGAGAGGAACCAAAGAATAAGAAGGGTGAAGGAAGAACAAATATGATTTATTAACTACACTAAAAGAGGAAATGAAAGGCAAGAATATACAAAAGAAAGGAAATAAAAGGACATAGGGCAACCTTATACACTCTTATATAACACGCCCACGACAACACATACACACTTACATGAATGGGGTGATGGTGGTGGGAAGGAAGAGAAGGGTCCAAGCAGATGGTAGGCGTCGAGGTCCGGCTCCAAGCTCGCGCTCCGGTCCACGCCTTGGGTGCGAGGTGAAACCCGGCAAACAGCTCTGCGTGTCATTGATCGCGACTGGACAATTCAATTATATAGGGGGGGAAAGCTGGTACGCAATTCAAATCTCTGCCACTCAATCTCTGTGTCTCTCTCTGCCGCTCGCCTCCGTGGTTCTCTCTGGATCATCGGCTTGTTCATCCACGGCTCATCTCTCCTCTGCCCTGAAGTAGTTCGCGGCAGCGCTTTTATTACCTGCCTTGCGTATCAAGCCGCGTCCGCTTCGCTACGCCTACCAGTGAACACGCCTCGGCCCGGATTGGTCACGAGGGTTCATCGGTACCTCCCTTCGTGATGCGTTGATGTGGCCACGCCTATGTTCCCGGCGCTCCTCCCCCCTTGTTCTCCAACTTGACCGCGTGTGTAATGGCGTCTTGAGACGAGCGCGGCAGCTGGCAGAGAAGCCATATAATTTGGAGGGCGGCTACGCCGCAAAATGAACGTTTTGCACAAAGGGCATAGGTTATTTGATTAATACAACGGAGAATCAACTATTGGAAAGAGATCCTTACCTGAAACACATACGAATGAAATAACTAAAGAAGAACCTATGGTGTGCTACGTGTTGCTCGTGGCCTAACTAGGGTGCGACCTTTGACCTTTACACCAAAAATGGGAATATTTACAGGGGATTATTTATAAGGGAATATTACAGATATTTACAAAGTGAAGGGTTCTAAAAACCACAACAATATATACATATATATATATATATATATATATATATATATATATATATATATATATATATATATATATATATATATATATATATATATATATACAGTCACGTGAAAAAGTAAGTACACCCCATGTAAAGTTTTGACTTTTTCAACATATATCAACATACAGCTATTTTATCTTCATTTCAACAATATTGATAGATGAAGGTGATATAATATAACAAATATCATGAAACATTTACATTTTGTCATCCGTTGTATAATTTAAATAAACATAATTGCAAATTTCGCATGTGGAAAAAGTAAGTATATATATACAGTATATGTTTATGCATGAGTATATATTGTTCCGAAAAAAAGTTCAGTTCTGAATGCAATTTCAAGTGTGGTATGTTATAATTAGTAAAATAACACTTCAATCGTAAAATGCATATCATAAGTGCTATTAAAAAGTCGTTGAATTAACGAACAATAAATTTGAATGCAAATGGAAATGGTGATATTTTAAAGTCCCCCAAAAAGAGGACGGAGTAAAGTGAGTCACAGGTGTATTTCTGGTCCGCTAAAAGAAGAGCAAGTTTATCGCACAGTAATCCTTATATCTCTTCTCGTTAGACAACCTAACTATTGTATTATTTGGGAAAATTACCTTGATATCAACGCAGTGTAAACGTTGCTGTCATTGCAAACCTATTTTGTGCGGAGCCTCAGTCAAGCTGCTGAAACACACAAAATAAATAATGTAATAAATAAAAAATAAATTATATGAACACAAACATATAACCAATATTACCTTGGAATGTTCTTGTGTGCTCTCCACTAACAAATACCCATATTTGTTTATTTTGCAGATACCAAGACAAAACAAACTTTATTTAAGGATGAAGTCATTTTGGAAATCTACACCAGGATTGCTTAGCTTTAGCCCACAACTCATTATTTGTGTGAATTGGTCTTGGTTTGGGAGTTCAAACGTGTTTGGCAACACAAATATCACTCCATGGATCATAGTTCTTGAATGTGAGGAAGAAAGTGTACCCTGGGGTACTTTTGCATTAGCATACCTGTTCATTTTAGCAATCTTTTGTTACGGATTTGCTTCCAAAGCTCAGAAACAATGTTTGTCCTTCAACGAACCAAAGTTTATAAAATTCAGCATTCTTTTGTACTTTCTGTTGTGTGTTGCATTTATCCCTGCGTATTACAGCACACGAGGAACGTTCCAAAATGTTACTGAGATTTTTGCCATTCTCGTTATGAGTTTTGGATTTTTGGGATGCTTATTTGTACCAAAGTGTTACCTTTTACTCACTGTAAGGTTGCATGACAGAGCGTGCAATTGAATGTAAAAAAATGTATGCAGGTGTAATGTGATAAAAATACACAATGAAGACATTTCAACGTCATTAAGTATTATTCCTCAATTACTCTCTGTCAACAACAGTATGAGCATTGCTGGTTAATATGGTGCATGTGGTCGAGGTGCCTTGAGTGCTGGTACAGTGAAGTGTGCTGATGTTTTGCATTGTGAATTTTGGCATTTGGCAATCAGATTGTTTGCAGTGATGCACGTGGTTGTATTTGGAAGATAACCCATGGTCTAACCAACATACTCATCTATGGATGGCATGCTCCGCCTCCCTCCACCCCCCCCCCCCCCCCCAATGCCATTAGCTCCCCCTTACACAAACATTGAGTCAACATATTGGTTGCACATTCTAAATTAGGCTAACCACAAAGCAACATTCTTTTATCCCATTTGAGGACCAACCTTATGGAGGAGACTTATTCCCACTCCTCACTGCAGGTTGTTTTGAAGGAGATGGTTATTGCACCACCAGCTCATCTCATCCATCAACATCATCAAGTTCTCCTTCTCGTCAAGTTCTCCACAGTACAATGTGTCAGGTAAAGTGTATCCAATGGAAGTTTGACGATGAAAAGCAGCTTCATTATCTCATTGAACTGGCATTGGCACAAAATCATGATAATATTGTAGGTTTCGCAATTCAGGTCAGAATATGCAGTTTCCAAACTGCTTGTTCCTCCTGGCTAATATCCTTGTTCACAGAGAGGCATGTGTGAAAGATGCAGGCTTACTGTAAAATGATATTTGGTATGTTGCAAATCAAGTTTGTTCAAGGCATTAAAAACAAGAAGAACAAGCAAAAGAGCAATCAGAGATTGCAAACCCTCGCCAGGATGTATTTTCAGTGGTTTTTAAGGCTTTTGTGTTAAAACAACTATGGCGGCCGAACCACGTGACCAATGACGTCATCATTATTTTTTTCTAAACTAATTTATTCTTAGATTATGCTCAAGAAATTTCATCTTGATCGGATGAAATTTTGTTCTTGTCGAATTATGACGTCATAATGGAGGCACCTATAATATCATCATTATTCCCCATGGAGAGTTCTTTACAATGAGCCATGTCTCAATTTTTTCTATTCAGCACTTTCGGAGATATAGAGGTGCAATTTTTTTGAGTTTTAAAGATGGCGGCCGAACCAGGTGACCTATGACGTCATAATTATTATTTAAAATCCTGCAAGTTGAGTTGCACCTATGGTGAAACTTTCCTGTCAATCGGACCAACGGTTGCAAAGAAAATCATGTTTATTCTGTGCGGACAAACATACAAACAGACAAACAAGAAGACGTCATGCGGAGCACAATACTTGCAAAATCCGCCTCCCACCCCCAAGGAAAAAAAATTCCATTGATACAACAAATTGTCCATTTCATCAAGATTAAAATTGACAATCTTGATCAAAGCTCGGGTCAATAGGAAGAAAAGTGACGATTTTTCAGATGAAATTTGATGATTTTGGAAGGTTGACCTTGAGTTCACCTTTGACTTTTTGACCTCAAAAATAGGTAGTTTTCCTATTTTGTGACAAAATGTGCAAATGCTGTTCAATTTCCAAGTCAATCAGATGAAAAGTGACGGTTTTTCAGATGAAAATTGATGATTTGGGAAGTTTGACCTAGAGTTGACCTTTGACCTTTTGACCTTAAAATAGTATGTTTCCCAATTTATTGCCTCAATATGCAATTGCTTTTCAATTTCCAAGTTAATCGGATGAAAATTGATGGTTTTTCAGATGAAAATTGATGGTTTTTCAGATGAAAATTGATGATTTTGGAAGTTTGACATTCGGTTCACCTTTGACCTTTTGACCTCAAAATAGTTGGTTTCCCAATTCATTGAGGCAATATGCAAATGCTGTTCAAGATTCAAGTCATTCGGATGTAAATTGACGGTTTTTCAGATGAAAGTGATGATTTTGGAAGCTTGACCTTTGACCTTTTAACCTCAAAAATAGCATGTTTCCCAATATATTGACTCGATATGCGAATGCTGTTCAATTTTTAAGTCTCCTGCTTAAATTAAGTCTTTTAAGTCTCCTGGTTGAAAAGTGATGGATTTTTAGATGAAAATTGATGATTTTTTAAATTTGACCTTGAGTTGACCTTTGCCCTTTTGACCTCAAAAATAGTTCATTTCCCAATTTAGTGACTCAATATACAAATGCTATTCGATTTTCAAGTCAATTGGATTTAAAATGGCGATTTTAGAAATTTGACCTCCAGATGACCTTTGACCTTTGACCTCAAAATCAATAGCCTTCTCAATTGGGACGACCTAGACAACTTGTTGAGGTTTTGTCACGATTGGTTTAGAATTGTGACCTGTAGGCCGGGGACAAACAGACAAACAAACAAACAGACAGACAGAACCACAAATGCAACCGACCAATATACTTGAAAAATCTTCGATTTTGCAAGTAACAAACAAACGGCCTCAAATGCAATACCCTCTCCTCTGGCGAGGGTAACTAGAACGGCACTCTTCGACATCACAATGTCAACTGGTATGCCTCTGCCCACATTATTACATCCTTATAATACTTGTATCAAATTTGATTTAAATCCATTCAGCTGTGCCCAAAGTTAGCACATTTTTACCTGACCTATAACTATAAGTTATATAAGTTATACTGACCTGATTAGCACTCTGACCTATAATTGACCCCAAAATTTAATCAGTTCATGTTTGCATCATTATGCATACCAGTACTATGTTTTAATTTAAATCCCTTCAGCTGTTCACAAGTTCTCACATTTTTACCTGACCTGACCTCTGACCTTTGGCCCTGTCCTCGGGACCACGAAAATTTAATCGTTTCATGTTTACATCATTATACATATTTGTACCAAGTTTGAACTCGTTCACTTCAGCCATTCTTAAGTTATAGACCGATTACACACTTTGGCCTTTGACCTTTTGACCACAAATTCTAATGATTTAATCTTTACATCATTAAACACACCCGTACCACATTTGAATTGGATCACTTCAGCCATTCACAAGGTATAGACCCATTACAGACTTTGAACTTTGAACCCAAAATCTAATCACTTAATCTTTACAATATTGTTATGATTTTGGGGTATAGATGAAATACCTTAATTCAGTTCAGAACATGTAGGTTTAGAATGCTCCGTATGCCGCAAAGCCAACACGATGTAAATTAAGTTAGGCCTATTGCTCAGGTAAGATCTTATATGTGTCTCCATATGAGGGGTGGAGCTATGCTAATTAGGTAGGGCTTAAGGATAAACCCCAATTTTTAATTGTCCTGTGATTTTTCCCTTCGTTGTTATTGCATCAAAAAGGGCCGCCACGATAACTACAACAATCACACTGTAAATGAACTCATTCGCTCACAACGCCGCCCGGCTCCCTCCTTCATAGACGAACAGAAACGGCAAATCCCGCAACATGCTGTCCATCTGGTGCTGGAAAGCCTGGGCCGCGTTTTTGAGGCCAAAAGGCATACGTAGGAATTCGAAAAGCCCGAACGGTGTAATCACCGCGGTCTTAGGAACGTACTGCAGCCGGAAAGGGACCAGGTGGTAATCACGAACGAGGGCCACCTTAGAAAAAATAACTTTACCGGCCAAGCGGGCAGAAAAATCCTGGATGTGCGGGATTGGGTAGCGGTCGGGGGTAGTGGCGTCGTTACGGCGGTGATAATCCCCACACGGGCGCCAACTGCCACCCGGCTTCGGCGCAATGTGGAGAGGTGAGGCCCACGAGCTGTCGAACCGTCGCACGATGCCAAGACGCTCCAACGTGTCAAACCCCGCCTTTGCGATAGCGACTTTCCCTGGGTCGAGGCGTCGAGCCCGGGCATAGACAGCGGCCGGTTGTCGGAATGTGATGCTCCACCCCGTGCTTGACGGCAACGGCTGAAAAGGTGGGCCGTGTAAGGCCCAGGAACTCGGTGAGGAGGCGGGCGAACTCATCAGAGGTCGAGAGCGTGCAAGCAAGCCTCGTCAAGGAAGGGGGTGGGGGGGGGGGGGGGTGGGAGAAGTATAAAACACAAGGACACCGAGGACTTCCAGGACAGAAGTTGGTATTTCAAAAAAGTGGATTTGGGGTGAAATTAGCGGGGGTAGAAAAGATCAAGGTTTTGGATGGGGGAAGATAAGAGATGGTGGTGAACAGCTGTTTTAAAAACCTGCAAGGTGGAGTGGGATTGAAGAGAGTGAGGGAGTTTGTTCCAGAGGCGGGAGAAAAGAGGAATGAAGGAGGGAAGGTGAGCAGAGAGTCTTGATTTTGGCAGTTTAACCATAAGAAGGTTGCAGGCAGATCTTGTGCGACCTGTAGGAATATTTGGGGGACAGAGCCCAGAGAGAGCTGGGGGGGGGGGGGGCAAGGCCAGAGAGGAGTCAGTAGAAGACGGAAAGACCACCAACCTGCCTGCGGTGAGTGAGTGAAAGGCCCTTGGAGTTAGCTTCATCGCGGGAGATTCCAATGATTCTGAACGCTTTGGTTTCAACAGCGTGAAGACGAGCTAGGTGTGAGGCAGGAGCACCAGCCCAGAGGGGAGAGTAGTATTCCTTTGAGCTGTGGATGAAAGCCTTGTATGTGGTGAGGAGCTCAGGTGTGCCAAGGAAGGACTTTGCACGACGGAGGATGCCAAGTCGGCGACTGGCTTTGGAAGCCAGATTTGAAATGTGGTTTTCCCAGGAAAGATCATGGCAGATAGTGAGACCCAAAAGCTTGAGTGACAGAACTTCTTGGAGAGGATTTTTTCGAAAGTGGATGGGAGGGTTGTCCAGTCGGTCTTTTCGGAGAGACATCGTAAGAGTGTGAGATTTGGCAGGATTGAAAGACATGTTCCACTTGTTTGCCCAGTCTGTGATTTTGGCCAGGTCTGCAGAGAGTGAGGAGGCTGCAGACTGCCGATCTGAGGGATGAGGAATGGAGCGACAGAGAGTACAGTCATCAGCAAAGAGATAGAGAGGATTTTCAAGAGAGTCAGAGAGATCATTGATGAAGACCAGAAAAAGCACAGGGCCCAGAACACTGCCTTGGGGAACTCCAGCCTGAACAGGAGGAGGAGATGAGAGAAACCCATTCAGGGCCACATGTTGACTACGACTAGAGAGGACGTCCGCCAGCCATGCGTGGAGATTTCCGTGGATACCAAAAGAGGAGAGTTTGGTGAGCAGAGCGGGGTGCCAGACCGTATCGAAGGCACGTGATATGTCAAGGAAGACAGCTCTAATTTCCTGTTTGGCATTGAGGACCTCCATCCATTGTTGAGAAAGCAGAAGCAGCATGTCCAGAGTAGAGTGAGCAGGTCTGAAACCAAATTGATGATCAGAGATCAAGCCATTGGAGAAGAGGAAAGATTGCATATCTGAAGCAATGATGGATTCCATGACGTTGCTGATAATTGAGAGAAGGCTGATTGGTCTGTAGTTGCTAGGATCTGTTTTTGCACCTTTTTGTGCAAAGCGCTGAGGTTGGCTGATTTCCAAGCAGATGGCAGATGACCTTGAGCAAAAGAGAGGGTGAAGAGAACAGAGAGAGGGAGTGAAAGAGTGGAAGGACAGGATTTTAGGACCCGTGGGCTGATGCCGTCAGGTCCAGGTGCAGAATCAGAGTCGAGGGTTGACAGAAACTTTTCCACCTTGTCAGGAGGAAAGGACACAGAGTCCAGGAGCAGCTGGGTATGACTGGGTATGGTGGGTACAGAGAGGGATGGGTTTGGGACACAAGATTTAGAGGCAAACACAGAGTTGAGGCATTCAGCTTTTTCACGTGCGGAGTCAGCCGTGTAGCCGTTTAAGGTGAGGGAGGGGATGGAGGGGGAACAAACACCAGAAACAGATTTGACCAGGCGCCACCAGTATTTGGAAGAGGGAGATAGATAAGAGAGTTTGGTCCTGAGAATGGAGAGATATTGTTTCCTGGCTCTCCTGAGGGTGGACACTCACTTGTTTCGGGCTTTGTGAAAGGAAATGAGATTTCCTTCCGTTGGATTTGCTTTCCAGGAGACGAAAGCAAGTTGTTTCTGGGCAATAGCCTCACCACAAGATTCCGTGTACCATGGATGGGAGGAAGGGTATGACAACTGAAGACAAGATGGGATAAATCTGTGCATGAGAGAGAGCAATTTACTTTGGAAGAATTCCCAGGATGAGTTGATGTCAGAGGCGGTAGAGATGGGAGACCAGTCCAGATGATTGATGGCTGCTTGAAGACCGTGCCAGTTGGCCTGAGTGAAATGCCAGACTCGTCGACGCTGAGGAGGCTCTCTGAGAATGGTCAGAGAGATATCCACTTTAACAAGCACATTATCAGATGAGCCGATTGGAGCAGAAGAAGAGCAGCATACATTTTCAGGGAAGTTAGTCATAACCAAGTCCAGAAGAGAAGATGCTCCGTTGACTGAGATCCGGGTCGGGAAATTGACAGATTGTGTCAGTCCCAGTGAGTCGCAGAAGTCCTTTGCTGAAGAGCCATGGCTGGTGAGAGAGGTACCCACACCCAGCCAACTAGCATGGTGACAATTGAAATCACCACATATGAGGAAGAGAGAGTTGGGATGGGTAGATAGAAGTTGGTCCATATTATCAGACAGTGAGATGTAGATGGAGTCATCACTGTTTGGTGGATGGTACAACACACATATGAACAAAAGGTGGGAGCGAAGGGGAAGCCAAAGCCAAAGGTATTCCTGGGGGTGAGGTGGAGAGAGGGCAGTGCAAGGCGAGTGAGGAAGAGAGTTTTTTTTTTTAAAGATAGCAATCCCACCTCCAGGACGAGGCTCAGGTCTATCATACCGGAGGAGGGAGTAACCTGGGAGAGATACCAAGGAATCAGAGACATCATGAAGGATGAAAGTTTCTGTTAAGCAGATCACGTCTGGTTTGTCAGAAGCAACCTGTATCGAAGAGATCAGTCAAGTTCGAGCGAAGGCCCCGGATGTTTGAGCTCCATCCCGTTAATTAAGAGGAAGGGGGGGCATCGGATACAGAACAGGGGGGGGGGGAGGGGTAGGGTAAGATGTGGAAGAGGAGGAAGAGGTAGGGAGAGCTGTTGAAGGTGTGTCAGAGATTTCAGAATAGCTTGGAGAAAGGGAAGAATGGGGCGGACAAAAAGTTTGATGGTGATTGGGTGAGGCGCAGTGAGGTGTTATTTGAGGAGGGGGAAGAGTGAGGCAGAAGGTTGGGGGCGATGAAGGTGAAATTTGGAAGGGGGAAAAGCGGGGAGGACGCTTTGAGGAGGAGGGGTGAGAGCGGAGTCTAGGAGGGAAGGAGCGAGGGAGAGTCTCGGAGGGGAGGGGTATGGGGGGAGATTTGAAAGGGATGGGTGATGGGGATGATTTGGAGGGGAGGGGCAAGGGGGTAGATTTGGAGCGGAGGGGTGATGTGGAAGTTTTGGAGGGCAGGGGTGATGGGTAAGTTTTGGAGGGGAGGGGCAAGGGGTAAGATTTGAAAGGGATGGGTGATGGGGAAGATTTGGAGGGGAGGGGCAAGGGGGAATATTTGAAAGAGATGGGTGATGGGGAAGATTTGGAGGGGAGGGGCAAGGGGGTAGATTTGGAGGGGAGGGGTGATGGGGAAGTTTTGGAGGGGAGGGGTGATGGGGAACTTTTGGAGGGACAGGCTGAAGGGGAAGTTTTGGAGGGAAGGGGTGATGGGAAAGATTTGGAGGGGAGGGGTGAGATTGGATTTTGAAAAGTGTACGATTAATGGAAAACGAACATTTATTGCAAAATGAGTTTCTTGAGACCTTCGAGTCAAAAATACCTTTGAGGACACTGAAGGAGGGGTGGAGGGCTGGAGAGTTTTGGGAATGTAGAAAAGAGGAACTGTAAGAGATGGAAATTTTTTTGGGAATGAATAGATTTGGTGAGCAAGTCGAAAGCATCCTTTTATAGAAGAAGAAGAAAAAGGTGTTATAATATACGACAGAATACAGTTCTTCAGGGGAAAGTTTAAACATTTTTAACAACGTGATCACGTGATCACGAACAACATGATCGAAGAACGAATGAACAAATAAGAACAACGAATAAATGAATAAGAACAGAGAAGGATTTTTTTTTTTTGAGTTGAGATTTTAAACAAGGATGTATGGGGTGAAAAGACTGGGAAAAACAGAGAACGAAAGTAATTGCAGCGCAATCGACGAACAGCTAGGAAAAAAGAAGCCTCAAGCCAAGGTCGGACACGGTAGCCTACTACACTAGGCCTCAGAATATGCGACACGAATTAACCGACGATTTTCTATACAGGTATGAAAAATTAACACCGAGAATCTTACTAAAGACACACTAATAGGTACACACACCGAAAGATAGATACAGTTTCGACAAAAACACAATTGTGAAAAATTGCTTAACTTCGAAAGCGTGAGCGCATGGACAGCTTCGAAGAGACGTGACCTCCAATCTTGCGCATGCGCACAATGCCCATGCGCAGTCTCCGCATTAATGAGCCGCCGATTTTTAACATCCACCAATAGGCCGTTGGCGCAGAGGAAATCAGCGCCCAGCAAGGGGGTGGACGCCCTCGCCGTGACAAAATCCCATGTAAACTGCTGCCCACCAAAGCACAGTGCCACTGTGCGTTTGCCATAAGTCTGAATAGCACTTCCGTTGGTGGCTTCCAGGGCGGGGCCGTGCCTCCCAGCCTCCCGGTCCAATGCCGACGCAGGTAGAACGCTCACCTGGGCCCCTGTGTCGCAGAGGAAATGACGTCCGGAGTCAGTGTCCGAAATGAACAACAAACTTCCCGAACGGCCGACGCTCATGGCAGTTAACGAGCGCCGGCCATCTCGTTTCCTGACTCACTGATGTTGCAGGGTGGCCGGCATGCCCTGGTCTTGGAACCAAACCTTGCGTGGTAAAAGCACAAGCCTGGGGCCTTCCGCCGCTGGGCTGTAATGGCGGCCGTGACGGTGTTCACCAGCGCCACAGGCTCAACGGGGCCGGGGTCCCATGCGGCCGCACTACATTGCTGGCTGGTGGAGAAATACTTGTCTGCTTCGTTGGCCAGGGCGCGGAAATCCTTAACAGATGAGTTGGCCAGGGCTGTCTGTACCTGACCTGGCAGCTGTTGCAGGAACAGTTCTTTGAAGAGGAAACATTGTCGGTGGCTGCCCAGTAGAGACAATATGTGGTCCATGAACGGCTTGGAGTCGCCCAGCCCGGGTAGAGAAAGTAGTTCGCGGGTGCACTCGGCCTCAGTGCGCTCGAAGGTTACGAGCAGCAGTGCCTTTAGTGTCTTGTACTTGCGGTCCTTTGGAGGATCCTGAAGAAGGCCCACCACTGTGGTTGCATTGGAGCCGCTGAGCGCAGACACGACATAATAATACTTCGTGTCGTCTGCAGAAATGTTCCGAATGGCGAATTGGGCCTCAGCTTGTGCGAAACAAACGGCCGCTTGTCGTTCCCAAAACTCCGGCAGTTTGATCAAAACTGCGCTTGTCGCCATGTTCGTTTGAAGCCCCGAAAACGTTCGGGAGCAAGACGGGGTCACCAATGTAGGAGTTGCGGATAACGAGAGGGCGAGTCGCTTTGCAGCTTGATCACACACACAAATTGAACAGGTTTGTTTGCGTTTCACACTGAATGTAAAACGTAAAGGTAGAGAATGGCGATTGTGATATATGACAGGTTCGACGATATGTTCGGTAAGAACGAAATTTGAATCAAAATGGCGGAGTGTGGAGTCAGCCGCCGTACTGCCGTAATGACAGCACATCACCCCTGTCATGTGAAGAGATCCTCATCTTTGATTGGTATATGTTTGAGGGGACATACATACAAAGATACATACATACATACATACACACACACACACACACACACAAACACACACACACACACACACACACACACACACATATGGAAGGACAAACACTGTTCGAGACGGCTTTGCCCCATGGGCAGCGCCGTAAAGAAAGTAAAGGCCAAAAACATGCACAAGATAACATGCAATATGTTGAATAAAAATAAATTCTTGTCAAGCGCCATTTGTTTTACAAAGTATAAAAGTTTCCCACTCAGACCTTATCCATGAGGACAATCATGAACTTTTATTCACATTTAACTGGTTCTCTACAGAGTGCATTGCTGATGTAATTTGTGTATCGATGAGAGAGTACCAGGATATATTTACTGATGAATGAAATAAAAAACAGATTCTCATTACTTATAGAAAGAACAAAATAACCTCGATTACTAAATCACACCAGTAGTATATTTATCCTCTAATTATTTGTCTCCAAAGGAATCATAAACTCATCCCTTTAAATCGATATTGGGATTATTAACGTTCCTGACGTTAAACAGCAAAATTAGTCCTGAGTGGCGAACATCCCGACATATTCCACACGTTCCTCTTGTAACTGGAACATATAAATGATTACAATTGGTGCTTCGTTTGTCGAACTCGAACGTACAGCTGATCGGTCATGCTGCTTATGCTGTTGTTGGGTGTTATCTCATTTCCAACCTGTCAAGGTGTTTGTGAACCCCCGACAGGGAATAGGTTGAAAAGCGTATCAAAGAAAGGGGATGTTATCATTGGGGGGTTATTTCCTATCCACAGATCCATGCTGGTGGAGGAATTGTCTTTGAGAGAGAAACCTCGTCCATCCATCTGTTCCGGGTGAGGTACATTCTACCTGAGCCTTTTAATTTAAACATTTTCTTTTTTACAACATTCGATGTGATTCATAATCAGAGATAAAATTGATGAAATATTCCTGTGCAGAATCACAATCACAATCTGAACAAAATACTTATTTATGTTTAGTTATAGGATCACTGATCACAATCTGAACAAAATACTTATTTATGTTTAGTTATAGGATCACTGATCACAATCTGAACAAAATACTTATTTGTGTTTCGTTATAGGATCACTGATCACAATCTGAACAAAAGACTTATTTATGTTTAGTTATAGGATCACTGATCATAATCTGAATAAAATACTTATTTATGTTTAGTTATAGGATCACTGATCACAATCTGAACAAAAGACTTATTTATGTTCACATATAAGATCACTGATCATAATCTGAACAAAATACTTATTTATGTTTAGTTATAGGATCACTGATCACAATCTGAACAAAATACTTATTTATGTTTAGTTATAGGATCACTGATCACAATCTGAATAAAAAACATATTTATGTTTCGTTATAGGATAACTGATCACAATCTGAATAAAATACATATTCATGTTTAGTTATATGATCAATGATCACAATCTGAACAAAATACTTATTTATGTTTAGTTATAGGATCACTGATCACAATCTGAACAAAATACTTATTTATGTTTAGTTATAGGATCACTGATCACAATCTGAACAAAATACTTATTTATGTTTAGTTATAGGATCACTGATCACAATCTGAACAAAATACTTATTTATGTTTAGTTATCGGATCACTGATAATAATCTGAACAAAATACGTATTTATGCTTTGTTATATGGGATCACTGATCATAATCTGACAAAATACTGAGTATAAAATAAACAAAATCCAAAACACAAAAAAGGGTGTGTAGACTTTCTATCGGCACTGTAATAGCTTCAGAAGGGAGAAGGAAGAAGCATTTCATTCCAGGAATATTCAGTCTGGAGATATTTCAGAAAAGGAAGAGATAAATACAGGCAGAAGGAATTACAAGCAGATTGAAGTTCATGGTTTGGAGGGTAAACCAGATTTTTGTATGTGAGGAAGGAGGGGGAATATGGTAAATTTGAGGAGGAAGGTGAAAGGACAATACTTGGGAGATGAGAAGCAAAAAGAAGAAACGCGGCTTCAAAACATAAATAATTTGCAATACAGCCAGGCTATCTTCAGGGTGGGCCTGATGAAACAATAATGTGAATTTGACAATATAGCAGAACAAAGGTACGACTTAACATGGAGAATTGGATGAAAACTCAAATAGCAAAACGGGGACCAAAATATACCAGAAAGACACAGCTTATGACATCTCTTTGCATTGTTTTGATGATGCCTATTGTTATTTCTTTTTTTTATGAAAGACAAAACATAAGTAACTATTTTATAAGGTTTCCAGTGAGGTTCCCACTGGAAGCCTATTGGTCTTGAAAATTTTTTTTTTTTTATTATAACCAAAAGTGTGGATACGATTCGGAGAAAACCGTTATATAGGCAGCTTTACGAAACTTTAACTGATATTATCAATACCTATGTAAACCAGTGCTTAACGTATTTTGTTTTTGAAATTTGACCTTTTTTGGTCGCCATCTTAAATTTTTTGAAAATCTTAAACACTTCGATTCCCTGAAAGCGCTAAACAGATCATTGTGAAATTTTAAACATCTGTTCTACCACCAATGCAGATATAAGTTTGCAAAACAAAAACGTCATTGGTCACATGGTTTAACGGCCATATTGGATTTAAACTTAAAACTTTAAAACTATCCTCCGAAACCGCTCAACCAATCGATATGAAACTTGAAATATATGATTGACGACTCATGGGGAAAACGTTTTAAAATTATGATGGCATCAGTCACGTAGTTTGGGAGCCAGATTGAATTGAAAAATAAAAACCTGTAGAAACCTTCTTCAAAAGCATTTAACTGATCAATACAAAAATTTGCAGATATTATTGACTACACATGGGGAAAATTTATTGACAGTGATGATGTCATCAGTCACGTGGTTTGTCAGCCATATTGCGTTGAAGGGGGATATTAAAAAATATTTCTCTCATACCGTTGAACCGATCGATGCAAAACTTTAAACATATGATCGCATATGCATGGGGAAGTAATGTGGAAAACTATGACATTAATCACATGGTTTGGCTACCATATTGAATTGAAAAAAAAACCCTATTAAAAAAACAAACTTATTCTTCAAAACTGCTCAACTGGTCAATATGAAACTTTACAGACAGGCTTGACGACCCATGAGCAAAATTTCTTGAAAATTCTGGCATCGTCGGTCACGTGGTTTGGCGGCCATATTGAGTTCTAAGGAAAAAAAAAATAGTTTCCAGAGAACCGCTTAACGGATCAATGCAAAATCTCATACATATGATCAGGTACCGATGGGAGAAAAGTATTTGCAAGCCATGATGTTATCAGTCACGTGGTTTGGCCGCCATGTTGAATTCAAGCAAAAAATCAAATAATCTGTTATTGAGAACTGCTCAACATATCAATCAGATATTTCATATATATGAATGACTAACCAGGGAAAATAAATTGCGAACTATGACATCATCAATCATGTGGTATGGTGGCTATCTATGATTTAAGGAAAACTTTGAAACATCTTTCTCCAGAACTGCAAAACGGATTAATGCGAAATTTCATATGTATCATCAACTCCCCAAGAGGAAAAACGTTTCTGAATTATGATATAATCAGGCACGTGGTATGGTGGCCATCGTGGATTTAATGGAAAATATTTGAAAATCCATATCAACATGGATCAATACCGTTCAACAGATCAATCCAAAACTTCATATGGTGATCGACTGCCGATGAAGAACGTTTTTTTTCCAAACTATGACATCATCAGTCACGTGGTATGCCAGCCGTCATGGATTTAAAAAATAACTTTTAAAATCTTCTTCAAAACCGCTTAACCGATCCAAACTAAACTTTATAGACAACCTATGAGGAAAATTTATTGAAAATAATGACATAATCTGTCATGTGGTGTGGCGGCTATTTTGGATTGAAGAAAAATATTTTAAAAATATTTATCTGAAACCATTGAACTAACTGATTGATGCAAAACTTGAAACATATGATTGCGTACCTGTGTTGAAGAAATGTGGAAAACTATGATGTCATCAGTCACACGGTTTTGGTAGCCATATTCCCTGGAAGACTATCATCACTGCAGTTTTAGTTATAATTATTACTTTGCAAAATATACACTCTGGATACATTATGGACATTCAAAGCATCTCCTGTGATGAAGCTGTCAATGGGCATATCACTTTCCCATCAGTCAGGTCGGTGGTCTCTCTGTATTCTACGTCTCCTTTCTGGTCTTGTACCCTCTGCTCTTTCTGTGCTTTGCCCCCACTCACTCCCCCCACCCAGATCTCTTCAGGCCACACGTGGTACACTAGCAACCCCCTCCTGGTGAAACTCTCTAAATCCAGAATGACTGCTCACCTACAGTCATTTTTTCTTCGGATTTCCCACTTGTGGAACCAACTTCCACATTCTCTTCAATCTCATGATTCTTCCCTCCAGGTCTTCAATACAGTTGTGTACCACCATCTCAAATCATCCTCCATCTAAAACCATGATTGTTTCTAACCCCTTCAACCCACCCCCACCCTACCCCTCCTTTCAAACTTCTAGTTTTTCCTTCCTGAGTTTGCTTCTACATCCATCTTCTCTACCCAGTGTCCTCCCCAACAGCTCATCTCGCCCCCCCCCACCCCCCACCCATTGTTTCTCCAAGTTTCACTCCATTTTGTCCTTCAACCCTGCTGTTGGTGTTTCCCCCTATATCTCTACTGTTCCAATTGTTATATTGCATCCTGAACCGTTCAGTGTCCTCGCTCTTCCAGGAGTCTTCAATGTGTATCCAAAAAAATAGGGGCAATGCAGCATTATGGGCACACCTGGTACAACCAGGGAACCACTGGTAGGCATGGACGACCCCCAAAATATGTAACGGAGAAGAAAGTAAATACCTTTTCAGGTGGCAAATCCCTGATTTTATTAATGCCGTGAACAAACTTTAGTCCATCACGGGCAATGAAGGTTGTGGTCAAGTTTCATCAAAATCGTGTCTGTAGTTTTGAAGAAGAAGACCCGAGTGTTTACATACAGCCTGACTGACTCACTGCTTGACTGACTGGAAGACACCGCAAAATGCTAATACCTCACCTGAACAATGTTTTGTTCCAAGTGAGAAAAAATGCATACAAGTCATCGATTTATATGCTACAAGTGAAATTTATAACCTTCACCAACTAATGCCAGCAGAAGGCACAACCCAGGTTGATATCCATATGATGGAAAGTCCACCCATTGATGAATCTCTGGTCTGCAGAAAACGAGGACGATATTATGTAGCTCGGTCGGGATTCAAACCCAGGTTATACAGTTCAGAGGTGAGTGTACATACCTATGGGATAACCTGCCAGCCTAGCAAAGGTGTTATTCCACTTCTGCATATTTTTCATCCAGTGCAGCACAATCTTCCAAGCCGTGGGGAGTTCCTGCTGACATTGGAATGGAAATCATGGTTTATGCTCCAAAACAATATGAAAAAAGACATTGTTTTTACATCAATTACTACACAAGGCAGGTTTTTATGATCAGTGAAAAAGTTAATGACTTGAATTTTCGATGAATTGTTGGTTTATTTGAAAAGTAACTTTTGCTTTATTTTAAAGTAATTGTTGGTTTATTTCAAAGTAATTGTTGGTTTACTTGAAAAGTAACCTTTGCTTTATTTGAAAGTAATTGTTGGTTTATTTGAAAAGTAACCTTTGCTTTATTTTAAAGTAATTGTTGGTTTATTTGAAAAGTAACTTTTGCTTTATTTCAAAGTAATTGTTGGTTTATTTGAAAAGTAACTTTTGCTTTATTTTAAAGTAATTGTTGGTTTATTTGAAGAGTAACTTTTGCTTTATTTTAAAGTAATTGTTGGTTTATTTGAAAAGTAATTGTTGGTTTATTTCAAAGTAATTGTTGGTTTACTTGAAAAGTAACTTTTGCTTTATTTGAAAGTAATTGTTGGTTTATTTGAAAAGTAACTTTTGCTTTATTTTAAAGTAATTGTTGGTTTACTTGAAAAGTAACTTTTGCTTTATTTGAAAGTAATTGTTGGTTTACTTGAAAAGTAACTTTTGCTTTATTTTAAAGTAATTGTTGGTTTACTTGAAAAGTAACTTTTGCTTTATTTTAAAGTAATTGTTGGTTTATTTGAGAAATAACTTTTGCTTTATTTTAAATGTAATTGTTGGTTTATTTGAAAAGTAACTTTTGCTTTATTTTAAAGTAATTGTTGGTTTATTTGAGAAATAACTTTTGCTTTATTTTAAATGTAATTGTTGGTTTATTTGAAAAGTAACTTTTGCTTTATTTTAAAGTAATTGTTGGTTTACTTGAAAAGTAACTTTTGCTTTATTTTAAAGTAATTGTTGGTTTACTTGAAAAGTAACTTTTGCTTTATTTTAAAGTAATTGTTGGTTTACTTGAAAAGAAACTTTTGCTTTATTTTAAAGTAATTGTTGGTTTATTTGAGAAATAACTTTTGCTTTATTTTAAATGTAATTGTTGGTTTATTTGAAAAGTAACTTTTGCTTTATTTTAAAGTAATTGTTGGTTTATTTGAAAAGTAACTTTTGCTTTATTTTAAAGTAATTGTTGGTTTATTTGAAAAGTAACTTTTGCTTTATTTTAAATGTAATTGTTGGTTTATTTGAAAAGTAACTTTTGCTTTATTTTAAAGTAATTGTTGGTTTATTTGAAAAGTAACTTTCCCTTTATTTTAAAGTAATTGTTGGTTTATTTGAGAAGTAACTTTTGCTTTATTTTAAAGTAATAGTTGGTTGATTTGAAAAGTAACTTTTGCTTTATTTTAAAGTAATTGTTGGTTTATTTGAAAAGTAACTTTTGCTTTATTTTAAATGTAATTGTTGGTTTATTTGAAAAGTAACTTTTGCTTTATTTTAAATGTAATTGTTGGTTTATTTGAAAAGTAACTTTTGCTTTATTTTAAAGTAATTGTTGGTTTATTTGAAAAGTAACTTTTGCTTTATTTTAAAGTAATTGTTGGTTTATTTGAAAAGTAACTTTTGCTTTATTTTAAAGTAATTGTTGGTTTATTTGAGAAGTAACTTTTGCTTTATTGTAAAGTAATTGTTGGTTTATTTGAAAAGTAACTTTTGCTATATTTTAAAGTAATTGTTGGTTTATTTGAAAAGTAACTTTTGCTTTATTTTAAAGTAATTGTTGGTTTATTTGAAAAGTAACTTTTGCTTTATTTTAAAGTAATTGTTGGTTTATTTGAAAAGCAACTTTTGCTTTATTTTAAAGTAATTGTTGGTTTATTTGAGAAGTAACTTTTGCTTTATTGTAAAGTAATTGTTGGTTTATTTGAAAAGTAACTTTTGCTATATTTTAAAGTAATTGTTGGTTTATTTGAAAAGTAACTTTTGCTTTATTTTAAAGTAATTGTTGGTTTATTTGAAAAGTAACTTTTGCTTTATTTTAAAGTAATTGTTGGTTTATTTGAAAAGTAACTTTTGCTTTATTTTAAAGTAATTGTTGGTTTATTTGAAAAGAAACTTTCCCTTTATTTTAAAGTCGAAAAAACTGTCATTTCAAATGTTTCAGAATGCATCCTCAAGGTTTACAATGGGCTCTGACGATGATATTCGGCATTGAAGAAATAAATAAGAATGTTTCTTTCTTTCCCAACATAACTCTGGGTTATGAGCTGTTCGATTCCTGCTTTTCAATACCGATAGTTCTGGAGAGCAGTCTGTGGTTTCTTGAAAGGAGAATCGACTCGGATGTGGGACCTCAAGGTTTTTGTTCTCCACGGGCAGTTGTTGGAGATTACGCTTCAAATATTCTAAAGTTTTTGAGCCCAGTCTTGGGAAATTTTCAACTTCCACAGGTAATGTCATGACTAGTCTCGCCCCAAAGCGGTGGCGAGACAATTGCAATGCCCCTGTCTGACTGTGTTCATGTCTATATACCTTTGCTTAAAGGGACACAATCATGACATTTTTTGAAGACATTTTTAAGATGATCTCCCTGACCCATTAGCACAAAAATGTGTGTTGAACAATAAGCCGTATAATCGTTTTTTTTTAAATCGGTCTATTTTCACTGCTGTTGTGGAAATGAGCAACGTCTGTCTTTGTGTGACGTCACAGGTGTACAACTCAAAAGTCTGCACCTAATGTCAATTTACTATCAAAATAACATGCACATTTTTTGTAAATTTCGCATTACAAAATATTTAGTTTCTGAAGATCCAATTTCAGAATTGTTTATAAACGTGCGTTACTCGGCGTGCTCCGCGCGTCTCACCACACATGGTTTCAGAGGGGTAGGCATCTTTGACCATGTGTATTTTCTCAAGGAGTGTGGAATGGTGGGAGTGGTGGGTGGGGGTTAGTTGTGGTGATGTTGGATTGGCGATCGTGGGGGGAAGTGGGGGAATTGTGGAGGGGGGATGGGTGGATGGCTGGGGAGAGAGGCCAAAGTTGGGTCTTCAGGGTATTTTGGGTCTTTGGGGTGTTTTAGGTCTTCAGGATCTTCTGGGCCTTCGGGTAATTTTGGGTCTTCTGTGTCTTTTGGTTCCTCTGGGTCTTTAAGGGTCTTTGGGATATTTTGGTTCTTCTGAGTCTTTAAGGGATTTTGGATCTTCAGGGTGTTTTGGGTCTTCAGCGTATTTTGGGTATTTGGGGTATTTAAGGGTCATTGGGGTATTTTGGGTCTTCAGGGTGTTTTGGGTCTTTGTGGTGTTTTGGGTCTTCTGGGTCTTTTTGGTCTTTGGGGTCTTTGGTGTCATTTTGGTTTTTGGGGTCTTCAGGGGCTTTTCAGTCTTAAGGGTCTTTTGGTTCCACTGGGTATTTTTTTTTTTTTTTTTTGGTATACTGAATCGAAGCTCGTGAAAGAGCTAACATTTATTCCACAAACAAATCAACCAGACAAACAAAACATACAAAAAGAGGGAGCGGAAGACAAGATGGGGAGAGGTGGGGAAGCACACAAACACAACACCTGAGAGCAGGGAGAAGCGCAGGAGGGAGAGAGCCTGGGGGGAGGAGGTGTGGGAAGGGGGGGCGGGGGGGGGGAGAGGTATAAAACACAAGGAGACCAAGGACTTCCAGGACAGAAGTTGGTATTTCAAAAAAGTGTAGGATTTGGGGTGAAATTAGCGGGGGTAGCAAGATGAAGGTTTTGGATGGGGGAAGATAAGAGATGGTGGTGAACAGCTGTTTTAAATACCTGGAGGGTGGAGTGGGATTGAAGAGAGTGAGGGCGTTTGTTCCAGAGGCGGGAGAAAAGAGGAATGAAGGAGTGAAGGTGAGCAGAAAGTCTTGATTTTGGCAGTTTAACCATAAGAGAGTTGCAGTCAGATCTTGTGCAACCTGTAGGAGTATTTGGGGGACAGAGCACAGACAGGGATGTGAAACACAATTGTGAAAAATTAATTAACTTCGCAAACGTGAGCGCACGGAGCAGCTTCAAAAAAACGTGACCTCCAATCTTGCGCATCAAAATTTAAGGATCTTTGGGGTGTTTTGGTTCTTCAGGGTATTTAAGGGTATTTTGGGTCTTCAGTGTCTTTGGCAACTTCAGGGTGTTTTGGGTCTTCAGGGTCTTTTGGGTCTTCATGGTCTTTTGGTCTTCAAGGTCTTTTGGATCCTCTGGGCCTTTAAGGGTATTTTGGGTCTTTGGTGTATTTTGGGTCTTTTGGGTCTTTGGGGTATTTTGGGTCTTTGGGATATTTTGGGGCTTCAGGCTCTTTCGGGTCATTTGGGTCTTTTGGGTGTTTTGGGGCTTCAGGGTGTTTTTGGTATTTGGGGTGTTTTGGGTCTTCGGGGTATTTTGGTTCTTCAGAGATTTTAAGGGTCTTTTGGATATTCAGGGTGTTTTAGGTCTTTAGGGTATTTTGGGTCTTCAGGATATTTAATGGCCTTTGGGGTATTTTGGGTCTTCTGGGTCTTTACTGATCTTCAGGGTCTTCAGGGTCTTTGTGGTATTTTGGGCCTTTGTGGTATTTTGGGTCTTTAAAGGTCTTCAGGGTCTTCGGTGTATTTAAGGGTATTTTGCATCTTCAGGGTATTTTGGGTCTTTGAGGGTGTTTTGGGTCTTCGGGGTCTTCAGGGTATTTTTCGGTCTTTCGGGGCTTTTGTGTATTTTGGTTCCTCTGGGTCTTTAAGGGTATTTGGGGTATTTTTGTTCTTCAGGTTATTTAAGGCTCGTTTGGGTCTTCCAGGTTTTTGGGGTCTTCATTGTGTTTTGGGTCTTCATTGTGTTTTGGATCTTCATTGTGTTTTGGGTCTTCAGTGTGTTTTGGGTCTTCAGGGTGTTTTGGGTCTTCAGGGTGTTTTGGGTCTTCAGGGTGTTTTGGGGCTTCAGGGTGTTTTGGGTCTTTGGGGTGTTTTGGGGTGTTTTGGGTCTTTGGGGTCTTCAGGGTATTTTTGGGTTTTTGGGGTCTTCAGGGGCTTTTGGGTATTTGGTTCCTCTGGGTCTTGAAGGGTCTTTGGTGGTATTTTGGTTCTTCTGGGTATTTAAGGGTATTTTGGGTCTTCGGGTCTTTGGGGTCTTCAGGGTGTTTTGGGTCTTCAGGGTGTTTTGGGTCTTCAGGGTGTTTTGGGTATTCGGGGTCTTTTGGGTCTTTGGACTCTTTTGGGTCTTGATGGTGTTTTGGGTGTTCAGCGTCTTTTGGTTCTTCAGGGCATTTGAGTCTTCAAGGTCTTTAGGATCCTCTGGGCCTTTAAGGGTATTTTGGGTCTTTGGGGTGTTTTGGGTCTCAGCAGCCTTTGTGGTCTTTGTGGTATTTTGAGTCTTCATGGTCTTTTGTGTCTTAAGGGTCTTAAGGGTCTTTTGGTTCCTCTGAGTCTTTAAGGATCTTTGGGGTCTTTCAGATCTTTGTGTGTTTTGGGTCTTCAGGGGATTTTGGGTCTTCATGGTATTTTGGGTCATTTGGGTGTTTAATGGTACTTTAGGTCTTTGCAGTCTTTAAGGGTATTTTGGATCTTCAGGTGTCTTGGTGGTCTTGAGGGACTTCGGGGACTTAAAGGGTCGTCAAACGTCTGAGGGGTCTCAGCATTAATTGGGTCAAAATGTATATTCCAACAGTACGTAATTAAGAGTTCACAGACTGTGTTTTGGGTGTTAATTTTTTGGAAGAGGAGACGTTTTGGTCACAAATAGATTTACAAACATCACCATATACGTTTGCTCCATTATAAGATACTAGGGCATGCCCGTACTATATATATATCTAAAATTATATCCCCCCCCTCTATTTACATGAAATGTTTTGGTTCATTCGCAACGCCAAAGCGAACGGCGAACGCTTTACATGAAATGGTTTGGTTCATGAAATGTTTTGGTCCATTCGCAACGCCAAAGCGAACGGCGAACGGCTTGCGAGTACAGTGACAATCCCCCCCCCCCCCCTCTATTTACATGAAATGGTTTTAATTAGTTTTAAAACATAGTTTAACGCCAACATAGCGGCAACATAGTTTGCCAACGTGAAATAAATGAATACGCTCTCAAATGTGCCGTCCGAGGCAGAGTGTGTTCGCCACGTTCGGCACACGCGATAGCTCGCTGCTCTCTGATTGGTTGAATCGTTTTTTGGACATAGCTCGGTAAGTAATTGTCCGATTAATATGAAACCTTGAAAAGGCACATCCTCGGGTCCCCAGCAATATACCTGGCAAGTTTAAAGTATATCGGACCCGTGGTTGTCGAGAAACAGCGGTCACAGACAAACAAACAAACAAACAAACAAACACACATACAGAGATTACTGGAATTATAGATAGATGCCAAATCCACGAATGTCACGGGTGGAAACCTCCACCCTCATATCATTTCCTTACTTTGCTTTATACTCAATACCTCCATATTTTCATTCCAAACAGCATTCTTCCAATCACAAATGAATACGATAGCATTAATATGACAAAATACAATGTTACAATCACTCGTAATCTATCTATAATTCCAGTAATCTCTGTGTGTATGTCTGTGTGTGTGTGTGTGTGTGTGTGTGTGTGTGTGTGTGTTTGTCTGTGACCGCTGTTTCTCGACAACCACGGGTCCGATATACTTGAAACTTGCCAGGTATATTGCTGGGGACCTGAGGATGTGCCTTTTCAAGGTTTCATATTAATCGGAGAAGTAGTTACCGAGCTATGGCGATTTCTTTACCAAACTCCGCAAGCCGTTCGCTTTGGACCAAACCATTTCATGTAAATAGAGGGGGGGGGGGGGGATTGTCACCGTACTCGCAAGCCGTTCGCTTTGGCTTTGCGAATGGACCAAACCATTTCATGTAAATAGAGGGGGGGGGGGTTGTCACCGTACTCGCAAGCCGTTCGCTTTGGCTTTGCGAATGGACCAAACCATTTCATGTAAATAGAGGGGGGGATATAATTTTAGATATATATATAGTACGGGCATGCCCTAGTCTATCTATAATTCCAGTAATCTCTGTGTGTGTGTGTGTGTTTGTCTGTGTGTTTGTCTGTGACCGCTGTTTCTCGACAACCACGGGTCCGATATACTTTAAACTTGCCAGGTATATTGCTGGGGACCCGAGGATGTGCCTTTTCAAGGTTTCATATTAATCGGAGAAGTAGTTACCGAGCTATGGCGATTTATTTACCAAACTCCGCAAGCCGTTCGCTTTGGACCAAACCATTTCATGTAAATAGAGGGGGGGGGATTGTCACCGTACTCGCAAGCCGTTCGCTTTGGCTTTGCGAATGGACCAAACCATTTCATGTAAATAGAGGGGGGGGGATATAATTTTAGATATATATATAGTACGGGCATGCCCTAGTATAAACAAATACAGACAAATGTATTGAGCTTTTTTTTTTTTTTTTTTTTTTTTTTTTTTTGTATACTGAATCGAGGCTCGTGAAAGAGCTAACATTTACTTCACAAACAAATCAACCAGACAAACAAAATATATAAAAAGGGGGAGCGGAAGACAAGATGGGGAGAGAAGGGGAAGCACACAAACACAACATTTGAGAGCAGGGAGATGTGTGGAAGGGAGAGGGCTTGGGGGGGAGGAGGCGTGGGAAGGGGGGGGGGGGGGAGGGAGAAGTATAAAACACAAGGACACCAAGGACTTCCAGGACAGAAGTTGGTATTTCAAAAAAGTGGAATTGGGGTGAAATTAGCGGGGGTAGAAAAGATCAAGGTTTTGGATGGGGGAAGATAAGAGATGGTGGTGAACAGCTGTTTTAAAGACCTGGAGGGTGGAGTGGGATTGAAGAGAGTGAGGGAGTTTGTTCCAGAGGTGGGAGAAAAGAGGAATGAAGGAGTGAAGGTGGGCAGAGAGTCTTGATTTTGGCAGTTTGACCATAAGAGGGTTGCAGGCAGATCTTGTGCGACCTGTAGGAATATTTGCGGGACAGAGCCCAGAGAGAGCTAGGGGGGGGGCAAGGCCAGAGAGGAGTCAGTAGAAGACGGAAAGACCACCAACCTGCCTGCGGTGAGTGAGTGAGAGGCCCTTGGAGTTAGCTTCATCGCGGGAGATTCCAATGATTCTGAATGCTTTGGTTTCAACAGCGTGAAGACGAGCTAGGTGTGAGGCAGGAGCACCAGCCCAGAGGGAAGAGCAGTATTCCATTGAGCTGTGGATGAAAGCCTTGTATGTGGTGAGGAGCTCAGGTGTGCCAAGGATTTATTGTGCCAAGGTGTGCCAAGGAAATCAAGGTTTATTAAACTCCCCACCCACCTTGGGATGGATAAAAGTGGTGTTGTTTGGACGGAAACTCAAAATCACTATTGTATGGAGATATTATCAAAACAGCAAATGTTCGTCATCCTGTGTTTAATTCTGGATCGGGACTAAGATAACATCTTTAGGACCATTTTGGAGCTTGGCTCACATCAACACGTAACTCTCGCACGTGTCTAGTCCGGTACACTCTGCCGGCATCAGCAAAATACTAGTCGGCCAAGTGGACAGCTCTGGAAGCTGAAGACCGAGAAGCCGAAATCAGTAATATACCAATCAATCAATGGCTACTTTTATTTTTACTTACTGATAGAGAAAGGGGAAGAACCCTTTTGATCATATAACTTTATTGGAAAGATGTTTATTGCAAAAATCATGAAAAAACGTGTGGAGTTGACTGTTTGGGGACGGGGCCGTCGGCAGTACCTCTCTACTATATTTGCTGAATACTAGGGCATGCCCGTACTATATCTATATCTAAAATTATATCCCCCCCTCTATTTACATGAAATGGTTTGGTTCATGAAATGTTTTGGTCCATTCGCAACGCCAAAGCGAACGGCGAACGCTTTACATGAAATGGTTTGGTGCATGAAATGTTTTGGTCCATTCGCAACGCCAAAGCGAACGGCGAACGGCTTGCGAGTACAGTGACAATCCCCCCGGGGTTTTTATTAGTTTTAAAACATAGTTTAACGCCAACATAGCGCCAACATAGTTTGCAAACGTGAAATAAATGAATACGCTCTCAAATGTGCCATCCGAGGCAGAGTGTGTCCGCCACGTTCGGCACACGCGATAGCTCGCTGCTCTCTGATTGGTTGAATCGTTTTTTGGACATAGCTCGGTAAGTAATTGTCCGATTAATATGAAACCTTGAAAAGGCACATCCTCGGGTCCCCAGCAATATACCTGGCAAGTTTCAAGTATATCGGACCCGTGGTTGTCGAGAAACAGCGGTCACAGACAAACAAACGTACAAACGTACAAACAAACAAACACACAGAGATTACTGGAATTATAGATAGATAACGTAGTGGTAGTATCTACATTACTAGTGGACTGTCTCTACACAACTAGCGACATCGATGAAGTTGCAAAGGATAATATTATGGAGAATAAAAAGAATTAAAATAAAATATCTTCTTTGTATTTCAGCATTATGTCTCCAAACAGTAGATGGTCATTATGGGGAAACTGTGTAGGATTTGTGGCTAAAAGGTGTCGGTACAGCATCGTGTATCAGCAATTCCCAATGCTTGTTTCCTAGGTAGTGAACCTGTTGATCAAATACGAATGCTGACAGCTTGAAGTGGTCTTCGCAAACACGATATTTTGAATGTCGTGTACCCGGGTCTTTTCGCGATGTGGTCTTCTCGCGATGCTGACTGCCACGAACCTCTCTTGATCAGTCCCTTTCCACAAGTGCGCACGAGCCAAAGATGTGGCACCGTCCACGACCAAGCCAGAACAAACACAAAATGTGACCGCCTCCAACAAACGCCAGGACCACAAGAAGGAAATGTGATGCCTCCAACAACCGCCAGCACAAAAGAGACCAAGATGGTGAGATGGTGTCTTTTTCCCTCCAGCTCTTGAATGTTCCACGCTGATGCCACACGCTGTCCAATCATCGAGTGCTACTCAATCATCCTATCATGCCTCCAACAATCATGAAGGCCTGGGCGTGGCCTCCTCTTTACGAGTCGTCGAGAGGCGGAGTCGAATCTCTATTCGGGAATGTTCGGATGACATCGTTCCCTTGCCGATCGGCAAATAATGTTTCTGTCGGCCCTGGCGGCATTGTGAGCGCATGAGTCCCATTACAGTGCTATCATTGTTTTACTGAGCCCTCAATTTCCTGGCTGCACACAAGCACAACAGAAGAGAACAGGGACATCAGTAGATCTGAGGGAGGGAGAGGGTTTGGAGGGAGGAGGTGTGGGAAGGAGGGTGGGGGGTGTGGGAAAGGTCAAAAACACATGGACACAGTCAGGACTTCCAGTAAAGAAGTCGGTATTTCAGAAAAGTGGATCTGGGGTGCATTAACGGGGGTAGAAAAGATCAAGCTTTTGGATGAGGGAAGACAAGAGATGGTGGTGAACAGCTGTTTTAAATACCTGGAGGGAGGAGTGGGATTGAAGAGAGTGAGGGGGTTTGTTTCAGAGGCGGGAGAAAAGAGGAATGAAAGAGTGAAGCAGAGGGTCTTTATTTTGGCAGTTTCACCAGAATATGGTTGCTGGCAGATCTTGTGCGACCTGTAGGAGTATTTGGGGGACAGAGCACAGACAGGGATGGGGGGGGGGGGCTAGGCCAGAGAGGAGTCGGTGAAAGACAGAAAGACCACCACCCTGCCTGTGGAGAGTGAGTGAAAGGCCCTCAGAGTTAGCTTCATTGTGAGAGATTCCAATGATTCTGAAAACTTTGGTTTCAACAGCATGAAGTCGAGCTAGGTGTGAGGCATGAGCACCAGCCCAGAGGGGAGAGCAGTATTCCATTGAGCTGCAGATGAAAGCCTTGTATTGGTGAGGAGCTCAGGTGTGCCAAGGAAGGACTACGCATGACGGAGGATGCCCAGACAGTGAATGTGGTTTTCCCAGGAAAGATCATGGCAGATTGCGAGACCCAAGAGCTTGAGTGACAGAACTTCTTGGAGAGGATTGTTGAGAAAGTAGATGGGAGGGTTGTCCAGATGGTCTTTTCGGAGAGACATTGTAAGAGTGTGAGATTTGTCAGGATTGAAAGACAGTCATGTTCCACCTGTTTGAACAGTCTGTGATTTTGTCCAGGTCTGCAGAGAGTGAGGAGGCTGCAGACTGCCGATCTTAGGGATGGGGTATGGAGCGGCAGAGAGTGGAGTCATCAGCAAAGAGATAGAGAGGATTTTCCAGAGAGTCGGAGAGATCATTGATGAAGACCAGAAAACGCATAGGGCCCAGAACACTACCTGGGGGAACTCCAGCCTGAACAGGAAGGGGAGATGAGAGAAATCCATTCATGGCCACACATTGATTACAACCAGGGAGGAAGACCGCAAGCCATGCGTGGAGGTTTCCGTGGATACCATAGGAGGAGAGTTTGGTGAGCAGAGCAGGGTGCCAGCTCTAATTTCCTGTTTGATATTGAGGACCTCCATCCATTGTTGAGACAGCAGAAGCAGCATGTCCCCCCTTCCCACCCCTCCTCTCCCCAAGCCGTGGCTTCATCGTGGCATACGGAGCATTCTAAACTACACATTTCTATCTTTCCAAAGGTATTTCTTTGTTTACCCCCACAAACGTAACAATACGTTTTGATGTTGAATTTGGTTGTTCCTAGGTTGTTTTTTTTACCACAAAGCACACGGTCGTTGACGCCCTTTTCGTGGGTCATGGATGCAAAAAAACGACTTCCGAGTTCTGTGGGCAAATTTCTCGACAATTTGAACAGTTAGAAGCTTTAGTATATCGGCATCTTGAATGCTAGAATAATCTGTGATGAAATGCAGATGTACGCGTCCATCAATGAGTTGTGCACCAGTGAAGTCACGTGAATAGACGGAAATAGCTCATTTGCATAACGTAAGGAAAATAGTCCGATTTCAAAACAAGGTTATCCAGCTTATTTTCTCCTAATTATTATTTATTTTTGTACGAATGAGTCAGACATATCATTCTCCAAAACATATCTCCAACAAATTTCATGACTGTGGCTCTTTAAAAAAGTATTTTCTCTGAAACCGCCTGTCCGATTGCTGTGAAACTGTCCCACAGAATCTTGTTTCTCACAGTCTGAGAGTTTTTGGGTGCTTTTTTGCAAACTCCAAGCGGGCTTTCATGTGTCTTTCACTGAGGAGAGGCTTCCGTCTGGCCACTCTGCCATAAAGCCCAGATCGGTGGAGTGTTGCAGTGATGGTTGTCCTTCTGGAAGTTTCTCCCATCTCCACACAGGATCTCTGGAGCTCAGCCAGAGTGACCATCGGGTTCTTGGTCACCTCTTTTACCAAGGCTCTTCTTCCCCGATTGCTCAGTTTGGCCGGGCGGCCAGCCCTAGGAAGAGTCCTGGTTGTTCCAAACTTCTTCCATTTAAGAATTATGGAGGCCACTGTGCTCTTGGGAACCTTCAATGCAGCAGAGATTTTTTGTAGGCTTCCCCAGATCTGTGCCTCAACACAATCCTGTCTCTGAGCTTTGCAGGCAGTTCCTTCGACCTCATGGCTTGGTTTTTGCTCTGATATGCATTGCCAGCTGTGAGACCTTATATAGACAGGTGCGTGCCTTTCCCAATCATGTCCAATCAATTGAATTTACCACGGGTGGACTCCAATCAAGGTGTAGAAACATCTCAAAATGATCAAGAGAAATGGGAGGCACCTGAGATAAATTTCAACTGTCATAGCAAAGGGTCTGAATACTTATGTAAATGTGATATTTCAGTTTTTTCTTTTTAATAAATTTGCAAAACTTTCTAAAATCCTGTTTTCTCTTTGTCATTATGGGGTATTGAGTGTAGATTGATGAGGGAAAAAATGAATTTAAATGATTTCAGCATAAGGCTGAAACATAACAAAATGTGAAAAAAGTGAAGGGGTCTGAATACTTTCTGAATGCACTGTATGTTCCACCCCAAACCCCTTCCCAAAATTTAAGTCCACAAATCATTAGTAAATAAAAAAAACAAGCCATTTAATCGAAAAACAAGAAGAATTGAGTAAAATGAGATCAAATAAGTAATACTTACCATGAATAAGAAGGCTTTTCTGCGTGCAGTGCATGTACATTGATGAGATGTTGTTGGATAACCCCGGTCAGCTCTGCTTAAACAGGCCCACTGCACGGAGATAGCCGATCAATCTCCCAGGAGTGAGCTCCCAGATTCCTCACATCGATCTTGTTGTGCCTAAGTGGAGACAGCACCGTACAGTCTTCTATAACGTGTTTTGTTGTGTGTGGAGTGGCCTGGCAGAGGTTGCAGGTGTTGTGGGTGGCATCCTCGATGAAACAGAACAAAATGAACATGGGTTCTTCTTCTTCTTCAATAACATTATTTTAATCCTTTGTCGTTCCTTTTTTTCTGCAGCATCCTCATTGAAAGTATTTAAAAACTTATGAAAAGTGTTCATAAATATTTAATAACCAAACTAGTTTAAGGTATTGGGAGGGGGGGGGGGGGGGGATGGGTTTCCGCTACCATGTATATGTATCAGTTGTGGCTAATGGTTCTTTTGAAGGAACAACCTTTTATACGTACAGTGCAGTGCATGTAGCTTTCTGTGCATACACAGTTTATACTAAAGCGCGGCGTTACGCGCGCTGCTTGTGAGCAAGGAGGAAGCGGACAAGCGGTAACATATAAACGTCTTTATTGTAAGACTACACTGTAACACTGAACTCCTCCGGGCTGGTCGCCTGGTGTATATCATGAGGCCACGCCTACCCCTCGGGCGTGGCCACCGCCCACTTGGTGCGTGGAATGATGTCACCACGCCAGTGGGCTTTTGTGTCCGCCACACGCGCCCCCCCAGAATTCCCGCGCACCTGGAGGGCCAGTTTGCGGGGCAGACGAATGACCCGGCCGAAGCGCCCCCTGGCGATCGGCGGCGTCCGGGGTGCAGGGATACCAGGTGGGATGCCCCTGGCTGCCCCTGGGATGGGTGCAGGACCGGGGGGCGCCGTGGCGGCGGGGCTGGGCGGTGCCGGGGGTCCGCCCGCAGGAGGGCGGCCCCGACGTGGGGGTCGGGCCACTGGCAGTGGATGGTCCACATCGAGGTGGGCCGGCTTGAGGCGGTCTACCGAAACGCGGTCAGGAGTACCGCCGATGTCCAGGGTGAAGTGCTTCGCCCCGGTCTCCAGCACGCGGAAAGGCCCGTCGTACGGGGGCCGCAGTGGTGTCCGATGGGCATCGTGGCGGACGAAGACGTACTCCGCCGTGCGAAGCTCCGGGGCGACGTGCGTCGGTGGGTGCCCGTGGCATGCCGTTGGCACCGGGGCGAACCTCTGGGCGGTCTCTTGCAGAGCGGAGCGCTGCTGTGCCACGGACCATGGTGCCGTGGAGTCGGGGAGGAACTCGCCCGGCACCCGCAGCGGTTGCCCGAAGACCAACTCCGCCGCGGATGCGCGCAGGTCCTCCTTGGGCGCCGTCCAGAGGCCCAGCAGGACCCAGGGGAGCCTGTCGACCCAGCCGCCGTCGCGGAGGGTGGCCCGGAGCGCGGCCTTCAATGAGCGGTGAAATCGCTCACACAGGCCGTTAGCCTGGGGGTGGTAGGCCGTGGTTCGGTGCAGCCGGACCCCGAGCCCCTGCGCAACCGCCCCCCAGAGCTCCGAGGTGAACTGGGGGCGGCGGTCGGATGAGATGTCTGAGGGGGCGCCGAACCGGGCGACCCAGGTGGCGATGAAAGCCTGCGCGACATCGGCCGCCGTTGTCGACGCCAAGGGCACGGCCTCCGGCCACCGGGTGGTGCGGTCCACCATGGTGAGGACGTGGGTGAAACCCCGCGAGGGGGGCAGAGGTCCCACCAGGTCCACGTGGACGTGGTCAAACCGGCGTTCCGGCACCGTGAACGGGGCCAACGGGGCCTGGGTGTGCCGGTGCACCTTGGCGCGCTGGCACGCGAGGCATGTCCTGGCCCAGCCGCGGACGGCCTTCCGGAGGCCATGCCAGACGAACTTGTCGGCGATCAGCCTTTGGGAGGCCCTCGCGCCCGGGTGGGACAGGCCATGGATGGCGTCAAACACCTGGCGCTGCCAGCCCGCGGGCACAATGGGGCGAGGACGCCCGAGGGAGACGTCGCACAAGAGGGCCGCGCCCGCGCCGTCGAACGGCACCTCGGTGACGCGGAGGCCCGTGACGGCGGTCCGCAAGGCCTGGACGTCGGGGTCAGCGGCCTGGTCCGCTGCCATCCGGGCATAGTCGATGCCGAGGTGGACTGCGTGGGCGACGGCCCGGGAAAGGCAATCCGCCACCGGGTTGTCCTTCCCCGCGACGTGCTGGATGTCCGTCGTGTACTCGGACACGGCCGAGAGGTGACGCTGCTGCCGGGCCGACCACGGCTCGGTGACCTTGCCCATCGCGAAGATCAGCGGCTTGTGGTCGACGAAGGCAGTGAACGCCCGGCCCTCGAGCAGATGGCGGAAGTGCCTGACCGCCAAGTGAAGTCCGAGCAACTCGCGGTCGAAGGTACTGTAACGGCGTTCGGGCGGGCGAAGCTGCCGGCTAAAGAACGCCAGCGGTTGCCAAGCTCCACGCACCCATTGCTCGTGCACCGCGCCCACCGCGTAGTCCGAGGCATCGGTGGTGAGGGCGATCGGTGCATCGGGCGCCGGGTGCGCGAGCATGGTGGCGTTAGCCAAGGCGAGCTTCGCGCCCGTGAACGCCGTGTCCATCTGCTCGGTCCAGGTAACGTCGCCTTTACCCGGCTTACCTCGGAGAGCTTCGTGCAGGGGGCGCAGGAGCTGGGCGATACGGGGCAGTAACCGATGGTAAAAGTTCACCATGCCCAGGAACTCCTGCAGCCCTCTGATCGTGCGGGGGCGCGGAAACCCCTTCACCGCCTCCACCTTGGCCGGCAGGGGGACGGCTGCGTGCCTGGTGACACGGTGCCCCAGAAAATCGATTGTGGCGGCGCCGAACCGGCACTTTGCGGGGTTCACAATCAGGCCATGCTGGCCCAGGCGTTCGAAGAGCGTGCAGAGGTGGCGTAGGTGCTCTTCGCGGGACGCGCTGGCGACGAGGATATCGTCCAGGTAGACGTAGACAAAATCCAAGTCGCGCAGGACGCTGTCCATCAGTCGCTGGAACGCCTGAGCCGCATTCTTCAGACCGAAGGGCATGCGCAGGAACTCGAAGAGTCCGAATGGCGTGATGACCGCCGTCTTCGGGACGTCCTCCGGCCTGACGGGGACCTGATGGTAGCCGCGTATGAGGTCCACCTTCGAGAAGAAGGACCTGCCCGCCAAACGGGCGGAAAAGTCCTGAATGTGGGGGACGGGGTAGCGGTCGGGAGTCGTGGCGTCATTGAGACGGCGATAGTCCCCGCACGGTCGCCATCCCCCGCCGGGCTTCGGCACGATGTGCAGCGGCGACGCCCAAGCGCTCTCTGAGCGCCGAACGATGCCGAGTCGCTCCAGGGTAGCGAACTCCGCTTTTGCCACCGCCAGCTTCGTCGGCTCGAGGCGGCGTGCCCGGGCGTAGACCGGTGGCCCGACGGTGGGGATGTGATGGGCCACCCCGTGCTTGACGGCCCCCGCCGAGAAGGTGGGCCGCGTGAGGGCCGGGAAGCCGGCGAGGAGGCGGGTGAATGCGTCCGCTGCCGGAAGCGTACAGACCAACGTGGCCGGAACCGAATCGTTCGGCAAGCCGCTTGGCAAGCCGCTCGTTGAGCTGGGCAATGCACATGCGAGCGAGCTGAACGTCTCGGCCTGGACAAGCCGTCTGCGCTTGACGTCGACCAGGAGCCCATTAGCGCACAGGAAGTCCGCGCCAAGCAGTGCCATGGGCACGTCGGCGGTGACGAACGTCCATCGGAAAACCTGCCCTCCAAACCGCAGAGAGAGGCAGCGTTTTCCGTACGTACGGATGGGCGTCCCGTTCGCGGCAAGCAGCGCGGGGCCCCCACCCGCGGCGTGCTTGTCTGACGTGCCGGCGGGAATGACACTCACCTGTGCTCCCGTGTCGCACAGGTAACGGCGCCCGGAGAAGGTGTCCATTATGAACAGCAGGCTGCTCGAACGGCCGGCGCTCATCGCCACAATTGAGCGCCGGCCCGGGCGTTTCCCGACCCGTTGAAGGAGCACGGCGGATGACACCGCCGAGCTTCGTGGCCAAACTTGGCGTGGAACCAGCACCAGGTGGTGGAGCTGGAGGAGCGCGGCTGGCTCCACCAGGCCGGTGGAGTCGACGGGTTTCCCCGCGGTGGCGGTTTTCGCCGCGGCGGTGGGCGGGGCGTGGCGGCGTTCACGAGGTGCGTATCAGCATGCTGCTGAACCTCAGCGTGCTGTAGAAGATGATGCTGTGGAACATCAGCGTCGAAGGCCGTGACGGCCACGCCAACGCTCGCCCACGTGTCCGAAGCGGCGAAGTACTTGTCCGCCTCGGCCACCAATGCTCGGGGTTCCGTTAGCCCGGTCCCGGCCAACGCGAGGCGAACCTGCGCTGGAAGTTGGCGACGGAAAAGCGCCCGGAATAGCGAACCGGGGGCTTCGTCGCCTAACAGTGACAGCATATGGTCCATTCGGACCGACGGGCACATCTCACCGAGCTCGGGGAGATCCAGGAGGCGGTCGGCCCGTGCGTCGTCCGTGAGGCTGAACGTGGCTAGGAGTAGCCGCTTGAGTGCCTCGTACTTGTGGCCGTCCGGTGGGTGGCGAAGGACGGACACAACTCGAGCGGCCGTGCCGGGCCCGAGGGAGGCGACGACGTGGCAGTAATAATAATAATAATAATAATAATTCATTTATTTTGTATAGCGCTTTTCCAGAAGCCCAAAGGCGCTTTGACAGAGTGGAAAACATAATGCATAACAATACATGAAAACAACAATTGCAAAAAGACAAGAATCAAGAAAACAAACAGCAGCGATATACGGCATATATATAAGACAAGAATCAAAAAGACAAGACAAGAATCAATAGGGAAATATTTAAAGCAAAAGGAGGGAGAAGGAGAAGAGATAGTCAGGGGTTAAATGCTGTGGGTTGAATGTTGAATGCAGCGTTGAACAGGTGGGTCTTTAGTGATGTTTTGAATGTGGTGAGTGAGGAGGAGTCTCTGATGGTGTGAGGTAGTGAGTTCCAGAGGGTGGGAGCAGCGATGGAGAAGGCCCTGTCCCCCCAGGATCTGAATTTGGTCCGGATGGAGGGGGTCAGGAGGTTGGTACCAGCAGAGCGGAGGTTGCGGGTGGGAGTGTGTCTGGAGAGGAGGTCAGCCAGGTAGGATGGGGCCAGGTTATGGAGGGCTTTGTATGTCAAGAGGAGGATTTTGTACTGGATTCTCTGGGGGATGGGGAGCCAGTGAAGCTTGTAAAGGACGGGGGTGATGTGGTCACGGGTCCGGGAATGAGTGAGTAGACGGGCAGCGGAGTTCTGAATGTATTGGAGTTTATTGGTGATTTTTGAGGGTGAACCATAGAGGAGGCTATTGCAGTAGTCCAGACGGGAGGTGATGAAGGCGTGGATGAGGGTTTCTGCAGCCGTGGAGGAGAGGGATGAGCGGAGACGGGCAATGTTTTTCAGGTGAAAGAAGGCTGACTTTGTGATCTGTTTAGTGTATTTGTCGAAGGAAAGGGTTTGGTCAAAGATGACGCCAAGATTCCGGATGTGAGGGGAGGTGGATACTGGGATACCGTCGATGTTGAGGGCAAAGTTATGGGTGGATTTTGTGAGCGTTTTTGGGCCAATGATGGCCAGTAGCGCGTGTCATCACCGGTGAGGCGCCGAAGCTGAAATTGGGCTTCGGCCTGGACGAACCAGACTTCGGCCTGAGCCTCCCAAAATTCCGGAAGTTTGACGAAGGCGGCCATGGCGATGGCGTCGCGTGTGGAAGGATCGCTCCGGCAGATCCAACGTCGAGGGTCACCAGTAAAGCGCGGCGTTACGCGCGCTGCTTGTGAGCAAGGAGGAAGCGGACAAGCGGTAACATATAAACGTCTTTATTGTAAGACTACACTGTAACACTGAACTCCTCCGGGCTGGTCGCCCGGTGTATATCATGAGGCCACGCCTACCCCTCGGGCGTGGCCACCGCCCACTTGGTGCGTGGAATGATGTCACCACGCCAGTGGGCTTTTGTGTCCGCCACAATACAGTGTATGCACATGCAAACATTAAACATGATAGATGTTTCAATAACCATCATCGATCACTTCAATCCACATTACCCAGAGTGGCATACATGGATGAGTAGGAGGGATAGATATGGATATATAATTATATATAATCGGGAAATTGAGATGTAAAAAACATTTCATGGGGTGTACTTACTTTTTCACGTGACCATATATATATATATATATTGTAGCGGTTACCGCTGGATGTACATAATCGCCTTGCACCGGCCAGAACACGGCCAGACGCGCCTCTCCCAGGCATGCCCGGACTCACTGTTCCCGGGCACGCCCGAACCTCCCGGGCACGCCCGGTCTCGTCTTTCCCGGGCATGCCCGCTCTCGCCTTTCCAGGGCTCGCCCAGAGCGTCCGGGCATGCCCGCTATCGCCTTTCCAGGGCTCGCCCAGAGCGTCCGGGCATGCCCGCTATCGCCTTTCCAGGGCACGCACAGAGCGTCCGGGCATGCCCGCTATCGCCTTTCCAGGGCTCGCCCAGAGCGTCCGGGCATGCCCGCTATCGTCTTTCCAGTGCCCGCCCAGAGCGCCCGGGCACGCCCAGCCTCGACTTGCCAGGCCGCAGCCAAACACGCCCGGGCAGGTCCAGACTCGCCTTTCCAAGGCTCGCCCTTGATACCCGGGCATGCCCGGTATAGCTTTTGCCGGGCAAACTTCCCGACATAAATGTGTATATATATTGTTGCCCGAAAAACGGGCTTGTCAGAATACCTGAGCTGTTTTGTTTCAATAAAGCAACTCGGACGAATTCTGTCTTTGGTCGCGTCAATTCTTTCGACTCGCGTTGGAGCGCAGTTCCTTCATTGGTGACCTACCGACATGGATACGGCAGTGACGCTTAAACTGCCTACCTTCTGGGAGACTCACGCGGCTGTTTGGTTCGCCCAGGCGGACTCCCAGTTCGCCCTGCGAGGCATCACCGCGGACGACACCCGCTTCCACCATGTTGTGGCGGCGCTCGGTTCCACCACCGCGGCCCGCGCCTTGAGCCTCCTCCAGCACCCGCCGGCTGCTGACAAATACGACGCGCTGAAGACGCTCCTCCTCGGCGCTTTCGCCCTCTCACCGGCAGCACGCGCACGGCGCCTGCTTGACCTGCCCGAGCTCGGCGACACGCGCCCGTCCGAGCGCATGGAGTATATGCTCTCGTTGCTCGGCGAGCACTCTCCGGCATTCCTGTTCCGGGAGCTGTTCCTCCGTCAGCTGCCTAACCCGGTACGCCTCGCCCTGGCTGGCACGTTGGTCACGGATTCCCGCGCCCTCACCAGGGAAGCCGATAAGATCTCCTTGGCGGGCCAGCACATCGGCGCGGTTACCTGGAGCCCGCCGCCGTCCGAGGCGACACCCACGACGCCCGAGCGCCCGGCGCGGTTGGAGGCCGAACTGCCGGTGCAACTGGCGGCCGCCACGCCGCACCGCCCGCTTCCGACACAACGGCCGGGGCCTCCACCTGACCGGGCATGGTGTTATTACCACGCCAGGTTCGGACACAAGGCTGGGACGTGCCGGCCCCCGTGCACTTTCGGCAGGTCGGGAAACGGCCGGGCCGGCATTCATTCC